>NC_088383.1:65417500-66049375 GCF_037993035.2 Macaca fascicularis | reverse complement strand
GTGGGGTAGCTCTAGGAGTGCTTACCCAAGAGCGTGGAGGCCATCGACAGCCTGTGGCCATCTTGTCAAAGGTCTTAGACCCAGTCACTCGTGGGTGGCCCGAATGTATCCAGTCCATCATGGCTACAGCAGTATTAGTTTAAGAAAGTAGGAAGTTAGCGTTTGGTGGAAAATTAACAGTAAGCACGCCCCACCAAGTTTGAACTATTTTAAATCAGAAAGCGGGAAGGTGGATCACTGACTCAAGGATTTTAAAATATGAGGCTATCCTACTGGAAAAAGGTGATTTAATATTAACTACTGATAATTCACTTAATCCAGCAGGCTTTTTAATGGGGGATCCAAACTTAAAAAGACAGCACACATATTTAGATCTGATTGATTATCATACAAAATTTGACCAGACTTAGGGGAAACTCCCTTCAAGACAAGCCTGCACTTATTCATAGATGAGTCCTCCTGGGTAATTGAAGGGAAAAGACATAATGGGTATTCAGTGATTGATGGAGAAATGCTTGAAGAAGTAGAATTGGGAACACTGTCTAATAATTGATCTGCCCAGACTTGTGAACTGTTTGCACTCAGCCAAGCTTTAGAAATTTGCAAAACCAAGAAGGTACTAGTTATACTAACTCTAAGTATGCCTTTGGGGTGGCACAAACATCTGAAAAAGTTTGGATGGAGAGGGGTCTTATCAATAGTAGAGGCCAAGATGTAGTTCATAGAGAACTAATTGCTCATGTCCTCAACAACTCCAATTGCTGAAAGAGATAGCTATTGTACATGTCCCAGGGCATCAAAGGGACTTGTCTTTCACAAGTCGGGGAAATAATCTCACAGATCAGATAGCAAAGCAAGTTGCCGTTTCTTCTGAAATGTCTGTTTTTTGTTTAACTCCATGCCTGCCTTCTCCTACTGCAAACTCCATTTTCTCTTCCATTGAAAAAGAGAAATTAAAAAGAATAGGAGCTAAAGAGAATGCAGAAGGGAAATGGATATTACTAGATCAAAGGGAGATGTTGTCAAAACCTCTCATGAGGGAGGTCTTGTCTCAGTTACACCAGGGGACCCATTGGGTTCCCCAAGAAATGTGCGATGCAGTTCTCCAGGTTTATGGGTATATAGGAATTTACACCCAGGCCAAACAAGTTATAGATAGTTGTTTAATATGTAAAAAGACTAATAAGCAGATTCTAAGGAAATCACCCCTTGGAGGAAGGAATCCCGGGCTGAGACCATTTCAGAGTGTTCAGATTGATTATACTGATATACCCCCAGTTGGTCATTTAAAATACTTATTAGTAATAATAGATCACTTTACCCACTGGGTAGAGGCTATCCCATTCTCAAGTGCAACCACTAATAATGTAGTTAAAGCATTAATTGAAAACATCATACCCAGATTTGGACTGGTAGAAAATATTGATTCAGATAATGGAACCCATTTCAATGCACATGCCATTAAGAAGTTAGCCCAGGTACTAGATATAAATTGGGAATACCATACCCCTTGGCATCCATCCTCCTCAGGAAGAGTAGAGCGGATGAATCAGACTCTATAAAACCACTTAACTAAGTTAGTTTTAGAAACTCAATTACCATGGACTGAATGTCTTCCTATTGCTTTGTTAATAATCCGGACTGCCCCTCGGAGAGATACTGGCCTTTCCCCTTATGAAGTGCTTTATGGATTGCCCTACTTACACTCCACTGCTGACATCCCTACATTTTAAACAAAAGAACAGTTCCTCAAAAATTATATACCTGGTCTATCCTCTACTTTCTCTTCCCTTAAGACTGAAGGTCTCCTAGCACAGGCGGCGCCCCGGAGATTCCAGCACATCAGCATCAGCCTGGAGACCATATCGTCATCAAAGGGTGGAAGGAAGGGAAACTCAAACCCCAGCTTGGGAAGGACCCTACCTAGTGCTCCTAACTACGGAGACTGCAGTCTAGACAGTGGAAAGAGGATGGACTCATCACACCTGAGTCAAAAAGGTGCCGCCACCTCTAGAATCATGGACTGTCACTCCAGGGCTCACCCCCACCAAACTAACTCTAAAAAGAGCTTAATAATCACTTGTTTATTTTCTTTTTTCTTTTCAACAGAAGGTCATCTTGCCATCAATGTAACTCAGGCTAGCCATCCTTTAACCCTTCAGTTCGATGCCTGTTCAGTCATCCCATGCGGAGACGAGCAAGCTCAAAGGAAGCTATCCCATGTTGATAAGTATCTATGTCCATACCTCAAAGAGTCAACCAAGTATAAGTATGGAACTTTCAAAGGTCCCTGTAGTGACTGGGCAGATGTTTGGTGGACTACTAAGTACAAAGGGTGGACAGCCAGGCCCCCTGCTTCAAATAGGTTACAGGGACTAAAACAAAAACTCCAACCAGTCCATGGTCCCACCCCACCAAATTGTAGGACATTGCACTGTAACCCCTCGTTGCTGATTATAAATAATCCCCAGACAATGGCCCAAGAACCCTCTATATTCGAACGAACGGTATGGGTTAGGAGCAGACGTTGCAGGACAGGACCTGGTGGGAACCTTCTCCCTAAGGTTAGTTAAACCACTGGTTAACAGTAATAAAGGAATTCAGACCCAGAGTCTGGGAGACACGTGGAACCCAACACTCTTCGCAAGTATAGCAAGTCCAACGTCCTCCTTCCATCTCCAAAATGACCCAGCCAAGGTAACGGTTGTGGAGGTAGAAAACTTAAGGCAAACTATTGCTCTAGAGAAAGGATATCAAGATGCAAATGTTTGGCTGGAATGGATTAAATATTCCATCTGCATTTTAAACAAAAGTGAATGTTACGCTTGTGTGCATGGTAGACCAGAGGCCCAGATTGTCCCCTTTCCGCTTGGATGGTCTTCCAGCTGACAGGGCATGAGCTGTATGGTAGCTGTCTTCCAAAACCCCTCAGCCTGGGGCAACAAATCATGCCAAGGTCTTTCTATGCTGTTCCCTGAAGTTTGACACCCTGCGGGTCAGCCCCCGAGGGCCATTCAGCGTCCATCTCCCAATGCCAGTTTTACTTCATGTCTCTCACAATGGGGAGAAAACTTGGGGTTCCTGGGAGCCTTAACAGGATGCAGTGAGCTTAAGCCCTTCCAAGAGCTTACCTATCAGTCTACCCTTAGCCATTTTCAAGCGGATGTGTGGTGGTATTGTGGTGGACCAATACTGGACACTCTGCCAAGTAACTGGAGTGGAATTTATGCTCTAATTCAGTTGGCCATCCCTTTTACCCTGGCATTTCATCAACCAGAAAGCACAGGAACCAAACATCGTCAAACAAGAGAGGCCCCTCATGAGTCCTTCAATTCTCATGTTTATATAGATGCCACTGGGGTCCAAGAGGAGTGGCAATTGAATTTAAGGCCCAAAATCAAATAACTGCCAGATTTGAATCTACATTCTTCTGGCAGTTAACTGTAAATAAAAATGTGAGTTGGATAAATTGCATTTATTAAAGTCAACAAGGATTTATTAATTATACTAGAGATGCTATTAAAGGGATAGCTGAACAATTAGGACCCACCAGTCAAATGGCCTGGGGAAATAGGATAGCATTAGACATGATACTAGCAAAGGAGGGTGGAGGTTGTGGCATCATCGGGACCCAATGCTGTAGTTATATTCCTAATCTGCTCCTGGCAGGACCATAACTAAAGCATTATAAGGTCTTACTGCCTTATCAAATGAGCTAGCCAAAAATTCTGGACTAAATGATCCCTTCACAAATTTAATGAGAAATTGGTTTGGTAGATGGAAGGGACTTATGTCCTCAATCCTCATCTCTCTGGCCATCAGAATGGGGTTGCTTATTCTTGTAGGATGCTGTATGATACCTTGTGCCTGAGGACTAATACAAAGACTTATTGAAACAGCTCTCACTAAAACCTCTTAGGATCCTCCTCCCCCTTATTCAAATGAACTTTTCCCTCTAGAAGACCAAGTAGAACAATGGAGCCAAATTATGCAAAAAAGATTTGAAGAGAGTTATAAAAAGAAGAAGGGGAAAGCTGTGTGATATGATGAGGTTTCTCTTTAAATAGCCTGATCAATCCTTTATTATTTAATTCATAGTATCCCTCCCCATCCCTTTTTCCCTTTTCTCTTTTTTTCTTCCTTTCTGCCTTTGTTACATGTCCAGACACGCCCCACAGTATGAGGCATTATCAGTACCTGCCTCATACTCCTTTCATAGCTCACATTCCTTTCCTTATTTGGAAAGAAGACTAGCTCTCTAGCTCCTTGCAGACACCCCTTCTCCTTTCCCCTGTCTCCCTAATGTGCCCACCTTATCTAAAAAAACTTCAAATGTTTAGCCAACCGGGATTAGTTTAGATTGTATGGCCTGACCCCGGCCAATGAGGAAAGGGTACAGGGGCTGGACTTGCATCAGGAATAAAGGCTGTCATGCCCCTTTGTTCAGGTGTGCTCTCATGGTGACTGGCCAAGGAGAAGCACCCCTCTGCGCAGAAGTAAAATTGCTTTGCTAAGAATCCTTTGAGCGTTCAGTTTCCTTAGGATTTTGAACATTATTCCCAATAGGTCTATATCTTTAGTATGAAAATCTTAATTTTATTATGTTTCCAGTCAATATTTGGGCTCTTTAGTCAGTGTTGCCTCCTGTGTTCACATCTTTTTGTTGTTACTGAAATATATTATTTAATAATTTTTAGTGAGGGTATGTAAGTGGTAAATTTTGTAAGTCTGAAAATATACTTATTTTGCCATAACTGGTGAGAGGATTTTGTAAATATGAATTCCAAGTGACAATTATGTCCCTTTAACACTGGGAGATTTCAACCCATTGTCCCCTGGCATCTGTTAGAGCTTATTAGAATCTCAGAGCAATTTCATTATCTTTCCTTATATCTTTTACACTCTGTTTTCTTGATTTTTGCATCATTACCGCCACAGCTTATCTAGTTGAGGATTTATTTTGGTCCCTCTTGTTTGGCTTTCCACTCAGAAAAAAAACAAAAACAAAAAACAAAAAACCAAAAAACCCAGCCAAAACAAAAAACCCAACCAAAACAAAAAACCTCCTGTCTTTTTTAGTGCTAGAAAATTCTTGGCCATTATTTATTTGTCTGTTGCTTCTCCTTAATTCCCTCTACTTTTAAGTTTGGGGGTGCTTGTTAGACATATGTTGGAACCTTTCAATCTAGTCTCCATATCTTTTACTTCTTCAGACTTTTTAATGTTATTTTCTCTGGGTAAAGTCTTCAGAGAGCTTCTAACCCACCAATGCCAACTTTAATTCACTAGTTCAATTGAACTCTCTGTAATCTGGAGTTTATTAAATCTGTCTCCATCCACTAAAAAGAAATTTCAGTGACCAAATTTTTATTATCCAGAATTTGCAATGGACTTTTAAAGTGTTCATTTTTCTTCTTCTTTTTTTTAATGGTAAACTTTTTGTTTTTTTTTAATTGGACTACAAAAAGCCTCAAATAAAAACCTTGACCAGTCACCTTCATCATAGTTCCTGTGTGCTGTTTACAGCCTAACTTGGGAACATCCACTCTGTGTTGTCACTGCCTTTCCATCAGCCGTAGGTAGGGTATGGGCACTAGAGTATAAGATTATATTAATTATGCTACCATTTTGGAAGAGATAATACAAGTTGTTATACACTTGTACATTTTGATAACATGGGCTTATTTTGGATTCTCTTATTTTAAAAAGTGTGCTTGGACCACCCGGGTTGGAACTGTCAAAACATGAGTTCATAAATCTACTTATTCCATTTTCAACTGCTGTGGCACTAATTTTATCTATAGGTAACAATTTTACTAGAAGTTAAATTATTTTATGTAAATTATAAAATTTTTTATGTAAATCCCTGGTTTATCTGTTACTTAACTGAAAATTATAATAATTTGCCAAGCAAATGAAACATATCTGCTGAAGTTCTTTTGTCACATTTTCTTGATTATAAGAATGTTATTGGAAACATGTCTACAAAATTAATAAAGAATTATGTATCTTCATGATTTTTAAAACTATCAGTTGCCTACAAAACTAATATTGCATTATTTTCAAATAACTCAGAAGTGTATGAGATTGCTTGTGAAGGCCATAGTTTCAGAAGCAATTTGAACCAAATTTAAGTTCTATCGTTCAGCTAGACTTAAGCAATGTATTCCTATCTGAAGTTCTTATTTATATTCAGGTCTTTCTGGCCACAGCATAATCTTCACTCACTGCACACGTGAATGAAACATATATCCTGAATTGTATTTTCCTTCTATTTCTTGGCCCTGTTTACCTTCTGGAAACTTATAATCATCACAAACCTCCCTAGTTACTGGCAGCAGGAAAAGGTATCTGTAGAAGGCAATGTTTGAGCTCTGAGATGCCCATTACCTTTTCAATGATCCCTCTGAGGTACGAGGTTGGCAGGACTTGCTCTCCATACCAGAATGAAGACAGCCTGTATTAGTCCATTTTCACACTACTATGAAGATACTACCTGAGACTGGGTAATTCATAAAGAAGATTTAATTGACTCACAGTTCTGCATGGCTGGGGCAGCCTCAGGAAAGCTACAATCATGGTGGAATGCAAAGGGGTAGCAGGTACCTTCTTCACAAGGTGACAGGAGAGAGAAAGAAAGCCCGCAGAGGAAACTGCGACTTTTAAATCATCAGATCTCCTGCGAACTCTCTATCACAAGAGCAGCATGGGGATACTACCTCCATGATCTGATCACCTCCCACCAGGCCCCTCCCTCAACATATAGGGAGTACAACTCGAGATGAGATTACAGTGGGGACACAGAGCCAAACCATATCACAGCCCCAAGCCAGTAAGTGATGCTGAAGGCCACCTCTAGTTGCCCTTGCTGCCCATCAGCATAAGACACTCCCACCAGCACCATGACAGTTGCCCAAATGTCATGGCAATGCCAGGAAGTTACCACCCATTTTCTAGTGATTTCTGAATAATTTGCCCCTTTATTTACATATATTAAAATGAATATAAATGCAACTGCCAACCACCCATACACTGCTACTCTCTGCACACTGCCTGTGAGCTGACCCTGCTCTGCAGGAGCAGTCACAGAGTTTACTGCTGCAAACTCAGTAAAGGTGTATTCTTCCACTGCTGGCTCACTCTTGAATTTTTTCCCAATGAAGCCAAGAACCTGCCCTGCATCACCAACTCAGGCTTCTGGGTGCTTTTACTACTTATGGCCATCTTAAGGCTTATCTGTGGGCTATGATATAGCTGCCTTCGCAGTAGGCCCAGAGAAAGGAAAGTGCCTGGGAGTTTATGCCAATGACTAGTTCAGGAGTATGAAAGCCCAGCTGCTTTGCCTCAGCGCAGGAAAATCTCTGAGGTGTAATTTACATGAGATCACACTGACTAACTTTGCCATTGCACCCTTGCCCTGTACTTTCTTTTTTTTTCTGTGCTGCTCTCCACTCCTTACTGGTTCTCCTAGGAGAACTTCCTTAACACATCATTTGCTTATGATCTCTAGCTCAGAGCTGGCTTCAGGGGAACCAGACCTATGACAGGGACCATCCTGATTGTAAACCGGTGATGTTCATTTCTCTTCATATTTGGAATATCTGTGTTATAAGGAGAAGGGTGAGATTTTCAAATTTTATCATCCGTGAAAAAAAAAGGTGAAACTTGGCCATGATTTTGGGACGTTATCTTTTGAATGCCATGGAGTGATCCTGCACAGGGCCAAGCACTGCACAGAATGAGCGCCGGAAAACCCAGCATGCCTAGAAGAAACTCAGCTTCATCCATGTGCTGGGCCGGGAAGATGGTGAGTTTTCTATGGGGACTTTGAGTCAGAAATGAAGGGTCCTTTGCTTGGGTACTCTCGCTGGTCCTTTGTTGGTAGTGACCTGTTCTGTTTCATATTGTTTTTGTTGTTGTTCTTTTAAAAGATGAATGTAGCCAGGCATGGTGGCTCATGCCTGTAATCCCAGCACTTTGGGAGGCTGAGTTAGGTGGATCACTTGAGGTCAGGAGTTTGAGACCAGCCTGGCCAACATGGTGAAACCCTGTCTCTCCTAAAAATACCAAAATTAGCTGAGCGATGTGGTGTATGCCTGTAATCCCAGCTACTTGGGAGGCTGAGGCAGGAGAATTGCATGAACCCAGGAAGTGGAGGTTGCAGTGAGCCAACATGGCACCACTGCACTCCAGCCTGGGTGACAAAGCAAGACTCCATCTCAATAAATAAATAAATAAATAAATAAATAAATAAAAGACGAATGTCATTCCTGCATGAACTCTTCCAAGGTCTTAAAATATGCTTATTTTATAGCCTTTGTGAGATTGTTTTGCATTGTGTTGGTAGTAACTCATCCCCTTATTATTAATTTTCTTGGCCACCTTTTAGAGTTTGCATTTCCTCTGGGCTCGTACTGAGTAGGGTTTTTGTTTTCCCACTGTCTACACTCACTTCTCCCTGCCCAGCAGTTTTATGGCCAAATGGAACTCCACGTGCAGGACTCCCATGCTGTGTTGGTGTCAGAGTTATTGCACACACAGGAGTTGGTCCTTCATAAACAGCATTCTCTTCTCCCTCCCAGAAGTGCTGTTCTTGATGCTTCAAGTTGCAGACCCAGGCATGGTTACAATTTGTTTTCAGCCTTCTTTCATCTGAGGGAGCCAGTCCACGTCCTGTTTTGTGTGGCAGATGGCTCTTTCCCTCAGTCACTGCTGGAGGTGGGTGGATGGGATCTCCATTACCCCTGTAGTGGAACTCTCAGCCACTTCTAGTTTTGACCTGGAATCAACAAGATTATGGGCTCAGTGCCTTCTTAGCATCTGATTAGGTTGGTTTTCTGTTTTTGGTCCACCACTAAGGAATTTCCTTTCTCAGAAAGTGGTATTGTATTGACTTTAAAAACTACAATTAAAATTTTTAAATGGAATTGATCTGTTGAGAGTGTTAGGGGTAGTTTAAAGCATAAACCTTGGATTAGAAGTCTAGCTTTGAGTTTCTTGAGGAAAATATTTGCATTTTCTCTTTAATCGATAAACACATAGGGTTAGCAGCTAGCTTTGTAATGAGCTCACAATAAAATACTTGCTCAATAAATATTTGGTTGAATGTTTTCTTTATTTCTTTTCTTTAATTGTGGTAATAACGGTTAACATGAGATCGACTCTCTTAACTTTTTCTTTTGAGACGGTGTCTTGCTGTGTTGTCCGGGCGGGCCTTCATCTCCTGGGCTCAAGCAGTCCTCCTGCCTAAGCCCCACAAATAGCTAGGACTACAGGTACATGCCACCATGTCTGGCTACTTGAAAACATTTTAAGTGCACAGTACATTATTGCTGACTATAAGCACCATGTTGAAGAACAGATCTCTAGAGCTGATTTATTTTGCTGAACTGAAACTTTATGCCCATTGATTAGTAACCCTCCATTTTTCTCTTTCTCTGGGTAGCTTTCACACTTATTTTTCAGCACTGGAGCTTTTTTCCCTGAACAAAATTTTATGTAAATGTCTTTGATATATTAAAAAATACAAAATGATATTTTATTCATATATAGATATTAAGTTCACAGTTTTGACATTTACTTATTTTAAAGCCAATTATTGAGTTTAAGGAAACTTGGGAAAAATGAACTTTTTGTTTCAATTCCTATGGATGAAAAAAACCATTTTAGCCTCAGCTTCCAATATTCTTTTCTCTGTTTCCTTTTTAAAACATTTCTCTCTCTTTACTTTCCCCCCCACTTTCTTTCTTTTTGATTTTTAGATGTAGTTCTATTTGTTTGTTTTTGCATTATCCTCTAAGTACTTCCACAAGTGGTAGGTTCTATGAAAATCGCTAGAATCACAGTGCCCTGGGAGGACAGTTGAACACTTTTGCAGGTCACACTGTGAGTCAGTGTCAGAGGTGGAGTCAGACCTGGTCTTCTTCCCACATGGAAGCCTTTTCTCTTACTGTGGTGTCATTCCAATGAGAAATGAAACAGCCTGCAGAGTGAGGTTTGACCACCTCTCCTGGTCTTACATGATTTGCAATGCCACAGGCAAAGCTTCAATCCCATCTTTTTCATGCCCCTACTTTTCTCACTCTCCTTCAAGACTCTCTTGCTCAGTATGAACAGCGGGAACAACAGTGAATAAAAACCAACAGCTCCTGACCTCAGGTGATGACATGGCTCTGAATATCAGCAGAGGATGAATTTGAGCCCTCCTTCCTATGCAGAGCACACGTGGTTAGACTTTGTGGTTAATGCTCAGTGACAGGGTAATGACGGTCATATTTTCTTAATGTTCTCTGTTGCTTTCTGAACAGGATCTGGAAGCAAGTATCCAGGGAGAGGGAAATATGATACTCCCATTTCAACGGGATTTCAGCTGGAGAGCAGCAAACACAGCCTGGCGTCGTGATGGGCTGGTAAACATTAACAACCGCCCCTCTGGAAACTAAAGCTTTTGTTTGTAGCATTTACAATTTCCATGGTATAAACACTCCCAGCATGGGCAATTTCAAGCTATCAAAAATTTGACAACTGGTTTTCTCAAGCTGGTACAAGCTGGCCCTGGCACACCTTTGGCTTAGAGACATGTGGGTGAAGGGCATCCTGGCCAAGTTCTCAGTGTTCTTGTTTTGTGTGGAGTTCCAGGTCAATGTATAAACCTCTAGCTCTTTTATCAGATTACTTTCTAGAATTCCCAGTTGGCCTCAACATCCTCACCCTTTGTCCCCTGCTGCTCCTTGTTGGAATGTCCTTGGTGGCAGGTGTTTAGATAAGCGGTCATCACAATTGAATTCTCTATTAGTTTTTGTTTGCAATTTGGAATGAGGGAAGTGACTTTTTATAAAGAGAAGTCGATATGGTTTGACTGTATCCCCACCCACATCTCATCTTGAATTGTAGTTCCCATAATCCCCATGTGTTGTGGGAGATACCCAGTGGGAGGTAATTGAATCGTGGGGGTGGTTACTTTCATGCTATTCTCATGATAGTGAGATCTTGTGAGATCTGATAGTCTTATAAGGGGCCTTTCCCCCTTTGCTCAGCACTTTTCTCTCCTGCTGAGATGTAAAGACGGACATGTTTGCTTTCCTTTCTGCCATGATTGTGAATTATCTGAGGCCTCCAGCCATGCAGAACTATCAGCCAATTAAACCTCTTTTCTTTATGAATTACCCAGTCTTAGGTATTCATAGCAGCATGGGAATGGACTAATACAGAAGCCTTATATTTTAAAAATAACTTTTTGGGAAAGGGTGAGAGTAAATAAAATCCTACCAATTTGGATTACCCATGATTACATCCTCTGGCTGCATAACATGGTAGAAGAAAGATGGAGAAAATGGACTAGTGTCTTGTCACTCCATAAAGATACTGTCCGCACTCAGTAATAGAGGAAAAATTTTGAGTAAGTAGGTGAATAACATTGCCTTGGGACAATGTTTAACTTCAGGAGTTTCTTTTCTATTTTTATTGGTAGCTCTACCAATATGTTTACAGAGAAAAACAGTCCCAGAAATCCAGTTATTTTGGTCATGGCATGATGGTGGCTTATATATAGTCAGTGGCTCAAAGAAAGCAATTCAGGAAATAAAGCAAATGGTGACTGGGACACTTGTCTTGAAATTCATTCTTTGCTGGCACAGATCATTTTAGAATTAGGTCTTTAAGTGAGGACAGTGTATTTGATTGTTAGCAATAAAAACCAAAGAAAACCCTCATGACACCTGTTTTCCTAAATTTTTGTGCTGATTTTAAAACATACAAAGCATATATTTATTGAATTTGTTGAAAGGGTACAGAAGAGAAGGTTGGTCTATAATTCTGCAAGATAATGATAGGAAAATTAGGTCGTGATCAGGATGATTTCCTACATGTCCTCCACATTGGAAATTAAGAAACACTCTGATGATTATATTTGTTATCTTTTTCATTCCATTATTCTCATTCACTGGTTGCAGATGCTATCAGCAAAATCATAGAACACTAAAATCTCAGAATTGGGAAGGAAAAGGGAGATAAAAATGAAAAGGAAAATAAGCTATTATTTATCGAGCAACTCCTATGTTCCAGGAAACTTTTGCTAATTATATTCAGACTATTTTGTGACTGAGGTGTGGAACACTGTACTACCTATTTCATTTTATTGTTTGAGATGGAGTCTCACTCTGTTGCCCAGGCTGGAGTACAGTGGTGTGATCTTGGCTCACTGCATCCTCTGCCTCCCAGGTCCAAGCAATTTTCCTGCCTCAGCCTCCTGAGTAGCTAGGATTACAGGTGCCTGCCACCATGCCCGATTAAGTTTTGTGTTTTTTAGTAGAGACGGGGTTTCACCATGTTGGCCAAGCTGGTCTTGACCTCCTGACCTCAAGTGATCCGCCTGCCTCGGCCTCTCAAAGTGCTGGGATTACAGGCATGAGCCACTGTGCCTGGCCTGTACTACCTATTTTAAATATTGATGGCCTCCTCCCACCCATGCCCCATTCCTACAGGGGTCCCTAGTGCTTTTCCCATGGGAAGGTCTTACAGGTTCTCTCACTGGAGTTAGCCTCAGCTGTGTGATTTGCTTTGGCCAATGCAACATGAGCATAAATGACGTGTGCTCTTTCTTAGCAAAAGCTTTAAAAACCATGCCGCTTCTGCTATCCCTCTTCTCCATCTGCTATGAGAATAGCAAGGCTCAGATAGGGGCAGCTGATCCTTTAGCCTGAGTCCCAGAATGAAGAACATACCAGGATGCAGCCAAAATGTATGTAAGTGAGAAGTAAACCCTTTTTGTAAGTCACTGAGATCTTGGGGTTTGTTATGGTAGCAAAACTTAGCAAAAAGTTGACCAATATGGAAATTGGAACCATATAAGTGATGTTGCCTAACAACAACAAAAACATCAACAAAATCTAAAATATGGGGCAGTACCCGAACTAATGAACTTGTGGCTTTATGAGGAAAGTGAGGAATTAGCATGTTGTAGCATGACTTGGTTGTTATTGGAAATGTTCTAAAAGACTGAGGTTAGCTCAGTAAAGAATTGGCTGATATTCAAGCAGAATTGAAAGGGAATATAGAAAGTCTAGAAATTTCAGGGTTTACACGGTTGGAAGATGCAATTGATTTTCACTTAAAACTCATACAACATAAAGTTAAGTGCATTGGTATGACTCAAGAACTGTGGGTGCCACTTTACATGTATTGTTGATTGGATCCAATGATAAAAAGCTACATTTTTGAGAGAGTCCTACAGCCAAAAGAGACACCAGCGTGTGTTAAAGAAACTGAGACTTTTGAGTATTTAAAATGGCCCTAGGGCCCTCCAGTCTTCTATAAGAAATAGCTACCCAGGCTGTAACATGGGCATATTCTCCAATGCCATTTTCAGAGATAGATAAGAAGGGAGGATTTGCAAGAGGGGACAGCTGTTAAGAACAATGGATTCTCAACTTCGGGTTAAAGGACTTTGTTAAAAAATCTGTCCAGTAGGATTTCAGGAATTTATGTACCAGTGTAAATTGTGACCTCCTAGTCTTTCCCTTTCCACGTAGAAGTGCCCGTTTTGATCACACTGTCCTTCTTGCACCATTGAATGCTGGGTGAGCATGCATGTGTATGTGGAGGGGAGGGGATGTGCTTATGTGCGTGTAGATAACTTTTCTTCAGGTGCATAGATCTCTATATCAAGGTCTGTATATCAAGAGAATCCTTGTGACTCAGATTCAGAAACTACTAAAGATCTTGGGCTTTGGGTCTGAAACCACAATTAGCTAGGCCTTTGAGAAATATTTTTCCTTGGGGTGTGAGACAGTGTATTTTTAACCCAAAGGGAGGAAAGTGAATATCTGTGATCAGGAAGGCAGATTATGGAAGATTGTATAATTTGTTCAAAGGATTTGCTACCCTCTACTTGCTGCCTTCTTTCAGAGACCCTTTCTTGTGCTCTTCTATTCTATTCTTTGAACCTATGACTTGCATTGGTCAATGGAACATGAGTAGAAGTGACATGAAGTTCTTCCCAGCAGAAACTTTGAGAACCATCGCTGTTTCCAACGCTGTGTTTTCCTCTATTCAGATAGTGACATATTCATATTAGCAATCTGAAACCTAGAGGGAAGGAGACACATGGAGCAATGTCCCAGTCAGCCTACAGCCAACATACACCATGAGTGAGAAATAAAACTTTATTGTTGTAAGCCACTGAGACTTTGGGGTTGTTTGCTACCACAACATAACTGGATGAAAGTTGACAGACAAGAAGAGTGAGACTCACATATGTGGCAATTTCAACTGCTAAGAGTGTGTAAGGAAAGCTCTCCTTTAACTACACCCATGCCAACCCTGGTATTCATTCCACTGTTTTTATATTTAACATCTTGATAGACACACATGTATTTTGTATTTTATCCAAATAATCTCCATTTCTACAACTATTAGAGAAGCCAAACACTTTTTCACATATTTCCATTTTAATTTTGGGAATTTTCTTTCGTGAACTATGTCAATTTCCTAACTTTATTTCATTACTTGCCTTTCTTAGTAGATTACAAGTGTATTTAAAAAAAAACTTATTAAGGACATTATTTCTTATAGACATTGAAAATAGTTTTTCCTAGTTTATTTGTAATGATAATTTTTGATACACAGAAGTTTAAACATTTCATGTAGTCGAAAAGTGCATGTACTTGATAGTCCCAGTAAGCATGTGCTTAATAAATCAATGGGCTGGGTGCGGTGACTCACACCTGTAATCCCAGAACTTTGGGAGGCTGAGGCAGGAGGATTGCTTGAGCCCAGGAGTTGAAAACTGTCTGGGCAACATTGTGAGACCCTGTCTTTACAAAAAAATTAAAAAATTAGCCGGGGGTGTGTGTGGCTTTCCTGTGGTCCCAGCTACGGTTGTTGGGGGACTGTAGTGGAAGGATCACTTGAGCCCGGGTGTCGAGGCTGCAGTGAGCTGTGATCATGCCACTGCACTCTAGCCTGGATGACAGAGAAAGACACTGTCTCAAAAATATATGAATGAATGAATAAATAAATAAATAGCTTATTTCTTTGCTTTTACATATTGAAAATGTTCCCTTATGCTGACATAAGATATTCATCTATGTTTCTTCTCATTCTATTTTATGTTTTGTTTAAATTTCTAGAATGAGAATTTCTACCTGCAGCTGTATGTTAGCATCAGTATAATTTGAGATTTATAAAAATATGGCTTTTCATACCTTCTGATGGTGTGGCTTGGGATTCTATATATATATATATATTTTTTTTTTTGAGATGGAGTCTCGCTCTGCCGCCCAGGCTGGAGTGCAGTGGCCGGATCTCAGCTCACTGCAAGCTCCGCCTCCCGGGTTCACGCCTTTCTCCTGCCTCAGCCTCCCGAGTAGCTGGGACTACAGGCGCCCGCCACCTCGCCCGGCTAGTTTTTTGTATTTTTAAAGTAGAAACGGGGTTTCACGGTGTCAGCCAGGATGGTCTCGATCTCCTGACCTCGTGATCCGCCCGTCTCGGCCTCCCAAAGTGCTGGGATTACAGGCTTGAGCCACCGCGCCCGGCCTGGGATTCTATATTTTTATATAGCTTCCTTTTCTTTTTTCCTAGAATATTTGAATATAGTTAATCTGGAGTTTGGAGATCACTATTAAACACATTTTAATTTTGATGTAGTCTAATTTATCTATTTTTTCTTTTGTTGCTTATGCTTTTAGTGCAGTATCTAAGAAAGCTTTTCCTAACCCAAAATTACAAAGGTTTATTCCCATTTTTCTTCTAAGAGTTTTATAGTTTTAGCTCTTATGTTTAGGTTTATGATCCATTTTGAGTTAATTGGTATGAGTTAGGTCTCCATACCAATTATTTTGCATGTAGATATTGTCCCAGATTAATTTTTCAAGAACTTTCTTTTCCCATTGAAGTGTCTTGGTATCCTTGTGAAATATCTTTTACCCTGAAATGTGAGGGTTTATTTCTTGACTTTCAATTTTATTCTATTGATCTATATGTCTATCCTTATGCCAGCAACACACAGCCTTGATTAGTATAGCTTTGTGTAGTAAGTTTTTAAATCAGGAAGAGTGACTCCTCCAACTTTGTTCTTCTTTTTCAAGATTGTTTTGGTTCTTCTGGGTCCATATGAAGTTTAGGATCAGCTTGTTAATTTCTGCAGAAACCAGCTCTTGATATCTTCTCCTGGCCACCCTGATCATAGTGCTTTTGTTTTCCCTGGCCACAGGTACTACCTGACATGTTTTTATCAGCATGAATTATTTCCAAAGTAGATGGTAAGTTTTTCCAGTGTAGTTAGGATGTCTTTAAAATCCATAGTGATATGGAAAACCTAGAAGTGTAATCTCTTGGAACTTGCTTTCTTGTCTATAAATGAAGGGGTTGGAACAGATCAGGAAGTCCAAGTGCCAGTGTGTGGACTGACTGGTCTGAGCTGACCACACTTTCCTCTTTACTGCCTTCAACTGTGATTATTGGCAATGCTCTTTCCCCTGCTTTTTTTCACTGTTCTTCTCCCTGCCTTTGTGTTGGTGTCCCTTGGACTAGGCCTTGTCTCAGATTTCTTCAGCTCTTTGAAGAAAATGATTCAATGAAGAGGTCTCTATCCAAGAAAGTCCCCTTTCACAATAATTGAGCTTTTTCTTTGCTTTTGAAAGTTATTTCCAACCATGGGGTGTACTCAGTTTCTTACTGTTGTAGTACTTGCAAGCCTGATATGCTTGCTTCTATGAAGATATTCATTAGCCGAGGCTATGTCTGTGCACCATGGATTTTAGTTGCATCATGCATTGTAAGAGTAGAGCAAATGTCAAGGGATAATAGATACTTTATTTCCCCAGCATCTTGTGCTAGTGTGCATTTTTGGTGCTTGTTTTTTTCTGAATCACCGTAGCAGAGTTAAATGTAAAAGGGATTTACCAACTCAGAGAGGAGAAGAGAAATCTCTGACTCAGGATATGCTCAAAGTCACTTCCACTAGGCTCTAAAAACACCTTTTTAATCTCTTGGTAAGATTAGAATGTGGGAAAAGGTTTGCACCACAGAATCTGGCCTCTACCCACCCTGAAGAATTCCTCTGGCTGTGGACCTCTTGTCTATTGTCACCTCTTACGTCTGTGAGAGCAGGGGTGGGATCAGTGCCTGGCATCTAATAAAAGCTTAATAAACATTGATTAGATAAGTGAATGATTAATTCTGTGATTGCATCTTACATTTTACCAAGCACTGTGCTGTGCACATTTCACTTCATCTGCACTATGACCCTGTAATTGCTTAATCTACTAACTGATTTTAATTTTCTTCATCTGGATATCACTTCCACATTCCCTATATTATTCAAATTTCATAATGTGCTGTGACAGACATAATTGATTTTACCCCCATTTTACAGATTCAGGATATAGAAACCCAGATCATGTTCAGTGTTGTAAATCGGTATTTCTCCAATTTTAATGTGAGCATCAACCACCAGAGGTACTGATTCAAAAAGAAATTCTGATTCAGTAGGTCTGGGGTGGGCCTGAGAGTAGCATTTGTAACAAACTCCCAGGTGATGCTGATGCTGCTGTTCTGCAAATTATACTTCCAGCAGCAAGGCTTTAAATAGAATCTTTTCTTTGCGTTTGTGAAGGTGAGAGGTTAAAAAAAAAAAAAAAGATAAACAGCCCACCTCACCCCCACCAGCTCTGAAGAAGCTAAGGAGCCTAAAATCAAACAATCAAACATCATTCACCTGAAAGAAATCCTGATGATGAAGTTTGATAAGTTAGACTTTCTTTGGGTCTGCAATATACCAAGCACACAGCATACTATAGACTAATGAAGTTGAAAGATTCACACTTCTTATTTCAAAACTTACCACAAAGCTACTTTTTAAAATCTAAAAGCAAGACTATATACAGAAAGAATAAGAAGGCCCCTGTGACTGTCTCTAGAAAAGGTTATTTTTGGTAAATATAATGCAGCGATTAATTTTCACAATATGCCTAGATATTTCCTTAGAGAAAAAAGGAACTTGAAAGCTATAGTTAAGGGTAAAAATTGTTTTCATATTACATGTGGAAACTGAAAACTAACATCACTCTTGGGAAATCTTGATCATCTTCATGGGCTACCTATGAAAACAAGACTGTCCCAAAGCATGAAGATAAAGGCTTGCTATTTATGACTGTGCACTTGATCGGTTACTGGGCTTTTTATGTGGAACTCAACAGACATTCATCACTGCTGCTATTTCTCACAATCAGGATTCCTCATCTACCCAGACCAGATAATCTCATATCTCTTCATGTACTAAAGAGCTCCCATTGGACACAGCCTTTTTCCCTTAAAATGTGGAGATGCTTTGGAAAGTTAAGAGCAGAAGGGAGCAAGGAGATACAGGCAGCAGATATCCCAGCCTTAGGCTGGTGGATTGTAGCAGAAGGAAGAACACTAAGTAAGGGCCATTGGACTTTGTCTATTAGAGAAAGATTTTAAAGCTAAAGGCCATTCGTTTCCTTTTTTTCTCCTCATAACGTTTGTTAGATGTGCTTTGTGGCTAGTGTTTTCCTAGGCATCAATGCTCCAGATTATAGGTATGTACCTGAGTTAAGCAAAATGGGTATTCTTAATTTTTTTTCTTTTCTTTTTTCTCTTATTGTTATTTTTTTAAGACAGGGTCTCGCTTTGTTACCCAGGCTGGAGTGCAGTGGCACAATCTGGGCTCACTGCAGCCTTGACCTCCTGGCTCAAGCAATCCTCCTGCCTCAGCCTCCTAGGTAGCTGGGACTATATGTGTGCAATTTTCACTTTTGTAGAGTCAGGGTTTTGCCATGTGGCCCAGGCTGGTCTCAAACTCCTCAGCTCAAGTGATCTACCTACCTTGGTCTCCCAAAATGCTGGGATTACAGGGGTGTACCACCATGCCCAGCCATGGCTGGACTTGGTGGTCACTCCCAGGTTATACTTGGCTCAGCTGGGGTTCTTTGTGAGCTGGAAGCCACAGAAGTGGCTAAGGTGGCATTATCCAAGTTGGAGAAGGATGTTACTGGTCTTCAGATTGCAACTATAAATAGGAAGTAAACTTTGTGCACAAACTTACAGCAAAATGTCACCCAGTTGCCTCTTAGGAAGGCTAGCTCCCTTTTTCCACAGAAAACTGGACTTCTCATCTGGCAAAATAAAATCACAACTTTTGAGTGTCTAGGTAGAGCTGTCAGAAGGTGACAGAGTGTCTAGGTGGAGCTGTTGGACCCCAGAGAAACCTGGGCAGCACGTGGGTGGTGAATGAAACCGTGCTTCTGCATGAAGTCTTTTGGGGAGAGAATAGGCTCTGAAGAGAAAGGGATTCCAGCATTGAAAAGGATTTCTCTGAAGTTGGACTGGGAAGGATAAAACCTCAAAGCACCCTGAGAAAGTACTTTCTTTCTCTCTGGAATATCTAGAGCGAAAGAAGGAAAACCAGGATCATGGAGTGTTTTGGATGCTCAGACATGAGTGTGGAATTGGCTGACATGATTTTAGAGAGTGGCACGTCCAAAATCTGCAGGATAGGCACAACTGGATGACTGGAGATCCAGGGAAAAGCTAGTGTTACAGCTCAAGTCTGAAGGCAATCTTCTGGCAAAACTCTCTCTTTCTCTAGGGCCTCAGACTTTTCTTTTCTCTAAGACCTTCTTCTCGTTGGATGAGACGCACCCACATTATGTGATGCAATCTGCTTTACTGAAAGTCTGATTGCAAATGTTAATCTCATCCAAAGAATATCTTCACGGCAACATCCAGATGTGTTTGACCAGATATGTAGATACCGTAGTCTAGCCAAGCTGGCACATAAAATTAACCATCACAATGGTTCAGGTTGGATGAGGGTGGACAAGTTCTGAGGTGTTCATAGAAGAGGGTCAGATGTTGGACGAGGGCAGTATAGTCAGAAAGCCCTGAGTGCCGTAGGCTCGTTGAAGGGAAGCAATCCCAGATTTATGGCATTTCCTATTTGCCCTGTTGTCTGGGTTCTCTGACAGCAATTAACTGCTTGGGTGCAGGATTAGAAAAGAAGGTCATCATTAAAATAAAAATAAAAATTTTATGCTTTATTTTTTAACAGGTGTGTACTGTGAGTGTGTGTGTGTCTTTACTCATCTGCAAGTCTTTCTTTCCATGCTGATTACCACAGGTCACACAGCTAGTTTCTGCTGTGTTATATTTTCTTGCTACTTTGCCCCCATTTAATTTTTCCTTCATTGGCTTATCCAACTACTCCTTGCATATCTTAAAGCACATGGAAGAGGTATTGCTAAAAAATCATAAATATCTAAAATAAAGCCCATATTTACTTCCTGAACAAAATAAACACAAAATATCTGCTCCTTTTTCCATGTTTAGTTGTTATACCTTTTGACGGCTTCTCAGGGTTAAAGATGGTTCCTAAGGCTAGCTTTTCAATAACTGACCTGGAAATGAAATCAAGGATCCCAGCTTCAAATCTTCATTTATCACGCTGATTCTTGAAGTTTTATTAAAAAAATTAAACACTCTAAGTTCATTGTTCTAGGGATGAAAAGGTATAAGAATTAGAAAGAAAGGAAGTTGGCCCAGCCTGGTGGCTCACGCCTGTAATCCCAGCACTTTAGGAGGCCAAGGCAGGCAGATCACGAGGTCAGAAGAGTGAGACCATCCTGGCTAACACGGTGAGACCCTCTCTGTACTAAAAATACAAAAAAAAAAAAAAAAAAAATTAGCCGGGCGTGGTGGTGGGCACCTGTAGTTCCAGCTACTCGGGAGGCTGAGGCAGGAGAATGTTGTGAACCTGGGAGGCGGAGCTTGCAGTGAGCTAAGATTGTGCCACTGCACTCCAGCCTGGGCTACAGAGTGAGACTCTGTCTCAAAAAAACAAAAAACCAAAAAACAAAACAAATGAAAGAAAGGAAGTTGATGAATTCTTCACTCTCAGTTGACTTCCTAGGTTTTTTCCTAAGTTTTTTGGAGGCAACAGAGTGTAGGTATTGAGAAGGGGTTTCTTGGCTGTATGGTTTAGGCACAGTTATAATTTATGCAACAAGTTACAGGTTAATTCATATGAAGGAAAGTTTTAAATTACATTCCTTTTTCGGATAGAAAAAGTGAAGATTTTTAAAAGACAGGTAAAGGTTGATATGGGCCAGTTTTCTCTTTCTTGTCTTACTGAGTTTTGTGATATTTTGACAGGAGTAGGAAGAAAAAGACTGAAGGAAGACTGTTGGCATTCTCTATTCTGGTTTTGCAAAATTTATCTCTGAAGGCTGAATATCTCTGAAGTGTTATAGTAACTTGTCATGCCTTGCTGCACCATCCCTTGAAGGAATCACAATACAATATGTCCAGTTTCTCTTGAAATAGAACTACTTATTCAGAAGAAATAATGCATTATGACCGGCATAAGAATATCAACATTGACACTTTTTCATTTTGCAAATATCCTAAACTTCGGAAGAAATGAAATAATGTACATACACGTATGCCATTGTCTGGATTTTTCCTTAAACCCTAATGTAGTAGTGCCTAAATTGTTTTATAATCAACCAATTAATTATGCTTCGACAGTGAAAATCTAAGTAGTGGTCTAATAGAGGCCAAAATATGGGATCAACTGTTTTTTGTCATAGTCTCAGTTTATATATTTGTAGGATGGAGATGACACTATGTCATTTCTTCAAAGGATGCGCCACATAGTAAAGCTGTAAAATGGATATGAATTGCATTCAGGACAGTCATTAGGCTCATATACTCATGACTGGCATGGAAAGCTTTCATGTGTTTGGCAAACCTGGTAATGTCAACTGTGCCAGGGCAAAGTGGTGGCTCTGGGTGGCTCAAGGATTCTGTGCCTAAATCTCCCACAGTGAGGGTCTAGGGCAGTATGAGATGGTGAACAAGTGTGACCCTGGGCACCAGTCATGGAACTTGTAGTGACTGCCCTTAGTGGCGACCTACACTGCCCAGTAAGGAGGAGAGGCCGCCTCTATACTTCTTTGTAGGTAGCAGGAAGTCTGGAGGGGCCTGGGGGAAATGAAGCAGGGAGGAGGGCCTGCATTCTTTACTCGCCCTGACCTTGCACTTCAAAAATAGAAGCTTATTTTCAGAATTTCTCAACTTATTTTCTTAAAGCTTTGGTTGCAATAAGTTTTTGTTTGGATTGGAATGCTGTGTACTGCTTTTGTGTTATTTTCATTTGTTAACTAAAATGAAGTCTTCCAAACTATTTACTACACATTCATCAAACTTACCATTAAAATGTGGGTTGAATGAACACTCAGAAAAGGAACAAAAAGCACCTGTGATAACTTCCAGTCACAGTGTTGAGCCCCTGGTTGACGAAGTGACCACAGAAGCAGCGTGTCTGTCATTGTTTGTGGTCTCCTCAGATGTGAAGCCCCCATCCAGACACACACACACACACACCCCTCCCCATCCTGTGTCTCCCCTTTGCACTCCCATCTACTGCACTAGAGAAGTTGATCTCTTGGCCCATGGTGCACCTGAGTCTTTGCACCTCCACAAATGTCATCGGACTCTGTCCCTTGTGAGTTCATTTACACTGCCCCAGTTGTCAACATATTCAGCAGAAAATCTTCAAGGTGTATGCCACGTGGGCAGAGCCCTTTCCTAATTTTGATTCCTGGTACAGATTCTTATAACTTCTTGGTGTGTTTGGTCCTAGCATTCATCTTGGGTTGCAGAGGGAGTTGGATTGTCATCATTCCTTTAAGGCACATCAGCCTATTTTGGTCTCATCTGTCTCATGGTATTGTGATTATTTGCTTACTTGTGATCCTGCTGGCAGAGACCCAGTCTTGTGCACATCTGACCCTTCAGTATAAATCCATCAAAACATGTATGAGACTTGTATGCTGAAAACTACAAAATGCACTTTTGTTTTATTCCTTCTCTCTATTTTCTTTGTTGTCTTTGTGTCTTTGATTTCTGTTCTTTATTATTTTATTCCCTCTGCTTGGTTGCATTTGTTTTGCTCTTCTTTTTTATAGGTTCTTGGGATGGGAACTTAGATGATTAATCTGAGATTTTCTTTTTAAAAGTTGTAGGCATTTAGTGCTACAAATTTTCCCCTTGGTGCTGCTGTAGCTATGTCCCACAAATCTGCATATGCTGTATTTTAATTTCTTTCAGTACAATGTATTTATTTATTTATTTTAGATGGAGTCACGCTCTGTCACCCAGGCTGGAGTGCAGTGGCACAATCTTGGTTTACTGCAGCCGCCACCTGGGTTCAAGTGATTCTCCTGCCTCAGCCTTCTGGGTAGCTGCGATTACAGGCGCCCACCACCACGGCTGGCTAATTTTTGTATTTTTAGTAGAGACAGGGTTTCACCATGTTGGCCAGGCTGTTCTTGAACTCCTGACCTCAGGCAATCTGCCCACCTCGGCCTCCCAAAGTCCTGGGATCACAGGTGTGAGCTACCACGCCTGGCTAGTACAATGCACTTTTAAAATATCCCTGTGACTCTTAGATTATTTAGAAGTGTATTCTAGGTGTTTGGAGATTTTTCTGTTATCTTTCAGTTAATTGACTTCTAGTTTGATTCCACTGCTGTTGGAGAACACAGTTTGTATGACTTCCATTCTTTTACATTTGTTGAAGTTTTATGGCTCATATGATATATCTTGGTTTATGTTTCATAGGCACTTGAAAACATTGTGCATTCTGCTGTTCTGTGGTAGTGTGTGCTACAATTGTTGAGTAGATCCTGTTGGTTGATGGGGGTTGTTGAGTTCTTCTATGTCTTTGCTGATTTTTTTGTCTAACTGTCCTCTCAGTCATTGCAAAAGGTGTGTTGAAGTCTCCAACCTTAATTCTGAATTTGTCTATTCTCCTTTCAGTTCTGTCAGTTTTTGTTTACTTCATCTATTGCTCTGATTTTTTGTGCATACATATTAAGGACTGCAATGTATTCTTGATGGATTGACCCTTTTATCATCATATAATGTTGCTTATTTTCTCTGGTCATTTTCTTTGGTCTGAAGTTTACCTTATCTGATATTAATATAGCCACATCTGCCTTCTTTTGATTAGGGTCTGCATAATATATTATCCCTCCCCAATTCCTTTTCTTGCAATGTTCCTATATTATTATATATGAAGTGAGTTTCTTATATGCAGCATATAAATGGGTCATATTTTAAAAACTATTCTGCCTATCTGTGTATTTTAATTTGTGTATTTAGACCATTTACACTTCATGGAATTATTGGTCTGCTAGGGTTTAAGTATCCCATTTTAGTTTTTGTTTTTATTTGTTCACTTTGTTGTTTTTATTTTTCTGTTTTCCTTTTCCCATACTTTCTATGGGTTACTAGAAATTTTTTAGAATTCCCTTTTTTATTTATGTGTAGTATTTAAATATACTTATGTAGCTTTTTTAGTGGTTACTCTAGGTATTTTGTTATATATATGCATAAATTATTACAGTGTACTGATGCCATTATTTTACCAGTTCAAATGATTGTTGAAATCTTACCTCCTTTATCATCATTTTATTCTTCCCTGTCTATAGTTATCTTAACTATTTCCTCTATATACATTTAGAATCACATGATCCAGTAGTATAATTTTTGCTTCTATTATCAAACATAATGGAGAAAACTCAAAGAGAAGAAATGTCTGTTGTGTTTACTCATTTATTTTCGTATTAACTTCTTTCTTCCTGAAGTGCCAAGTTGCCTTCTTTTAATGTTTCTTTTCTGTTTAGATAACTTAATTTAGCCATTCTTTTAGGGTAGGTCTGCTAGTGAGAAATTTTCTTAGTATTCCTTCTTCTGAGAATGGCTTGATTCTCCTTCATTCCTGAAACCGATTTTCACTGGAGACAGAATTCTGGGCTGACGATTTTTTACTCTCAGCACACGTTAAATATTGTGCCCCTTCCTTTTGGCATCCATGGTTTCTCAGGAGAAATCTGCTCTCTTTGAAATTATTTTCCCCTTTAGGTAAAGTGTTGTTTCTCTCTCACTTCTTTATTTTCTCTGTCTTCTGAAGTTTGACTCTCTGTATCTTGATGGAGATTTCCTAGATTTATCCTCTTTGGGATACACTTAACTTCTTTAAATCTGTATATTTATGTCTTTTGCCAAATATGGGAAGTTTTTAGCCAAAAGACAATAAAAATTTTCTACTTTTTAATTCAGCAATATTTCTTTCAGAATTTTATTCTGAGAAATTGACTTCTAATGTGTAAAAATTTGTTTATAAATGTAAACACTTACCATTATTTTTTATACTCTCAGGAAACTGGAAAATTGTAGACGGTCCAAAACAATGGATTGGATAATGAGTCATTGCTCATTAATTAACTTTTACTTTTTAACGACTGTTAAAACTGGGATGTAGAATAATAATAAATAATGACATACAAATGATCAAAATATTTGGAATTTTAGCCCTACTAATATCTAGTGGGGTAATATTCAGCCAATAACTTATTTATACTTCAGTTTTCTTATCTGTAAAATGGGGATGATGATAGAACCTAGTTCATAAGATTTTTGTGAGAAATTAGTGAGTTAATATACATCAAGAACTTTGAACAGTGCCTGGCACAGAGTAAATGACATACAAAGGTCAATTATTATTACGATTTACCATTATTATTGAAAAGTACTGAAAGTTGCATATCAAGCTGTTTACAATAGTTGGAATGATTTAGAGTTACAATTTCAAGGTATTTCTTTTTGTGCTTATGTTTTTTAATTTTTTCAAACAATATTAATAAAAGATTTTCAAATAAAACATAATAAACCAAAATTTGAGAGAAATATTGATACATAGCATAAAATTGTGTGTATATATATGTATATATATGCATGTAAGTTGGCAAAATGAGACAAAATCCTAGTTACCCATGAACACCAATGGCTGACTCAGCAATCCTTATCATGCTTCCCTAGTCCACCTATTTTTTCGGATGAGTGTTTGTGCATAGTTATAGAGGGTGTGCATATTCATGCTGCCCATTCATTGCATACAATACATATTTTAATGTTAAAAACCATAGACATGCTATTTTACATTATAAAATAGTAATTTATAAAGTGGATATAACTTACATAGCGCAAATCACATGGATATACTTCTATTACTGTAATCTTTGAATACTTCCAACTTGAGCTACTATGATTATCTTACACCTTTTAGCTCTTTGTGTATTTTATATTACTACAAAATGGGAAGTAGCCTAACTGTAAGACTTAAAAACATAGCTGTGAAATTTATTGCCAATTTTTTTTTCCAGAAGTCTCTACCAGTGTATACTGCCTGTAGAAAAAGTAGAAGACTACTGGTTTTGTCACATCCGCTAAGAGAATTGAACATCTTTTCTTAATCTTTTGCTAATTATTAGAAGAAAATCAGGAGCTTGTTATTTACATTTCTGTTTCTCGTAAGGCTGAACTTTTCCCCAACATGTTAGTTACAGGTTGTATTTTCTCTTTTGTAAATCTCCTGCTGATACCCATTTACCTTAATGTTTTTCTTATCTATTGGCACACACTCTTTGTTTAATAAAGTTATTTACCCTTGTCATACATCCTGCAAACATTATTTCAGTGTGCTGTTTGTGTTTATATTTTAGTTACTTTTTATGTTCAGAGGCTTTAATTTTTTTGTAGTCAAATCCTTCAATATTGTCCTTTGTAACACGGAAAACACAAGAACCGTATTACTGCTAGGTTGAGAAAATAATCTTTCAGGGCTTTGAAAAATTTGTCATTCTGTTTTCTTGTTTTTTCACTGATTTTTTTGAGAAAATATTTAACTCTTTAATCTATTTGAAATTTACCTTGATGAATTGAGAGAGGTGATGGGCAGTCCCACTCCACTCTGACCTGCCCACACCTTCCTTAGAGTGCTATTTTTATTCCATTCTAGATTTACTTGCCCACATTTGGAGGAAAATGCCTAGGATGACAAAAAGGAATGCAGTCCATGTGTTATGAGAAATGGCTTGAAGACCATAAGCTGAATAACAGCTGTTTAAAACCCTTAGGATGCTTGTCAGCATGTGCAGTAGTTAAGAAGCTCTGGGGGCACAGGGACCTGGATTCATGTCCCAGCCTTACCACTTATGGGAATGTGTTTTCTCTTTTGTAAATCTGCTGCTCCTTAAAAACATTAAGAGAAATGGGTAACAGCAGTAGATTTACAAACGAGAAAAGACATAGGACAAGATGCAGATCCATGTTAAACTTCAATTTCTTCATCTGTTAAATGAGAATAATAATGAGTACCTACCTCATGGTTATGATATGAAGATTAAATAGGAAAATACAGGTAAGCATTTGGCAAGACACTTGGTTCGGAGAAGGTACTCAATAAATACTGGTTGTCAGTATCATTAATTTTGGTGTTTGTTTTGTGCAAGCCCAAAGAGTAAAGGATGCAGAATGACAAATTCTAGCCTCTATGAGGCAGGATTTGCTGAGTTGCTGTGTTGTTTCAGGAGATAATGACTCTTTTTCATGGGACAGTTTCAGGCAATGGCTGGGACAGGGCTGAGGCTTTCTGCGAATGGCTGGGCCACATGTTTTTCCCAATCCCCCATGCTGTCACACTCTGAGCCCTTGGAAGTTTGTGAAAGACTTCTTCCTGTCCCTGCCTTCCCTTGGCAGATTAGCTTAGAGATATAAATGAAATTGAGGCTTAGAACAGCCAGTGCGGAGTATTAAATGCTAATGAGCTTGTCAACACCATAGATGTTTTCGAAGAGAGGGAGATATGATGCAACCCACATTTTGGGAGGAAAACGCAGAGGGGATTGCCTGGGAGGGGGGAGATTTGAGGCAGAGAGAGATTTAAAGGAGGTTTGTCCACTGGGAGAGATGGGAAGCCCTGAATATTGGGGGTGGGTATTGGGGGTGGTGCAAAGAGAGGAAGGGCAGTGTTGGTGACTTGGGTCAGGTTCAAGACGCAATGAAGAGGAGAGCTGACAGGATTTGACCACATTTACCTCTGTGTTGTCAAAGAGAAACAAAGCTGGACATTAGTTAAAAATGATAAAAACATACTTTATTCAGTAAAATTGACAGTAGGAAAAAGAGCTGAGCCCATTCAAATTTGTACAGAGGCGATTGGGCGATTTAAAGGGAGAATGAGGGAACAGGGAATGGAAGCAAGCAGGGGCTCAGTAGAGTCAGGGAAGTGAAAAAGTACAAAAAGGGGCTAAGAGAGGTAGTCAGTGTAAATATGATGAGGCCAGCTGTGTCTGCTTACTGGAAATCACCGAAGTTAGGATTGTATCCTCTTCCAGAGGCTGGGGCACAGAGGCTCTATTTTTCTTGATGACTACATTTCAGAGAAATAGCTTTCAGGTCCTTGAGAAGGACACACCTGAGTTACAGGAGATACAGATGCTCTTACCTTACTATGGCATTTTGTCTCGATAAACCCATTGTAAATTGAAAATATTATAAGTAAAAAATGCATTTAATACACCTAACTTACAAAATATCATAGCTTAGCCCAATCTACCTTAAGTGTGTTCGTAACACTTACATTAGCCTACCATTGGGCAAAATCATCTAACATAAGGCCTATTTTATAATAAAGTGTTGAATATCTCATGTCTGAAAGTGAAAAACAGAATGGTTGTACCATTCTGAAGCACAGTTTCTCTGAATGTGTATCACCTTCACACCATTGCCAAGCCAAAATATCACAGCTTGAACCACAGTAGGTCACGGACCATATGTATCTCAAAGGGACAGAGGGAGGATTTGCAATTGTAAGCTTTTTTTTTTTTTTTTTTTTTTTTTTTTTTTTTTTAAGTAAATGCTCTAGGAAAGTGGAAGGGAGTATCAGTGGCCTATCATCAGGTGTTGACTAGAACAAAAGGTAAATTTTTTGACAGCCTTGAGCAAGTCTTCAGATAGGAACTCAAAGCTGTGCTGGGTTGACCCAGGAATTTGGCTTAGGCAAGCAGAAGGCAAGTCAGCGTTGGCCAAGTCTCTCAGTGCAGGGGTGGGAGCCCTCAGCTGTCTGTGTAGGTCATAGGACAGTACAGAGAGGTAAAGAGTTGGAGTGTTGCATACTATTCCTGGTTCTACAATTCATGAGTAGGAAAACATTGCTTCTCTTATACTGTGATGATCAAAAGGGATAATTATGTAAAATGACTTGGAAAATAGAAATATTTTTAATACAGAGAATCATAGTTGGAGAACTTGGCTCCCTCTCCTGTTATGAATTAATGTGGTAGCATAAATGGCCAGATCCTTCAAGGGAGGAACCCTGAAGGCGAGACTGCCAGACCTCCTTTTTCATTCCCTTTGTAAAGTGCTTGCTTACAACTGATGCATCTGGCTTGTTTCCTTTTTTTTTTTTTTCCCCCTTTTCTCTTTGGATTTGCTTTTTCTGCTTAAAGCTCTGCAACCCAAAATTCATTGCCAGCAGGGAAAATGCTTTAAAAGGAATGCTAAGTATGTTCAAAGTGTGACAAAGATTATTTTTTAATTTTAAGGGCTTTTTTTGGTATTATTATTATATTAAAAAAGAAAGATGGAATTTGATAATTCTTACTACTTTTCTGTCCTGTATCCATGAGATACGTTGCTTGGAAAACATTCAGTCCTCTGAAAAAGGCTGTGACATCATTTCTTACTTTATAGGACTGATGGAAATATTCAAATGATGTAGTAGTTTATCAACTTGAAAGCTTAATTAATGTAAAACACTTTTTGAATTTGGTTGAAAACACTAGGTAAAGTTTTATTTTTAATTTATATATTCTTAATCTTCTCTCCCCAGGGGGGTAGTTGGTAAAGCGTCTTGCAGGGAGTGCTAAGGAATAATGTCTTGTTTTTATAATGCTTTCGTCTTTTCAAAGAGCTTTTCATTATCTCATTTAATCCTCACAACCAACTGGGGAACTTGTTAGGGCCAGGGCTAGCGTGCCAGATGCATGGATGAGGAAACTGAAGCCCAGTAATGTGTGACTGAGTGGTGGAGATAAAGATAGGGGCTGGATCTCCTGCCTGTTAATTGGAGGTGCCACGAAGTACCGCAGACCTGGTCCACAGCTAGCAGTTTTTGAATAGATCTTGGCAGGGATGGGGCATTGTAAATCTAGTAGAAATTCATAATTAAGCTCTACACGTCCGGTCAAATGCTTGAGGAAACCTTGTTTTGGGGTTAAATTGAGATTACTGCTCAATGTGTTGTTGAATATGCCATATAGAAAAATATTGGAAGGTTTAAAATTAAGAACAGTCTCTTTTGATATCAGGATGTTTCGTTTTTTCAAAAAAATAGTCTTTTAAAATATAATTTAAATACCATATGATTTACACACTAAAAGTATACGATTTAATATTTTTTTCACAATATTCACAGATATGTACAACTATCACCACAGTGCACTTTATTTTCTTAATATATATATACATTTTTAGAGACAGGGTTCTGCTTTGTCACCCAGGCTGGAGTGCAGTGATGCAGTCACGGCTCAAGGCAGCCTCAACCTCCCAGGCTCAAGCAATCCTCCCACCTCAGCCCATCATCAACCCAACCAAGTAGCTGGGACCACAGGCATGCACCACTATGCCTGACTAATGTTTAAATTTTTTGTAGAGATGTGGTCTTGCCATGTTGCCCAGGCTGGTCTCAAACTCCTATCATTAAACAATCCTCCTTCCTTGGCCTCCCAAAGCACTGGGATTACAGGCATGAACCACTATGCCCAGCCTCACAGAACACTTTAGAATATTTTCATCATGTCAAAAAGAAACTCGGTACTCTTTAGTTATCACCCTTGTATTCCCCCATCTACCCCAACCCTAAGCTAGAACTAATCTACTTTATGTGTCTGTAGATTTCCCTGTACTAGATTTTCATAGGAATAAAATTGTATAATATGTGGACTTTGTGAGGGGAATCTTTTGCTTAGCATAATGTTTACAAGGTTCACCTAAGATGTAACATGTATCAGTGCTTCCTTCCTGTTTGTGGCTGAATAATATTCTAGTGTATAGTGTATCTTTATTAGTTGGTGGACATTTGGGTCGGTTCTATCTTTTGGCTATTGTGAATAATACCACTCTTCATATTTCTGTACACAGTTTTGTGTGCACGTGTGTTCTCATTTCTCTTGGCTAAATACTTTGGAGTGAAGTTACTGGGTCACATAACAACTTTATGTTTGAGGAGCTGCTAGATTGTTTTCCAAAGTGTCTTCACCATTTTACATCCCCACTAGCACTGTGTAAGATTTCCCATTTCTCAACATCCTTGCAAGCACTTGGTATCATATGACATTTTGATTGAGCCATCCTAGTAGACATGAAGTGGTATCTCATGGTGGTTTTGACTTTTATTTCCTTGAGGACTGATGTGAGCATCTTTTCATGTGCTTATTGGTTATTTGTATATCTTCTCTGAAAAAAAAGTCTAGTCAGATCCTTTGCCCATTGTTCAGCTAGACTGTTTGCTTTTGAGAAGGTAAGAGTTTAAAGAATATATTCTAGAGATAAGTCTCTTAGACATATGATTTGCAAATATTTTCTTCCATTGTGTCATGTCCTTTGAAGCACATGGTTTAAAATTTTGTGGAAAGTTACTTTACTTCCTTTTGTTGCTCATGCTTTGGATGCCGTATGTAAAAATCCATTGCCAAACCCAAGGTCGTGAAGACATACAATTTACTCCTGTGTTTTCTCCTAAGAGTTTTATAGTTTTAGCTCTTACATTTAAGTGTTTGATCCATTTTGAGTTAATATTGTATATGGTGTGAAGGAAGATAATTTTTGTGTATGTGAATATCCAAGTTAATTTTTGTGTATGTGAATATCCATTTGTCCCAGCACTATGTGTTGAAAAGTCTATTCTTTCCTCTTTGAATGATCTTGGCACTCTTGTTGAAATCAGTTGACTATAGATGTATGGTTTTATTTCTGGACTCTCAGTTCTATTCCTTTGATTTATGTCTATCTTTATGCCAGTACCACAATACCTTGATTACCATTCTTTTGTAGAAAGTTTTGCCTGTAATCCTAGCACTTTGGGAGGCTGAGGTGGGAGGATTCCAAGGTCAAGAGATCGAGACCATCCTGGCTAAGATGGTAAAACTCCGTTTCTACTAAAAACACAAAAATTGGCCAGGCGCAGTGGCTCATGCCTGTAATCCCAGCACTTTGGGAGGCCCAGGAGGGTGAATCACCTGAGGTTGGGAGTTCGAGACCAGCCTGACCAACATGGAGAAACCTTGTCCCTACTAAAAATACAAAATTAGCTGGGTGTGATGGTGCATGCCTGTAATCCCAGCTACTCGGGGGGCTGAGGCAGGTGAATCACTTGAACTGGGGAGGTGGAGGTTGTGGTGAGCCAAGTTTGTGCCATTGCACTACAGCCTGGGCAACAAGAGCAAAACTCTGTCTTAAAAAACAAACAACCAAACAAAAAACAAAACGCACAAAAATTAGCTGGGCATGGTGGTGCACACCTGTAGTTGCAGCTACTTGGGAGGCTGAGGCAGGAGAATCGCTTGAACCCGGGAGGCGGAGGTTGCAGTGAGCCGAGATCGCACCACTGCACTCAAGTCTGGCGACAGAGCAAGACTCTGTCTCAAAAAAAAAAAAAAAAGAAAAAGAAAAAAGTTTTGAAATCAGAAAGTATGAATCCTTTGTTTTTTTCATTTTCAGGATTATTTAGCTATTCTTGGTTCCTCAAGTTCTATATGAATTTGATAATCAGCTAATTAATCTCCACAAAGAATTCAGTTGGTATTCTGGTAGTGATTACATTGAATCTCTGAATCAGTTTAGGGAGTATTGGCATCATGTTGTCTTCTGATGCATGGAGATGTGATGTTTTTCCACTTATTTAATGTCAGTAATGTTTTGTAGTCTTCAAAGTTTGGAACTTCTTTTGTTAAATTTATTTCTAAGTGTTTTATTCTTATTGATGTCATTTTGAATGGAAATTGTTTTCTTAATTTCATTTTTAGATTGCTCATTTGCAAATGTACAAAATACAATTGTACAACTGATTTTTGTATATTGATCTTGTATCTTGCAACCTTGCTAAACTTGTTTATTATGGTATTTTTTAATGGATTCTTTAAGATTTTCTATTTATAACATGTGAGCAGAGATAGTTTTACTTCTTCCTTTCCTATCTGGGTGCCTTTTCTTTTTCTTTCCTAATTGGCCTGACTAGAACCTCTGGTACAGTGTTGAATAGAAGTAGTAAGAGCAGACAGTCTTGTCTTGTTCCTGCTCTTAGAAAGGAAAGCATCCAGTTTTGTTAACTATTGGTTTTTCAGAAGCCCTTCATTATGTTGAGAAAATTCCCTTCTATTCCTAGTTTATTACTTTTTATTATGAATGGGCATCAGATATTGTCAAATCTTTTCTTTCATTTATTGGAATGATTAGGTAATTTTGTTTCTTATTGTATTGATATAATGTATTAAATTAATTTTCAGATGTTGAATCAACCTTGCATTCCTGGGATAAATTCCACATAGCAATGGAATAAAATCCTTTTAATATGCTGCTGGATCTGCTTTTTTAGTATTTTGTTGGGACATTTTACATCTATATTTATAAGATATATTAGTCTATAGTTTTCTTGTCATTTTTTTCACCTGGTTTTGGTATCAGGTTAATACTGGCCTCATAAAATAATTTGGGAAGTGCTCTCTCCTACTTTTTGGAATAGTTTCTGAAAAATTAGTATACATTCTTCTTTAAATATTTGGCAGAATTCACTAGTGAAGCCATGTGGGTTTGGGCTTTTCTTTGTGGATAGGGGTTTTTTTTTTGTTTTTTGTTTTTTTTGACTTTACTAAACATTAAAGCACACATGAATGTTTTCTGTGGAGGAGGACTAAAGGACATCAGGGGAGGAGAAAGGGATACTTGGGAAGAGAATCACACAACAAAGACCTATCTTCACAAAAAGGGCTCAATATTGATTTCCAGGGAGGAACAGGGAATGGTCAGCTCAAATTTGGTGATAACATCAGGATGAAGGACTCCAAGCTTCCTGATGTTTTGATTCCTGGCAAAGATCTCTGTGCTTCACCCAGGGAAGAAAGTAGTCCCTTTTGATGATTTGATCACATATCCCCCTTTATTTTCAATAGGAGGTACATTGCGCAGCTGTGTAATTCTGTCCAGATGCATATGGATGACCTTAAACCCAGGATTTTTGTTGTAATAAACAGCAAAGAGATGCCTGTAGTTTTTTGTACCTACATCTCTGCTAGAATCTTTTATTACAGTGTTAGAGATTTCAAATAGTTTCAGAGGAAGGAGCATCTTCTGATTCATTTCTGTGGTCTTCAGAGCACCAAGAAGAGGGGTAATGAATGCCACCTGTAATTGAGCTGTTTTAGTTTTACTTATCTGGACTGCTTTTGTTGCAGAGATATCCAAGCCAAGTTTATCAGAAATATCCTCTTGGAGCAGAGAGCAAAGGTGAGTGCTTCAATGAATCCATGTTTACCATGTCATGTCTGATACATTTTTTGAGCTTATGAAGTGGAAATTGATTAGCTGTGGTGTTTATGGGAGAGTCATCTGAATATTGTATATCCACAAGCAATAGCTGCATCTTCTATAATATCACATGGATGGATAATGTCAGCTGTGGTCAAAGGGGTTTTGTTCTCAATGTGATTCCCATTGCCTATGACTTTGGACTTCAAATAAATCTTGGTCAGAAGCTAGGCAAGATTTTCTGGAGTTTCTCTGATTTCATTTTTTTTGTTAATGAGATCAGCTTTCACTATATCTTTTTGAACGATTTTTAATTAAAAATATTTTTATAGAGATGGGATCTCACTATGTTGCCCAGGCTGGTCTTGAACCCCTGGACTCAAGTGATCCTCCCACCTCAGCTTCCCAAAGTGCTGGAATTACAGGTGTGAGCTACCAAGCCCAGCCTCACTATCTTCTTTTGGTAAGCTAGTTCTGGAAAAGTATATGCTTTTCCATTAGGAAAACTACCTCAGTTGCTTCTATCATAAATTGGTTCTCAATATAGTCACTGAAAATGGTGTCCAGATAATATCAAGAACTCTTTTTGCCTTAGTAAAGTCACTTCCTGTGCATTTGATAAATACCTTTCTAGTATTTAATTTTGGAGTCATCATCATTGGTGATGGAAGGCATTGAAAGGATGACACCCTTGCTATCATAGATAACTGGGTACAGGGGTTTATTTCCAGTGACATGTTAATAGTGTTTAAGGTGGTTGTCAGCCTTGTACATGTTCATTGGCTCACAGATTGTATACTCCTTGGCCTTATTTAGGGCTTGTAAAGGACACTTTGCACAGTACAAGTATATGGGTGACAAAGTGTCCAAATCATGGGTTCCAGTAGCAACCAATGCTCTTTTCCAGCAAATATCCTGATGTCATTTCTCCTGATGTTCAAGGAAGCTGTCATATTGATCTTTAGTAAGCTTTAGATTTTGGAGAACTGCTACTGTAAAGGACACACCTTAACTATCTTTTCTGTGACAACTTCTTGATTTTTCCATTAGGCATTACCTGTTTATATGCCAGAGACTTTTTCCTTTCTTTGAAGACCTGAAGCCCTCAAATCAATCCTTCCAGACACATGAGATCATATCAAAATTGACAGAGATGTCGATTTTGCAAAAAACATTAGAGGGCCCTTCAGCATTTACATTGTCTTGTTCATTACTTATTTCCTTCTCAGAAGTAATGTCATCAACTTCCAGACCAAATTGAAAACATAGTTCATCAATTCTTCATCTAGGCCTGGCCCAGGGCTTGGAAGAACAGAAGGTGCTTCTTTGTGGGTAGTTTTTTGATTACTGGTTCAATCTCTTTACTTACTACAAGTCTATTTATATAATCTATTTCTTCTTGAGTCAGTTTCGGTAGTTTGTATCATTTAAAATATCTGTCCATTTCATTTAATTTATCTGATTTGTTGGCATACATTGTTCACAGTATTCCTTTTTAGTCTTTTTTCTGTCGGGTCATTAGCAATGTCTCTGTTTTTGTTGTTATTGAGTCTTTTCTTTTTCTCTTGGCCAATCTAGCTTAAGTTTGCCGTTTTTGTTGATATTTTCAAGGAATTGGCTTTTGGTTTCATTGATTTTCTCTGTTGTTTTCAGTTCTCTGTTTCATTAACTTCTGCTCTAATCTTTATTTCCTTCAATCTGCCTGCTTAAGGCTTGCTTTGCTCTTCTTTTTCCAGTATCTTACATTGGAAAGTTAGGTTATTGATTTGGGATCTTCTTTTTTTTTTTTTTTTCCCTTAATTTAGGCACAGACTTGCCTTTGTTACAGAATTGCCTTAGATTTTCTTGAATAGATGTTTTCTCATTTGCTGTTTGCTATCAGGCCCACTTCCAGAGGCTTCAAATTCTGTGTGTGTATAAAATTTCAGTAGTTTCACTAAGGAACAGGTCAGCTGAGCTCCTCATGTGGTCATGCCAGAAGTTGATCTCATGCTGCCTTTTTGTTAGAGGACTTTAGGGGAGATAGAGTGTTGACTTTGTGGACACTACCAGAGGTAGGACAGAGTCAAAGGAGAGTGTGCTTGAAGGAAGGTAGGCAGCAGATGTGAAGACCTGGGACACTGCACATGAAGGAGGGGTAAACATTTTCAGTGCAAATCTGAAGGTAGAACTTGGAATAATGGATGTAGGTTTAAGTTAAATATCAGGATGAACTTTTTGAAAACTGGAATTCTGTCAGTGAATGAAGCTGTCCCCTGTGTTTGGGCACCTGTACGCTCTCAGAGATCATCCACATTGTCAAGGACACTATGGAAAAGATTTCCTCACTGTTGGGATGATGGATGATGTTCCTTGCAAGCAAAGGTTTCAGAGATTATTGCATGACAGGGTCTCACAGATGACTTTGGGGACAAGGGTTTGCATTTAGCAAGGATCACAGCATACCATGTTTTAGGAGAAAGAGCAAATCTCTTTCTAATAAGTATAAAACACATTGCCAGATATATACATCTGTGTGTACAATTTATTTTTTGCTATTTTATTTTCAAGCAAAGAAGCCAAGGTATCTTCCAAAAACAATTAGAGTTGATACAGTAAGATTTTTTTCCCTTGATATGTATTTTTAAAATACATTTTCCTTTTGAGAGAAGTACTATAGGAGCTTTTTGAAATTTGAGTGTTCCTGGGTGTTTTAGTATACTAGTGCTGCCATAGCAAAATACTACAGGCTGGGTGGCTTAGAGGACAGAAATGTATTTCTCAGAGTTCTGGAGTCTAAATGTCAAAAATCAAGATACGCGTAGTTGTGGTTTCTTTTGAGGCCTCTCTCCTTGGCTTGCGGCTGGCCGTCTTCTCACTGTGTTCTCACAGGGCTGCCCCTTGGTCTGTATGTTGTCTGTGACTTAACCTCCTCCTTTTATAAGGACACTGGTCACACTGGATTGGGGCCCACCCAGCTGACCTCATTTTATCTTAATCACTTCTTTAAAGGTCTTTGTCTCAAAATATAGTTACATTTTGAGGTACTAAGAATTTGGACTTCAACAGATGAATTTTGGGGAGACACAATGCAGCCCCCAACACTAGCTTTTGCTTCCCCCTCCAATGCTGTTTCTGTTCATAGTTTTCCTTGAGTAGTGATCAGCTAGAGGGTGCAGAAAACTCAGAATCTAGAGAAATTCATGCTGTCACTACTTAACTATTGCCTGCCTTGGGTCATAATAGATTTGGCTTTTGATAGTCAGATTGCTGGCACCAGCACAGTCCCTGCCTGGCAGCTCATGGGTACTTCTGCAGAGAAATTAGCTGGCTACCTGGAAGGACATCCTGCATCTCATTGTCAGCCCCGTTGCACCCAAGTGAGTTGAGACACAGTAGCCTTGCAGATATAATGGCCTTTCAACAGATCTTCCAGGGAAAACAATAGCACATCCACATTTGTACTAAAGATCAAGAACACCTCTGATTGCTTTTTTGCTTTGTTTTTCTTGTGAAGCTAATTAAGCTTCCACAAATCTAACTGCTTTGTTGACTCCTGCAACACATATTATCAGCTAATACATAATGCATCCTACTGAAGCCAAGTACATGGGTGATGTAGAGACCTTTATATCTATCCTAAAATTTTACTGTAGACTCACTCCTTGGCCAGTTCATTTTATGAGGCAAAGTTTTGAATGAATAAAATGATATAACCATATATATTATTTCATGAGATATTCTCAGATATTTTTTTCATGTGAATCTTACATATTCTTTCACTCATACTATCATAAGTGTTGTTTTTTTCTCTCCTGTTCACGAAACAGAGTTGTCATTTCAGCTAAAATAAGTCAACTCAAAATTTATATTCTAATTACAAATTTAATTGTCAGAAAAGACAGAAAAGGACCAGGTGCAGTGGCTCATGCCTGTAATCCCAGCACCCTGGGAGGCCAAGGCAGGAGGATTGCTTGAGCCCGAAGTTGAAGACTACCCTGAGCAACATAGCGAGATCCCATCTTTACAAATAATAACAAAAAGTAATTATGTGTGGTGGTGTGTGCCTGTGGTCCCAGCTACAGTGGGAGGCTGAGGTGGGTAGATCACTTGAGCCTGAGAGGTGGAGGCGTGAGCTGAGATTGTGCCACTGCACTCACTCCAGCCTAGGTAACAGAGAAAGACCAGTCTCAAAAAGGAAAAGAAAACACAGAAAAGCACAACAGAAATAATAAAATCACACGTAACTGCCTTCCCTCAAAATAACCATTGTAATTTTTTTCACATTTTTCCCATCTTTTTTTCTGTGCATGACCTTTTACATCTCTCTATATTTATGAAATTAAAATAACAAAATACTGTTTTATTTTCTTTTTAAAAATTACACAACATGGCCAGGTGTGGTGGCTCACGCCTGTAATCCCAGCTACTTGGGAGGCTGAGGCAGGAGAATTGCTTGAACCCAGGAGGCAGAGGTTTCAGTGAGCGCAGATCACGCCATTGCACTCCAGCCTGGGTGACAAGAGCGAAACTCCGTCTAAAAAAAAAAAAATTACACAAAACTTTACTGTGGAAATTTTCTTGAATATTTTGTCATATAATTTTAATGATGAGTGGTAGTCTAGATTATAGAACATTCAGCTAAAGAATACTGAGGTTATTACTTTTGCCTGTATATGTTTGAGCAGATATCTGATAACTATGTTTGCTTAGTCTTCTTCACTTATTTGAAATGATACATTTAGCATATCAAAAAATGCCTAGATGTAACAGGGTCTATTTATTGGTTTAACACTGGTTCACTGATTTGTCTCTTCTGGCATCAGCACTATTTTGCTGTAGTTAGTAAAATATAAGTTCAGGTTAAACATCTTGCATTGTGAATAGGAAGTATTTTATTATCTGTTCTCCATGTTACTGTTTTGGGTGAAATTTAATTTAGCAAATGTAGTATCTATATCAATATGATCTAACATCTTTCTATCTTTCCATTTATCTATTTAATTTTTTAAAGCATTTTCTGGAACCTATATTATGGTATCACATAATAATGCTATTAGCAAGCTCCTTTATCGTATACATTTAATGAAAATACTAATAATGTTTCTCCATGAATTTTGTTGTTTACTGTAGGCTCTGGCAGATTCACCTGATCCGATTAAAGTTTTCTTTTCTACCTAGTTTACTAGTTTTTCGTAGTAAGACTATGTACTGAAATTGATTAAAAACTTTTAACTACTATAGAGATCACACAGCTTTTTTGTCTTTAAATATATTTTGCTACATTAAGAGATTTCACGTGGTATCATAGTTGCATTGCTAAGATAAACCCTTTTGGCATACTCATGGGTTCCATTTGCAAAAATTTCATTTAGGATTTTTGCATTTTCAGTCTTATAATATCCCATCTTTTTTTCCTACGTGCCCTCCCTCTTTGCTCTCCTGTTCTGACTTTGATTCAGGGGCATTGGGTTAATCTGTTTTCCTAAAGTGAGCTAAAAAGTGTTTCATTTCACCCCTGTTTGTTTTGGAAGAGCTTGGTCACATTGCAATTTTCACATATTTGAAAGTTTATTAAAACTTGTCCTTAAAAACTTCTGCTAAGACCCTGTATCATTTTAAAAGATTACAGTTTTGATACATTTTAAATGATTTTCACTGATCTTTCCTAGAAAATCATGTTTTGTATAAGACCTCAAATTTATTATAAATTATACCTATTAATCTCTTATAATTAAAAATAATCTGCCATTTCTTTGACTTTTCCTGTTTCAAATGTGTGTGTGAGTTTTCACTTTGTTGTTCAGGCCTGCCAAATGTCTGGTTTTAGTTTTTTCAAAGTTTTATTGATGATGTCTACATCTTTTGTTCTTTATTTTAACTTAGGTTTCTAATTTCCCCCTTTTCTATCTTAAAACAATCTTTTACTCCTAATTCAGTAGCATCCTAAACTGTGTACTCCTAAACTGTGAAAAGAAAAAGCCTTTTCTTTTCTAATCTATGCATTTGTAAATATTTCTTTGAGCATCATCTTGGGCTTATCTCGCAATTTAGTAATGTAGCACTTGTAGGTCTTGATACTCGTGCTCTCAAAATTGATGATTTCTAAGTACATGCACTTTCTATTCTTGTCTCTTTCACGGAAGATTTGGTGTTTTAGGCTTTTCTAGTGAGTGTAATTTTTCTGGCTTCTGTTTTTAATATTATTATACTGCTTACAGAGAATATGGTCTCCATGATTTCAGTTGTTTGCAAAGTAATGATTTTTTTCTCTCAGGCTTAATGGAGGATAAGGTTTTATCCATGTTTTCCTATGTGTTTTCAAGGAATATGGTTGCTCAATTGGGTAGAGAGTTTCAGATACCTTTGTCTTATCCATACTGATGACATTTTTTGGTTATTCAAATTATGTTATCCTTTTGTTTACTTGATCTCACGGTTTGAGAGAGTTATAATTGCATCCTACTATTTTTATTTTTCTATTTCCTTCTGTATTTCTGTCAGTTTTTCATTTATTTTGGGAGCTGTGTTTAGTTCATGTATGTTTTCTTTTCCTTTTATATTTATATCTACTTGAATTATTTTCTACTTGGTTCTTCTCAGGTTATATTTTTCTGATATCAATATTGTTACACTTCCTTAATCTTTAAGGATTTTCATATCTTTTCATTTATTATTTTTAATCATCTTCTTTTAAATATCTCTTTCAAATAACATGTAGCTTTTTAAAAAATTGATTTGAATACTCATATTTCAATGTGGGAATTTAACTTATATTTATAATAACTAATATGGTTAGTCTTTAGTCTTATTTATGATTAATATTTATTTTTAAAACTTTTATTGAGATAATTGTGGAGTGGATTCACATGCAGTTGTAGGAAATAACACAGAGGGATCCCTTATACTCTTTGCTCAGTTTCCCACATTGATCAATTTTGCAAAACTATTATATAATATTACAACCAGGGTATCGGCATTGATATTGTTTTCCCTTCTTTATCCAGTTTTACTCATACTTATTTGTGTATTTGTGCTGGAGCCGTCTCAGGCTAATGACCTTCCAGTTAATTTTTTTAAACAACCTTTATCACTCCCAGGTTATATTCTGTAATTATCTTGTGATTGTGTGTGTGTGTGTGTGTGTGTGTGTGTGTGTGTGTGTGTGTGAGAGAGAGAGAGAGAGAGACAGAGAGAGAGAATATCTGACTTTGGCAGACATCATTGTTTTATTTGGTTTGGATTGTTTTATGTCCTCTCAGTCCTCATCATCACCTCATTTGCAGCATTTTAAGAAATAAGTACTCCATTAAAGATGACAGTGTTTAATCTTGGGCTCTCAGCAAGCCTGTGAGCTAGTTATGCTTGACCCTGAAGGAAACTGAGTCTTTGAGGCACTGTATGCTTCAAATTATTACTCAGAACAATTATATGATAATCACTTCAATAATTGATTCTAATATACATACTACTTAACTTGTAATTGAGTGAATTCAAAGATGGTACTTTTCAACCTTTTAAAATATACAAGGATAAACAAACATATAATTTTCATGTAGGCCAAGATAGAAAATCATCTTTGCTTATAACAGGGAAATTTAAATGAAGGAAATTTAAATTTTATAGTTGCAATGGTCTGAATGTTTGTACATCCCCAAAATTCATATATTGAAACCCTAACCCCCAAGGTGATGGTATTAGGAGGTGATTGGTGCTTTTCTGAGAGAGATCCCAGAGAGCTGCCTTGCCTCCTTCTACCATGTGGGAACACAGCAAGAAGGTGCCATCTTAAGACAGCAGACACCCTCAGCAGACACCTACTCTGTGGGTGCTTTGGTCTTGGACATCATAGCCTCCAGAACTGTAAGAAATAAATTTCTGTTGTTTATAAGCTACCTAGTTTATGGCATTTTTAGATAACAGCCTGAACAGACTAAGACAGTTACTTTATTGATTACTCAGATTTACAGAGTTATCTTCTGGAATTTGCTAAATGTTATATTTGGTTGAAACTTGTATCCACTCTGACTCTGTCTTTATCTTAAGATAGTCTGATCCTCCCAGCATCCAAAAAATGTAAGCCATGTTCACTCTGAAGATGGTAATAGGAGTTGACTTGGAATGTATGTTTCTGATGCCTCTTGTTCTTATCACTTGCCTTCTGGCTTCTGAATCTGGCCTCAAAATCACACTTGTGATTTGAGAGTTGTCCTTAGAATTTGGCATTTGAATGTAGTCTCACCAGATTTTGATTCTGGGCTATCTTTCATGATCTTTAGATCACACTTATGCTCCTTTCTTTTTTTGCATTATGATATATGTTCGTCTTTCCAATAAATATCCTGGTTGGGTCTAACTTTATTTGAGGGTAAAAAGAAGACTGAATTTAGCCCAGGCTATACAGAGGATATCTGTAGATATTCTACAGAATACTGTAGAAAAAATAAAGGGTATTGGGATGGAAACTTTGGGGGGAATAATAAGTTGGGGTAGAGGGAACAGGGAAATAAAATACTTAGATTACTGGTAAAAGATAGAGAAGCCTCTTGCTATTGGGCAAGCCATCATCAGGTGGACAAGGGTACCAGTTTTTTTTCAGAAAACTGATTATATCATTAAGCAAAAGGAAAAATCAAATGATTATCTCAATTAAAGATCAAAATGTCCTTTGAGCAAATCCCATATCCATTCCTAATGAAAATAATGCTTAAAAAGTCAAATGTATTAGTCTGTTCTCATGCACATTAAGAGAAGGCTTTTGGCCCGTGGCTCATACCTGTAATCCCAGCACTTTGGGAGGCCAAGGCGGGTGGATCACCTGAGATTGGGAGTTCGAGACCAGCCTGACCAACACGGAGAAACCCCATCTCTACTAAAAATACAAAATTAACTGGGCATGGTGGTATATGCCTGTAATCTCAGCTACTTGGGAGGCTGAGGCAGAAGAATTGCTTGAACCCAGGAGGCGATGGTTGCAGTGAGCCGAGATCATGCCATTGCACTCCAGCCTGGGCAACAAGAGTGAAACTCTGTCTCAAAAAAAAAAAAAAAAAAAGAGTCGAGTCTTTCGCATAGGTGTGGCTAACTATCACAGATATATAGTTTTTAAGCAAATTATGTTTTTTTTTTTAAACAATGAGAATGCCCTATAATTTAGTCTACATACATTAAGGAATACAGTGGGATATCACTCCTTCTTTAATTCTTTCTGCCTCAGAGGCTGGTAACAGTCTCTTGACCACCAATATTGCCAAGGAAACATTCTGTTACTGTCTGGGTAATTTTTAGACCTTATTTAATAAGTTTATGCTGAGAGGGTACCTTCCTTTCAGGCCTTTTCTGCTAAGATATTAAGTGTTTAATTTTATACTTGGTTAAAAGATGGGTCTCAATGTTCTCTTTTTTCTCAGCTCTCTCTCATTCCATCTTTACTTCACTGAACTAACTTTCAAAACTCCCTTCATGCTCGTATAATCACTTCCTCACATAAATTTGCCTTTTAGGAAGACTTTTTGAAAGGATGTTGAGTTGTACACAGGTGTCAACTCCTCCCTCCCAGAATCCATCTGAAAAATAAACTCTTAGAACAACCTGCATTGACCCAAAAATACTGTAGAGGAACTACCAATATGCCAAAAAGTCTAATAAAATTCTGTTATCTATAACTGCCACTAAACTAAGCAATGGTGCCAAGGGCTGCCAGGCTGCTTGCCTTCCTGAGAATGCAAAAGAGTTATCACAGGAAATTATTAGAGGAGATGTTGGTGACCCTGGTCCCCTCTCATTCAGAATGTGGGCTGGGGAAGAGTGCAGGCCATGGCCAGATTGAGAATAATCTGTCTGGAACCAGAATTCTGCCACTTTGAAGCAATGGCATTTGGCAAAACTCTTATGGGCCACTTAAGTGGTAAATCCCCAGAATGGTAAGGGTTCTTCCCATGGATGACAGAAAGTAACAAAGTAGTGAATGTATTAGTCTGTTCTCATGCTGCTAATAAAGACATACCTAAGAGTCAGTAATTTTTTTTTAAATTTATTTATTATTATTATACTTTAAGTTGTAGGGTACATGTGCATAACGTGCAGGTTTGTTACATATGTATACTTGTGCCTTGTTGGTGTGCTGCACCCATCAACTCGTCATTTACATCAGGTATAACTCCCAATGCAATCCCTCAGTAATTTTTAAAGAAAAAGGCTTAATGGACTCACAATTCCACATGGCTGGTCAAGCCTTACAATCATGGAGAAAGGTGAATGAGGAGCAAAGTCATGTCCTACATGGCTGCAGGCAAGAGGGCTTGGGCAGGGGAACTCCCATTTATGAAACCATCAGATCTCATGAGACATACTACCATGAGAACAGTATGGGGTAAACTGACCTATGATTCAATTATCTCCATCTGGTCCTGCCCTTGACATGTGGGGATTATTACAATTCAAGGTGAGATTTGGGTGGGGACCCAGTCAAACCATATCAGTGAGTGATGCCTGATGTGGCCTTGCTGTACATTTCATGGGAAGCCAGGAGAACCTGGAGGCAAAGTGTCTAAGAATCAGCTCTCCATCTTAGAAATGTAGAAGTGGAGCCCTGGTGAGTAGTGATAACCTATGGAGAAGTTACTAACATAATTTTGTATTAAATAAAATATTTCAATAAATCTTTTTTTGCATTCAGAGGTGATTAAGAAAGTAAAAACTGTATTTTTTTTCAGAAAACTGATTATATCATTAAGCAAAAGGAAAAATCAAATGATTATCTCAATTAAAGATCAAAATGTCCTTTGAGCAAATCCCATATCCATTCCTAATGAAAATAATGCTTAAAAAGTCAATATAAAATTATGTTTCAGATGATTTTATATCTATCTTAAAGGTATGTCAAAGTGGTAATATGCATCAGAGCCTTAAAATGTGCTTATCTTTTGCCTCAACAATTCCATTTCTAAGAATTGAACTAATGAATAATTCAGAAGTACACATGATATTTCCTTTTGAAAGTTGTTATCTATAATACTAAAAATTGAACATGACCTTCATATTCAACATTTGTAGCTTAGATCTTGACAGTACTGACACAAAAGAAAAATCACATCACTGTTCAGCCTTTGGAAGTCACACCGTAGAACTGGGGTTGGCAAACATTTTCTGTAAAGGGCCAGGTAGCAAATATATTAGGCTTTGGGGTCCATGTGCTCTCTAACTGCAATGATTTAACTTTGCTGTTGCAGTGAGAAAGCAGCCATACACAACATATAAATAAATGAATATGGCTGTATTCCAGTAAAACTTATTTATGGACCTTGAAGTTGGAATTTCATATAATTTTCTTTCAACACAAAATCATATTTTCCCCCCAACCATTTAAAATGTAAAAACAATTCTTAGCTCACAAGCTATAAAAATGCATGCAGTAGGCAAGATTTGATCCCTGCTTTAGAGGAATATTTTGTAATAGCAAGTAAATTGATCATATATTGATAAATAATAAAATAATAAATGCTGGAGAAGGGAGTAAGTTATAACTCACCTCCAGAGAGTAGTACATAATAGTTAGTATCTGAAAGTGTGGTTTTGGTGCAAGCTGAGGCTTGAAAATAATGCTCTCGTGTTTCCTCTTTCTTTCTTGGACCCTGCCCTACCTAGGCTAGCCTGCTAGAAGGAGGTAAGGCATGTATGTAGAGCCAAGCTTTCCCACAGCGTGCTAGAAGGATGTAAGGCATGTATGTAGAGCCAAGCTGTCCCACTTAAGACTATCATAGAGCAGCCAGTCCCCATGAATATACCAACTGAATTCCAATGCATGTATGGCCCCTGATAAGATCATCTAAGCCCAGCCTCCATGAGTAAAACTGCTCCCTAATCATAGACTTGTGAGAAGTCATAAGTGGTGGTTTTTGTCAACCATTAAGTTTGGAGGTGATTTGTTATGGTTCAGTGTTAGCTGAATCAGATGGTTTTGAGTAATGGTATTGATGTCTAAATCTGCAGGTCATCCAACAGGACTAAGTGGGGGCAGGACGACCAAGGTGACAGATCACGGAGGTACCAGGGAAAGCAGCTCAGGGGAGAGGGTAGGAGTTCACATCTATGGTAGGGGAGGCCCTAATTCAGGGGGCCTCTTTTTTATCTGGTCCCCATGGCTACATGCCACCATGTTATTACTCTTTCAAAGACCAGGAAATGGCCTTGCTAGCCAAGAACATGTTTTTCAGGAGATATCTTATGCTTGTTTATAACACTCTTGGCTGAGAAAGTTAGAGCCATGGGAGTTTCGTAGGAATTGTGATTGCAGCCATCTTCAGTATTTGTTTCTAGATGCTAATTTGGAATTTGGGCCACAAATCCCAAAATGTTTTAATAGTTTCTTCTAGAAGAATTAGGGACTCTCCTGTAAACGAATGTCCCTGGGCTTGTCACAAATACTTCTGAGTTCCTAAGATGGATATGCATAGCAGGGCCATCTCTGACCCAAGTATTTTGACTGTTTGATCAGGAATGGTACCCTTTATTATTTTGTGCCAAAAGAGGGCATCTTACAATGCTGCGTATACAGCTGACCCTTGAACAATGTGGTTTTGAACTAGGCCAGTCCACTTAACATGTGGATTATTTTTCAGACAAACCCAGATCAAAAATACTGTATTTGCAGAATCCAAAACCCCTGTGTACAGAGGGCTGACTTTTCCTATACCCAGGTTCCTCAGGACTGACTGCAGAACTCGAGTAAGTGTGGATTTTGGTATACACTGGTGTCCTGCAACCAATCCCATGGCAATCCTGAGGGATGGCTGTGTATGCATAATGAATTCAGTAACTTGAAATTGCTTTGGTGAACATAAAACTTATTTCCCTCCTTTTAGTGAATTATTTTGCATCCAGAAACTACAATCAATTATGGGATTTTCACCCTGCTGAGTAGAAATAACTTTAAATCCTTCACTTTTGCATGGCTCTTTAAAAAACCCCTTCATATAGAGTACTCCATTTATTCTCATTACAATCATATGAGATATGCATTAGTATTCACATTTTAAATAAGAAGAAACTGAAGATAAGAGAGGAGAATAACTTATTCCAGGTTCAAGTTCATTAAGTGGCAGAAATGGTGCTTGAAACTCAGGTCCTTTGATTTAAAATCCAACTCCCTCTCCCTGACAGCACAGCTTTCTCCCTGAGCACAGCTTCTTAGGTTAGCTGTGTATGATTGATTTAACCAATTTTCTCCCCCCAAGGCAGAGGAACTGGTTTCTGTAAAGCATCACTCGCTGTTTCCAGGGGTCCCAGCTACAGAGCAAGTGGAAAGATTGGTTGCTTGTTAGACAGTCATACAAAACATCTGCAAAACCCCTCATCTGTGTACCGTGGGAATGTGATTTAGACATATCAGTCTAGAATTATACTCTAGAGGTCCATTGTAGAATGTGCATTAACTAAATTACAGAACTGTTAGATCCTTCTTTAATTATCCTTCTGTGTCCTATACTTATTTTATTTGGGACATCATTCTTCACATTCCCTAGGACTTTTTGTTCCCTTTTACTTTTCCTCTCATTCTCATGTTTGAATGGTGGCATCTAACCAGATGCCAAGCCATGTGGGTCCCATCACCGTGAAGTCATTAATCTGTCTTCCCATCCCTTCATTCCAGGGCTATGGCCTGATCTAGCCCCTTGCAATCTTCTACGTAGGCCAGCTAGTGTACAGTCACATGGGGAGTCTATTCCCTTCTCCCTCTCTCTTCTTGTCTTTACTGTGCATTGCCCCCAGATTAACCCTTGGAAGCAGAACTATATAACTTCTGTGTTTGTAGAATTCTTCTGTGGATCACCACTGATTACAAATAAAGTAGTAACTATAGGCCTCCTAGAATTTTTTCCTTATCTTTTAGAACAGTTTTAGATTCACAGCAAAATTGAGCAGAAAGTATGGAGTTCCCATGTACCCTCTGCCCCGTCCCATGCAGTCTCCCACACTGTCAACATCACATCAGAGTGCTACATCTGTTATACCGGATGAACATGCACTGACACATCATTATCACTCAAGTTCTTAGTTGACGTTTCAGTTCATTTTATGGGTTTTGAAAAATGTATAACAACCTGTATCTACCATAATATTATCATACAGAATAGCTTCACTGTCCTAAAAATGCTCTGTGCTATCTAGTCATTCCTTCCTTCCCACTAGCCTCTGGAAACCACTGGAAACCACTGACCTTTTTACTGTCTCCATAGTTTTGGCTTTTCCAGAATGTGATATGGTCTGAATCATGTAATATGCAGCCTTTCAGATTGTCTTCTTTCAGTAATAGGCATCTTAGCTTCTGCCACATCTTTTCATGGCTTGTTAGCTTATTGCTTTTTAGTGCTGAATAATAATCTATTATCAGCATGCACCAGATGATAGAATATCCCTTTTTCTATTCATTTACTGAAGGACGTCTTTGTTGCTTCCAAGTTTTGGCAATTATAAATAAAACTGATAGAGACATTTTTGTGCAAGTTTTCGTGTGGACATAAGTTTTCAACTCACTTGGGTGAATACAAGAGAGTGTAAGTGCAGAATCACACTGGTAAAATTATAGTAGTCCCCCCTTATCTGCAATTTTGTTTCTCATGATTTCAGTTACCCAAGTTCGGCAATAGTCTGAAAATAGGTGAGTACAGTACAATATGATATTGACAGAGAAAGAGACAGACCACATTCATACAACTTTTATTATAGTTTAGTGCTACAATTGCTCTTTTATTAGTTCTTAATTTTAATCTCTTATGTGCCTAATTTATAAACTTTATCATAGGTATGTATATATGGGAAAAACATAGTATATATATGGTTTGGTACTATCTGAGGTTTCAGGCATCTACTGGGGATCTTGGAATATATCCTTCATGGGTAAGGGGGAAATACTGTATGTTTAATTTTGTAAGAAAGTACCAAAGCTATCTTCCAAAGTGACTGTACCATTTTACATTCCCACCAGCAATAAATGGGAAGTCCCATTGCTCCACATCCTCTCCAGCATTTCTGGTACCCTCAGTGCTCTGGATTTTGGCCATTCTAATAAGTGTGTAGTGGTATATCATTGTTGCTTTAATTTGCATTTCCTTAATGACAGATGATGTGAAGCGTTTTTTCATATGCTTATTTGTGATCTGTATATCTTTTTTTTGTGAGGTGTCCTGGTCTTTTGCTCATTTTGAAAATTGGGTTCATTTTCTTATTGTTGAGTTTTAATAGTTCTTTGTATATTTTGGACAATAGTCCATTATTAGGTAGGTCTCATGCAAAGATTTTCTCCCAGTCTGTGGCTTGTCTTCTCATTCTCTTGACGATATCTTTCATAGAGCAGAATTTTTGAATTTTAATGAAGTCCAGCTTATCAATTATTTATTTCACAGATCATGCCTTTGCTGTTATATCTAAAAAGTCATTGCCATACTCATGGTCATCTAGATTATCTCCTAGTTTTATAATTTTGCATCTCACATTTAAGTCTATAATACATCTTGAGTTAATTTTTGTTAAGAATATAAGGTCAGTGTCTAGGTTCATTTTTTGGTATGTGGAAGTCCATTTGTTATAGCACCATTGTTTGAAAAGACTATCTTTGCTCTATTGCATTCTTTTTGATCCTTTGTCAAAGATCAGTTGACTATATTTATGTAGGTCCATTTCTGGGCTCTCTGTTTCATTGCCAATATCACACTGTCTTGATTTAGGTACCTTTATAATAAGCTTTGATGTCCAGTAGTGTCAATTATTCAATTTTGTTGTTCTTCTTCAATATTGTGTTGAGCATCTGGGTCTTCTGCCTGTTTGTATCAACTTTAGAATCAGTTTGTTGATATCCACAAAATAGCTGCTAAAATTTTGATTGGGATTGCATTAAGTTTATAGATCATCTTGGCAAATATTGAGTCTATTTTTTTTTGGGTGGGGGGGGGACAGGGTCTTGCTCTGTTGCCCAGGCTGGAGTGCAGTGGCACAATCTCGGCTTACTGCAACCTCTGCCTCCTGGGTTCAAGTGATTCTCCTGCCTCAGCCTCTCAGGTAGCTAGGATTACAGGCACGAGCCACCGCACCAGGGTAAGTTTTGTGTTTTTAGTAGAGATGGGGTTTCACTATGTTGGCTAGGCTGGTCTTGAACGCCTGACCTCAAGTGATCCACCCACCTCGGCCTCCCAAAGTGCTGGGATTATAGGCATGAGCCACTGCACCCAACCGAGGCTTTCTATTCTTAAGTATGAAATATCTTATAATGTATTTAGTTCTTGGATTTCTTTCATCAGAGTGCATAGTTTTCCTTATATAGATCTTGTACATGTTTTGTTAAATTTATACCTAAGTACTTTATTTTGGGGGGTACCAATATAAATGATAGTGTTTTTTATTTCAAGTTCTACTTGTTCATTGGTGTTACATACAAAGTTGTTGACTTTTGAATATTAACTTCATGTCCTACAAACTTGCTAAAACTATTTATTAGTTTCATAATATTTTTGGTCAGTACTTTCAGATCTTCTTCATAGAAAATCTTGTCACCTGCAAACAAAGGCTGTTTAAGATTTTCACAATTTGCCCTCAACCTTGTCATTAGCATTATTGTTTGCAGTTTACCTTCAATCATCCAATATTTTTTACTTTTCTGGCGTGTCTTTTACCTCTTGAGATTAGATTACTCCCTTTTTCGTCTTTGTCCATATCCAGGGGAGGCAGTGGGTGCAGCGGCATCATGTGCAAGCTCTGAATCCAGGTTCCTCCTAGTTCTGTCATTTACCTGCTGTGAGGCCGTGGGCAAGTTACTTAACACCGTTTGTTTGTAAAGTGGAGATAAGAGTATCTTCCTGATATGTGTCAAAAGGATTGATTGAGAGAACATGCAGGGCAGAAAGTGGGCAAATGCTTAGTAAATACCAGGTAAGATGGCAGACACTTTATTGAAATATTAAGTTTTATCATGTTTTTCTTTATATTCTTCTTCCTCCTATCAGGATCTGGGGGAGGAGGTGGAGGTAGATTTTAGTCAAGTCTTTCTGGATTTAGTTTCACATGGACTGTGACTTTTGAGGGGAACCTTGTTTGAAGAGCTCAGGAAGGCCTCTGAGGGAAATGAGGAGAACAGGAGGGAATGCCTGCAGACAGTCTCAGGCAGCAGAGAGGTTTCTTACAGGCAGTAGAAACCTGCCCTTTCCCATCGTGTAATGCCTAGAGGAATGGTAGGACCTGAAGGAATGGATTCAGGCCGATTCTAGCCACTCCAGAGATTGTATCAAAAGCCTAGAAGGAAATAGCAAAATGAGAGCCTCAAGAGACCATGTGGGGAAAGACAGTCAGTGTGCAAGCAAGCATCAGTGGGGGCAGGTGACTTACTACTAAAGAGGTACCCTTGATACCTTTGAAGTTTTAAGGCCTTAGAACTTTGGCATAACCCTAGGGTGAAAGGATTGAGGGCTCAAGAGTGATTAAAGACCTATTTCCCATTAGCCTAGCAAAGGAGTTTGTTGTTGGTTTAGGAAAAATAAGGAAAATATTTATTGAACACCTGAGTTTGTTAACCGATACATAATAACTACACTATCATCATCTTCATCGCCTTATTATGATGTTATTTACACTCTCAGCAATGCAGTCTCTCTTTATGTCTATAAGCCCAAATATTACTCATGTTCCCAGACCTACCTCCATTATCTTCTCTGTGGAGCATTGTCTGATCACTCACCTGGAATTGCTTCTCTCCACTGAACAAAAACTGGTAACTCCTAATGCTCATGTGTTGCTTCCACTAGTAGGCTGGGGAGTTCCTAAGAGTGGAATTCACTTTTTTGCCTTTTTAAAGAAAGTATACTTAGATTTACTGTTTATCTATATGTATCTCTCTCATTCTACATATTCATTTATTCCTGGTGCCTGTTTACATATCCTGAAGTCTAATAGTAACACAAAATGGAAGATATTATGGGGTCAAGCAGGAAACCTTGGAAATCTCCCTCTCTCCTTTGCTGCTAGGGGTTTGCCATTATCTTAAGATGCCAGAGCTTAAGACTCAGACATAGATGTTCCTTTGGCTCATTCCCTTTAACAGATTAATTGTTTTAGGACATCTCTGCTAGTCCCTTGTATTATTCTTGGGCATAGCAGCTGAGATTATACACTGGTATCTAAATGTTAAGTGATTTAGAATCTTCAAAAGGAAGATGGAAGCCTTCATTTCAGGATAGTTTGCAATGTATGGAGGACCCATTTGTATCACAACAAATGAAAATTAGGGGGAGAGGCTTCTATAATCTATAGACATCTACATAAATAAGTGTGGGGTGTTCCATTTTACTCTGCTGTGCAATTAATTTGATGAGTTAACTTAGTAGTAACCGGCATCAACTTGGTTTTATCTAGGTTATCTTAGGACCCAGAAGATACTTTAGCTGCTGGGTATAAAAGTCCCAATTCAGTAATAGGGCCCATACAAGGCCTTGTAAAGTAGAGTGAATAGTGCCTCCATGCTCAAAGAATGGGCCACTTCAGTTCTGAGTAAGCTGACAAGGTTCTTCCTTTTAAAATCACTTTATTTCTTCTTCAGAAATTTAGCTGTTAAGTCCCCACTGGCTTAAATAGCTGTGAAACATTGAACATTTATTTGCTTTTGAGCCCTAAGTGAATAGCCAAGAGAATCGGTTTCTTTAGAAAATATATATTTTATTCTGCCCATTGCATCTAAATGAATCTACTGCAAAGCTGTGTTTACCCACATCCATATGCAAATATTGACTTATGCATTGCAACAAAGTAAGCTTGGTAGGTTTCAGAAGGAAAACACAAAACAGATAAACATTTATAAGCAATTCAAATATTAAAGAGCTTAAACATTTCAAAAGACATTCAAATATGAGTTTTTCTGGGATGTCATTATGGTGCTGCAGTCATTTGCAAAATAGAGTTACTAAACTACATAGCTTTTATGTGTGAAAGTATGCCTTTATTTTTTGACAGCAATAAAGTCAATATGTTAAGTATTCATGCCATCCTTTATAGTCCTTCAGGAGATATAGTCAGCTCTATATTCTCTTTTAAGGTGATACTATAATAAAATGAGACAGCAAATTTCATAAACTATCATAAGTGTTGCTAAATATTCCTGGTAATCATGGGTAAGGATTGTTTTAAATGTTTACTCTGATGTTAAGAGGTATATTCACTTTGTGGCAGAATATGTCATTTTAGCCTTGAATCTGGTATTTGTTCCTTTAATATAACTTTTATTAAAATGTCGTAGAACTCAGTTAGTGTACATGCCACTCCTTTGAATCCCAATAGCTGTTTTCTTTTTTTTATACACAGTTGCACTAAAAGGCAGTTTTAAATTGCTCTGAGGAATGCCAAAAACTGGTAAATTCATACCTCAGGCAAACCCCAGGGATGCCAGAGTGGTCCTAAAGATCTGTTACTGCCCCTACTTCTACCACCCACCACCCCTGAGGCAAATCTGCCGTAATGATGCTTCACAATAAAACACACAGTACTGTTATGGATTATTAACTACTAAGTCAAGAGCAAGAACCTAAACTTTGTTTGCAAGCCTTTTCTTGAATCACTTTTATTAAATAATAAAACCACTGTTATTGAAAGAAATAGAATTGACATTCAAAGATTCTTTTTGCTTTCGATAGTAAAGCCAAGGAGTGACTAGGATAAATAAGTGACCATGAAATGCTAATTACCAGAAAGGTTCCAGTTAATTTATTTATTCAACAATGTTGATTGTGAACTGACTTCTGAAAGTCATTGGCTAAATCCTGTTTAGGATTCATAATATGAGACTGAGAGGCTGCTCTCCAGGGAACTGTGGTCTTCAAGTTGACTTATGACACTGCAGGCATATCAACAAGACACAACAATAAAATGTTACTTGTTCAAGGAAAATACACATAGGACCTGAAAGAGCGCCAAGAAGGAAGAGATCATTTTTGACAAGGTGGTCCAGACAGACATAATGGAGGACGTAGCATATAAGATGGTCTTCAAAGTGTAATAGCAATTCCATAGATGTGGTGATGGTGGCTTAGGAAGAGGAAATGCCCCAAGGAGAGGTACAGTGATGGGAAAAAAATGAAGCTTGTTGAGTTTTATTTTGTGGTCCATTCTGGGTTCCAGCAAAAGTTTCATAAAGGAAAATCATGGAAAATGAGACCAGAAATAGAAAACTAGATCCTGTGTGGAGAGTCTCTTGTCTGTATTTTATTAATTAGTTTTGTTAAATAAGTATTTATAAGGTTCCCAGTCTGTGCCTGACACCGTGACACCCTGCCGGGCACTGGCATTCATAATACAGAGGGTGGTTGGGGTAGTCACACTCATGGTATTTAAAGCAGAGTGGAAGAATCAGATGATGAAATGAGCAATTGAATAGAATAGAACAATCCATGTTGTGTAGGATGTCATCTGTTTTCCCCAATGATCCACTCTCCACTAGTGCCTTCCACCTTGCTCTGTGCTTTGACTTTTGTGGAATGCAGGAAAAGTGGAATGCTCTGACTTTTGTGGAATGCTTGCCCGTGGCCTCCTGGGAGGTTCGAGAGTGGAGGATGAGGCTGGGACACTTGTTCCCCAGCTGTCTTTCTCCTGGTCACTTTGAGTTGGCAATGTCCTTCCATTGAAGGACATGGCTCCTACTGGGGAGCCCTCTCCACACAGCCCATTTTTGAGTTCTGGTAACTGCCCTCTTTTCTTGCTCCTTCAGAAGCAGTGATGGCAACTTGGTATCGGAAGCCATGGAGCGCTTCCACCTCCCCTCACTTAGCACTGTTACCTGTGCCATCTGCTGCCTGATGGGCTCCTGACTGATAGGATGTGATAGTGTATTTGTTTCCTGAGGCTGTTGCAACAAATTACCACAAGTTCGGTGTCTTAAAAGAAATTTGTTTTGTTAAATTACTGGAGGGCAGAAGTCTGAAATCAGTAATCACGGGGGTGGAAATTAGGATGTCCTATGGCTCTGTATTTCCTCTGGAGGCTTCAGGGGAGAGTCTGTCTCTGGCCTCTTCCAGCTCCTGAGTGGCTGCTGGCATCCCTTGGCAGCCACCCTTGGCAGAAAATCCCTGCCTCCATTTTCACACCACCTCTTCTTCTAGGCGTGTCTTTCCTTCTTCAGTGTAAAATTTCCTTCTGCCTCCCTCTTATTCAGACTTGTGATTGTTGCATTTAGGGTCCACACAGATGATCCAGAATAATCTTCCTACTTCAAGATCCTTAATCAATCACATCTGCAAAGACTCTTTTTCTGTATAAAACCAACAGGTTCTAGAGATTAGGACTCAGTATCTTTGAGCAGTCATATCCAGCCACCACAGAGAGGGAAGTGCAAGGTGCTAGGGAGGCACAGAGCAGGGAGGGCTTAACCAGTCGACTAGATCGAGGGATGGCTTCTCAAGGAGTAAGGAATACAAATGCTGCATTTGAAGGATTAACAGAAAATACCTAGGCAAAGGAAATCAGGGCATGGAATTGAGAGGCTGTTAAAAGCAACAAATAGCTGAAGCAAAGGCCTGGAAGACACAGCATGCCTGACCCATTTGAAGACCTAGCTGCTTTAGGGTTTGGCTGGCAGTAGAGAGGGTGGGAGAAGCTGGTGGGGAGGTGGTTGGCAGGAGACAGGGCCAGGATATGAAAGGTCTTCTCAGTGACATTAAGGGATTTGGACGTGGCCCAGTTGGCAAAGAGCATGCATTACATACTTTTAAACAAGGTAGTGATATTATAAAAGTAGGGCTTCGGAAAGATTAATTTATATTGAGACACAGGGCAGATTGCAGCGAGGAGATCTTGGAGGCAGGGAACCCATTTGAGCCATGGGATGAAAATTTCACTGACGTTGGCTGCTCAGTAAACATCCAAGGGTATTAGATGCTGAGTAGAGTGGGCCCGATGTCATCAATTATTGATGAATATTTATTTCCGAGAGCCTGTGGACTGTGAGTAGTTCAGGAAGATGGAAAAAGGGCCTGGTACATTGTCTAGAAGAACACATAAAGTTTGCAATTTAATAGCACTTAGCTCTCCTTCCTTCAAATGATTGTTTCCTATTTCAGAAATATTTAATCTACTTGTTATCATGAGTGTTTTGTTTGATAACACATTACTGATTCTACAAAGAAGCTTGGTGTCTGAAATTTAATCCTGGAAGTCAAAGGCCAGGAATAAAACATCTGTGGGCTCTAGAAAACTATTTCCAATGAAATCTTCAATGACATTAAGTAGAAAAGTGTTAACCAGAAGCATAAGATTTTGAGTCATGCTAAAAAATATTGGAAGAAAACAAATGTGGCACAGGTGCTGTGTAATTTTAGAAGTATAATTTGGAATATCTGACACTTATGTACCATAATAATGGATAAACACAAAAGAATCTTCACAATACGTTGATCTGGCAGAATGTAAACAATTGACTTGTTACTAAGTTGCTTTTTACTTATTGAAATACACTCTTCTGAAATGAAATAAATAGACTAGGAAAATCTTATTTTTTAAGTTTTAAATAATAGGAAAAATAATTAAATATGAAGTGTCCCAATTCTACTCTCTCCCCCAATTATATCACACTGTAAAACAGTGTCTATCTTAAGGGGGAAATTGTCTATATTCAATTGTCTATTATTCACTTTTAACAATTTTTTAATTACAGAAAGTGTGTATAGACTATAGGTAGCATGCAATTTGAACTCTCTCAAAGAGAGAGTTGATGAGTTTGCTGTGTGCAGATGATTTGAAATGAAGTTTTTTGAAAATTAAAAAATTACAAAGTGATAATGGAAAGACAGCAATAAGGATTCCTAGAATTTTGCCTACAGTCAGAATTTAGAAGTGGAATTGAACTGAGATATGAACCTGCTCAGCCAAGACCCACCCAAGAAAAGAAAAATGTGCATTACAGAAGGGTCTGTGCTTGACAGGGGAAAGCCATCGTGACACTGTGCTACTCCATGACCTGATTCAAACAAAACTGCAAAAACGGTGTACTGATAGAAGGTACTCATTTAAATAAATGTTGAAAAGAGAATTGGAATGTATTTCATTCTGATAGAAAACAAATAGCTAATAAAGTCAATTTATCTTTTGGACAAAGCAGAAAGTGATGAGATGGAGGATTGAAGGGATGTAACTGTCAATCATTTTGGGAAAATTGTGGAGGTTTTGAGCTGTCCAAGTTAGCGAAAGTGGAGCTATTAATACCTCTCTCAATTCTCTTCCCTCTATGATTCCAGGTGAGGGTTGGCCACAGGCGCTGCTTGTATGAGATTTGGAAGGGGAACTGAAGTGGCAGCTCATGTTCCTCAGATAGGGTGCACTTGCACATGGCACTGACTGGCCCCTGGCATTGGTCTGGGAGAGTGGCTTGGCTCATGGCTCCAACTACAGCTTCTCTTTCACATTTCTGACCATTTATTTCTTCTCCATCCCTCCCTTTGCATACCCTTCCCCTCCTATTCATATTGTAATGATTAACTTTTTGTGTCTAGACTAAGCATGGTTTCCAGGTGTGTCTGTGAGGGTGTTTCCAGATTTCACACTGATTGGTAGACTCAGTAAAGCAGACGGCCCTGGGCATTGGATGATTCCCAGTGTGGGTCATCCAATCCATAGAGGGCCCCAATAGAGCATAAGGTGGAGGAAGGAGGATGTGTCCCCTTTATTTTCTGCTTTACTACTTGAGCTGGGACATCTCATCTTCTGCCCTCAAACTGGGATTCACACCATCAGCTCCCCTGCCTCACAGGACTGAATCACTCCACTGGCTTTTCTGGGTCCCCAGTTTGCAGATGGCAGATTGGGGGACTTCTTAGCCTTCATAATCTCTTTCTCCACACATACACATGCACATGCGCACACACCCCCCATTCGTTCTGTTTCTTTGGAGAACCCTGAATAATACAATATTTCTTTGTTTCTGGAATCCCAGTTCTATCTTGTTTTGGATTTTTCCAGGACACAGCCTCAGCTATCATGAGAACAGAAAGATTCCATATTAATAATAGATAACTAGCCAGACACAATGGCTCATACCTGTCTGTAATCCCAACACTTTGGGAGACCAGGGCAGGGAAGTCACTTGAGGCCAGGAAGTCAAGATCAACCTGAGCAGCATAGTGAGACCGCATCTCTACAATTCTTTTTTTGATTAGCCAGGTGTGATGGTGTGCACCTTAGTCTGAGCTACCAGGGAGATCACTTGAGCCCAGGAGTTTTGAGGCTGCAGTGAGCTACGACTGCACCATTGTACTCCAGCCTGCACGATAGAGATCAATCTCAAAAAAAAAAAAAAAAAAATTACAGATCACCTACAGCAGATTGATAGCCTTGTATTCCTTATGCTAGTCATCCATCCATGGCTAAGAATAAGTTAATGAGGGAAAATCTGGGGCAGCAAAAATGTTTTCCTCCAACAGTGCATGGGGCCCAACAAAAAGTCTAGTTTTTTCCCCCAAGTACCTTTGGTGACCTCATTGATGAATCTCACTTTTCACAGGTGCTGATAACCAAATAGGATGCTGTTCTTGCTGTGTAGGCATACTAGCCTTGGAAATGAATACACTGTGGTAACCTAGGTTAGTGTCTCATCTTTTAACCTCTTATTAACTCACCTCACTTTGCCAAATTATCTGAGCTATTAACTGTATTTATATGGTGAAACAGCCAGGATTTCCATCCAGAAATGTCAGAGACACCTGCTTCACAGCTCCCTTGTTGAAGTTTTCAGGAGATACAAGCAGAGGACACTCAAAGATAAAAACATACATTTCTGCTTGCCAGGGCAGGTAGCTCTCTAATCTCCCAAACTATTGCCCCCTTGATCCTCTCTGGCGTAAGACCTAACTGGACTGCATTTATTGCTCATGGTATTTTTTTTTAACCTGTTTGGCCTTTTAATGGGGAAGAGGGTGACCTTTTCCTAGTCAGAAGAAGAGCAACATAGGTCCAGCTGACTGCAGCAGTTGGTGCAACTCTGTTGGAAAATGATCAACAACGCTTCCTTCTCCCAAAAGAAAATTCTACACGGAAGACATTTAAAGTCTTTTGTTTTGCTTAGCCTAACTCCTACAAATGGCACCATGGCCTGGTAGTCCTTGATTTATACATTTCATTCATTCATTCAATATTTATTGAGTGTTCCAAGACATAAGGGATACAGCAGTAAAAGATAGACATATTCTGTATTTTCATGCAATTTATATTCTAAGTAAGACATGAACAAATACACAAGAAAATATATAATTACAAATTGTGCTGGGTTTCTGAAGGAAAAGTGAAGCTTGGATTAGGGGTTTTAATAGGGTAACAATTCAGGAAGGGGAGCGAGGAAGGATTTATTGAAGAAGTGATGTTTCAGCCGAGGCATGAGTGATGAATTTGAGTTAGGTTGTTAAAGAGTTGGTGGCAGGGACACATTCCAGGCAAAGAGAAAGAACATAGGTGGTATGTACATATGTATGTACAAAGGTCTTGGGACCACCACCTCCTCAGTAGACAGCTGGTGGGTGAGTCGTATAGAGACATCATCTGAGAATTTAGCAATTTGTAATTCATTTGGGCCACACCGAGATACTTCAGTATTTCTTAAAAGCATGTACAACTAACTGCAGGGCCTCATTTTGTTGCCTTCACTTGGGAAGACATGGCAATAAGGTAAAAGGATACAACATACCCCGCTCACTGTCTGTCTTCCAGAATTTCAGTGACCTCACTACTTTGTTGAGCCTCTCACTTCCCATCTTTAAGGCACTTTAAACACCATCAATTTCATGGCAAATTTCTTTCATCCTTATTTGGCAATGGGAGACATGTTAGCTGGGCAGGATGCATTGGACCTGTCATCTTTAACTAGAAGCCACTAAATATCTAGTGAATTTGTTCATTTTTCACCTTTACCACCACTGGCCTAGGCCAAGACATTTTCACTTCTGCATCAATCTTCTTGCACTACTTTTTCTTCTTTCCATTCTCTGCCTCCTGGAAGTTACAGAGTATTTTTCTTTTTTCTTTTTTTAATATACACCTGACCATGTCACAGCAGTACTTAAAACCCACTCTCTAAGATCACCCAGGACCACTTTTCAATTACTTTGTTTTAGTGATACTGGGTGATTTTCAGTTTCTGGAAGGAACAACATTCCCTGCCAGCTCTGATCATCACACTATGGTTTGTCTCTGCCTGGATGCTACAAGAAAGTATGTAATGACCACGCTGTGTAGGCCAGAAAGAGCTTCACCCAAGACAGAGTCTGAAGGATTGCTGGGGTTAAGCAATTGAAGGATTGGGGACTTTACAGCCACATGGGGAATAAACTCCCTGAGGGAGGAGGGTATGAAGCATATGAGGCTTCCCTAAGAATTGTCTGGAAGTGCCAGGAGGGTGTGAGAAGTCGTATTAAGGATTTTAGTCTTTCATTTTAAAGGCATTGGAAACCACAAAAGATGAAAAAGCAGGCCAGGTACAGTGGCTCACGCCTGTAATCCTAGCACTTTGGGAGGCCGAGGTGGGCAGATTACCTGAGGTCGGGAGTTGGAGACCAGCCTGACCAACATAAGAGAAACTCTGTCTCTACTAAAAAGTACAAAATTAGCCGGGTGTGCTGGTGCATGCCTGTAATCCCAGCTATTCGGGAGGCTGAGGCGGGAGAATTGCTTGAACCCGGGAGGCGGAGGTTGCGGTGAGCCGAGATCGCACCATTGCACTCCAGCCTGGGCAACAAGAGCAAAACTCTGTCTCAAATAAGAGAAAAGAAAAGAGAAGAGAAAAGAGAAGAGTCCACAGAGGCTGCTCCATTGTCCAAGAATCATAGCTAGTACCTAAACCCAGGGACAAAAGTTGTCATTTACCCATATTCTAAATTCAGAAATCTACCAGCTGACAGTCTTTTGAAAGGTTTTAGTCTTAAAATAAGCCCTGCCACCAACTCTAGCACATCATATACTAATAATGGTAAAGAAACAGGAGGCAGGGGGACTTCAAGAGAATCATTTCTAAATACCAGGAGTGAAGGTGGGGCAGGGAGGTGGAGGGCTTGTTATTTAGCTTCTAAGTTGTTTCCAATATTTTGCCTAAATATGAATGTATCACTTTTCCTAAATGTAAATATTCTTTCTATGCAAATGGTGTGCATTTATATGAATTCCTAGAATTGGACTTCTTGGGCCAACCATGTACACATTTTTAAGGCTTTTAATAGGCACTGTTTGCCTGTTTTTTTTTTTTTTTTTTTTTTTTTTTTTTAAGAGGTTTTAGAACTTTTGCACCAACAGAAAAGAATAAAATGACTGTTTCACGGCACTCTTAACAACATTGGATGCTATATTTCTACATATTTATATAACTTGTAGTTTAATAGTTTGAATAAATAATGATACATCCACACAATATACTACTATGTAGTTCATTTAAAAGTATATTTTATAAAAATTTTTAATGATATGGTAAAACATTTAAGAGAAAAAATAGACAAAAATATTTAAAAATATTTTTAAAAATCCATGTAAGTGTAATTCTGTATACACATTCTCAGACACAGAAAATAATTGGAAAGAATGAACCAAAATGCACAGTCATCTCTGGGTGGTAGAACTATGAACCATTTTAGTTTTCTTATTCATAATTTCTTGAATTTTCCATATTTTCTCTAATAAATAGGTTTGGCTGTTTCAAGGGGAATAAATTTTTATTACAAAGAAAATGCATTTACATTCTAGGAAATGAAGACAAAAGAGAAGAAAATTAAAATGTCCTGCAGGCTGGGTGAGGTGGCTCACGCCTGTAATCTCAGCACCGTGGGAGTCCAAAGCAGGATTGCTCAAGACCAGAAGTTCAAGACTAGCCTGGATAACATAGGATCTCGTCTCTACAACAACAACTTAGCCAGGTGTGGTGGCATATGCCTGTAGTCCTACTGACTTGGGAAGCTGAGGGAGAAGGATCACTTGAGCGTGGGAGTTTGAGGTTGCAGTGAGCTATGATGACTCCACTAAACTCCAGCCTGAGTAACAGAGTGAGACAACATCTCAAAATTAAAATAAAACAAAAACAAAAAACTCCTGTAATCTTGAGCATTTAAAGTTGATAACATTTTTTATAGCCCTTCATCATATGTATGTATATATATGCCACGTGTATGTATGGAGATATACACACACACAGACACACGCAAGTTGTATTCAACGGTGATAGGGTTAAATTTGCACCATGATGATTCAGAATCATCTTTCTATAAAATGGTCAGATATAAACCATTAACTGGAAAATAAGCAATATATATAGAGGGAAATTATAGGTGTAGAGATCTGTGGCTATTAGACATGTGTACACTCTCAAAAATACGATAGACATAACTTAATACTCTACAGTTTAACACATTGTAACTTCCTATATTCCATATTCATTTCTGATGCCTGCTATATGACATTGTGTGACGACCTGAACACATCAAAGCTTATCATTAATGAGGAAACTACTTAGCACCAATGGTTCTCAAGGTTCATTGTATATTTTTGTATATTTAAATTACCTGGGAAGTTTTCAAAAACACTGAAGCCTGGAGCTCACCTCCAGGGACTCTGATCAGAGATGGAGTACAAGAGTAAGTTTTCTAAAAGCACCCCAATGTGTTTCAAATGTGCAGCCAGGATTATGAATCACTGAGGAAGATATGCCAGTTTGACGTAGTATGTGTTAGTGTGTCCAGAATTGGTGGGTTCTTGGTCTCGCTGACTTCAAGAATGAAGCCGGGGACCCTCGCGGTGAGTGTTACAGTTCTTAAATATGTCCGGAGTTTGTTCCTTCAGATGTTCAGATGTTTCTGGAGCTTCTTCCTTCTGGTGGGTTCGTGGTCTCGCTGACAAGAGTGAAGCTGCAGATCTTCGCAGTGAGTGTTATAGCTCTTAAAGGTGGTGCGTCTGGAGTTGTTTGTTCCTCCCGGTGGGTGGGCTCGTGGTCTTGCTGGCTTCAGGAGTGAAGCTACAGACCTTCCGCGAGTGTTACAGTTCACAAAGGGGGCGTGGACCCAAAGAGTGAGCAGCAGCAAGATTTATTGCAGAGAACAAAAGAACACACCTTCCACCAGTGTGGAAGGGTTGCCACAGCTGGCTTAGACAGCCTGGTTTTTTTATTCCCTTAGCTGACCCCCACCCACATCCTGCTGATTGGTCCATTTTACAGAGAGGTGATTGGTCTGTTTTGACAGAGTGCTGATTGGTGCGTTTACAATCCTTTAGCTAGACACAGAGTGCTGATTGGTGTGTTTACAATCCTTTAGACATAAAAGTTCTCCAAGTCCCCACTAGACTCAGGAGCCCAGCTGGCTTCAAGTAGTGGATCCTGCATCTGGGCGGTAGGGGGAACTGCCTGCCAGACCAGTGCTGCACAGTGCACCAGTACTTCTCAGCCCCTGGGTGGTTGATGGGACTGAGCCTTGTGGAGCAGGGGGTGGCACTCGTCGGGGAGGCTCAGGCAGCATGGGAGCCCACTGTGGGGTGGGTTGGGGCGGGGGTGGGGGGGTTGGGGGTCTTGGGGCATGGCAGGCTGCAGGTCCTGAGCCCTGCCCTGCAGGGAAGCAGCTGAGGCCAGGCGAGAACTCCAGTGCAGCACTAGGGGGTTGTCACTGCTGGGGGACCTGGCACACCCACCACAGCTGCTGGCCCGGGTGCTAAGCCCCTCACTGCCCTTGGCTGATGGCACCGGCTGGCTACTCCGCAGGCCAACGGGAACTCGCACTGGCCTGGGAGCGAGGCCCGCAGCCCCAGTTCCCGCCTGTCCCACTCCCTCCACACCTCCCCACAAGCAGAGGGAGCTGGCGCTGCCTTGGCCAGCCCAGAGAGGAGTTCCCACAGTGCAGTGGCAGGCTGAAGGGCTCCTCAAGCACCACCAGAGTGGACACCAAGACCCAGGAGGTGCTGAGAGTGAGGGCTGCTAGCACATTGTCACCTCTCATTAGATCCAGTTAGGTTCCCTCTTCAAACAGCTTATCCAGTTTCCCCATTCTCTATCCTATAATTCCAAATACCCCTTGCTTTTGCTGCACCCCAACTTGTCTGAATATGCCTAGGCATGCCTGAACTTTCTACAACCCCAGTCCACATTCCTTTCCTTATTAGGAAATAGGTTACCTTCGTATCCCCCCGTAAATGACCCCCCTTCTCTCTTTTCTCACCTACCTTAAGTGCCTACCTTATCTGAGAAAGTTTAAATGTTTAGCCAGTTGGGACTAGTTTAGACAGTGCAGTCTAACCCTCACCAATAGGAGAAATACACAGAAGCAGAAGCTGCGTTAGAGATACTAAAAACCCCTGCTTTCCTTTGTTCTGTGTGCTCTCGCCATTGTTCCATATATGAGATGGACCCTTCTGCAGATGTAAATTTGCCTTGCTGAGACGTTCTCAGTCTAAGTGCTGGTTTTCTTTGCCACTTGGAGCTCTTATTCCCAACAATATGGGAAAAAATGGGTGTACAAATATAAGACTTCTAACTTAGCACAGACTGCAGTTTTGCCTTCCATGGCCTTGTTCATTAGGGACAGGGTTCAATTCACAACATGGATAATTCTGAGCCATCTTCCCATAATGATCAGACATGACCATGAACTACAAATAATAAGCAGTATATGCAGATGCAAATGATAAGCAAATTGATTTGTGGCTATTAGACATAACAAACAACAAGGAGTTATTTCTTGTCAGGAGCCAATTAGTAAATACACGCAAAATGTATCAAGTGAGGTCAGCTAACAGAAACACAGTCTTGCTTTTCCTCAAACAGCTGTTGGTGAATTTTTCTAGCAAGCTTTCAAAGATGCTGAAATTCAGTTTGTGGAGTTCTCAGTTTCTTGGAAAGAGAGTTTTTTCCTCAGTACAGTAGTATATTTAACCGATATACCATATTTCATCAATTCTAAGATGCACATTTTCATATTTTAATATCTGAGATTTCAATGCATCTTAAAATTGATAAAAAATAATATTGTTTAACTGATAGCATTGTTTTCTTTCTTAGTGACACAAAACAGTGAGACATCGTAAAATCAATGATGCAGTATAATATGACATATGAAAAATATTCAGAATCTGACCATTTCTTAACAGCATTACTGCCATCTTCCTGGGATAAACTTCCATCATCTTTTGCTTATATTATTGCAATAGCCGCTTCCTAAGTTGTCATTTTGTTTCTACCCATAGCGTGACTTCATTTTAAACACAATGAACAGAGTGTTCCTGTTAAAACTGAAGCCTGGCCTTCACCTCAGGACCCTGCTTCCTGGCAGCTCTCCCAAAAGTCGCTCTCTTCCTTCACACAGTCTTCACACCGCTGGACCTCAGAGGTGGGGAAGTGTCCTTCCTGCTTCTCATGGCAAATTCTTACCATTCTTCCTGCTCTCACCATAAAAACCCTGAGCTTTGCGTGTCAACATTAGACTATGGGATTGGCCAATCAGAATTCATCTTTTTTTTTCTTTTTGAAACAGAGTCTCACTCTGTTGCCCAGGCTCTATAGAGTGCAGTGGCGTGATCTCATCTCACTGCAATGTTCGCCTCCTTGGTTCAGGTGATTCTCTTGCCTCAGCCTCCCAGGTAGCTGGGATTACAGGAGCCCACCACCATGGCTAATTTTTGTATTTTTAGTAGAGATGGGGTTTCACCATATTGGCCAGGCTGGTCTTGAACTGCTAATCTCAGGTGATCCACCCACCTCAGCCTCCCAAAGTATTGGGATTACAGGCGTGAGCCACTGTGCCCAGCCAGGATTCATCTTCATGTGGCCATCTATGGCTGCCAGGTCATGTCCATGAAGGTGTTGGCTTCCAGTCACTGTCATTCTCTCCGTTACTCCTATTGTAATTTTTGGTAATTTAAACACACATTTGGATAATCTTCCAATTCCCTGGACTTGTGGTGCCTTACTTAACCTTTTCTTTAGTGATCTTACCCTTTTCTGTACATTGGTATTCACTTTCGTGGTAAGCCTCAATCTTGCCCCAAAACTTCATCCCCTCTAAAACTGTGACTTCAAGCACTTTACAACTCTCCCATCAGCTTTCCTGCTCATCCCTTTTAGTACTTGGCTTCAGTAATTTCAGTGTCCACCTAGAGCTTTAATTCATTATCATCTTCATATCTCCCTCTCCCTTATGAGCTAAGCCTAAATTCTGTGGTCAGTCATTTAATGGTTCTCTTGCATACACCCTCAACTCTCTTGACTCTTTTCAGTTTGTCATACTGCTCAGTAAAACCACTGATGAAATGGCTGTAGTAAAATATGCAACCATGCTCACCGCTCTCACTTTACATCCATGATCAATAATCTCAAGTGTATCTTTACAGCTGCCAGGCGATCACATCGTATTTTCCAGGTTAATTTTCCTTCCTACTATTCTAGATAGATGTTTCTTACTTTCTCTACCACCCTTAAACCTCCCATATTTTCTCCCTACCTTCACTTAGTTGATGATACTGAGAAAAGTGAATAAGTTAAAGAGCTCCCACAAACTCCTACCACTGCATCTAACTCCTTACTTGCATTGGTGTCTATATATTTTATAAATTTTTATCATTCTGGATGAATTGTTCATCTTCCAGCTGAAACAAGGCTCTCTTCTGTGCAAAAGATCCCATCCCCTCTTAATCACATCCCTCTAGGAATTTTCCCATCTCTCTCCTGCATCATCTGTCTTCCCTCTTTCTTCTGGGTCATTACTATAAATGCAGCAACATGCTGTTATTTCTCCTGTTTAAAAAGCAAACAAAACTTCCTTGACCTCATCACCCAATTTCTTTCTCTTGCTGTTTACAGAAAAGCTCTAGGGAAAATCATCTATTCCAGTTCCCCCTTTTTCTCTTCAGTTCTCTCTTGAACTCCCTCCAAACAAGCGTTCCCTCCAAGCCTCCACTCTGAATGCTCTTGTGAAGCTCACGGATGACCTCCACTTTGCACAATCTAATGCTCTTTCTCCATTTTTACTTATCAAAATACACAAACCTCCTCTCAGAAACACTTCTCTTGGCCTCTAGGATCCCACTCTTTCTGTTTTCTCCCCCTTTACCACCAGCTGCTCCTTTTCAGTCTCCCTTTTTTTTTTTTCCTGTCTCCTAACCTCAAAATATGCTCCAGGGCTTAGTCTAGAAACCTGTCCTTGTTGTAATTTACATACATGAAATCCCTAGATGATGGGCTCCATGGCTTTAAATATACTAAAGGCTGATGACTCCAGAAATTTTATCTCCAGCCTGGATCTTTACCAGAACTCTAGATCCATATATCCAACTTCCTACTGACATCTCCACTGGGGTGATAATGGGTATCTCAAAGGTAACAGATCTCAAATGTAATTTCTGATATTTCTCCTAATACTTGTTCCTTATGGGAAAAGATACTGAATCTTACATGACAGAATATGGAAGAAAAAAAGTGGCTTATTCAGGTAAAAATACTATGCTTCTCAAACCAGAGGGAGAACATTTTTTAAAACTTTAATTAATGCTGTGGGTGGATTTATATATTTGGAATTGTAGCAATTCCATCAAAGAAGAAATATATTTTTACCTCCTTTGAACATCTGTGGGTTTAAAAATTCCATTTTAACAGGGGACTCAGAAAAAATAGGATTTTTCTTTACTTGCTTTATCAGCTTTCTGTGTCTTGCATTTCTTATTTGCAAGATGCTTTATGCCATTTAATGAGCAATTTCTTTTAATTTAGGCTATTGGGCAATCTTTTGATTATTCATATGATCCCAAACAATATCTTTCTCACTTGAAAATGAAAAACAATGTGAGGAGGGATGGAGTTAGTATCTGTGAAAGATTCAATTATTATTTATACAAAAATCCTCAAATAAAAACATTTTTCCAGCCTGGCCAACGTGGTGAAACCTTGTCTCTATCAAAAATCCCCCCCCCCCACAAAAAAAAAATTAGCTGGGCACGTTGGTGTATGCCTGTAGTCCCAGGTACTTGGGAAGCTGAGGCAGCAGTGAGCCCAGATTTCACCACTGCACTCCAGCTGGAATGACAGAGTGAGGCTCCATCTCAAAGAAAACAAAACAACAACAAATTTTTTACTGTGTGGAAGTTACCTCAAAAACTCTTTGAAAATATTCATGGAATTCACATAGTTTAGGTTGTATAATCAGTACGAATTTCACGGATTTAAGTAAAAACAAATGCACCTTTTAGTACCACAGGTCAAGGTATATACGGGATCCCTTCTCTTCTTGCTTACTTACTCTTACTTGCTTATTGAAGGATAAAACTTCAATAAGTACTCTCTTGTATTAAGCACTTTTTTATTACTGGATTTTCTCATTATCATATAATCATATAATATGGTATAATATTTCCAACTTAGAGTGAAAAACAAAATTCCCTTACTACTTTGCCCTTTCCTGTTACTATCCCATTTCTCTGTACTTCTGTATTGAAAAATTTCTGGAAGAAGTATTGTCCACATTCCTCCTCTTCTTACTTAAACCCACTTGTGTCTATCAGTATTAGGTTTGACTGCATATAGTAGAAAATACAACATAAAAGTAAATGAAAAGATAGTCATAATTTCTGTTTCTCATAAAACAAGGTGAGAGGTAGTTTGGTTAGGGTTGGTGTGGTGACTCCACGGACATATGGGATACACCTTTCTACTCTACCATCTTAGCTTAGTGCTTCTAAGGTCACATGGTCCACAAAGGCTAGTGGTACCCCAGCCATCACACTGAGTTTTAGTGCATAGAGGGCATCAACAAAAGCAGGTATAGTCATAATGCCTACTCCCACTCACCTGCCTCACAATGGCTTCACAATGGGTGGAGAGTAATAACCCTCTTCACTGACTTTGGGCTCAGACATGCAAAATCTTTGGCCAATGGGTAGAAGTGACCGTACAGGTTCTGAGCTGAAGCATTAGGAGTCTTGGCACATTTCCATAAGCTCTCTTGGAGCTTCCAAGCCTACCAATAGGAACAACATGCTTTTCTTCCAGCCTGGTTTTGAGGCAGCCCAGATCTCATTCAAAGCCTGGAGTACAGGCTCACCCAGTCAAGCCCATTAAGCTCAGCTCAGATTAGCTAAGCCAAACTGCTAATCCAGAAGTATGAGATAAAATGTTGGTTGCAAGCTATTGATGTATTTTTGGGTTGTTTCTTAGTACTGTCACAGTAAAAATATGACTAATGCAGAAGGGCACAGGGGTGCCTCGTGGCTAGATTGGTTGGCTTCTTAGGAATGCCCCCCACACCTCTGCTTATTACTTGTCACATAGTCATTTGTTGAAGAGAGAAAGATTGAAAAATGTAACTGGGTACATTTTAAATAAAACTAGAATTCTTGTTACCAAAAAAGAACAGCACATGGCTTTTGGATGGAGTCCAGTTACTTCCACATGAGTTCAATCAGGCATTTTCTCCAGCTCTCCAATGAGACAGCTCTTGTCACATCAATCCCAGTCATTATTGGCCTGTCAGCAACCTTTGCTGCAGTTCACTTCCTTGAAACACTTTCCTATTTTACTTTTCACACGCCATTTGGTTCTTTTCCTACCTCATTAGCCACGCCTTCTCTGTCTCCTTTGTATTTTCGTCCACCTCCCTGAGCTTTCAATGTTGCTAGGAGCTCAGTCCTCAGTCTCTTCTGTTCTCCAGCTACCTTCACCCTCTGATTGACCTTGTCCAGACCCAAAGTCTGGATACATCTATACACACTGATGACTCCCAGATGGGTATCTTCAGCTCAGAGCTATCTCATCACTTCAGAGTTGCATATCCAACTGTCTTCTCAGTCTCTCCACTTGGTGTCTAGTAAGCATCTCATATGTAGCATGCGCCAAACAGATTTACTTTCCAGCTCATTCACCTGAAATTGTTCCTCTTACAGCCTTCTCCATTGTAATTCCAAGCCTTCTAACAACTCAGGCTAAAAATTATTTCTATCTTTCTCAGCATTTTAAGTTCTGGGATACATGTGCAGAATGTGCAGGTTTGTTACACAGGTATACATCAGCCATGGTGGTCTGATGGACCTATCAACCCAGCATCTAGGTTTTCAGCCCCTCATGCATTAGGTATTTGTCCTAATGCTCTCCCTCCCCTTGTCCCCTACCCCCCCCCGACAGGCCCCGGTGTATGATGCCCCTCCCTGTGTCCATGTGTTTTCATTGTTCACCTCCCACTTATGAGTGAGAACATGCAGTGTTTGGTTTTCTGTTCCTGTGTTAGTTTGCTTTCTCAGCTTTTTCAAACCATCAGCAAGTACTATTAGCTATCTTTAATATATAAATAATGCTACATTCATACAATGGACAGTACACATTAATGAGAAGGAATGAACCCACTGCTTATGGAAAGATAGATGAATCTCATAGGCTAATATTAAATGAAATATGCCAGGTATAAAGGCATACGTATTATATTATTCTGTTAATATAAAGAGCATAAACAGACAAGCTCAATCTTTACTCATGGAGGTCAGAATAGTGGTTATCTCTAAAGAGAATATTGACAGAAAGGGCCAGGAGGGACTCTTCTATTAGTATGTGATTATATAAGTGTACACATATGTGAAAATGAACAAATGAAGGTTCACTTAAGATCTGCACACATTAATGTAAGCTATACTTCAATAAAAAGAAATATTGGTTTATATTATTGGTTTCTTACCAAGAACTTATAAACTATGTATTTGCTATGATATATCAATGAAAAATTTAATTCATTAACTTACATCTGTAGGTACATCTGTATCTACACTGTATCTACAGAGTGTCTTTACAGAACTGGCCACTTTTTAATATATCCACTGCTGGTCCAAGACATTATGATTTCTTGACCAGATTATCAAAATAACCTTTTAGTTAGCATCCCTACTTTCCCCTTCATCTCCCCTGCAGTCTATTTAGCAGTAAGAGTATGCCTTTAAAATTAAAATCAGACTGTCTCTCTCAAATTAAAATCAGACTCTCTCTCTCTCTCTCTCTCTATATATATATATATATGTATTTTTTTTTCTTTTTTCTTTTTTTTTTTTTTTTTGAGATGGAGTCTTGCTCTGTTGCCTAGGCTGGAGTGCAGTGGTGCAATCTCAGCTCACTGCAACCTCTGTCTGCTTCCTGGGTTTAAGCGATTCTCCTGTCTTAGCCTCCCGAGTAGCTGAGATTACAGGCATGTGCCACCACACCTGGCTAATTTTTGGATTTTTAGTAAAGACAGGATTTCACCATGTTGCCCAGGATGGTCTCGAACTCCTGACCTCAGGTGATCCACCTGCCTCAGCCTCCCAAAGTGTTGGGATTACCGGCGTGAGCTACTGTGCCTGGCTAAAATCAGACTATATTATTAATCCTCTGATGAAAACTCTCCAAGGATTTCCCATTTTACTTAGAATAAAAGCCAAAAATCTACATGGCTGTATTTCATTTCCTTCCAGTCCCTGCTCGAAGGCCACCTAAGCAGTGAGGACCCCCATGACAGCCCTGGATAAATAGTATCCCTCCTACCTTCCTGGCACTTCCTAACCCCTTTGACTGCTTTATTTTTCTTCATAGCTCAAAGTGTCTTATGTATTTCATGGCTTGTTTTTTTTCCTCCCTTCCCTGCTAGAATATGTGGCAAGGTCTATGTTCCTTTCCCTGGGATATGGATGGACCTTCTGACTGCTTGACTAATAGAAAATGGTAAATGTGACCATGTTACTGGGACCATGGTCCAGGTTGCTGGAACCAGGCCTTACAAAATTGAAGGTTTCTTCTTCCTGTCTTTTGATTTTTTGAGACGGAGTCTCGCTCTGTTACCCAGGCTGGAGTGCAGTGGCGCGATCTCAGCCCACTGCAAGCTCCGCCTCCCTGGTTCACAACATTCTCCTGCCTCAGCCTCCCGAGTAGCTGGGACTACAGGTGCCTGCCACCACACCTGGCTAATTTTTTTTTTGCACTTTTTAATAGAGACGGGGTTTCACCATGTTAACCAGGATGATCTCGATCTCCTGACCTTGTGATCCGCCTGCCAAAGTGCTGGGATCACAGGCGTGAACCACCGGGCCTGGCTTTTCCTGTCTTTTAGTACATCCTTTTTGGGATCCTTTAGTGACCATATAAGAAGTCCAACTACCCTGAGACCCCCATGTAGGAAAGGTCATATATAGGCGCTCCAGTGGTCCATCCAGCTGAGCCCAGTCTTCCACCTACGCTTGTCAAGGTGCCAAACATGTGAATGAAACCCCTTGAACCCTCTAGACCAGCCATCCCCCATCTGAATTCTACCAAGCGACCTCAGCCAAGGCCACAGGGAGCAGAAAAAATGTCCATCTGAGCACTGCCTGAATTCCTGAGCCAGTAACCATGAAATATAATAAAATGGCTGATATTTTAAACCACAGCATGTTGAATAAATTGTTAAGCAGCAATAGTTAACAAAACAGAAGTTGTTGGAGGTGTGTGTGGTGAGAGCAGGGGTACTGATTAGCAGGCTTTATTGCAGGATGTGCTCCAACAAGGAGCAGGTAGGCAGGCTTTCTCCTCCCCTCAATGTGAAAACCCAAAGGTTGGCTGGGTGTGGTGGCTTGCCTGTAATCCCAGCACTCTGGGAGGCTGAGGCGGGCAGGTCTAGGAGTTTAAGATCAGCCTGGCCAACATGGCAAAACCCCATCTCTACTAAAAATACAAAAATTAGCCAGGCATGGTGGTGCCTGCTTGTAATCCCAGCTTCTTGGGAGGCTGAGGCTGGAGACTCGCTTGAAACCAGGAGGCGGAGGTTGCAGTGAGCTGAGACTGCGCCCCTGCACTCCAACCTGGGCGACAGTGAGACTCCATCTCAAAAAACAAAAACAAAAACCCAAAGGGCTTTACCCTGTACACCAACACCCAGAACACTGGCTCCCTTCAGGCAGATCATGCATTTTCACTGAAGAAGAGATTTCAGCACGGGACAGATTTTAACTGCTGCCAGTCACTCTGTATGTGTGCAGTGCAGACGGTATATCCCAGGTGTCCCATATGCACTCCTCCATTTATCTTGATCACGGATTGGAGACTTGGAGGGGTTGTCAGCAGAATAGAAAAGTCCCATTGGCCTTCTCTGTGTGTTCTGGGCTGTAGCTCCCTGCATTCTGGTTTGTTGTTTGATACACTCTTCTCCCCTTTCTTTCCTACAGAAATTTATCAAAGTGTCTAAGTCTGTCTACTCATGGGTTCTGGTTTTATTATCAGAGAAGTAGCAGGTTTATTCCTTTCTGTGAATCTTTGCTGTCATTTCAGTGGGATTTGGGAGGGGAGGGAAAGACATGTGTTTCATTGTCCCTCTTACACCCAAACATATATTTCTACATTAAAACATATATGGAAGGAATTCTTTGAACGAAAAGGCCTTCAAAGAAGCATGTGCAGCCAGGCATGGTGGCTCATGCTCGTAATCCCAGCACTTTGGGAGGCCGAGGTGGGTGGATCACCTGAGGTCAGGAGTTCAAGACCAACCTGACCAACATGGTGAAATCCCATCTCTACTTTAAAAAAAAAAAAGAAAATTAGCTGGGCATGGTGGCAGGCACCTGTAATTCCAGCTACTCGGGAGGCTGAGGCAGGAGAATCACTTGAACCCAGGAGGTGGAGGTTGCAGTGAGCCGAGATCTCACCATTGCACTCCAGCCTGGGCAACAAGAATGAAATTCCATCTCAAAATAAAGAAGCATGTGGGGATCTGGCAATATGTCCGAATAGGAACAGCTCCGGTCTGCAGCTCCCAGCAAGACCAACACAGAAGGTGGGTGAGTCCTGCATTTCCAACTGAGATACACTGTTCATCTCACTGGGACTGATTAGGCAGTGGGTACAGCCCACAGAGGGCAAGCAAAAGCAGGGTAAGGTGTCGCCTTACCTGGGAAGTGCAAGGAGCTGGGAGGGGGGTCTCCCTTTCCCAGCCAAGGGAAGCCATGAGGGACTGTCCTACCCAGTCTGGATACTACAGTTTTCCCATGGTTTTTGCAGTCCGCAGACCAGGAGATCCCCTCGTGTGCCTACACCACCAGGGGTCTGGGTTTCAAGCACAAAACTGGGCGGCTGTTTGGGCAGACACTGAGCTAGCTGCAGGAGTTTTTTCTGTTTTTGTTTTTCATACTCCAGTGGTGCCTGGAACCCCAGCGAGACAGAACTGTTCACTCCCCTGGAAAGCAGGCTGAAGCCAGGGAGCTGAGTGGTCTCACTCAGTGGGTTCCACTACCAAGGAGCCCAGCAAGCTAAGAACCACTGGCTTGAAATTCTTGCTTCCAGCGCAGCAGTCTGAAGTTGACCTGGGACGGTTGAACTTTGTAGGGAGAGGGGCATCAACATGACTGAGGCTTGAGTAGGTAGTTTTCCCCTGACAGTGTTAAGGAGGCTGGGAAGTTCAGACTGGGCAGAACTCAACACAGCACACCGAGGTGGCTGCGGCCAGACTGCCTCTCTAGATTCCTCTTCACTGGGCAGGGCATCTCTGAAAGAAAGGCAGCAGACCCATTCAGGGCCTTATACATAAAACTCCCATTTCCCTGGGACAGAGCACCTGGGGGAAGGGGCAGTAGTGGGTGCAGCTTCAGCAGACTTAAACATTCCTGCCTGCCAGCTCTGAAGATAGCAGAGGATCTTGACAAGGAGAGTTCTCCCAGCGCAGCACTTGAGCAGTGCTAAGGGGGAGACTTCCTCCTGAAGTGAGTCCTTGACCCCCATGCCTCCTAACAGGGAGACACCTCCCAAAGGGGGTTGACAGACACCTCATACAGGAGAGCTCCAACTGGCATCAGGCTGGTGCCCCTCTGGGACTTCCAGAGGAATGAGCGGGCAGCAATCTTTGCTGTTCTGCAGCATCCGCTGGTGATACCCAGGCAAACAGGGTCTGCAGTGGACCTCCAGCAAACTGCAGCAGCCATGCAGAAGAGGGGCCTGACTGTTAGAAGAAAAACTAACAAACGGAAAACAATAATATTAACATCAACAAAAAGGACTCCCACACAGAAACCCCATCCAGGGATCATCAGCCTTAAAGATCAAAGGTAGATAAATCCATGAACATGAGGAAAAACCAGTGCAGAAATGCTGAAAATTCCAAAAACCAGAATGCCTCTTCTCTAAATGATTGCAACTCCTCTCCAGCAAAGGCACAAAACTGGACAGAGAGTGAGTTTGAGGAATTGACAGAAGTAGACTTCAGAAGGTGGGTAATAACAAACTCCTCTGAGCTAAAGGAGCATGTTCTAACTGAATGCATGGAAGTTAGAACCTTGACAAAAGGTTATAGGAACTGCTAACTAGAATAACCAGGTTACAGAAAAGCATAAATGACCTGATACAGCTGAATAACACAGCACGAGAACTTCATGAAGCATATACAAGTATCAACGGCCAAATCAACCAAGTAGAAGAAAGCATATCAGGTATTGAAGATCAACTTACTGAAATAGGCCAAACTTATTTGAAAAGGCCAAACCTACGATTGAAATAGGCCAAACTTATTTGACCTATTTACCGAAATAAACTTATTTGGCCTACTTACTGAAACAGGGCAAACTTATTTGGAAAGGCCAAACCTATCGTTGATTGGCATCCCTGAAAATGACAGGGAGAATGGAACCAAGTTGGAAAACACACTTCAGGATATTATCCGGGAGAACTGCCACAACCTAGCAAGACAGGCCAATATTCAAATTCAGGATATACAGAGAACACCACAAAGATACTCCTTGAGAAGAGCAACCCAAAGACACATACTTGTCAGATTCTCCAAGTTTGAAATGGAGGGAAAAATGTTAAGGGCAGCCAGAGAGAAAGTTCAGGATACCTACAAAGGGAAACCCATCAGACTAACAGCAGATCTCTCTGCAGAAACCCTACAAGCTGGAAGAGAGTGGGGACCGATATTCAACATTCATAAAGAAAAGAATTTTCAACCGAGAATTTCATATCCAGCCAAACTAAGCTTCATAAGTGAAGGAGAAATAAAATCCTTTACAAACAAGCAAATGCTGAGGGATTTTGACACCACTAGGGCTGCGTTACAAGCACTCCCAAAGGAAGCACTAAATATGGAAAGGAAAAACTGATACCAGCCACTGCAAAAACACACCAAGATATAAAGACCAAGGATAAAATGAAGAAACTGTATAACTAATGTGCAAAATAACCAGCTAACATCATGACAGGATCAAATTAACACATAACAATATTAACCTTAAATGTAAATGGCTAGATGCCCCAATTAAAAGATGCAGACTGGCAAATTGCATAAAGAGTCAAGACCTATTGGTGTTCGGTACTCAGGAGACCCATCTCACATGCAAAGACACAAATAGGCTCAAAATGCCGGGCGCGGTGGCTCACGCCTGTAATCCCAGCACTTTGGGAGGCCGAGGCGGGCGGATCACAAGGTCAGGAGATCGAGACCAAGGTGAAACCCCGTCTCTACTAAAAATACAAAAAATTAGCCGGGCGCGGTTGTGGGCGCCTGTAGTCCCAGCTACTCGGGAGGCTGAGGCAGGAGAATGGCGTGAACCCGGGAGGCGGAGCTTGCAGTGAGCCGAGATCGTGCCACTGCACTCCAGCCTGGGCGATGGAGCGAGACTCCGTCTCAAAAAAAAAAAAAAAAAAACAAAAAAAAAAAAAACAAATAGGCTCAAAATAAAGTGATGGAGGAAGATTACCAAGCCAAAAAAAAAAAAAAAAAAAAAAAAAGCAGGAGTTGCAATCCTAGTCTCTGATAAAACAGACTTTAAACCCATAGAGATCAAAAAAGACAAAAAAGGGCATTACATAATGGTAAAGGGATCAATTCAACAAGAAGAGCTAGATATCCTAAATATATGCACCCAGTACAGGAGCACCCAGATTTAGAAAACAAGTTCTTGGAGACCTACAAAGAGACAGACTCCCACACAATAATAGTGGGAGACTTTAATACCCACTGTCAATATTAGACAGATTAACGAGACAAAATTAACAAGGGTGTTTAGTACTTGAACTCAGCTTTGGACAAGTGGACCTAATAGACATCTACAGAACTCTTCACCCCAAATCAGCAGAATATACATTCTTCTCAGCACCACAAAGCACTTATTCTAAAATTGACCACATAATTGGAAGTAAAACACTTCTTAGCAAATGAAAAAGAATGAAAATCATAACAAATAGTCTCTCAGACCACAGTGCAATCAAATGAGAACTCAGGATTAAGAAACTCACTCAAAGCCACACAACTACATGGAAACTGAACAACCTGCTCCAGAATGTGACTACTGGGTAAATAATAAAATTAAGGCTAGAACTAACAAAGTTCTTTGAAACCAATGAGAACAAAGAGACAATGTGCCAGCATCACTGGGACACAGCTAAAGCAGTGTTAAGAGGCAAATTTATAGCAATTAAAGGCCCACATTAGAAAGCAGGAAAGATCTAAAATCCACACCCTAACATTGCAATTAAAAGAGCTAGAGAAGCAAGATCAAACAAATTCAAAAGTTAGCAGAATACAAGAAATAACTAAGATCAGAGAAGAACTGAAGGAGACAGAGACACAAAAACCCCTTAAAGAAATTAATCAATCCAGGAGCTGATTTTGTGAAAAGATTAAAAAATAGACCGCTAGCCAGACTAGTAAGAAAAAAAGAATCAAATAGACACAATAAAAAATGATAAAGGGGATATCACCACTGATCTGACAGAAATACAAACTGCCATCAGAGAATACTGTAAACACTTCTATGCAAATAAGCTAGAAAATCTAGAAGAAATGGATAAATTCCTGGACACATACACCCTCCCAAGAGTAACCAGGAAGAAGTCGAATCCATGAATACACCAATAACAAGTTCTGAAATTGAGGCAGCAATTAATAGCCTACCAACCAAAAAAAGCCCAGGACTAGACAGATTCACAGTCAAATTCTACCAGAGATACAAAGAGAGCTGGTACTGTTCCTTCTGAAACTATTGCAAACAATAGAAAAAGAGGGACTCCTAATTCTTTTTATGAGGCCAGCATCATCCTGATACCAAAACCTGGCAAAGACACAACAATAACAGAAAAATTCAGGGCAATCCCTGATGAACATCAATGCAAAAATCCTCAATAAAATACTGGCAAACTGACTCCAGCAGCACATCAACAAGCTTATCCACCATCATAAAGTTGGCTTCATCCCTGGGATGCAAGGCTGGTTCAATATACACAAATCAATATATGTAATCCATCACATAAACAGAACCAGTGACAAAAACCACATGATTATCTCAACAGATGGAGAAAAGACCTTCAATAAAATTCAACAAGCCTTCATGCTAAAAGCTCTCAATAAACTATGTATGGATGGAACGTATCTCAAAATAAAAAGCTATTTTTGAAAAACCCACAGCCAATATCATACTGAGTGGGTAAAAGCTGGAAGCATTCCCTTTGAAAACTGGCACAAGACAAGCATGACCTTTCTCACCACTCCTATTCAACATAGTATTGGAAGTTCAGGCCAGCACAGTCAGGCAAGAGAAAGAAATAAAGGGTATTCAAATAGGAAGAGAGGATGTCAAATTGTCTTTGTTTGCAGATGAGATGATTGTATATTTAGAAAACCCCGTCATCTCAGTCCCAGCCCCAAAACCCCTTAAGATGATAAACAACTTCAGCAAAGTCTGAGGATACAAAATCAACGTACAAAAATCACAAGCATTCCTACACACCAATAATAGACAAACAGAGAGCCAAATCATGAGTGAACTCCCATTCACAATTACTACAAAGAGAATAAAATACCTAGGAATACAACTTACAGGGGATGTGAAGGACCTCTTCAAGGAGAATGACAAAACACTGCTCAAGGAAATAAGAGATGACACAAACAAATGGAAAAAAAATCCATGCTTATGGATAGGAAGAATCAATATTGTGAAAATGGCTCTACTGCCCAAAGTAATTTTTAGATTCAATGCTGTTCCCATCAAGCTACCACTGATTTTCTTTGCAGAACTAGAAAAAACTACTTTAAATTTCATATGGAACCAAAAAAGAGCCCGTATAGCCAAGACAATTCTAAGCAAAAAGAACAAAGCTGGAGGCATCATGCTACCTGACTTCAAACTATACTACAAGGCTACAGTAAGCAAAACAGCATGGTACTGGTACCAAAACAGATATATAGACCATTGGAACAGAACAGAGTCCTCAGAAATAACACCACACATCTACAACCATCTGATCTTTGACAAATCTGACAAAAACAAGCAATGGGGAAAGGATTCCCTATTTAATAAATGGTGCTGGGAAAACTGGCTAGCCATATGCAGAAAACTGAAACTGGACCCCCTCCTTACACCATATACAAAAATTAAGATGGATTAAAGACTTAAACGTAAAACCTAAAACCATAAAAACCCTAGAAGAAAACCTAGGCAATACCATTAGGACATAGGCATGGGCAAAGGATTAATGACAAAAACACCAAAAACAATTGCAACAAAAGTCAAAATTGACAAATGGGCTCTAATTAAACTAAAGAGCTTCTGCTCAGCAAGGGAAACTATCATCAGAGTGAACAGGCAACCTACAGAATGGGAGAAAATTTTTGCAATCTATCCATCTGACAACGGGCTAATATCCAGAATCTATAAGGAACTTAAAGCAATTTACAAGAAAAAAAAAACCATCAAAAAGTGGGTGAAGGATATGAACAGACACTTTGCAAAAGAACACATTTATGCAGCCAATAAACATATGAAAAAGAGCTCATCAACACTGGTCATTAGAGAAATGAAAATCAAAGCCACAATGAGATGCCATCTCATGCCAGTTAGAATGGTGATCATTAAAAAGTCAGGAAACAACAGATGCTGGAGAGGATGTGGAGAAATAGGAAGGCTTTTACACTGTTGGTGGGAGTGTAAATTTGTTCAACCATTGTGGAAGACAATGCTGCAATTCCTCAAGGATCTAGAACTACCATTTGACCCAGCAATCCCATTATTGAGTATATACCCAAAGAATTATAAACCATTCTACTATAAAGACACATACACACATATGCTTATTGAAGCACTATTTACAGTACCAATGACTTGAAACCAACCCAAATGCCCGTCAATGATATACTGGATAAAGAAAATGTGGCACATATACACTATGGAATACTATGCAGCCATAAAAAAGAATGAGTTAATGTCGTTTGCAGGGACATGGATGAAGCCTGGAACCATCATCCTCAGCAAACTAACACAGGAACAGAAAACCAAACACTGCATGTTCTCACTCATAAGTGGGAGTTGAACAATGGGAACACATGGACAGAGAGAGGGGAACATCACACATCAGGGACTGTCAGGGGTTGGGGGGCAAGTGGGGAGAGAGCATTAGGCCAAATATCTAATGCATGTGGTGCTTAAAACCTAGATGATGGGTTGATAGGTACAGGAAACCACATGGCACGTGTCTACTTATGTAACAAACCTGCATGTTCAGCACACGTATCCCAGAACTTAAAAAAAGTTAAAAAAAAAAAAAAAAGCACGTGTGAGGAAACATCGAGTTTTGGTCATTCTAGAATCCCCTCCTTTGCCTCCTGTTCAGATGCACCCTTGGAAACAGCTCGATCCAGCTAACCAGGCTTTGACAATGCAAACTCAGTCGAAAGCTGCCTCTTCTGGTTGGTGAAGGGAGAGAGACAGTGGAGAAGGAGAAGGAGATGGAGAGAAGAAGCTGTCACCAAACCAAGTTCCTTAACAAGGCTTTCAGTCCAGGCAGTGAATCTGCCCCCATAGAGTTGAACTTCATGGAATGGAAAGTCTAGGTGAAGCATATGCATGTTTTATTTATTCTCAGATCTTATTCTTTAATTAACTGAACTGCACACATTATTACTGTGTAATTTAGAGGAGCATATATATTTTTATTGCACAGCTAACTAAAATGTTCATCAAGCATTTTTAATGATGTGAGAAAATGCTGATGATAAACCATTGAGAATGAAAGCAAAAAAGAAAGCATCATTCAAAATGTTAGCTAACTTATGACTTCAAGAATGTGAAAAAGCATAGAACAGGATGGTGTGTGAAAACACTAATTTTATTTGCTTAGTAGGATTGAGGATTTTTTAATTTTAAAAATTCTGTGTGATTTAAATAAATCTTTCTTTAAGGCAAGAATATGTGTGACAGGATATATTGGGCTTCTTTAAATCTGGTATGAAATGGATAAGGGTATATGTCTAGGGCTATGGCTGGCTAATAATTCAGACTGACCATCCCACTGAAAATAACTAGAAACACTGGATAAAAACATTAAAAACATCTTAAAAGCATGTCATGGTGCCAAGATAGTAAGGAATTGACAGGTCAAATTTCAGTGAAGGTGGCACTTTGGGAGGTCAGTGAACACCAAAGCCTCTGGCTCTTGCCCTGACAACTTTGCTGAACTTACCAAACTGACCGGCAGTTTTTGATACTTGCTAGGTAAGGGAGAGAGAAGCCCAATATCTATCCAGGTTGGAGAGGCTAAGAGAACATTTCATAGTAAACCAGGACCCTAGAATCCCATACTTTCCAGGGGACTGCAAAGACTTACCTTGGTTTTCAGCTGGGAAGGCATTAAAAATATCCCTAAAAAATTATAACCACAGGGCTGGGATTGGTGGCTCATACCTGTAATCCCAGCACTTTGGGAGGCCGAGGTGTGCGGCTCACCTGAGGTCAGGAGTTCAAGACCAGCCTGGCCAATATGGCAAAACCCCATCTCTACTAAAAATACAAAAATTAGCTGGGTGTGGTGGCGTGTGCCTGTAGTCCCAGCTACTCAGGAGGCTGAGGTAGGAGAATCGCTTGAACCCAGGAGGCAGAAGTTGCTATGAACCATGATCATGCCCCTGCACTGTAGTCTAGTGCCTAGGGCAACAGAGCGAGACTCCCGTCTCAACACAAAACAAAACAAAACAAAGCAAAACAAAAGAAAGACAAGAAATTGTAACCATATGTCTACCTTTACTGGGATTCCCAGTTGCAACTTTCACCTAACCTGGGTGCCAGATGGATCTAGATTTTGTACGAATTGATACTTATATGATTTGGGGGTGGGGACCTCATTAAAGCAAAAATATACAATTAAAATACAATAATTAAGTACAAATATGAACATTCATTTGGAAGAGAAGCCACAACACATTCCAAATTTTAAAAGCTCAAAAATATCACAAACATCACAATCTCCAGAAAAGTAACATATTTTATTAGTGGCTTGACAGCAATAGAACCCCTTTTTCTTCCTTTTTTGGCTACTTTGATAGCCTCTTTATATGACAATGATTTTGTAATGTAGCTTTCTATACAGAGAACATAAAGATGATTTAGTGTCTACTCTAGCATGGGTGATAGAAATTTATTATTGATGGCTTAGAAAAATTTCTTTAAGATTCATAACTCATTACTGGTAATGTCATGCACATTTTTAGGATTATTATCAAATTTGGGAAGTTCTCTTTCATATATGAGCTATAAAATTTCAGGTCACTTCAAGTTTTTGAGGGTAGTGACTCATCTTAAATACTTTTAATGACCCCTCCCCCATTAACCAGTTTGTTGATGACATCTAGTTTGTAGTGGCATATTATCAGTTTTATGTTATTTTAGTTGGTGCCAGTATTTTGTTTCAAATTGGCAATAAATTTAAGTCTTCTTAAATGTGTTTAGATATTTCACTTTTTCATTAATTGCATTTCAAGCTGCCCAAGAATTCATTTCTTAATTTTATCTGAAATTTATGTCTTTCTCTCTGTTATTAACTGCTCTTGGTGTAGTCTAAACATTTTTTTGACTATGGTTTTTGCTGAAATTTTTTGCTATTTTTCTTGATGTCAGAATAATTTTTATCGATTTCATCACTCATCTTTTATCACCTTTGTTGTATATTTCATTAATGTTTTATCAAAATTCCGTTCCAGTTCTTTTGAAATAAATTTAAAGATGACAAAAGCTACCCATTACATGGATCTAATTCAGGACTCTGTAATTTATCACTTGTTTTACTGAAACATTCCAAAATATTTTTCCAAATTGCAGTTAAAACGGCACAATTTAAACTTTTTAAGTAAACTTTTTTGCACCTCATTTGTGTTTTGATTTATCTTCTGAATCTCTGAAAATGTATGAATCCTTAAAATGTTGCTCTATTTCTGATCCAAGATTGGACAGTTTTATATGAGCAAGGGGTCTCATTACATTTCTTAGATTATTTGAAGAAAACTCTATATTGGAGTGACATCACCAAGATGGTAAAATAGTTGGTAACCCATTCATATCCCCCAACAACAAGAATTCTGCACCTATTCACAGTTAGTCATCCTACAGGAGCCCCAAGACTCAGGTGGGAGCTTGTGAAACCCCAGTGGAACCCAAGACTTTGGAGAGTCATTTTGAGAGTGTAGACTGACACCCATGTGACTGATCTACCCTGCTGTGCTTGCTTCTGGGTTCAAGCCTGAAAACAGCCTAGTCCCTCAAGGGTTTGGCCTACAGCCCTGTCTGGTCTTGAGTCTGCAACCAAAACTGTCTGTTATGGGATTTGGAAGAAATCACACACACTAGTGCCTTGATGGAAAGGCTATTCTGCCTGCTGACATCAATCTTAGGAAGTGAACCTGCAAGTTGTCCTGAGGTGCTGCTCTAGCTTTTCCAAGCTGGAGTCCCACCTCAGAGCTGCTTGCACAAGAACCCAGAGGAACTCTTGCCCATACTGCACCAATGGGACACTGAACCTCCTTGATGGTCTTGCCAACCTCTATCCCACAGCAGATCCTGAAGGGGCCTGAGAGAGTCTCAGCTGCAGCCCCTTTTGTTACAGTTATGTAACTATCCCATCTGTGCTGACACCTGCTGGAAAATGCATATCTCTGTGTGCCAAGGAGATGGGTTCTCCAACCTTCATCCCACAGCAGATTTTAAGGGGGGCTAGTTTCAGCTCTGGCTCCCCACTACTGCAATCAGGGCACTATCCCATCATCTGTATGGGGACTTGATGGGACATGTGCCCCTCTGAGCCCATGTACCCCTCTAAGCAGGTCATGGGCTTTCCAGTCTCAGTTTGGCCCCACAGCAGATCCCTAGGAGGCCCAGTCTTAGCCCCACCCCATCTCAATTCAGTTGGGGAACTATCCTGTCTGTGCTGAGACCTGCTGGGAGATACATGCCCTTCTGGATGAATAAGATAGGCTTTCCAACCTCTGTCCCACAGTAGATCATAAGGGAGCTCAGCCTCAGTGCCAGCCCCACTTGCTACAGTCAGGAAACTATCATGTCTGTGTAGGGATCTACTGGAAGATATATGCCCATCTAAGGTAATGTGACAGGGGAGCCCAGCCTCCATCCCATAGCAAATCCCAAGGGGGCCAAGTCTTAGCTTGAGTCCTTTTTGTTGTAGTGAGGAACTACTGTACTTGTGCAGGGAACAAATGGGTGACACGTACCTGTCTGAGCCAACAAGATGAACCCACCAACTTCCTCCCCACAGCAGATCCCACAGGTGCCCTGTCACAATTCCAGGTCCTCCTGCTGCTGTTGGGGACCTATCTCACCTGTGCAGAGATTTGCTGAGAGATACATACATCTGGGCCACTGGAACAGTCTTCTGGACTTAGGTCCCTGACCAGCATTCCCACACAGCCCCAGTACCCTCCTTGCATCTTCCTCAGGTCTCTCTGGGCTGGAAAGCTGCATTAACCTTAGAGCCCTCTAAACCTTGCAGCAAGTGCAGGTTTAGAGTGTTTTCTAGAGCTGAGATGGCTGCAGGGGTCATGAGCCCAGGGAATACAACAGTCAGTCGGCTTAGAATCCCTGGAAGGCCCTCTGCAGGAGGACAGGCACAAACAAAGCCAGAGTGCAAAGACTGAAATAACCACTGAATCCCTCAATGCATAGACATTGTCACACTTCCACAAGTGTCAAGATTTTTTAGGGAAATATGACCTCACCAAATGGACAAAATAAGGTGCCAGAGACCAGCCCTAAAGTAATGGATGTGTGTGATCCCACAGACAAGGAATTCAAAATAGCTGATTTAAGGAAGGTCAATGAACTCCAAGAAAATGAGAGAATCAATTCAGAAATTCATCAGATAAATTTAAGAGAGGTTGAAATTTTAAAAATCAAAGAGAAATCCTGGAGGTAAAAAATTCAATGAATAAAATGAAAAATGTGATAGAGGGCATCAGTAGCAGAGTTGATTAGGCAGAAGAAAGAATAAGTGAGCTCAAAGATAGACTATTTGAAAATAGAGGAGGAAAAAGAATGAAAAGCAATGAAGAAAGCTTACAGAATCTATGGAACAACATCAAAAGAGTAAATATTTGGGTTACTGGAATTGAAGAAGGAACTGAGAAAGACAAAGGGGTAGAAAGATTATTCAAAAAAATAAGAGAAAACTTTCCAAAGCCAACAATATAAATATCTAGGTACAGGAAAATCAAAGGTCACTAATCAGATTCAGCTATAATAAGAATACTCCCAAGATATATTATAATCAAACTCTCAAAGGTCAAAGACAAAAAGAAGATCTTGAAAGTGGCAAGAGAAAAACAAAAACAAAAACAAATTACATATAATAGAGACCAGATACACCTGGCAGCATACTTCTCAGCAGAAACCTTACAGGCCAGGAGAGGGGATGATATATTCTGAGTGCTGAAGTGGGAAATAAATCAACCAATAGTACTGTACCTAGCAAGGTTATTGTTCAGAAATGATGAAAAGATAAAGACTTTCCCAAACAAAAGTTGAGGTAATTTATTGCTACCTGACCTGTTCAACAAGAAATGCTAAAGGGAGCTCTTCAAACTGAAAGAAAAGGACAATAATATGATTGTTATACTAAATATTATAACCATGGTGTTTAAACCACTTATATCTTTAGTAAGAATACTAAAAGACAAAACTATTAACAAATTTAAGAGATAGGCAATATAAAAAAATTTAAAGTGTGACCTCAAAAATTCATAATGTGTGGGGAGAAGGGAGTTAATATGTACTTTTTTGGTTTGTTTCTTTTTTGTGATCAAAGTTAAGTTGGTATCAGGTGTAAACACATGTTAAAATATGGGGTGTGTTTTTTGTAAGCCCCATGGAGACTACAAAGCAAAAACCTATAATGAATTCACCAAATGAAAAGCAACAAAATAAATCATACTACCAAAGAAAATTTTAACCACAAAGGAACATGAAAGAAAGGAAGGAAGGAATTAGACAACTAGAAAACAAGCAACAAAATGTCAACAGTAAGTCCTTACCTATCAATAACACTGAAAGTAAATAGAATAAATTCTGCAATTAAAAGATATAAAGTGACTGCATGGATTGAAAAAAAACAAGACCCAGTGATATGCTGCCAAGAACAAACTCACTTCTATGAAGAAACACAGGAAGTGAAAGTGAAGGGATGGATAAAACTATTCCTTGCAAGTGGAAACTAAAAAGGAACAGGAGTAGCTATGCTTATGTAAAATAGACTTTAAAGAACTGTAAGAAGAGAAAAACAAGGTTATTGTAGAATGATAACAAGGTCAACTTAGCAACAGGATATATGCACCCAACACTGGAGCACCCAAATATATAAACCAAATATTAATGGTTCTAAATGAAGATATAGACTGCAGCAAAATAATCATAGGGAACTTCAATACCCCACTTTTGACAATGAACAGATTATCCAGGCAGAGAACCAACAAAGAAGCATGGGAGTTAAACTATATTCTACTAATAGACTGAATTGATCTAAGAAGACACTTACAGAACATTTCATTCAACTGATGCAGAATACACATTCTTCTTATCAGCACATGCAACATTTTCCAGGATTAACCATATGTTAGGACACAAAACAACTCTCAGCAAATTCACAAAAGTAGAAATCATACCAAGTATCTTTTCTTATCACAACAGAATAAACCTAGAAATCAATAACAAGAGGAATGTTGGAAACTTACAAATACCTGGAAATTAAACAACATGCTCCTAAACAACCAATGGGTCAATGAAGAAATTAAGAAGAAAATTAAAAAAAATTATTGAAATAAATGGAAATGGAAGCACAACATACCAGAATCTATGAGATACAGTAAAATTGGTACTAAGATGAAGTGTATAGCAATAAATGCCCACGTCGAAAAAATAGGAAGACTCCAAATAAACAACCTAATGATGCACCTCAAGGAACTGGAAAAGAACAAACCAAATCCCAAATTAGTAGACAAAAAGTAATAATAAATATCAGAACAGAAATAAGGAAATTTGAGTCTAAAAAAATACAGAAAGTTAACAAAATGTAAAGTGGGTTTTTTAAAAATGTAAATGACATCGACATACTTTTACCTAGACCATTTAATAAGAGAGTAGGCACAAAATAAAATCAGAGACAAACGGAAACATTGTAACTGATGCCACAGACATACAAAGATCATTAGAGACTACTATGAACAATTACATGCCAACACACTGGAAAACCTAGAAGAAATGGATAAATTCCTGAATACCACCTACCAAGGTGGAATAATGAAAGAATTAAAAACCTGAACAGATCATTAATGAGTAACAAGATAGAAGTGGTATTAAGAATCTTCCATTGGCTGGGTGTGGTGGCTCACGCCTGTAATCCCAGTACTTTGGGAGGCTGAGGCAGGTGGATCACAAGGTCAGGAGAGTGAGACCATCCTGGCTAACATGGTGAAACCCCATCTCCACTAAAAATACAAAAAATTAGCTGGGCATGGTGGCGGGCACCTGTAGTCCCAGCTACTTGGGAGGCTGAGGCAGGAGAATGGTGTGAACCCAGGAGGCAGAGCTTGCAGTGAGCCGACATTGCGCCAGCCTGGGCAACAGAGCTAGACTCCATCTCTTTAAAAAAAAAAAAAAAAAATCTTCCATCAAAGGAAAGCCCACAACCTGACGGCTTCACTGCTGAATTCTACAAGACATTTAAAGAAGAATGAATACCAATTCTACTCAATTTTTCAGAAAATTGAAGAGGTGAACTACTTCCAAACTTATTATATGATACCAGCATTTCCCTGATACCAAAGCCAGAAAAGAACACAACAACAATTTTCAGACTAATACTTCTGATGAGCATACATGTTCCTCAAGAAAACACCAGCAAACTGAATTCAACAACATGTTAAAAAGATCATTCACCATGATCAAGAGGAAATTATCCCATAGATGCAAAGACGGTTCAACATAAGCAAACAAACATGATACATTATCAACATAATCAAAAACAGATATCATATGGTCATTTCAATCATATTGAAAGAGCATTCAATAAAATTCAACTTCCTTTTATAAGAACCCTCAATAAATTGGGTATGGAAGAAGCATACTTCAACAACATGATAAAGAACATATATGATAAGCCCACAGCTAATATACTAAATGGGGAAAAATTGAAAGCCTTTTCATTAATGCACATTTGGGTTGGTTCCAAGTCTTTGCTATTGTGAATAGTGCCACAGTAAACATATGTGTGCATGTGTCTTTATAGAATGAATTTATAATCCTTTGGGTATATACCCAGTAATGGGATTGCTGGGTCAAATAGTATTTCTAGTTCTAGATCCTTGAGGAATCGCCACACTGTCTTCCACAATGATTGAACTAATTTACACACCCACCAACAGTGTAAAAGCTTTCCTATTTCTCCAGATCCTCTCCAGCATCTGTTGTTTCCTTTTTAAAGATTGCCATTCTAACTGGCGTGAGATGGTTTCTCATTGCGGTTTTGATTTGCATTTCTTTAATGACCAGTGATGATGAGCTTTTTTTCATATGTTTTTTGGCCACATAAATGTCTTCTTTTGAAAAATGTCTGTTCATATCATTCACCCACTTTTTGATGGGTTTGTTTTCTTCTTGTAAATTTGTTTATGTTTCTTGTAGATTCTGGATATTAGCCCTTTGTCAGATGGATAGATTGCAAAAATTTTCTCCCATTCTGTAGGTTGCCTGTTCACTCTGATGATAATCTCCTTTGCTGAGCAGAAGCTCTTTAGTTTAATTAGATCTCATTTGTCAATTTTGCCTTTTGTTGCAATTGCTTTTGGTGTTTTAGTCATGAAGTCTTTGCCCATGTCTATGTCCTGAATGGTGTTGCCTAAGTTTTCTTCTAGGGTTTTTATGGTTTTAGGTTTTACATTTAAGTCTTTAATCCATCTTAATTTTTGCATAAGGCATAAGGAAGGGGTCTAGATTCAGTTTTCTGCATATGGCTAGCCAGTTTTCCCAGCACCATTTATTAAATAGGCATCATTTCCTCATTGCTTGTTTTTGACAGGTTTGTCAAAGATCAGATGGTTGTAGATATGTGGCATTAATTCTGAGGCCTCTGTTCTGTTCCATTGGTCTATATATCTGTTTTGGTAGCAGTAACACGCTGTTTTGCTTACTGTAGCCTTGTAGTATAGTTTGAAGTCAGGTAGCATGATGCCTCCAGCTTTGTTCTTTTTGCTTAGGATTGTCTTGGCTATATGGGCTGTTTTTTGGTTCCATATGAAATTTAAAGTATTTTTTTCTAGTTCTGTGAAGAAAGTCAATGGTAGCTTGATGGGAATAGCATTGAATCTATAAATTACTTTGGGCAGTATGGCCATTTTCACAATATTGAGTCTTCCTATCCATAAGCATAGATTTTTTTTTTTCCATTTGTTTGTGTCATCTCTTATTTCCTTGAGCAGTGTTTTGTCATTCTCCTTGAAGAGGTCCTTCATATCCCTTGTAAGTTGTATCCCCAGATATTTTATTCTCTTTGTAGCAATTGTGAGTGGGAGTTTACTCATGATTTGACTGTTTGTCTGTTATTGGTGTACAGGAATGCTTGTGATTTTTGCACTTTTATTTTGTATCCTGAGACTTTGCTGAAGTTCCTTATCAACTTAAGGAGTTTTTGGACTGAGATGATGGAGTTTTCTAAATATACAGTCATGTAATCTGAAAACAGAGATAATTCAACTTCCCCTCTCTTTTTATTTAAATACCCTTTATTTCTTTCTCTTGCCTGACTGCACTGGCCAGAACTTCCAATACTATGTTGAATAGGAGTGGCAAGAGAGGGCATCCTTGTTTTGTGACGGTTTTCAAAGGGAAAGCTTTTGCCCATTCAGTATGATATTGGCTGTGGGTTTGTCATGAATAGCTCTTATTGTTTTGAAATATGTTCCATTAATACCTAGTTTATTGACTGTTTTTAGCATGAAGGGTGTCGAATTTTATCGATGGCCTTTTCTGCATCTATTGAGATAATCATGTGGTTTTTGTTACTCGTTCTTTGATGGATTATGTTTATTGATTTGCATATGTTGAACCATCCTTGCATCCCAGGGATGAAGCCAACTTGATCATGGTGGACAAGCTTTTTAATGTGCTGCTGGATTTGGTTTGCCAGTATTGTATTGAGGATTCTTACACAGATGTTCATGAGGGGTATTGGCCTGAAATTTTTTTGTGTGTGTGTGTCTCTGCCAGGTTTTGGTATCAGGATGATGCTGGCCTCATAAAAAGAGTTAGGGAGGAGTCCCTCTTTTTCTATTGCTTGGAATAGTTTTAGAAGGAATGGTACCAGCTCCTCTTTGTACCCTTGTAGAATTCGGCTGTGAATCTGTCTGGTCCTGGGCTTTTTTTGGTTGGTAGGCTATTAACTACTGCCTTAATTTCAGAACTTGTTATTGGTCTATTCAGGGATTCAACTTCTTCCTGGTTACTCTTGGGAGGGTGTATGTGTCCAGGAATTTATCCATTTCTTCTAGATTTTCTAGATTATTTGCATAGAGGTGTTTATAGTATTCTCTGATGTTAGTTTTTATTTCTGTGGGATCAGTGGTGATATCCCCTTTATCATTTGTGTGTGTGTGTGTGTGTGTGTGTGTGTGTGTGTGTGTGTGTGTGTGTATGTGAGCCAGAGCCTCACTTGTCACCCAGGCTGGAGTGCAGTGGCGTGATCTTGGCTCACTGCAAGCTCTGCCTCCCGGGTTCACACCATTCTCCTGCCTCGGCCTCCCGAGTAGCTGGGACTACAGGTGCCCACCACCACACCCGGCTAATTTTTTTTTTTTTGTATTTTTTATAGAGACGGGGTTTCACTGTGTTAACCAGGGTGGTCTCGATCTCCTGACCTCATGATCCACCCACCTTGGCCTCCCAAAGTGCTGGGATTACAGGCATAAGCCACCGCACCCAGCCCCTTTTATCATTTTTTATTGTGTCTATTTGATTCTTCTCTCTTTTCTTCATTATTCTGGCTAGTGTTCTATCTATTTTGCTAATCTTTTCAAAAAGCCACCTCCTACATTGATTTTGTTTCTTGTGTCTCTATCTCCTTCAGTTCTTCTCTGATCTTAGTCGTTTCTTGTCTTCTGCTAGTTTCTGAATTTGTTTGCGCTTGCTACTCTAGTTCTTTTAATTGTGATGTTAGGGTGTGTGGATTTTAGATCTTTCCTCCTTTCTTGTGTGGGCATTTAGTGATATAAATTTTCCTTTTAACACTTCTTTAGCTGTGTCTAGAGATTCTGGTACATTGTGTCTTTGTTCTCCTTGGTTTCAAAGAACTTTGTTATTTCTGCCTTAATTTCATTATTTATCCAGTAGGCATTCTGGAGCTGGTTGTTCAGTTTCCATGTAGTTGTGAGGTTTTGAGTGAGTTTCTTAATCCTGAGTTCTAATTTGATTGCAATGTGGTCTGAGAGACTGTTATGATTTCCATTTTTTTTTTCATTTGCTGAAGAGTGTTTTACTTCCAACTATGTGGTCAATTTTAGAATAAGTGCTATGTGGTGCTGAGAAGAATGTATATTCTGTTGATTTGGGGTGGAGAGTTCTGTAGGTATCTATTAGGTCTGCTTGGTCCAGAGCTGAGTTCAAGTCCTGAATATCCTTGTTAATTTTCTCTCTTCCTGATCTAATATTGACATGGGGTGTTAAAGTCTCCCACTATTATTGTGTGGGAGTCTAAGTCTCCTTGTAGGTCTCTAAGAACTCGTTTTATGAATCTGGGTGCCCCCATATTGCGTGCATATATATTTAAGATAGCTCTTCATGTTGCATTGATCCCTTTACTATTATGTAATGCCCTTTTTTGTCTTTTTTGTTGGTTTAAAGTCTGTTTTATCAGAGACTATGATTGCAGCCCCTGCTTCTTTTTGCTTTCCATTTGCTTGGTAGTCTTCCTCCATCCCTTTATTTTGAGACTATATGTGTCTTTGCACATGAGATGGGTCTCCTGAATATAGCACACTGATGCATCTTGACTCTTTATGCAATTTGCCAGTCTGTGTCTTCTAATTGGAGCATTTATCCCATTTACATTTAAGGTTAATATTGTTATGTGTGAAGTTGATCCTGTCATTTTGATGCTGTTTATTTTTCCCATTAATTGATACAGTTTCTTCCTAGCATCAATGGTCTTTACATTTTGATATATTTTTGCAGTGACTGGTACTGGTTTTTCCTTTCCATATTTAGTGCTTCCTTCAGGAACTCTTGTAAGGCAGGCCTGGTGGTGACCAAATCCCTTAGCATTTGCTTGTTTGTAAAGGATGTTATTTCTCCTTCACTTATAAAACTGAGTTTGACTGATATGAAATTCTGGGTTGAACATTCTTTCTTTTAAGAATGTTGAATATTGGCCCCCACTCTCTTCTGGCTCGTAGGGTTTCTGCAGAGAGATCTGCTGTTAGTCTGATGGGCTTCCCTTTGTGGGTAACCCGACCTTTCTCTCTGACTGCCCTTAACATTTTTTCCTTCATTTCAATCTTTCTGAATCTTATGATTATGTGTCTTGGGGTTTCTCTTCTCGAGGAGCATTTTAGTGGTATTCTCTGTATTTCCTGAATTTGAATGTTGGCCTGTCTTGCTATGTTGTGGAAGTTCTCCTGGATAACATCCTGAAGTGTGTTTTCCCACTTGGTTCCATTCTTCCTGTCACTTTCAGGGACCCCAATCAATCGTAGGTTTGGTCATTTCACATAGTCCCATATTTCCTGGAGGCTTTGTTCATTCCTTTCCATTCATTTTTCTCTAATCTTGTCTTCATGCCTATTTCAGTAAGTTGATCTTCAATGTCTGATACCCTTTCTTCTGCTTGATCGATTCAGCTACTGATACTTGTGTATGCCTCATGAAGTTCTCGTGCTGTGTTTTTCAGCTCCATCAGGTCATTTGTGTTCTTCTCTAAACTGGTTATTCTAGTTAGCAGTTCTTGTAATCTTTTAACATTTCTTAGCTTCCTTGCATTGGGTTAGAACATGCTCCTTTAGCTTGGAGGAGTTTGTTCTTACCCACCTTCTGAAGCCTACTTCTGTCAATTCTTCAAACTCATTCTTTGTCCAGTTTTTCCCCTTGCTGGCAAAGCGTTTTGATCCTTTGGAAGAGAAGAGGCATTCTGGTTTTTAGAATTTTCAGCATTTTTGCTCTGATTTTTCCTTATCTTTGTTGATTTGTCTACCTTTGGTTTTTGATGTTGGTGACCTTCAGGTGGGTTTTTTGAGTGGTCATCCTTTTTGTTGATGTTGATACTATTGCTTTTGCTAGTTTTCCTTCTAAAAGTCAGGCCCCTCTTCTGCAGATATGCTGGAGTTTGCTGGTGGTCCACTCCAGACCCTGTTTGCCTGGCTATCACCAGGGGATGCTGCAGAACAGTAAAGATTGCTGTCTGCTCCTTCCTCTAGAAGCTTCTTCCCAGAGGGGCACCTGTCACATGCCACCCGGAGATTTCCTGCATGAAGTGTCTGTAGTCCCCTGCTGGGAGGTGTCTCCCCATCAGGAGGCACGGGGCTCAGGGACCCACTTGAGGAGGCAGTCTGTCCCTTAGCAGAGCTTGAGTGCTGTGCTAGGAGATCTTCTGCTCTCTTCAGAGCTGGCAGGCAGGAATGTTTACGTCTGCTGAAACTGTACCCACAGCTGCTCCTTTCCCCAGGTGCTCTGTCCCAGGGAAATGGGAGTTTTATCTATAAGGCCCTGACTGGGTCTGCTGCCTTTCTTTCAGAGATGCCCTGCCCAGAGAGGAATGATCTAAACAGGCAGTCTGGCTACAGTGGCTTTGTGGTGCTGCAGTGGGTTCCGCCTAGTCTGAACTTCTCAATGGCTTTGTTTGCCCTGTGAGGGGATAGCTGCCTACTCAAGCCTCAGTAATGGCAGATGCCCCTCCCCCACCAAGCTCGAGTGTCCCAGGTCAACTTCAGACTGCTGTGCTGGCAGCTTGAATTTCAAGCCAGTGGATCTTAGCTTGTTGGTCTCCATGGGGGTTGGATCCACTAAGCTAGACCACTTGGCTCCCTGGCTTCAGCCATCCTTCCAGGGGAGTGAACAGTTCTGTCTTGCTGGTATTCCAGGCACCACTGGGGTATGAAAAAAAAAAACCAAAAACTCCTGCAGCTAGCTCAGTGTCTGCCCAAATGGCCTCCCAGCTTTGTGCTTGAAACCCACGACCCAGGCTGTATAGGCGCCGGAGGGATTCTCATGGTCTGTGGGTTGCAAAGACAGTGGGAAAAGCATAGTATCTGGGCCAGATAGCTCCATCCCTCACGGCACAGTCCCTCACAGCTTCCCTTGGCTAGGGGAGGGAGTTCTCTGACCCCTTGCACTTCCCAGGTGAGGCAATGCCCCACACTGCTTCTGCTTGCCCTCTGTGCATTGCATCCACTGTCTAACCAGTGCCAGTGAGATGAGCCAGGTACCTCAGTTGGAAATGCAGAAATAACCCTCATTCTGCGTTGGTCTCACTGGGATCTGCAGACCAGAGCTGTTCCTATTTGGCCATCTTGCCTGGGCAACCATGCCTGGTATTTGACTCCTGCATACCAATGCATTCCTGTAGCATAGATTATCGTTTTAAATGTTCTACCTTCCAGCTGTGCCTGCTATTCATATAATTAAATAATTCAAAGCTGAATGCTTTCTTTGCCCTATAGTTTGAATATATGACCTTTCAAACCTCATATTGAAACTTTGTTCCTAGAATGGGTGTGGTGGCTCATATCTGTAATCCCAGCACATTGGGATGCCAAGGAGAGGAGGATCTCTTGAGGTCAGGAGTGCAAGACAAGCCTAGGATAAAAAGTGAGATCCTGTATTTATAAAAAATAAAAGTAAAGGTGAAAAATATTTACAAAATTGATCCCCCTTGTTGGAGGTGGGGCCTAATGGAACATGTTTGGGTCATGGGGGTGGATCCCTCATGAATGGCTTAGTGCTGTTTTTGTGGTAATGAGAGAGTCCTCACTCTATTAGTTCCCACAAAATCTAGTTGTTAAAAAGAGCCTGGCACCTCCCTTCCTTCTTTCCTGCTTCCTCTCTTGCCATATGATCTCTGCACACCAGGTCCCCTTCACCCTCCATCATGAGTAGAAGCAGGCTGAAGCCCTTACCAGAAGCAAATGCTGGCACCATGCTTTTTGTACAGTCTGCAAAATCATGAGTCAAATAATCCTCTTTTCTTTATAAATTACCCAGCCTCAGGTATTCCTTAATGGCAACACAAATCGACTAAGACAGGGCTTAAGTCAGTAATCTAATGAAGAAGCAAGCTAAATTGAAAGAAAAACCATGTATAAAACTAAATCAGTCTGTAAAATACAACTTTCTGGCATTTAGCTTGCTATTTTGAAACTCTTTGTAAAAGGAATTCACATCTATAAAGGAAATCTTCATTTGTAAGGGCATCTGCCTCTCCACACCTAAAGTACTAGAAACTATTACAGTGGGGAAGACAGAAGACATTGGCTTAAAGTTTACATAACAAATCTTATTTTTGTTTAAGATATGTTTCCTGGAAATCTTGTCTTGACTGGACTTTTGTCTATGCCCTTCTTTGTCTCAGCAGATTGTGGCATTTAGAGCTAAGTTCTGTGCCTTTATGATGTAAATTTTTACCCAAGAGTCATGTCTTGGGAAGTATAAACATAGGGCTGTGTAGCTAACAATTGTTTAGAGCAATTGAACAGGTAATTAAAAGATTGATACTCTAAGGGGTGGGGAGATACTGTTTGAACACAGGTAAATGAAGAATCTTATAAAGTTATTATGATCTGCTTTCATGTGTCTGTGTGTCTATATGTTTATATGTGTCATGTGTATATGATATTTCACTACCAAAATATGGAAAGAAGCTCTAATAATTGGCTTAAAGAAAAGGTAAGCAATTAAATAACAGGAAAAATAGAAACTGAAGTGCTTTTTAGTTCATGTGACTTTAGTAATCTTTGGTAAATATAACTAATTTTTAAGTTGTTAGTAAAATAAAGTAGAAATGTCTTCAGAGTTGTCAGAATTAAATATAATTCAGATATTTTCACTTGGGTCTACTTGTTGGACAGGTTTAGGCTATCTCTGCTGGATTTTCACAAGGTCATAAAACTGTTGCTTCTGTGATTTTTGATACTTGTCAGACTTGTCTGTGACTTAATGTCTTAGAGTCACTTGATTCAAGGCTTTAAACAAACGGCCATGGTAAGGCATGGGGACGTATGTGGAGTTCTTTCTGGCCCACCTGTGCCTCCTGGTTATGCTGGGAGAGGTTAGACATTATCTTCACAACTGTTTTCTCTGTTCTGAGCTCTACACTTGGTGTTTAAATTTAGGGCTCAGATAAGTCCTGACCTTTAGAGTCGTCCTTGGGTGCGACGTGGGTACTTGGGACCCACGGTGACTAGCAAAGAGATTAGGGAGGGTACCTGTGTCATAGTTTCAAAATTCTTTTTATTAATTAAAAATATTAAAGTCATGTTATGTTAAATTAAGTAATAGAAAATCATTAAATGTCTGAGTCATTTGTATGGTATGGAAAAGCTAAATATGGTTTGGGAAAGCTAAATATCTATAAATATTGGTATAAAACAGTTCAAAATTACTTCCTCCTAGGTTTTTCGCTGAAAATTAGAGTTACTAAGAGTTAAAATTATAGTTAATATTTGTAATTAAAACTATCAGATATAAGAGAGACAATTCTATTTACAGAGTGTGAGAAAGTAAGATGTGTTTTTGGTGAAGAAGTTTATCAAAAAGACATGAGGATGTGGTTTTTGCTAAAGGAAAAGTAATTTTATATAGTATAGAGGTTAATTAAAGGTCGTTTCATAAGGATAAAGTATACATATACATAAAAGTAAATGGACAAAAGAGAATAGGTAAAAAGAAATGGAAAAACTATGGGACTCATCCCAACAGGGTGAGAATCTTTAGATGGTTGTTAAAAAATAGAATGAATAAAATAGAAATTGAAGGGATTAAAACAATAGTCTTAATAAAACACTGTTGAAGGTTGGGTGAACCAAAGGAAGCCCATCCTGGTTCCCCAATGTTAAAAGGCGCCAAACCAGTCTGCTGCATTTCTCCTAGGCTGGAGAAATTTTAAAAGCTGTAAGACAGAGATTATAATGAGAAAGCTGACCCAGAATTTCTTATGTCAGTGCTGAGGCAGGTTAGTCAAGATAAAGATTCACAAAAGGGCCACGGTTACTTGGCTTAGCCCTCTGCTATGGGCCTAAAGCCTTTTGTACAAGAGAGATGATCTGGGAGTGGAGAGAAGTTTTTGAGACTAGAACATAAAAATGTAAGGGTTGACAGGATTATAAAAGTTGGATTGTTTCAATAGGCTCTATATGTGGTAGCTATGTCTCCTTTATGTAATTTTTTTAGATAAAGGCTTGGCACCTTGTTTATATGAGTCTCTTACAAGGTTTTTGACCTTGCAGTAAGTAAAGAATTTCAATTTCTGAACCAAAACGGAGCCTGAATAACTAAAGCAATTCTAAACAAAAATAATAAGGCTGGAAGCATCACATTACCTGACTTGAAATCATACAACATGTCTGTAGTAACCAAACCAACATGGTACTGGTATAAAAATAGACACATAGATCAGTGAAACAGAATAGAGAACTCAGAAATAAAGCCACATACTTATAACCAGCTGATCATTTGCAAAGTTGACAGAAACATGGACCAGGGAAAGGACATCCTATTCAATAAATGGTGCTGGGAAAATTAGCTTGCCATAAGCAGAAGAATGAAACTGGACCCATCTCTTACCATATACAAAACTTAACTCAAGATGCATTACAGACTTAAATGTGAGTCCTCAAGCTAAAAATTTTAGAAGAAAACATACGAAAAAGTCCTTTGGACATTGGCCTAGGCAAATAATTCATGACTGAAACCTGAAAAGCAAATGCAACAAAAACAAAAACAAACAAATGTAACTTCATTAGACTAAAAAGCTTCTGTGTAGCAAAATAATTAACAGAATATAAAGACAACTTTCAGAATGGGAGAAAATATTTGAAAACTAAGCACCCAACAAAAGAGTAGTATCCAGGATCTACAAGGAACTCAAACAACTCAACAGGAAAAAATAAACACGTAAACCCCATTAAAAAGTGGGCAAAGGACATGAACAGATATTTTCAAAAGAGGACATACAAATGGCCAAGAAGCATACAAAAAAAAGTCGACATCACTAATCATCAGAGAAACACAAATGAAAACCACAGTAAGATGCCATCTCATGTCAGTCAGAATGGCTATTATTAAAAAGTCAAAAAACAACAAATGTTGGTGAAGATGTGGAGAAAAGGGAATGTTTACACACTGCTGGTGGAAATGTAGATTAGTCCAGCCTCTGTGGAAAACAATATGGAGATTTCTCAAAGAACTAAAAATAGAACTACCATTCAATCCAGCAGTCTCACTATTGCGTATCTACCCAAAGAAAAAGAAATTATACCAAAAAGATGCCTGTACTCATATATTTATCATAGCACTAAACACAATAGCAAAGATACGGAGCCAACCTATGTGTCCATCAATGGAGGACTGAAGAAAATATTATATATAAAAAATATATATAATACATATATAATATATATACAAAATATATATAATACATATATTATATATATATATACACCCCCCCATATTATACTGCTCAGCCATAAAAAGAATGAAATAATGTCTTTTGCAACAACATGGATGAAACTGGAGGCCATTATCCTCAGTGAAATAACTTAGAAATAGTCAAATACCACATGTTCTCACTTATAAATGAGAGCTAAATAATGCATACCCATGGACATAGAGAGTGGGATAACAGACACTAGAGACTTGGAAGACTGGGAGGGTGAGGGGGGGTGAGGAATGAGAAATTACCTAATGGGTACAGTGTACACTATTCAGATGATGGATTATGTTAAAAGCCTAGATTTCACCACTGCACAGTATATCAATGCAATAAACTGCATTTGTATCCCCCAAATCTGTATAAACAAAGAATGTCACTTTCTGACAGGCCCAGGAACCTCAAGATATTTCTGGACCTCAAGAAGAGGGAATTTGTTCAGTTCATACAATTATAAGCACAGTTTGGTGATACATCCTTGGCTTGGCTTCCTAGTCTCAAGGCTTTTGAAAGTCCAATCTAAAATCCTTATGAAATTTCAGCAAAGCCAACACAAAAAAGTTTCATATGGTCAATCACTATTCTTGCTGCACTTTATGCAAATAATCAGGCCAAATAATAATAATAATAATTATTATTATTTTTGAGATGGAGTCTTACTCTGTCAACAGGCTGGGGTTCTGTGGTGATCTCGGCTCACTGCAACCTCCGACACCCTGGTTCAAGTGATTCTCCTCCCTCAGCTTCCTGAGTAGTTGGGATTACAGGCACATGCCACCACCCCCAGCTAATTTTTGTATTTTCAGTAGAGATGGGGTTTCACCATGTTGGCCAGGATGGTCTCGATCACCTGACCTCATGATCCACCTGTAATCAGGCCAAATTATTTTAGAAAAAAATTGGTCTATGATTTCTCTTTGGTAGAAAAGGGGGGGCTGGAGAAGGAAAAATTATGTTTCAGAATAAAACTATAGCATACCAGTTATTAGATTTCAGCCCTAACCATTATTTTTGAGTTTTTATTGTTTTCCTACAGTTTAAACTGACTCCTGAATCATTTCCTCGCTATAAGAAGAAAAAATAATCAAGCTTTAATTTTCTTCATGATATTTTCAGTTGGCTCCCCAATAGAATAGGTTCTTTTAAAAATTCTGAGGTATGAATAGCTGCCCATAATTTTACCCTAAAAACTTGCTATATAAAGGATACTTTCTAAGGGACAGGTGCTGGACCCACCATCTCTCGGCCACCAAAGACATTGCTGTTGTTTATAAGTCCCTAAGAAATGTTTCTTTCTGAGGAACTGGATTTGTCAGCCTCTTTCTTTAGCCTCTCAGCTACTTCAGACTTTGGGGGTAGGCTTGCATATACCTGCTCACAATGAAACTTTCCCACTAAAATCTGGAACAAAACAAGAATTCCCACATTTACCACTTTTATTCAACATAGTTCCGGAAGTCACAGCTAGAGCAATTAGGCAAGAGAAAGAAATAAAGGCATCCAAGTTGTAAAGAAAGAAGTCAAATTATTCTTATTCCAGGTGACATGATCTTGTATTTAGAAAAACCTAAAGCCTCCACCAAAATAAACTCTTAGAACAGCTAAATGAATTCATTAACATTGCAGGATACAAAATTAACATAAAAATCAATAGCATTTCTATATTCTAACAATGATCAATCTGAAAAATAAATCAAGAAAGCAATCTCATTTGCAGTAGCTATGAAAGAAAAAATTTACCCAGGAATAAATTTAACAAAAGAGATGAAAGATCCCTTGAAGGGAAACTATAAAAAACTTATGAAAGAAATTGAAGGGAACACAAAAATTGGAAAGATATCCCATGCTCATGGATTGAAAGAATATTGTTAAAATGTCTACACTACCCAAAGGAATCAACATATTCAATTCAATCCCTATCAAAATACCAATGATACCTTCATGAAAATAGGAAAAAATCCTAAAATTCGAAAGAAATTACAAAAGACCTTGAATAGCTAAAGTAAACCTGTGTAAAAAGAATAAAGGTAGAAGAACCACACTCTCTGATTTCAAATTATACTACAAAGCTGTTATAACCAAAACAGCATGACACTGGCATAAAAACAGAAACATAGACCAATGGAACAGAATAGAGAACCTAGAAATAAATCCATGCACTTAGAGCCAATTCATTTTTGATGAAGGTGCCTGGAACATACATTGGGAAAAAGACAGTCATTTTAGTAAATGTTGCTGGAAAACTGGATAGCCACATAAAGAAGACTGAAACTAGATCCCTATCTTTCCCCATGTACAAAAATCAACTCAAAATGAATTAAATACTTAAATGTAAGACTTGAAACTATGAAACTACTAGAAGGAAACATTGGGGAAATGCTATAAGACATTGGTCTGGCCAATTTTTTTTTTATAAGACCTCAAAGGCACAGACAACAAAAAGCAGAAATAGACAAATATGATTAAATCAAGCTAAAAAGTTTCTGCACACTGAAGGAAACAAAAAGTGAATGGACCTACAGACTGGAAGAAAATATTTGCAAAGCATCCATCTGACAAGGGATTAATCACCAAAATATGTAAGGGACTCAAGTCAATAGCAAAAAAACAAATAATTTGATTTAAAAAATGGGCAAAAGACCTGAATAGATATTTCTCAAAAGAAGACATAGAAATGGCTGACAGGTATATATAAAAATGTTCATCATCACTAATCATTAGGAAAATGTAAATCAAAACCACAATGAGATATCACCTCATCCTATTTAGAATGATTATTATCCAAAAGACAAAAAATATTAAACACTGATGAGGAGAAAGGAATGTTCAGGTGAGAATGTAAAGTAGTACAGTCATGAAAAACAGTAGGGCAGTTACTCAAAAAATTAAACATAGAACTACCTTATGATCCAGCATTCCCACTGCTGGGTATATGTCCAAAAGAAATGAAATGAATATAATGAAGAGATATCTGCACTCCCATGCTTATTGCAGCACTATTCACAACAGTTAAGATGTGAAATCTGCCTGTGTCCATCAACAGATGGATGTATTAAAAATGTGGTACATATACACAGTGGAATATTAGCCATAGAAAGAATGAAATCCCATCATTTGTGGCAACATTGTGGGAACTGGAGGGCATTATGTTAAGTGAAATAAGTCAGGCACAGAAAGACAAATAGTACTTTTTCTCACTCATATGGGGAGCTAAAAAAGTGGAGTTCATGGAGGTGGAGAGTGGACTGGTGGTTACTAGAAGCTGGGAAGGGAGTAGGGGGATCAAGAGAAGTTGGTTGATGAGTGTACAAAAATATTGTTAGACAGAAGGAGTAAGGTATAATATTCAGTAGTATAGTAGAGAGATTGTAGTTAACACTAATTTTTTGAATATTTCAAAAGCAATAGAAGAATTATGTTTCCAACACAAAGAAAAATGTTTAAGGTGATGGATATACTATTTACCATGATTTGATCATTACATGCTGTATACATGTATCAGAAAATTACATGTACCCTTGAAATAGGTACAACTATATCAATACAAAAATAAGTACAACTATATCAATACACAAAATACATCAAATAAATAAATAAAAAATAAAAAACCTCCACATTAGCACTTATATTTAAAATACTCCACCTAAAGGACAACTTGAAAAGGAAAAGTGTAACTGTTTCAAAATACCAAAGCAGTCAGTGATTTTAGGAACTCTGGGAGGCAGCTTTTTATCAGGTAAGACTAAGGGAATACTGCTGGTAGATTTATTAAGGCGCTTCAGCCCTGCACTCAGTGTTCCTATGTATTTATCTGTGGTTATTATTCAACATCAGGTTATGTCTCTATAAAACTTGTTTCAAGTTATTAATTAAACTAAAATTTTCAGTTGACATAAAAGTTATAAACCATGTTGTTTTTTTGCTATGTTCTTTATCCTTAAACAGAGTTTAATTCCCCACTTACTAGTGTTTGCCCTATATGGTGACAAATCTACAATAATGTAACAGTATTTGCTGTGTGGTTTATAATATAAAGTTATGGAAATATAACTTTATTTTATATACATTTGTATTATTTTTATTAAGTATTCATAAACGGTTTTATTTATTTATTTTTGAGACAGAGTCTTGCTCTGTTGCCCAGGCTGGAGTGCAGTGATGCAATCTCAGCTCACTGCAACCTCTGCCTGCCAGGTTAAAGTGATTCTCCTGCCTCAGCTTCCCACGTAGCTGGGACTACAGGTGTGTGCCACCATGCCTGGCTAATTTTTGTATTTTTAGTAGAGACAGGGTTTCACCATGTTGGCCAGGCTGGTCTTGAACTCCTGACCTCAAGTGATCCATCCACCTGGGCCTCCCAAAGTGCTGGGATTACAGGTGTGAGGCGCCATGCCCAGCCTACAAACTGTTTTAGATAAGTTATGCCTGTTCATTTGGCATTTTGCAGGTGCTCATACAAAAAATATATCAAATCCAGCAGGTAGATTATTTCAGTGACATTTCTATTATTTGAAGAATATTATTATAAAAATACTGTTTTCATAATCACCTCTGAAAACTGTCATTTAAGCATTAAACATAATTTAACATTTTAATACCTGCACTACACTTTAGACCACTTAAAAATAATAAATGTTCTATATTTTCTGTTTGTCATTTTTCTCCTTCACCCTAAGATTTTGTTACATTATTTTCCTTAGGTACTTCACAGTTTTGGATACTAACTTAAATGGTACTTAAAATTTTTTTTGTAGCCTCTTTTTCATTGCTGTGTTGAAATGCAATAGATTTTTTTGTCTGGTATTATATCTGCTAAATTCCAGTTCAAATAATTTGTAGATTAGTATAAATTATCTCTATGTATCATGTCATCTATGATAATTACAGATTTGTTTTCTTTTTCTAGCCGCATGGTTTAATTTTTATTCTTGTCTTGCCGGCTATGACTTCAGTACAATGTTGAATTGGCAGTAACAGAGAGCTTGGTCTTCTTCCTGACCTCGGGGGAAACATGTTCAATATTTCCCCACAAAGTATGATGTGTGCTGTAAAATGTTTACCTTATAATTGTTCAACCTATTGACATTCTGAGATGGAAGTGTCTGCAGGGTCCCAGAACTAGAAGAGGAGGCAAAGAATACGGCTGCTATCCAGGAGTGAGTGGTGATGGGCACTTTCATGGGGTCAGGAAGAACAAAAAACCTGACATTGGAGTAAATGGGTCAGTGGGGGTGTTGAAAGATGATAGAAGGGAAAGCAGGCAGTGAGAGGCAGGGACAGGGACTGTTGGGTTACTCTCACCAATCCCAGGATGGTCTTTGCAGGAAACCTCGATGCCTGGACAGGAGTTCCTACACCTGTTCAGAGGATACAGAGATAGGGTGATTAGCACAAGGGGCCATTCCTGATTTCTGCCCACATCAGATTCTGAATCTGTCCTGTTTATCTTCAATTATACCAAATGTGAAATAATCATTGAACTTTCTTTGGGGTTGCCAGGCCGACTTTCCTGGCAGATAGTGGGAGGTAGACGACTGCACATCCCAAATTGTAAACAACTGAGCACCCTTCTCCATGGGCAAAAGGGTTTCAGAGATCCAAGAACCATTCTAACCATTGGGAGTAAGGGAGACTAGTACATACCTTTTGTTTTCTTTAGACTTATTTTGTTTTAGAGTTTTAGAATATGTTTTTGTTTTTATTTTCTTGTAAGATGTTAAGACATTTTAGACAAAGCTGAAATCTCTCTGACACATCCTCCTGGATCCCTTTCCCCTCTCACTCTGCTCCTCAGAGGAAACCACAAAACCACAATCATTAGTTTGTTGTATCTCCTTCTAGATGTTTCAGTGAATTTGTACTCATATGACTACATAAAATACATAGTGTTGTTGTGTGTGTGTGTAATACTATCACATTAAAGTTACATTTTCCCTGTTTACCTTTTGGAGTGTCAGTTTCCTCACAAGGTATTTTTAGAGAAAATGTTGCAAGAACCACAGTGAAACACTTTTCTCTGGAAACGTTTGTCAGGGATGGTAATGAACAAGGAGGTGGAAGATGCTAATACCATTGAAACTCAAGACTAAGACAATTGAAAAAGGCTTAATTTATAGTGGGAACTGCATGGTAGAGAAAAGAAAAACAGCTCTCCTGAATTTCATCCATCCTTGCCCAATTCCCACAGGACACCCACACATCTTAGCAACAAGGAGTGCAAGTGAGGGCTCAGGTTGGCATCAAAATGGCTATTGTTTCCTCTCCTTAAGATAAAATCTGAATGAAGAGGCTAAATGAGTTTCCTTTAAGCATGAAAAGGCTCTTGTTCCATTGCGATAGGACTGCTGCAAAGATGAGGGATGAATATGAGGTGTGTGTTTTAAGGACTCTGCTTCCAATTATTCTCATTCCTTTATTGTTGAGAAGCAGTGTCTGTATTAGAAGGATCAGGGACTGAATACTCTTCAGAAATTCATTATATTCAGCAGCCACTTTTTAACCTTTGCCTGTGAGTGATTTTTGTAAAGCACTCATAGTGGACGATTTTTAAATTCTAAAGGTGAATGAAATGGCATTGTCAAAGCGGTAATGTCTATGGTGATGAGAACACTAGTGTCTGGAAATTGAGTTCTTCAAGGGAGGGATATCATGGGAAGAGTTAGAAAGAATTGTGTCTTGATTTCCAATATATTAATTTATTCAAAGAGCTTCATCTACTTATATATAGGAATCACAGAATATTAGATTCAAAAAGACATTAGAAATAATCCAGCTATTGAAATAAATTTCATGGAGATAACGAGGGAGGCAGACAGACTACATGAACAGTCCAAGGTCACACAGCTGGTTCGTGGAAAGAACAAGAAAAATCCAGGCTTCTTGAACTGAGATGGGCGCAATGGGTACTCTCTGCAGTGTGCTGCCTCCTTAATTTGGCCATGTATCGATCCATGGATTGATTAAAGAATTCCCATAGAATGAAACTTTTGAGAGATGGTATGGGGTAGAGGAAGAGACATTAGTTATGGGATTAGACGCTTGAATTTGAATTGTGAATCTGTCACCTGTGACTGTAGGTAAATTCCTTTACTGGCTAACCTTAGTTTGACTACCTGAAATCTTATCTTGCAGGGATCTTGGAAGAACTAAATAGAACTCCAGGAAAGTGCCAACACAGAGCCCAGCACACTGAAGGCTCTTGAAAAACTACAGTTTCCATCTTCTCTGTTTAAAAAGATGTCAAAAGGGAAGAAATAAAAGAACAGAAAAAAACAAATGAAACGTAGAAGTATAGTCATGTGCAGCATAGCGACAATTTGTTCAGTGACAGGACTGCATATAGGACAGTGGTCCCATAAGATTATAATACTGTTTTTTAATTGGACCTTTTCTATGTTTAGATACACAAATACTTACCATTGTGTTACAATTGCCTACGGTATTCAGTATAGTAACATGCTGTACAAGTTTGTAGCCTAGAAGCAACAGGTCATAACATATAGCCTAAGGATGCAGCAGGCTATACCATTTAGGTTTGTGTTAAGTTCACCCTATGAAGTTCGTGTAATGAAAAATCACCTAATCATGTTTCTCAGAACATATCCCTATCATTAAGTGACGCATGACTTCGATTCTTATTGGAAATATCTCTGATCTTGGGATATCTATATTTTTCTCCTTTTTTTCTTCCTTTCCTAATCTAATTGAAGTCACCAACGATAACTCCAGTTGTGCCTCATCTGTAAAGTGACTTTGTGAACTTTGGCTTGCCAGGGAAGGCTGTGAGGGGTCTAATTTTATACAATGACCCAAGAAATGGTGAAGAAAGCTCTAGAACTTGTGTTTGGGCCCTGATTCACTTAGATCCAGGGATTCAGCAGGAGAGAAGGTAAAGGTCACCTCTGATTTCTTAGGAATTGCTCTCAGTGCACAGGAAACTCATTTTGAAAATGCAGAAAAAAGTTATTGTGTTTTCCCCGAGGGTGATTATTTGTTTTGGGTATAGAGGTGTGGTTTGTGTGCTACTTGCTGGGGACATCAAAATGCCCCCGATTGATCCCAGCTCCTGCAGTTTCAATACCATGTTTAAACCTGCCCTCTACTAGCTGTTTGGGAGTCAAGGATAAGCAAGCTGCATTCTCACATTTGGAGAAAATGGTCTCAATCCTTGATAGAAGGGCTGTGAGAAACCAAGCTAGAAAATCGATATGAAAAAAAGTAACAGAAATAAAGACTTATGCCTCCATCTCTACTCCTGTGACCCTGATAGAAATGTGAAGGAAATGTAAATATGCTTTCATTTAGAGAAGGGGACTTTCATTTAGAGAAGCTGCCTGAACTAGCGGCACTGTGGTGGGACCAGATGCTAGAAAGGACCCACAGCACTTAACTCTGAACGCTCTTCTGAAGAAAGTGGCAAAACCTCAAGACATTCCAGGAAGGAGAGATGGTTCAGGCCATGAACTATGGGGAGAAGGTGTCCCTCAGATTATAGTCTGGAAGCAACATGTCAGGTGAAGGTAGCAGCAGCAGACGCATTTTCACTGATTTCAAGACTTTCTCTGCAAATGAGGGTAGATGGACCTGAAAGGAAGCTTGAGAATTCCCAGGGGGCTTGACCAGGAGGCTGGGGAGGGAGGGGTTGGCGCACAGATTCCCTGGCAGATGAACAGCAGATGGCAGAAACAAGGGACTTCTGCAGATTTGGGGTTTTTCTCTCAGCATTGAAGAGAGGCACAGCCATGAATGGGGTTTACAGAAAGCCCACAATGAATGTTACATAGAACTGGGGTGCCGTCCCACCACAGCGTGGGGCACAAAAGGGCCACAGGCAGGTACAATTGCACTGGGAAGAGTCTGGCCCTACTGGCTCTGGCACCTTCCTATAAGCATCGGTGCATACTCAGAAGAGGCACAGGAGTTGCTGGGGTGAGAGTTATGACCAGTAGGGTGGAGGTAGGGGGTACCCATGACCATTCCTCTGGGGAAGCATCCCTCTGGTTTCAGAAGAATGTTCAAAAGTGTTCCCTAGTTTTCTAGCAATAGCTGTGGGGCTTTTGAATTGATTCTTCATACCCTTGCATCAAATGTTCCATACCTTCTATCCTGAGGTGTACCGTGTCCCGGGGTTGGAATCTGCCAAACAAAGATGAGAATACCACAGGGGACATGAAGGCAGAGTGGAGAGAATGAACAGACATTGACCATGATGTTAATGATGATAAAAGAGAGAAGAAAACTTGGCCCAGAATCTGCTTTTACATGGCAGAAATAGTAACTGATAGCAAACTGGTACCAAAGCTCCTGGGAAGTCTGCCAGGGGAAAAGTTGTATTTGCACAGGAAGAAAGGTACCTGTCCTCAGAGTAAGATGGAAATAGTTTAACATGGATACTCATGGGCCAGCTCAGAGGAGTGGAAAGCCCCAGGCACCTTCCTCAGATAGCTTAAATGCCTCGTGCCTGGGGGCGTGCTCTCTTTATTTGATTGGAGCTGTCTCCTTGGTCTTCTCCGCCACCTTGCTGTCCCATTAGCTTTGGCTCCTTCAAGCAAATGGGTTCTTCTGGGGTCTTTATCTCTTATGCACTTCCCACACTGTGGGCTGGCCAGCCCTTCCCTCAATCTGATCCTACCTGTAATCTAGTGGAACTAATAGATATTTCTGGCTTGTGGTTTAAGGCTGTAGGAGTATGTGTTTACCTTTAAATATTTAAATGGGTTTTGCCTCCCTTATACTTTTCTCTGTTCTGGATAGGGAGAAATTGTCAAATATATAGGCACATTGAAGGAGAAAAAGTCCACTGTACGCTTATATTTGGAAAGCACCAATTAATATTTGGAAAACACCAATTATAAAAAACAAAAAACTGCCTTTGCAGAGAGCAACCTAGTGGGGAAAAATAATAATGATATTCAGCTAATTCTAGCTTTTTCCAATTGTTTTAGTCACTCTGTACTTATTCTGTAGCTTTGCTACTGTTTTTCATTTGCTTTTTGACTTTCCACCTCTTTAGTTGTCGTTTTGTTTTTCTGTTCCTTGTTCTGTTTGAACTATTGTTCTTATGTATAATTACAGTGTAAACCAGAAGTCCAGATAACATTAAGAAAGCCCCTATTAATATGCATTTGTACCACAAAAAGTAATGAGCACATTTGTATGACAAATGAAAATGTGTTATCTTGCAGAATAGTGAACACGAAGGTTAGGCAATGTGAAGATTCAATGATGTTTTCCCAAGTTCAAGGATTGCATTTGGGAACTGTATTTCCCCTGGGTTAGAGGTGGGTATTAAGTAGAAAGAGAATTGGAAGCTGATAAAAGAATTACTAACACTGCCGTTTGTTTTACAAATTTCAATTAAAGGATTTAATATGATGGTTAAACTATAAATTACATTTAGTAAAGGTACAAGATGGGCATTTCCCTTAATATTCCTGCCTAATGCCAGGGGGCATTAATCCCCGAGTCACTGGGTGGTCTCAAACTCAAACTAAATCCTGGTATTTATGATTCCCAGTTAAACAATACTGTGCATCAGACAGCAGAATCGAATAAAGTAATTTTTTTCTTTAGAGCCTAGAATTTGATATGATCCCATTGCACTTGAAACATTTAACAGATCTAGAATGAATCAAATGTTTGGATAAACCACTGCAGTTTATCTTTCATTTACTTGACAATTGCAAGTGAAGTATGATTTGATTTTGTTGGGTTTCCAAGTCAATATCAAGGAACATTTAAGGAAAAAGAGCATCAAGACACGAATGTTATCAACTTATAAAAGTTGAAGTTATCAACTTATAAAAGCTTGACAAAATCAGCTTTGCAGAATTTATAGAGAAGAGTTCCATGACATTTCCAATCAGGTGAAAAGGGCTTATCTTTTTCTATCACAAAACTTAACATACTTTCTCTAGTGCTTTGCATTTTTAATTTATACTCTGTTAAAGGGCTAACTCCAAGTTGATTTGTGTGTATGTATACATATGTTTATATATATATATATACACACACACACATGAAACTAGGCCTCATAATTCCTAAGCCTCATAAAATTTAGAAAGCTTGGCCATCATGAAACTTAAACCCCAGATGGCCACGGATAGACCCCCGATGTTCCCAGAACCCAAACAGAAAGACAATTCCGGGAAATAGCCTCATGGGGTCCCACCCTGATAACCTCATGGGGTCCCACCCTGACTCAATGTCCCCGATGTTCCCGGAATCAGCAATTCCAGGAAAGAACCTCCTAAGGTCCCGCCCCAACCAATCAGAACAAGATACCTTGCTCAGGCCATAGACAGACCCAATTACCACGCGCCTAAAGCTTTGTTTGAATTTCGCGCCCTAAGCTGTGTTTGAACTTGTGTTTGCCTATATAAACAACCTGTAATAAGCACTCGGGGTCCCAGGGCCAACTTAGAGCTTGGGACCCTAGCACGCTAGTAATAAATAACTCTCTGCTGTGAATCTCGTGTCGGTGATCCTTCGCGGCGACCCCTGCCCAGCGGGGAATCGACAGTTCGGTTCCAACATTTGGTGCGTTGGCCGGGAAGTGGGGTCGTCCGAGGACCCCCGACCCATCCGGCGGAGACCCATCTGGCCTGGGCCACGGACTGCTGACTGAACGGACCTACCAGGTACTTTCGTTTTGTTCTGTCTTGCCGGCTAACTCTGAACTCTGGGGAGTACTCCTTCTGAATTAAGTGCGGAAGGGGGACAGACGTGTCCGGCACCTTCCCACTTACGCCCCGGGGGACGCCCTGGTGGTAGTCTGGGAGAAGGCTGTTGACTCAGTCAGCCTCCTTAAATCTGTAGGCAGGTCGCCCCTGCCGTCTGAATATTTTGTGATCTTGTGGCGCCACTCTCTGGCCGCGCGGCTTCTCCTTACTTGTCTGGTCTTTGTTTTTGTTACTTTTGTTTTGTCCTTGTTATACGTGGACGAAATGGGACAAACGTTGACGACTCCTTTGTCTCTGACCCTGACTCACTTCCCTGACGTCCGGGCTCGAGCCGACCACCTCTCTGTAGAAGTCCGTAAGGGACAATGGAAAACACTCTGCTCGTCCGAATGGCCAACCCTCCATGGAGAGTGGCCCCGGGATGGAACATTTAACCTCTCAATTATCTTGCAGGTTAAAGCAAAAGTGATGGATCCTGGGCCACTCGGACACCCAGACCAGGTGGCCTACATAATTACTTGGGAGGATCTGGTCCGAAGTCCTCCCTCTTGGGTGAAACCCTTCCTCCATTCCCCTTCCCCATCCCAATCTACCCTCCTTGCCTTAGAAGCCCCGAAGAATCGGAATCTGGACCCGCATAAGCCAGTCCTCCCAGATGAACCCCAGAGGGATCTCCTCCTTCTTGACCCCCTGCCTCCTCCACCTCAAAACCCCCTTCTGAGACCTCCACCTTACGCTTCACCCTTGCCCCCTGTCTTGTCCCCAGCTCTTTCCTCTACCGCCTCGGCCCCTACCCTTTCTCCAACTTCTCCCTCGGCCCCTCCCTCCACCCCGTCTCCCTCTCCAGCCCCGCCCAAACTCACCCCTTGGACGCCGCCACCGACACCTCCACGTCTCCGCTTGCGGCGGACTGAGGACCCAGATGGCCCTTCCACTTGGCAATCCTCCCTTTTTCCCCTCCGTACCGTCAATCGCACGGTCCAGTACTGGCCGTTCTCTGCCTCTGACCTCTACGACTGGAAAACCCATAACCCTTCCTTTTCCCAAGACCCCCAGGCCCTAACCTCGTTGATAGAATCCATTCTCCTCACTTACCAGCCCACTTGGGATGATTGCCAGCAACTCTTGCAGGTCCTCCTAACCACTGAAGAAAGGCAGCGAGTCCTCCTGGAGGCCCGGAAAAATGTGCCAGGACCAGGAGGCCTCCCAACCCAACTTCCCAATGAAATAGATGAGGGATTTCCCCTCACCCGCCCGGACTGGGACTATGAAACGGCACCAGGTAGGGAGAGTCTCCGAATCTATCGCCAGGCTCTGTTGGCGGGTCTCAAAGGGGCAGGAAAGCGCCCCACAAATTTGGCCAAGGTAAGGACCATAACTCAGGAAAGGGACGAAAGCTCAGCAGCCTTCATGGAAAGGCTTCTGGAAGGGTTCCGAATGTATACCCCATTCGATCCAGAGGCCCTAGAACATAAGGCTACCGTAGCTATGGCATTCATAGACCAAGCTGCATTAGATATCAAAGGAAAACTCCAAAGGCTAGATAGGATCCAAACCTATGGATTACAGGAATTGGTTAGGGAGGCAGAAAAAGTGTATAATAAGAGAGAAACCCCTGAGGAAAGGGAAGCCAGGTTAGCGAAGGAACAGATGGAGCGAGAGGATCGTAGGGACCGAGTGGATAAGCATTTAACAAAAATCCTGGCGGCAGTTGTGAGAGAGAAAGGACCAGGGAGAGAGGGAGAGAAGCGGAGGCGGCCAAAAGTGGAAAAAGACCAGTGTGCCTACTGCAAAGAACGGGGACGTTGGATCAAAGATTGCCCCAAGCGTCCTAAAGACCAAAAGAAACCTGCCGCTGTCCTCACCCTAGGTGAAGATAGCGAATAGGGGTGTCAAGGCTCTGGAGCCCCCCCCGAGCCCCGGCTAACTCTCTCTGTAGGGGGGCACCCCACCACCTTCTTGGTGGACACAGGGGCCCAACATTCAGTTTTGACAAAGGCAGACGGGCCCCTGTCTTCCCGCACATCCTGGGTCCAGGGGGCAACAGGGGGAAAATTGCACAAGTGGACTAACCACCGGACAGTTAATCTTGGACGAGGAATGGTGACGCATTCCTTCTTGGTGGTACCTGAATGCCCGTACCCCCTCCTAGGGCGAGATCTTCTGACCAAGCTCGGAGCCCAAATCCATTTCTCTGAGACAGGGGCCCAGGTATTAGATCGGGACGGTCAGCCCATCCAAATCTTAACTGTGTCTCTGCAAGATGAATATCGGCTTTTTGACGCTCCGGTCATCACTAGCCTCCCTGATGTTTGGTTGCAAGATTTTCCCCAAGCTTGGGCGGAAACGGGAGGACTCGGGCGGGCCAAGTATCAAGCCCCAATCATAATTGATTTAAAGCCCACAGCGGTGCCCGTGTCTATCAAGCAATATCCCATGAGCCGAGAGGCTCATATAGGAATTCGGCAGCACATTAACAAATTTCTAGAACTCAGAGTGTTGCGACCTTGTCGCTCACCCTGGAACACTCCTCTTCTGCCAGTAAAAAAGCCTGGTACTCAGGATTACAGGCCTGTCCAAGACTTGAGAGAAATTAACAAAAGAACCATGGACATCCATCCCACGGTCCCCAATCCTTACAACTTACTCAGCACCTTAAAACCAGGCTATAACTGGTATACAGTATTAGATTTAAAAGATGCTTTCTTCTGTTTACCTCTGGCCCCCCAAAGCCAAGAACTCTTTGCCTTTGAGTGGAAGGATCCTGAGAAAGGAATTTCGGGCCAATTGACCTGGACCCGGCTTCCCCAAGGATTCAAGAACTCTCCCACTCTCTTCGATGAGGCTCTTCATTGAGACCTGACCGACTTCCGGACCCAAAATCCAGAAGTGACCCTACTCCAGTATGTGGATGACCTCCTCTTGGCTGCTCCTACAAAAGAAACCTATATACAAGGTACCAGGCACTACTCCTGACACTGGGTGAAAAAGGATACCGGGCATCCGCCAAGAAGGCACAGCCCTGTCAGACCAAGGTAACATATCTGGGGTATATCCTGAGTGAAGGAAAAAGGTGGCTCACCCCTGGGCGCATAGAGACAGTGGCTCGCCTTCCACCACCATGAAATCCCAGGGAGGTACGTGAATTCTTGGGAACTGCTGGGTTCTGTCGCTTGTGGATACCCGGTTTTGCTGAACTGGCCGCCCCCCTTTATGCACTCACCAAGGAGAGCACCCCTTTCACCTGGCAGGCAGAGCATCAATTGGCTTTTGAGGCACTAAAAAAGGCCCTCTGTCTGCTCCAGCCCTTGGGTTACCAGACACCTCAAAGCCCTTTACCCTCTTCCTGGATGAGAGGCAAGGGATTGCCAAAGGAGTCCTGACCCAAAAATTAGGGCCTTGGAAAAGACCGGTAGCATACCTGTCTAAAAAGCTGGACCCTGTGGCGGCCGGCTGGCCCCCGTGTCTTCGCATCATGGCAGCCACCGCTATGCTGGTCAAGGACTCTGCTAAGTTAACCCTTAGGCAGCCACTAACTGTTATTACCCCACATGCCCTAGAGGCCATAGTGCGGCAGCCCCCGGACTGGTGGATAACCAACGCACGCCTAACTCACTACCAGGCCCTCCTACTGGACGCGGACCACGTCCAGTTTGGCCCTCCAGTCACCTTAAACCCTGCCACGCTGCTGCCGGTACCAGAAGACCAACTAAGCCCACACGATTGTTGGCAAATACTGGCTGAGACCCATGGAATGCAGGAAGACCTTAAAGACCAAGAACTCCCAGACGCGGATCACACTTGGTACACAGACGGCAGCAGTTACCTTGACTCAGGTACCCGGAGGGCGGGAGCGGCGGTAGTAGATGGCCACAACACCATTTAGGCACAATCACTACCTCCTGGCACGTCTGCACAGAAGGCTGAGTTAATAGCACTAACCAAGGCCCTAGAGTTGTCCAAAGGAAAGAAAGCTAACATTTATACTGATAGCCGGTATGCCTTTGCAACGGCTCATACTCATGGAAGTATTTATGAAAGAAGAGGTCTCCTAACCTCAGAAGGAAAGGAAATCAAGAACAAAGTTGAAATAATTGCCTTATTGAAAGCCCTTTTTCTTCCTCAAGAAGTGGCTATAATTCACTGCCCCGGGCATCAGAAAGGACAGGATCCAGTCGCAGTAGGAAACAGACAGGCTGACCAAGTGGCCAGGCAAGCCGCCATGGCGGAAGTACTGACCCTAGCCACAAAACCTGACGAAACCAGCCACATAACTATTGAACATACTTATACCCCAGAAGACCAGGAAGAAGCAAAAGCCATAGAGGCTATAGAAAACAAAGATACTAAAAACTGGGAAAAAGGAGGAAAAATAGTCCTTCCCCAAAAGGAGGCCCTGGCAATGATCCAGCAGATGCATGCCTGGACACACTTGAGTAATCGAAAGCTAAAATTACTGATTGAAAAAACTGACTTTCTAATCCCAAAGGCAAGTACCCTCGTAGGACAAGTGACATCTGCCTGTAAGGTCTGTCAGCAGGTAAACGCTAGGGCTACCCGAGTGCCAGAAGGGAAACGAACTCGTGGTAACCGCCCAGGAGTCTATTGGGAAATAGACTTCACTGAAGTAAAACCTCACTATGCTGGATATAAGTACTTACTGGTGTTTGTAGATACCTTTTCAGGATGGGTAGAAGCCTACCCCACCCGGCAAGAAACGGCACACATAGTAGCCAAGAAAATTCTGGAAGAAATCTTTCCTAGATTCGGACTTCCCAAGGTAATTAGGTCAGATAACGGGCCGGCCTTCGTTTCTCAGGTAAGTCAGGGGCTCGCCAGGATATTGGGGATTAATTGGAAATTACATTGTGCCTATAGACCCCAGAGCTCAGGACAGGTAGAAAGAATGAATAAAACAATAAAAGAGACCCTTACTAAATTGACCTTAGAGACTGGTTTAAAAGATTGGAGATGCCTCCTATCCTTAGCTCTGTTAAAGGCCCGAAATACGCCTAACCGTTTTAGGCTCACTCCATATGAAATCCTCTACGGAGGACCTCCCCCTTTGTCAACCTTGCTTAACTCCTTCTCCCCCTCCGATCCTAAGACTGACCTACAGGCCCGGCTAAAAGGACTCCAAGCAGTACAGGCCCAAATCTGGGCCCCCTTGGCAGAACTGTACCAACCAGGACATCCACAGACCAGTCACCCCTTCCAGGTGGGAGACTCTGTCTACGTTAGACGGCACCGCACTGAAGGACTAGAGCCTCGATGGAAAGGACCCTACATTGTTCTCCTGACCACGCCCACAGCCATAAAGGTTGACGGAATCTCCACTTGGATCCACGCATCCCACGCCAAGGTCGCTCCAGGGACGCCCGGACCAACACCACCTGAGACATGGAGACTCCGACGCTCCGAGGACCCGCTCAAGATAAGACTCTCTCGTATCTAGCCCCTTGCTTATTACTAGCCCTCCTTCCCTGCGTCGCTGGTAGTAATAACCCCCACCGGCCATATAACCTGACCTGGCAGGTAACTGATTTTAGTACTCATGAGGTCTTAGGTAAAACCTCAAAAATTGCTCCTATGGGGACTTGGTTCCCTGACCTCTATTTCAACCTAGACAAAATAGCAAGGATAGATGACATGGAAAGGGGAGAATGGAGAAAACAGGCTAGAAAGGTGTCCGTAAGCCGGAACGGGTTCTATGCCTGTCCCGGATTCAGGACAGGAGAAATGAGAAAAACTTGTGGAGAAATAGATGCCCTGTTTTGCGCTAGTTGGTCCTGTATAACTACTAATGATGGAGAATGGAAATGGACCACAAAACCCTCGTACATAACCATGTCCTTTGTCCAGCACTGCACCAGAACCCGATATTCAAAAACTTGCAATCTAGTCCACATCAAGTTTGAAGATGCAGCAAAATCTGATAACCGTTGGATATCCGGGTTAACATGGGGCCTATATTTATACCAAAAGCCACTGTATGGAATCCCTATCCAAATCAAATTAATAGTCAACCCTATCACAGCCCCTGTCGCAGTAGGACCAAACCAAGTTTTATCAGAAACAAGGAAGCCCCTGGTTCCTGCACCGAGAGAGCCCCAACCAAGAGCTCCTAAAAGCACTTCCCCGCCCTTAATCTCCACCTCCTCTAAATACACACCCTCAGCCCAAAACGTCACCCGCGGGCCCCTTGACCTGGGAATAGGTGACAGGCTCCTAAATCTCATAAAAGGCTCCTATTTCGCTTTAAACCAGACAAAGCCAGAATTTACCTCCTTTTGCTGGCAATGTCTGGCAACAGGCTCCCCTTACTATGAAGGCATCGCCTCCACTAATAATTTCACTAACTCCGCCAATCCTACTGGATGCGCGTGGGAACAACAAAGAAAACTAACCCTGGCTGAGGTTTCTGGGTCGGGAACCTGCATAGGCCAAGTGCCCCCTAGTCATCAGCATCTTTGTAATGTAACCTTGACAGTACCCAGCTCCAATCACTATTTGGTCCCCTCCGAGACGGACTGGTGGGCTTGCAACACTGGGCTCACCCCCTGTGTATCCACAGCCGTTTTTAGCAGCGGCACCCAATATTGCGTATTGGTACAAGTTGTTCCCGGAGTATACTATCACTCTGGAGACTCCTTTGATCTCCGGTATGAGCAAAAAACTCATACTAGACCAAAGAGAGAACCTATCTCCCTCACCCTCGCCGTCATGTTAGGAATTAGGGTAGCGGCTGGAGTTGGGACTGGGACAGCAGCCCTAGTGCATGGTAACCATCATCTGCAACAACTTAGAATAGCCATAGATGAAGACCTTAGAGCCATAGAACAATCTATCACAAAACTTGAAGAGTCCTTGACTTCTCTGTCTGAAGTTGTATTACAAAACCGACGAGGACTAGAAATTGTCTTTCTGAAAGAGGGCGGGCTCTGTGCAGCCCTGAAAGAGCAATGTTGTTTTTATGCAGATCATTCAGGAGTACTTAAAGATTCTATGGCAAAACTAAGAGAAAGATTAGACAAGAGAAAAAAAGAGAGAGAATCTCAGCAAAGTTGGTTTGAAAATTGGTACAACCGATCCCCATGGTTTAGCACCCTAATCTCCACCATCTTAGGACCCCTCATCCTGCTCACGCTCATCTTGACTTTCGGGCCGTGCATACTTAACCGTTTACTCGCCCTTATTAAAAATAGATTAAACATAGTACATGCTATGGTTCTGACCCAACAATACCAGACCCTCAGGACTGAAGAAGAGGCTCAAGATTGAGCCTCTAACACAAAAAGAGGAGGGTATGAAACTAGGCCTCATAATTCCTAAGCCTCATAAAATTTAGAAAGCTTGGCCATCATGAAACTTAAACCCCAGATGGCCACGGATAGACCCCCGATGTTCCCAGAACCCAAACAGAAAGACAATTCCGGGAAATAGCCTCATGGGGTCCCACCCTGATAACCTCATGGGGTCCCACCCTGACTCAATGTCCCCGATGTTCCCGGAATCAGCAATTCCAGGAAAGAACCTCCTAAGGTCCCGCCCCAACCAATCAGAACAAGATACCTTGCTCAGGCCATAGACAGACCCAATTACCACGCGCCTAAAGCTTTGTTTGAATTTCGCGCCCTAAGCTGTGTTTGAACTTGTGTTTGCCTATATAAACAACCTGTAACAAGCACTCGGGGTCCCAGGGCCAACTTAGAGCTTGGGACCCTAGCTCGCTAGTAATAAATAACTCTCTGCTGTGAATCTCGTGTCGGTGATCCTTCGCGGCGACCCCTGCCCAGCGGGGAATCGACAGTTCGGTTCCAACACACACATATATATATACATACATGCACATATATATGTATATAATAAAGGCTTTTGAATCAAGCGTTGTCTTCTCTTACTTGAGGTCCAGATAGTGTTCTGGTGATAGGATTGTAATACGGAATATAATTCTATAGAGAAGAAATGAATGCAGGGTGGAGATGATGCAGACATCAACTATGATATTAATGACCATGCAATCGAAAAGATCAGAATCTGAAAGAGTTTTAGCTAAGAGGCACAGAATCGGCTTCTACATGGAGTTTGTGAAGCTATGAAAATTTGCTAGTGGTTTATTCAACATAAATGGTAGCAGGCAACAACCTGATAAGAATACTTCTCTACCTAAAATTCTTCCACAGACGCCACTGCTTTTAGGATCAAGTTCTTTATAGTCATTTTTTGGCCTTGGAAGTTTGGCTACTTTTTATGCCCTGGCCTCTTGCTCTCCCTGCTCCAGCCACATTGTTTTAATTGTATCGATATCTTCTTTCTGCTCCTCAGAACTCTGCACAAAACTTGCTGCCTCAACCCACCCAATTCCCTGAGCTCACTTGCTCCTGCTCGGTTTCCAGTTTTGCAGGGAAGTCTTTCCTGTGCCAAGGACTAAGTTAGGGATTCTTGTTATATGCTCTCATAACACCCTCTGTCACTAGCATTGTAGTCAGTTACTACTTTGTTATTTATTTAATGTTGGTCTCCCTCTTTAGACTGGTATTTCCATGAGTAGGGACCATTATCTGTCTTGCTTATAAGCATGTTGCATGGCCCAGAAGAAAAAAAGTTAATTGCATGAATACATGAACACGGCAGAAACTTGGTATTGTGGGTTTGTGTGCATATCCCCAAAAATATGTTGAAGTCCTTAATCCCCAGTACCTGTGAATGCGACCTTAACTTGGAAATAGGATCTTTACAGATATAATCAAGTTAAAGTGAGGCCATTAGGGTAGGCCCTAATCCGACTGGTATCCTTATAGGAGGAAAATGCCACAGGAAGACAGAGACACATGCAAGAAACTGCATAGGATGACAGAGGCAGAGGCTGGGATGATTCTTCTATCAGCCAAGAACACCATGGATTGATGGCCTCCACCAGAAGCTAGGAAGAGAAATGGAAGGATTCTAGTGAGTCCTAGAGGGAGCATGGCCCTGCTCACATCTTGATTTCAGCCCTGTAGTCTCTAGAGCTGTGAGAGAGTAAGTGATCGTTGTTTAAAGCTACCCAGTTTAAAATACTCTGTTAGGGCAGTCCTAGAAAATGAATACCTCTGGTCGTCAGAGCTGGTGCCGAAGATTACAATAGAACCAGCAGCAGTGGCACTGACTTCTAGGTTGAAGGGCAGTGGTGCTCAAAGTCATGTTTACTCTTGGCAGAGCCTGAGAAAGGACACTCATGAGGAAAGCTAACAGTTAGCACTTAATGGTAGTTACATATACCAACATCATGTAAACACCATACTTGCATTATTTTATTTATCCCTGGGGATATCTCATGCGTTAGATTCTATTATCCTTATTTTATAGATGAAGAAACTGGAAATCAGTGAGGTTAAGAAATGGCAAGGCCTTTATTTGAACACAGGCGAGGATAGATAGAAGGAAAAGACATCCTAGAAAATGCCAGTTTGTATACAGTTACTCAGTTCCCAAAAATATTAAGAATTCATACGGGTCAGACTTTCACAGGCTGCTGCTGTGTAGACATCCAGCCTGTTTCAAAGCTGTTTTTGACATATGGGTATATACTTTCTATTTTTAAGTTTGTTTTTGACAATACTGTCAATCAGCTTATATGTTTCATAACACCCTAGGCAATGCAATGTGATGTTGTCATCATATGCAAAATTTTTGTTTTATAGCCACCTCATTAAAACTCAAAGGTACTTATGACATTCTAGTGCTGAGTCCTTCTATTATAGGTTCTTTTTCTTCTGCTTCCAAAGTAGGTCAACTAGTAGCCCAGGCTCAGAGAAGGAAAATGCAGAGGCATCAAAAGCTGGAAAGAATCTTGATGGGGAAAGATATCATTAATTCTGTCTCCAATAGAGAATTGCATCTCTCAAAGATGAAATCAATTCCTGGAGTTCTCAAGAGAAAGAGATTCCATAGAGTCTGTGTGTAGAGTGAGTGAGATATTGAAAACAGAGCAAGGGAGTCTGTTAGCAAGTCCCAGCTTCAAACCTGAATCTCCCACAATCACCCCAAGTTGCTAACTCTCCATTTCCTCACCTGTGAAATGCAACCGAGAGTTGCTTTACTTGCTGCCAGAGTTTTTGTGAGACAAAAGTTGAGAGTATGTAGAGGAAGGTGTCAGGACAATTTCACTAAAAAAGCTCTGTGAGGAGAGTGTCTTTTCTTCATTTTAGAAACATATTTATTATTGAGTCCCAGGCATCTTTACCCTTTGCTTTTCTGGCTTTAGAACAAGTTTTGTACCTTCCATCATCTCTACTGCTCTTTTGCATCTTTTTCAGTTTTAAATTGCTATATAGCAGGCAGAAGCTCAAAGTGCGCAGAATATTGATACCCTCTGCTGTGCACACCAGGTAAGGCACACATGCACACTTTAAGAGAAATGCTGTTTAGAGGAACTTTGTATGCTCTTTATTTGATAGTGGTTTACTAGATCCATAGGTTAATTTTGGTAGTTTTGGGCACGTCAATAATTTCCACAGCTCATTTTTCTTCTCTAGATCTACTTCTCAGACTTCTCTTTTCCTTTAACTTGATTTTGGAAATTTCCTTTTTCTTGTTATGATAATCTCAAATACGAATAGTATTATCTCCAAATGTAGATAATCCTCTAAAAATACTGTGATGTTTGCCTTTTAGAGAAGTGTTCATTATACAGATTACAGGTCCAAATAACATTACCATTGATCCCAATGAGTGACCTCTGAAAACTCTGTCCAAAATTGTATAAGAATGTCAACACATAAGTACAAAGGTTAATGGTAATAATAATAATAAGATTCGAGACGATTCATTGAGGCTACATTATGTGCCAGGCACTGGGTTCTGTATTACTATTATTCTCAAAGGATTTTACTGTCCTTACTCTGCAGAGAAGGCTGAGGTTCTCATAAACTAAGAAAACTGCAGAAAAACAATGGAAGGAATTTAGGTTCAGGCACTCAAAAGTCCGTGCTTTATCCTCCGCTCCTGACTGCCTCCTAAGGATGTTATAGTTCATTAAGGATCCAACAGCCTTTTTTTTGGAGCCTGCATGCATACAGGATCAGGGCATCAGAACACGGTGGAATCTTCTTCCTAATATCAGTGAAAATCTGCTTCTTTGCCCTTTACAGTCACTGATACATCCATCTGTTCACAGTAAATTTCTTAGTCACCTCTGGCAATGTGATTCTGACTCCTTAAGTATTTTGTCCCTGCCCCACATGGGGAATGCATATTGTTAAAGCATCTGCTCACCCACTTCCTCCAGGTAGGTAAACTCCAAGGCAGAGAATTCACTGGAGGGTTTTTAGCAACATCTACCCTTTCTGGTTGCAAGGGAAATTGCCATCTGTCAGTGGTCGTGGACTATCATACTTCACTGACCTCTTGCATTTAATTTCCTGGACTGAATGTTCCCATCCTTACCCATCCCATTTACTCTGGTGATTTCTGGCCTCTCCTTACATAGATGGTTAAGAAATTGTAATTCCTCCAGGAAGGACTAAGGCTATGTTTTTCAGCAAGGCAAAAAATATATGCTACAATAATATGACTTTGGTTTTCTAAAGGGCTGTTATGTTATTTGTGCTTCTTGTAATATTTTCTTTGAATGTACTTATAACAGGGCACGGGCCATCTGAAATCTAGTCTTCAAAAGTGTAGGTAAGAAATCTCTCTCTGGTCATTCCCTTTACTGCCCTGGAAGCTCAGCATTTTTGTATGAATAGATAAATTAGAAAGATGTAATTGTACCTTCACATAAGGGGCTGGCTTTTTATGATGGTTGACTTTTACTTTGAAGAATTGAATTTAGATGAATATGCCTTATGATCTGCTCTGCAAATGCATGCTTTCCCTCTTCTTAGAAAAGCTACCAAGATGATCATTGCTCAGTTGCATGGGCATTTCTCATTTTAGAGAAATTTTAGCATTTTAGCACAGATTTGGTTAATAGCATCCTGTACACAAAAGCACAATCTAAAGATGGTCAATATACATAATATCAGATTTTCTGACACGCACTAATGGAAAAGTTTCATGAGCAATAAAAATCAGCACAATTAACACATGTGTGAAAACATGGCACTTGATGAATCTCTGCCTTTATTTTCTCCAGGGTAGTTGAGCCTGGTGATATTTTCATTATTCGGTAGGCTAGGAAAGTCAGTCTTACCAACTTTCCCTCTCCAACTTAGGATCTGTTGCTCCCCTCTTCATTTTCAATTCTATGAATTTTCCCCTCCATATTATTTTAAGATTAAAGCATCCAGATGGATATCAAATTCCTTCCTCACACCTGGCTTCCCGAGCAAACAATGAGTTTTTGATTTTTTACTGGGCATGAGCCATCTCCCCTGGCCTGCTTTTTGTAACACACAATACTTTTTCCCTCCCTGGTTTTAATGGTTTCTTTAAGAGTCTCAGAATTGGTAGCTCTTGAATATCATTTACCCAAGTACCATTAAGGTTTCAGTGGAGAAGAAACTGAGAGAAATAGAAAAACACAGTCCCATATTTCTATTCATCTTCAGCCAACCTTATCACACTGCCCTTTCAAGGATGGCTTTGCAATTAATATGGGTGCCAGAGAGGCTAGCAGTACCACTGGCTGCCCAAGCAAGTCACCTTACCGCTTTTATACTGTTAATAAGACATAAGTGTGGCTAATAGCAGCATTTTCATATTGTGTTAATGCAACACAATTTCTGAATATGATATAAATCTTACCTAATTAGTCACTTTTAAAATGCCTTCAAACCTGTTTTTAAGGGGAATCTGATGCACTGAAAAGAGAATCAGGAGCCAGAGACCTGGAATTACTTGATTTCCCAAGAGGCTTCAGATACCCCTATTTGGGAAATTTGAGTATAAAAGTTCTCAAGTATTTTTTACCCCAGTAGAACAGTACCTCAGACCCCTACTATCATCATTCCCTTCCATCCATTAGCTAGAAAAACAATACACATCACCTGGAGTTTTTCTCCAACTTAAGGTACTCATAATTTCTGATACTTTTTTCATAGTATAACATATGAAAAAGCCTGAAAGAGAGCCAGGGATGGTGTCAATTATGAAGGAGGTTAGCTAGAGGCTGGAGTTTCTAATGGCTCACAGTGACCACTCAAGCTCTTTAGCCAAAAATACTCTACGTCGCTTAGCCATTTTGCCTTCCTCCCTCCTGTCTCTGCCCTCCGCATGTATTTCAATAGTCTATTTCTTCCTTTCTCTATAGTTGTTTTATTTCTCATGGGCCTCAGATATTGAGAGATGAGGTAATCATCCCTCAGTTCATAATTCATTAGCATAAATTGTTTTATCTTTTTGTCCTTTATTACCTATAATACATTCATTTATCTACCTTTTATAGGCACCCACCATAGATCATTTAATGCCTGTACTTAGATAGGTACCAGTGAAAAACAAAGTTTTATTTGGCAAATGCATCTTTTAAATTTATATAAATTGTATTTTGTTACAGAATTTAGTTTATTTACTCAACCCTTTTTTAAAATTATACTTTAAGTTCTAGGGTACATGTGCACAACATGCAGGTTTGTTACATAGGTATACATGTGCCATGTTGGTTTGCTGCCCCCATCAACTCATCATTTAGATATTTCTCCTAATGCTATTCCTCCCCCAGCCTCCCACCCTATGACAGGCCCTGGTGTGTGATGTTCCTCGCCCTGTGTCCTAGTGTTCTCATTGTTCAATTCCCATTTAGGAGTGAGAACATGCAGTGTTTAGTTTTCTGTCCTTGTAATAGCTTGCTGAGAACGATGGTTTCCAGGATTCATCCATGTCCCTGCAAAAGACATGAACTCATCCTTTTTTATGGCTGCATAGTATTCCATGGTGTATATGTGCCACATTTTCTTAATCCAGTCTATCATTGATGGACATTTGAGTTGGTTCCAAATCTTTGCTATTGTGAATAATGCTGCAATAAATATACATGTGCACGTGTCTTCATAGTAACATGATTTATAATCTGCTGGGTATATATCCAGTAACAGGATTGCTGGGTCAAATGGTATTTCTCGTTCTAGATCCTTGAGGAATCACCACACTGTCTTCCACAATGGTTGAATTAATTTTCACTCCCATCAAAAGTGTAAAAGCCTTCCTATTTCTCCACATCCTCTCCAGCATCAGTCGTTTCCTGACTTTTTAATGATCACCGTTCTAACTGGCATGAGATGGTATCTCATTGTGGTTTTGATTTGCATTATTCTGATGACCAGTGATGATGAGCATTTTTTCATGTGTCTGTTGGCTGCATAAATGTCTTCTTTTGAGAAGTGTCTGTTCATATCCTTTGCCCACTTTTAATGGGGTTGTTTTTTTCTTGTAAATTTGTTTAAGTTCTTTGTAGATTCTGGATATTAGCCCTTTGTCAGATGGGTAGATTGCAAAAATTCTCTCCCATTCTGTAGATTGTCTGTTCACTCTGATGGTAGTTTCTTTTGCTATGCAGAAGCTCTTTAATTAGCTCCCTTTTCTCTATTTTGGCTTTTGTTGCCATTGCTTTTGGTGTTTTAGTCATGAAGTCTTTGCCCATGCCTATGTCCTGAATGGTATTGCCTAGGTTTTCTTCTAGGGTTTTTATGATTTTAGGTCTTACATTTAAATCTTTAATCCATCTTGAATTAATTTTTGTATAAGGGGTAAGGAAGAGATCTAGTTTCAGCTTTCTACATATGGCTAGCCAGTTTTCCCAGCACCATTTATTAAATAGGGAATCCCTTCCCCATTTCTTGTTTCTGTTAGGTTTGTCAAAGATCAGATGATTGTAGATATGTGGTGTTATTTCTGAGGCCTCTATTCTGTTCCAGTGGTCTATATGTCTGTCTTGGTACCAGTACTGTGCTGTTTTGATTACTGTAGCCTTGTACTATAATTTGAAATCAGGTAGCGTGATGCCTCCAGCTTTCTTCTTTTTGCTTAGGATTGTCTTGGTAATGTGGGGTCTTTTTTGGTTCCATATGAACTTTAAAGTAGTTTTTCCCAATTCTGTGAAGAAAGTCAATGGTAGCTTGATGGGGATGGCATTGAATCTATAGATTACCTTGGGCAGTATGGTCATTTTCATGATATTGTTTCTTCATATCCACGAGCATGGAACGTTCTTCCATTTATTTGTGTCCTCTTTTACTTCCTTGAGCAGTGGTCTGTAGTTATCCTTGAAGAGGTCCTTCACATCCCTTGTAAAGTTGGATTCCTAGATATTTTGTTCTCTTTGTAGCAATGGTGAATGGGAGTTCACTCATTATTTGATTCTCTTTTTGTCTGTTATTGGTGTGTAGGAATGCTTGTGATTTTTGCACATTGATTTTGTATCCTGAGACTTTGCTGAATTTGCTTATCCGCTTAAGGAGTTTTTGAGCTGAGATGATGGGGTTTTCTAAATATACAATCATGTCATCTGCAAACAGGGACAATTTGACTTCCTCTTTTCCTAATTGAATACCCTTTATTTCTTTCTCTTGCCTGATTGCTGTAGCCAGAACTTCTGGCACTATGTTGAATGGGAGTGGTGAGAGAGGGCATCCTTGTCTTGTGCCACTTTTCAAAGGGAATGCTTCCAGTTTTTGCCCATTCAGTATGATATTGGCTGTGGGTTTGTCACAAATAGCTGTTATTATTTTGAGATACGTTCCATTGGTACCTAGTTTATTGAGAGTTTTTAGCATAAAGGGCTGCTGAATTTTGTCGAAGGCCTTTTCTGCATCTATTGAGATAATCATGTCGTTTTTGTTGTTGGTTCTGTTTATGTGATGGATTACATTTATTGATTTGCCTATGTTGAACCGGCCTTGCAACCCAGGGATGAAGCCAACTTGATCATGGTGGATAAGCTTTTTGATGTGCTGCTGGATTCGGTTTGCCAGTATTTTCACATAGATGTTCATCAGGGATATTGGTCTAAAATTCTCTTTTTTGTTGTATTTCTGCCAGGCTTTGGTATTAGGATGATGTTGGTTTCATAAAATGAGTTAGGGAGGATTCCTTCTTTTTCTATTGATTGGAATAGTTTCAGAAGGAATGGTACCAGCTCTTCTTTGTACCTCTGGTAGAATTTGACTGTGAATCCGTCTGGTCCTGGACTTTTTTTGGTTACTCAACCCTACTTTTAAAAAGATTTAATAATATTGTTGTTTGTAAACCTCTTGCTTCTTCTTACTGCTATATTCATCATCTATTAAATGTCTGTGCTACATTTTAGTTATTCATTATTTTAGTGATGGCCTCTAGGTTGCTGACTTTAGTACCATAAGTATTGTAATGAATATCATTATACATGTTTACTTATGTTCCTATGTGAGTTTTCCTATGAACAAGTAAAATGGCTGAGGTTGTAGGGCATGAATACTTTTAATTTTGCCAAGTTTTGGCATTTTTTTCTTCAAAAATGTCTTAAGTGATATCTGCACCCCCAATGTGTATTGCAGCACTATTCACAACAGCCATGATATGGAATCAACCTAAGTGGCCATCAACAGGGGAATAGATATACACATAAAGGTATGCTATTCAGCCATAAAAAATGAATTCCTGTCATTCATAGCAAAATGGGTGAGTCCAGTGGACATTTTGGTAAATGAAGTAAATCAGGCACAGAAAAATACTGCATATTCTTACACATGGGTGTTACAAAAGTTGAGAGTGCAGAAGTAGACAGAATTGTGGTTATTAGAGGCTGGGTAGGGTAGGGTGGAACGAAGTATATGGAGAGTCTGGTTAATGAATACAAAATTACAGCTAGATGGAAGGAAGCAGCTCTCGTGTGTTATAGCACTGCAAAGTAAATGTAATTAACAATAATTTACTGTATTTTTTAAATAGCTAGAAGAAGGGAATGTTCCCAACACACAGAAGTGATAAATGTTTGAGGTGATGGATATGACTTGATTATTATACATTATATATGTATCGACTATTACTCTGTAACCCAAACTATATACAATTATTACATGTCAAGTAAGCACACAAAATAAAAATCTTCTTTAACAAAACTGCATAAAGGTTCTTATTTATCCAAATTTTTGCTACTGCTTGGTATTATCTGAATATCAGCTTAAAGTCGAGAATCTTACAATCTAAGTCAGGTCCAGGTGAGTGTGAGTCTTCCTGGATAGAGTTCTTTAAGTACAACTCCTGAGTGCAATTCTTCTTGCTCTGTGAAATTAAATAGACAAGCTGTTCATCCCCTACATACCTGACAATCAAGATGTCACAGGCACAGGGCAACCTCTGAAGGTATTCCTGTTCAAAAAAGGAGGCACAAAGAGTCAAGGGGAGCAAGATGGCTGACCAGAGATACCTGTGTTCATTTCCTCCAACACAGTGAATAAATAGCTAAGATTTGCCTGGAGAATTAAAGGGAGAGCACTGAGTGTAGTGGGGGAGTAGAGAGACTCCTGTGGCTATTAGAAGCTGAGGAGGACAGCATGGGGATATCCAGTCTCTGCAGCCCTGTCTCAGATTGGCCCAGAGTCAGGACGGACTTCCGCTTGTGGGGAAAATGTTAGCAGATTCTTACCAGCCCCACTGCCACTATAAACACCTACAGTCCTTACTACAGAAAAACCTCACAGTCTTGCAAGCCCCAGGCCCAGCTTGGGGAGCTGCCAGGAATTCACACAGCTGCATTGCCCTAGATCAGGAACACAAGATATGCACTCCCAACCCATCATATACCTTCTGTGAGCCAAGCTGCTGCAGCGTGGCACCATCCTGAGACCAGAGCCAACTCTGGAATGCACCTTTCTCTGGGAACCAGTAGCTACTGTACCCCTCCAGCACTGGGCTCCATCTTCATTCCATTCAGCCCTGTGGCTGAATGCCACAACTCCAGCTGCATGGAACCTGAGACTAGGATTCATTGTGACTCTGGTCCTGCAAAGCAGAGAAGAAAAGAACCCATTGCCTAAACTTCCAGCCAGTGGGACAGTCTATCAGTCCTGCCCAGGGCAACCCTGCTCTTGAGTTAGACAAACCACTCTGCACGCTCTCCAAAGTGGGAGAGGTCCCTTAGAAACAGATCTATGGTACTTTCACCAGACATGCCCCTTGCTGCGCAAAGGCCCTACACCTGCAATCAGCGTCTGAGAAATGCTTCTGTGAGTCGCCCCCAGCAGACATACCCTCAGGCCAACTGAGTAGCCTTGTGCCCATATTTTGAGCCTGAGAAACAGCCCTCTGGGCTGCCCCTAGTGGGCACGCACCCTCTTCCCCCACCCAGTCAAAGTAACAGCCCCATGGCCCCAACCCCAGTGAGCCAGACTCCAAGTTGACCGATCCACATTCTGCACACCTATGTTTACAACCTGAGAAACATCTTTGTGTGCCTAGCTCTGGCAAAGCTGTGCCACCACCATCACAAACTCTCAGCCTAGGCCACTGAGACACTCACAAATATCACTAACATGGACCACAGCTGAAGAAATTACATGGAGACTATACTACTGTGTTTACCTAGAACCAAGCCAATGCACCCCACTGAATGGACACCCAAAGACTCACCTGTATAAATAATTCTTTCCCCATGAAACCTACTTCATAAAATTAGAAAAAAAAACTGTGCCATTAGATGTGTAGAAATAATGTAGGGACACATCAAACATAAAAAAGCAAAGAAACATTACACCTCCAAATAAACATAATAATTCTTCAGTAATAGACCTTCATCGTAAGGAAATATACCAAAGGCTAGAAAAGGAATTCAAACCCTTAAGGAGACCCAATGGTATGTAAGAGAATATTGCTAGGCAATTCAATGAAACCAGGAAAGTATTTCCTAATTTGAATGAGAAATTGAACAAAGAGATAAAAGCCACAAGTCACAAAGAACTAAACAGAAGTCCTAGAGTTGAAGAATTCAATTAAGGAAATAAAATATAAAATTGAGAGCTTCAACAGTGGAGTAGACAAAGCAAAGATGGAATTTCTAAACTTGAAGACAAGTCTTTTGAAGTAACACAGATAAATAAAAATGTATAAAAAAGAATTTAGAAAGCCTATAAGATTTATGAAACACAATTATACAAACAAATGTTCACATTAGGGGCACTCCTGAGGAAGAGGAGAAAGGAAAGGTCTAAAAAAAACGCATTTAATAAAACAATAGCTGAAAAATTCCCAAGTTTTGTGGGTGAGATGGACATGCAGATACAGGAATTGCAAAGAACCCAAACAGAGTCAATCCAAATAGATACTCTCCAAGGCACATTATAGTCCAATTATCAAAAGTCAAAGATAAAAACTTCTACAAACAGCAAGTGAAAATGCATCAAGTCACATATAAGGAAATTCCCATTAGACTAACAGTGGATTTCTCACAGAAACCTCACAGACCAGGAGGGGCTGGAATGACATATTCAAAATATTGAAAGAAAAAAAAAAAAAAACCTGGCAGCCAAGAATATCACACCCAGGAAAGCTATCCTTCAGGAATGAAGGAGAAATAAAATATTTTACAAACAAGCAAAAACTAAAATAATTCATTGCCAAGAGACTGGCGTTATGAGAAATGCTCAAGGCAGTCTTGCATCTGGAAGGAAAAGATGATAACCACCATTATGAAAATATGCAAAACTACAAAATTCACTGGAAGAGCCAATACACAATGGAGAAAGAGAAAGGAATTAAACATTGTCACTATAGAAAACCACCCAATTGCAAAAACAAACAGTAAAAGAAGTAACAAAAGATGTACAAAAAAGTTCGGAGCAAGATGGCCGAATAGGAACAGCTCCAGTCTCCAGCTCCCAGTGCAAGCGACACAGAAGACAGGTGATTTCTGCATTTTCAACTGAGGTACTGGGTTTATCTCACTAGGGAGTGCCAGACAATCGGTGCTGGTCAGCTGCTGCAGCCCGACCAGCGAGAGCTGAAGCAGGGCGAGGCATCACCTCACCTGGGAAGTGCAAGGGGGAAGGGAATCCCTTTTCCTAGCTAGGGGAACTGAGACACACAACACCTGGAAAATCGGGTAGCTCCCACCCCAATACTGCGCTTTACCAAGGGTCTTAGCAAACGGGCACAACAGATTATATCCCACACCTGGCCAGGAGGGTCCCACGCCCACAGAGCCTCCCTCCTCGCTAGCACAGCAGTCTGCGATCTAACCACAAGGCAGCAGCGAGGCTGGGAGAGGGGCGCCCGCCATTGCTGAGGCTTAAGTAGGTAAACAAAGCCGCTAGGAAGCTCGAACTGGGTGGAGCTCACAGCAACTCAAAGAGGCCTGCCTGTCTCTGTAGACTCCACCTCTGGGGACAGGGCACAGCTAAACAACAACAACAACAACAACAACAACAACAACAACAAAACAGCAGAAGCCTCTGCAGACTCAAACGACTCTGTCTGACAGCTTTGAAGAGAGCAGTGGATCTCCCAACACGGAGGTTGAGATCTGAGAATGGACAGACTGCCTGCTCAAGTGGGTACCTGACCCCTGAGTAGCCTAACTGGGAGACATCCCCCACTAGGGGCAGACCAACACCCCACACCTCACAGGGTGGAGTACACCCCTGAGAGGAAGCTTCCAAAGCAAGAATCAGACAGGTACACTCGCTGTTCAGCAATATTCTATCTTCTGCAGCCTCTGCTGCTGATACCCAGGCAAACAGGGTCTGGAGTGGACCTCAAGCAATCTCCAACAGACCTACAGCTGAGGGTCCTGACTGTTAGAAGGAAAACTAACAAACAGGAAGGACACCCACACCAAAACCCCATCAGTACATCACCATCATCAAAGACCAGAGGCAGATAAAACCACAAAGATGGGGAAAAAGCAGGGCAGAAAAGCTGGAAATTCAAAAAATAAGAGCGCATCGCCCCCTGCAAAGGAACGCAGCTCATCGCCAGCAATGGATCAAAGCTGGACGGAGAATGACTTTGATGAGATGAGAGAAGAAGTCTTCAGTCCATCAAACTTCTCAGAGCTAAAGGAGGAACTATGTACCCAGCGCAAAGAAACTAAAAATCTTGAAAAAAGAGTAGAAGAATTGATAACTAGAATAATTAATGCAGACAAGGCCATAAACGAACTGACAGAGATGAAAACCATGACACGAGAAATATGTGACAAATGCATAAGCTTCAGTAACCGACTCGATCAACTGGAAGAAAGAGTATCAGCGATTGAGGATCAAATGAATGAAATGAAGTGAGAAGATAAATCTAAAGAAAAAAGAAGAAAAAGAAATGAACAAAGGCTGCAAGAAGTATGGGATTATGTAAAAAGACCAAATCTACGTTTGATTGGGGTGCTTGAAAGTGAGGGGGAAAATGGAACCAAGTTGGAAAACACTCTTCAGGATATCATCCAGGAGAACTTCCCCAACCTAGTAGGGCAGGCCAACATTCAAATTCAGGAAATATAGAGAACGCCACAAAGATACTCCTCGAGAAGAGCAACTCCAAGACACATAATTGCCAGATTCACCAAAGTTGACATGAAAGAAAAAATCTTAAGGGCAGCCAGAGAGAAAGGTCAGGTTACCCACAAAAGGAAGCCCATCAGACTAACAGCAGATCTCTCGGCAGAAACTCTCCAAGCCAGAAGAGAGTGGGGGCCAATATTCAACATTCTTAAAGAAAAGAAGTTTCAACCCAGAATCTCATATCCAGACAAACTAAGCTTCATAAGTGAAGGAGAAATAAAATCCTTTACAGATAAGCAAATGCTTAGAGATTTTGTCACCACCAGGCCTGCCTTACAAGAGACCCTGAAGGAAGCACTAAACATGGAAAGGAACAACCGGTACCAGCCATTGCAAAAACATGCCAAAATGTAAAGACCATCGAGGCTAGGAAGAAACTGCATCAACTAATGAGCAAAATAACCAGTTAATATCATAATGGCAGGATCAAGTTCACACATAACAATATTAACCTTAAATGTAAATGGACTAAATGGTCCAATTAAAAGACACAGACTGGCAAACTGGATAAAGAGTCAAGACCCATCAGTTTGCTGTATTCAGGAGACCCATCTCACGTGCAGAGACATACATAGGCTCAAAATAAAGGGATGGAGGAAGATCTACCAAGCAAATGGAGAACAAAAAAAAGCAGGGGTTGCAATACTAGTCTCTGATAAAACAGACTTTAAACCAACAAAGATCAAAGGAGACAAAGAAGGCCATTACATAATGGTAAAAGGATCAATTCAACAGGAAGAGCTAACTATCCTAAATATATATGCACCCAATACAGGAGCACCTAGATTCATAAAGCAAGTCCTTAGAGACTTACAAAGAGACTTAGACTCCCATACAATAATAATGGGAGACTTCAACACCCCACTGTCAACATTAGACAGATCAACGAGACAGAAAGTTAACAAGGATATCCAGGACTTGAACTCATCTCCGCAGCAAGCAGACCTAATAGACATCTACAGAACTCTCCACCCCAAATCAACAGAATATATATTCTTCTCAGCACCACATCACACTTATTCCAAAATTGACCACATAATTGGAAGTAAAGCACTCCTCAGCAAATGTACAAGAACAGAAATTATAACAAACTGTCTCTCAGACCACAGTGCAATCAAACTAGAACTCAGGACTAAGAAACTCAATCAAAACCGCTCAACTACATGGAAACTGAATAACCTGCTCCTGAATGACTACTGGGTACATAACGAAATGAAGGCAGAAATAAAGATGTTCTTTGAAACCAATGAGAACAAAGATACAACATACCGGAATCACTGTGACACATTTAAAGTGGTGTGTAGAGGGAAACTGATAGCACTAAATGCCCACAAGAGAAAGCTGGAAAGATCTAATATTGACACTCTAACATCACAATTAAAAGAACTAGAGAAGCAAGAGCAAACACATTCAAAAGCTAGCAGAAGGCAAGAAATAACTAAGATCAGAGCAGAACTGAAGGAGATACAGACACAAAAACCCTCCAAAAATCAATGAATCCAGGAGTTGGTTTTTGGAAAAGATCAACAAAATTGATAGACCACTAGCAAGACTAATAAAGAAGAAAGAGAAGAATCAAATAGATGCAATAAAAAATGATAAAGGGAATATCACCACCGACCCCAGAGAAATACAAACTACCATCAGAGAATACTATAAACACCTCTACGCAAATAAACTAGAAAATCTAGAAGAAATGGATAATTTCCTGGACACTTACAGTCTCCCAAGACTAAACCAGGAAGAAACTGAATCCCTGAATAGACAAATAGTAGGATCTGGAATTGAGGCAAGAATTAATAGCCTACCAACCAAAAAAAGTCCAGGACCAGATGGATTCACAGCTGAATTCTACCAGAGGTACAAGGAGGAGCTGGTACCATTCCTTCTGAAACTATCCCAATCAATAGAAAAAGAAGGAATCCTCCCTAACTCATTTTATGTGGCCAACATCATCCTAATACCAAAGCCTGGCAGAGACACAACAAGAAAAGAGAATTTTAGACCAATATCCCTGATGAACATCAATGCAGAAATCCTCAATAAAATACTGGCAAACCGGATCCAGCAGCACATCAAAAAGCTTATCCACCATGATCAAGTGGGCTTCATCCCTGGGATGCAAGGCTGGTTCAACATACGCAAATCAATAAACATAATCCAGCATATAAACAGAACCAAAGACAAAAACCACATGATTATCTCAATAGATGCAGAAAAGGCCTTTGACAAAATTCAACAGCCCTTCATGCTAAAAACGCTCAATAAATTTGGTATTGATGGAATGTATTTCAAAATAATAAGAGCTATTTATGACAAACCCACAGCCAATATCATACTGAATGGGCAAAAACTGGAAAAATTCCCTTTGAAAACTGGCACAAGACAGGGATGCCCTCTCTCACCACTCCTATTCAACATAGTGTTGGAAGTTCTGGCTAGGGCAATCAGGCAAGAGAAAGAAATCAAGGGTATTCAGTTAGGAAAAGAAGAAGTCAAATTGTCCCTGTTTGCAGATGACATGATTGTATATTTAGAAAACCCCATTGTCTCAGCCCAAAATCTCCTTAAGCTGATAAAAAACTTCAGCAAAGTCTCGGGATACAAAATAAATGTGCAAAAATCACAAGCATTCTTATACACCAGTAACGGACAAACAGAGAGCCAAATCATGAATGAACTTCCATTCACAATTGCTTCAAAGAGAATAAAATACCTAGGAATCCAACTTACAAGGGATGTAAAGGACCTCTTCAAGGAGAACTACAAACCACTGCTCAGTGAAATCAAAGAGGACACAAACAAATGGAAGAACATACCATGCTCATGGATAGGAAGAATCAGTATCATGAAAATGACCATACTGCCCAAGGTAATTTATAGATTCAATGCCATCCCCATCAAGCTACCAATGAGTTTCTTCAGAGAGTTAGAAAAAACTGCTTTAAAGTTCATATGGAACCAAAAAAGAGCCCGCATTGCCAAGACAATCCTAAGTCAAAAGAACAAAGCTGGAGGCATCATGCTACCTGACTTCAAACTATACTACAAGGCTACAGTAACCAAAACAGCATGGTACTGGTACCAAAAGAGAAATATAGACCAATGGAACAGAACAGAGTCCTCAGAAATAATACCACACATCTACAGCCATCTGATCTTTGACAAACCTGAGAAAAACAAGAAATGGGGAAAGAATTCCCTATTTAATAAATGGTGCTGGGAAAATTGGCTAGCCATAAGTAGAAAGCTGAAACTGGATCCTTTCCTTACTCCTTATACGAAAATTAATTCAAGATGGATTAGAGACTTAAATGTTAGACCTAAAACCATAAAAACCCTAGTAGAAAACCTAGGTAATACCATTCAGGACATAGGCATGTGCAAGGACTTCATATCTAAAACACCAAAAGCAACGGCAACAAAAGCCAAAATTGACAAATGGGATCTAATTAAACTAAAGAGCTTCTGCACTGCAAAAGAAACTACCATCAGAGTGAACAGGCAACCTACAGAATGGGAGAAAATTTTTGCAATCTACTCATCTGACAGAGGGCTAATATCCAGAACCTACAAAGAACTCAAACAAATTTACAAGAAAAAAACAAACCCCATCAAAAAGTGGGCAAAGGATATGAACAGACATTTCTCAAAAGAAGACATTCATACAGCCAACAGACACATGAAAAAATGCTCATCATCACTGGCCATCAGAGAAATGCAAATCAAACCACAATGAGATACCATCTCATACCAGTTAGAATGGCAATCATTAAAAACCCAGGAAACAACAGGTGAGAATGTGGAGAAATAGGAACACTTTTACACTGTTGGTGGGATTGTAAACTAGTTCAACCATTATGGAAAACAGTATTGCGTTTCCTCAAGGATCTAGAATTAGAAGTACCATATGACCCAGCCATGCCATTACTGGGCATATACACAAAGGATTATAAATCATGCTGCTATAAAGACAAATGCACATGTATGTTTATTGCGGCACTATTCACAATAGCAAAGACTTGGAATCAACCCAAATGTCCATCAGTGACAGACTGGATTAAGAAAATGTGGCACATATACACCATGGAATACTATGCAGGTACAAAAAAGGATGAGTTCCTGTCCTTTTTAGGGACATGGATGCAGCTGGAAACCATTATTCTCAGCAAACTATCGCAAGAACAGAAAACCAAACACTGCATGTTCTCACTCATAGGTGGGAACTGAACAATGAGATCACCTGGACTCGGGAAGGGGAACATCATATACCGGGGCCTATTACGGGGAGGGAGAAGGGGGGAGGGATTGCATTGGGAGTTATACCTGATGTAAATGACGAGTTGATGGGTGCTGACGAGTTGATGGGTGCAGCACAGCAACATGGCACAAGTATACATATGTAACAAACCTGCACGTTATGCACATGTACCCTAGAACTTAAAGTATAATAATAATTAAAAAAAAAGATGTACAAAAAAATGGATCCCCAAGAAATGACAAAAGTAAGTCCTCATCTATCAATAATAACCTTGAATCAAAATAAAATAAATTCATTAAAAAATATAAACTGGGTGAATGTATAAAAAATGAAGACATAACTATATGTAACCTACAAGAAACTCACCTTACCTCTAAAGACACACAGAGACTGAAAGTGAAGGGATGGTAAAATGTATTTCATGCAAACAGAAACCAAAAGTAAGCAGTAATAGCTCTACTTATATCACACAAAATACACTTCAAGTCAAAAGTTGTAAGTGATAAGGAGACTGTATTCTTATAATAAACCAATCAATTGAAAAAGAATATAACAATTGTAAATATATGTGCCTCCAACATTGCATCCCCCAGAGGTATACTGGGGTCTGGCTCACCCTTGAGAGTTATTGGGGTCTATTGATCTAAAGGGAGAGATAGACCCCAATATATAGCAAATATTATTTGATCTAAAGGGAGAGATAGACCCCAATACAAAAATAGCTGGGACTTTAACACCCTATTTGCAGCATTTGACAGATCATTTACACAGAAAATCAACAAAGAAACATCAAGTTTAAACTACACCATAAATGAAATGGAACTAAAAGATATTTACAGAACATTTCATCCAACACCTGTAGAACACACATTCTTTTCATTAGCACATGGAACATTCTCTGGGGTTCACTGTATGTTAGGACAAGAAACAAGTTGCGAAAACTTTTTAAAATTTCAAAATCAGATTAAGTATCCTATTTAACCACAACGAAACAAAACTGGATGTAAACAATAAGAGGAACACATGAAACTATACAAATATATAGAAATTAAACAGCATGCTTCTGAATGACCAATGGGTGAAAGAAGGAATCAAGAATGAAATTAAAAACTTCTTCAGGCCGGACACGGTGGCTCACACCTGTAATCCCAGTGCTTTGGGAGTCCAAGGCAGATGGATCACCTGAGGTCAGGAGTTCGAGACAAGTCTGACCAACATGGACAAACCCCATCTCTACTAAAAAATACAAAATTAGCTGGGCATGGTGGCACATGCCTGTAATCCCAGCTACTCAGGAGGCTGAGGCAGGAGAATTGCTTGAACTCAGGAGACGGAGGTTGCAGTTAGCGGAGATGGCGCCATTGTACTCCAATCTGGGCAACATGAGTGAAATTCTGTCTCAAAAAAAACCCAAAAAACAAAACACAAAAAACCAAAACAAACAAACAAAAAACAAACTTGAAACCAATGAAAATAGAAACACAACATGTGAAAACCTACGGCACACAGCAAAATAATTACTAAGAGGCAAGTTTGGAGCAATAAATGCCTACATCAAAAAACTAGAAATATGTTCAATATACAACCTAATGATGCATCTCAAGAAACTAGAAAAGAACACACCAAACCCCAAATTTGTAGAAGAATAAATATCAGAACAGAAATAAACAAAATTTAACTAAAAAGTACAAAAGATCAACAAAACAAAAAGTTGGTTATTTGAAGTGATAAACAAAATTGACAAACCATTAGCTAGACTAAGAAAGGAAGTGAGGAGACCCAAATAAATAGAAGTAAAAAGAGCATACACCACAATGGATACCACAGAAATACAAAGGATTGTTAGAGACTATGAATAACCATATGCCAATAAATTCAAAAACCTAGAGGGAATAGATACATTCCTGGTTATGTACAACCTATCAAGACTGAACTAAGAAGAAAGAGAAAACCTGAAAGACAATATAAGTAATTAAATTGAATCAGTAATAAAAAGTATTTCAAAACAGAAAAGTTCAGGACTGGATGGTTTCACCACTGAATACTACCAAACCTTTAAATAATATCGATTCTTCTCAAAGAAATCCAAGAAATGGAAACAGAGGGAACTGTTCCTAATTCATTCCATAAGGTAAACATAACTCTGATGTGAAAACCAGACAAGGATACCACACAAAAAGAAAAATACAGGCAAATATTGCTGATGAACATGAACATAATATTTTCTCAACAAAATATTAGTAAACTAAATGTAACAATACATCAAAAAGATAACAGATAATGATCAAATGAGATTTGTCCTAGGAATGCAAGAATGGTTCAACATATGCATATCAATAAATGTGATATATCACATCAACAGAATGAAAGACAAAAACCATATGATCACCTCAATAGATGCAGTAAAAGCATTTGGTAAAATTCAACATCCCTTCATAGTAAAAATTCTCCATAAGTTACATATAGAAGGAAGGCACCTCAACACAATAAATGCCATATATGACAAACCCACAGCTAACATCCTGTAGGAACTGGATGAAGAGAAGGATGCCCGCTCTTGCTACTTTTATTCAACATGGTACTAGAAGTCCTAGCAAGAACAATTAGATAAGGGAAAGAAATAACAGGCATCCAAATTAGAAAGTAAAAAGTCAAATTGTTCCTGTTTGCAGACAATATGATTTTACATATAGAAAATCCAAACGACTTGATCGAAAATATTTTAAAATTGATGAATGAATTTAGTAAAGATAAAAAATTAAAATATAAAATCAGTAGCATTGCTTTTCATGAACAACAAAATAGCTAAAAAAGAAATCAAGACGATAATGCCATTTACAATAGCTACAAAAAATGAAATACCTAGGGATAAATTTAAGAACTGAAAGGCTTCTATAAGGAAAACTACAAAACACTGACAAAAAAATTAAAGAGGATAAAAACAAATGGAACAACATCCCATACTCATGGCTCCAAAAATATTGTTAAAACGACCATAGCACATAAAGCAATCTACAAATTAAACACAATCCCTATCAAAACACCAATTACTTTCTTCACAGAATTAGAAAAGTCTTAAATTTGTATAAAACCAACCAACCAACCAACCAACCAACCAAACAAACAAACAAATGGAATAGCCAAAGCAATCCTGAGCAAAAGCACAGAGTTGACACTACAAGACTTCAAAATGTACTACAAAGCTGTAGTAAACAAAACAGCATGGTAGTGGCATAAAAACAGATGCATAGGCCAACAGAGGAAAATAGAGAATTGCAAAATTAATTCACATATATAGAGCCAACTGGGTTTTGATAAACACCAACAACACTTATTGGGGAAAGGCGAGCCTCATCAATAAATCATACTGGGAAAACTGAATATTCATGTGCAGAAAAATGAGACTAGACCCCCAAGTGTAATCCTATACAATAATTAACTCAAAATGGATCAAAGACCTAACGGTAAGACCTGAAACTATTAGATTACTAGATGAAAATGTAGGTGAAACATTTCAGGAAATTGGTCTGGGAAAATAGTTTATGAATAAGACCTGAAAGCATAGGCAAGAAAAGCAAAAGTAAACAAATGGGATTATATCAAACTTAAAAGCTTCCACATAGCAAAGGAATCAACGAACAGAGTGAAAAGACAATCTACAGAATAGGAAAAATATTTGAAAACTATGCATCTGACAGGGGATTAATATCCAGAATACACAATGAACTCAAACATTTCAACAGCAAGAAACAAACAATCCCATTAACAATGGGCAAATGATCTCAATAGATATTTCTCAAAAGAATATATACAAATGGCCAATGAATATATGAAAAAATACTCAACATCATTAATCATCAGGGAAATGTCAATCAAAACCACAATGAGCTATCATCTTACCCCAGTTAGGATGGCTATTGTCAAAAAGACAAAAAAATAACAAATGCTTGTGAGGGTACAGAGAAAGGGGGAATGTTTCTACACTGTTAGTGGCAATGTAAACTAGTATAGCCACTTGGAGAACAGTAGGGAGGTTTTAAAAAAAAATCTACAAATAGAACTACCATATGATTAGTAATCTCACTACTAGGCATTTATCTAAAGGAATGAAAATCAGTATATCAAAGAAGCATCTGCAACATCATGTTTGTGGTGGCACTATTCATAATAGCCAAGATGTAGAATCAACCTAGATGTCCAACAACAAATGAAAGGATAAAGAAAATGTGGGTTATATGCACAATGGAATACAATTCGGCTATAAAAAATAATGAAATTCTGTCATTCACTGCAACATGGGTAAAACTGGAGTTCGCTTTGTTAAGTTAAACAAATCAAACACAGAAAAACAAGTATCACATACTATTATTCTTATGTGGAAGCTAATAAAAGTTGAGATCAGAGAAGAAAAGATGATACTAAAGGCTGAAAAGGGTATGAGGAAGGGAATGAAAGGAAGAGATTTTTCAAAGGATTCAAAATTATAACACAATAGCTGGAATAAGTTCTAGTGTTCTACACCCTTGTAATATGACTATAGTTAACAATAATATATTATGTGCTTTTAATTAGCTAGAGGGGAAGATATTGAATGTTCAACACAAAGAAATAAGTGTGTTTGATGATGATATGCAACTTACCCTGATGTGATCACTATACATTATATATATAGAAATATCCCTATGTACCTCATAAATATATATAATAACTATATGTCAATTATAAAAATAAAAGGAAAAAGAATCTTTCAATATTTTAACTTTTATTTTAGATTCAGGGGTGCATGTGCACCCTAGGTAAAATTGTGACTCAGAGGTTTGGTGTACAGAGTATTTCATACACTAAAACTCCTAGTTTGTTTTTTTCTGAACCTCTTACTTCTCCTACCCTCGACCCTCAAGTAGAACCCAGTGTCTGTTCTTCTACAATTTCTGCCCACATGTTCTCATTATTCAGCTCCACTTATAAGTGAAAACATGTGGCATTTGGTTTTCTGTTCCTTTGTTAGTTTGCTAAGGATAATGGCCTCCAGTTCCATCCACATCTCTGCAAAGAACATGATCTTGTTCTTTTTATGGCTGCATAATATTCAATGGTGTACATGTACCACATTTTCTTTATCCTGTTGACTGTTGATGGGCATTTAGATTTATTCCATGTCTTTGCCATTGTGAATAGTGCTCCAATGAACATACATGTGCATATGTCTTTGTGGTAGAACCATTTATAATCCTTTGGGTATATACCCAGTAGTGGGATTGCTGTGTTGAATGCTAGTTCTGTTTTTAGTTATTTGAGGAATTGCCACATTGCTTTCCACAATGGTTGAACAAATTTACACTCTCAACAGCAGTTTATAAGCATTCCTTTTTTCTGCAACCTCACCAGCATGTTATTTTTTGACTTTTTAATAATAGCCATTCTGACTGGTGTGGATGGTATCTCGTTGTGATTTTGACTTGCATTTCTCTAATGATTATTACTGAGCATTTAAAAAATATGGTTGTTGGCCACACTTATGCCTTCCTCTGAAAGGTGTCTGTTTATGTCCTTTGCCCACTTTATTATAATTTCTTAGATACATTTCCAGAATGTGTAGATTTGTTACATAGGTATACATGTGCCATGGTGGTTTGATGCATGCATCAACCCGTCATCTAGGTTTTAAGCCCCACATGCATTAGGTATTTGTCATAATGCTCTCCTTCCCCTTCCCCCCTACCCCTTGACAGGCCCTGGTGTGTGATGTTCCCCTCCCTGTGTCCGTGTGTTCTCGTTGTTCAACTCCCACTTACGAGTGAGAACATGCAGTGTTTGGTTTTCTGTTCCAGTGTCAGTTTGCCAATAATGATGGTTTCCAGGTTCATCCATGTCCCTGCAAAGGACATTAACTCATTCCTTTTTATGGCTGCATAGGATTCCATGGTATATATGTGCCACAGTTTTTTTATCCAGTCTATCATTGATAGGCATTTGGGTTGGTTCCAAGTCTTTGCTTTTGTGAATAGTGTTGCAATAAACATACATGTGCATGTGTTTTTACAGAGTGATTTAGAATCCTCTGGGTATATACCCAGTAATGGGATTGCTGGGTCAAATGGTATTTCTGGTTCTAGATCCTTGAGGAACCGTCACACTGTCTTCCACAATGGTTGAACTAATCAAGACTCCCACCAACAGTGTAAAAGCATTCCTATTTCTCCACATCCTCTCCAGCATCTGTGGTTTTCTGACTTCTTAATGATCGCCATTGTAACTGGTGTGAGATGGTATCTCATTTTGGTTTTGATTTGCATTTCACTAATGAACAGGGATGATGAGTTTTTTCATATGTTTGTTGGCTGGATAAAAGTCCTCTGAGAAGTGTCTGTTCATATCCTTCACTCACTTTCTGATGGGGTTGTTTTTTTCCTGTAAATTTAAGTTCCTTGTGGATTCTGGATATTAGACGTTTGTCAGATGGATGGACCACAAAATTTTTCTCCCATTCTGTAGGCTGCCTCTTCACTCTGATAATAGTTTCTCTTGCTCTGCAGAAGCTCTTTAGTTTAATTAGGTCCCATTTATCAATTTTGGCTTTTGTTGCAATTGCTTTTAGTGTTTTAGTCATGAAGTCTTTGCCCATGTATATGTCCTGAAAGGTATTGCCTAGGTTTTCTTCTAGGGTTTTTATGGTTTTAGGTTTTACATTTAAATCTCGCGTCTACCTTGAGTTAATTGCCAATATCCTGAATGATACTGCCTAGGTTTTCTTCTAGGGTTTTTATGGTTTTAGGTTTTATGTTTAAGTCTTCAATCTGTCTTGAGTTAATTTTTATATAAGGTGTAAAGAAGGGGTCTAGTTTCAGTTTTCTGCATATGGCTAGCCAGTTTTTCCAGCACCATTTATTACATAGGGAATCCTTTCCCCATTGCTTTTGTCAGATTTGTCAATGATCAGATGGTTGTAGATGTGTGGTGTTATTTCTGAGGCCTCTGTTCTGTTCCATTGGTCTATACATCTGTTTTGGTACCAGTAACATGCTGTTTTGCTTACTCTATTCTTGTAGTATAGTTTGAAGTCAGGTAGCGTGATGCCTCCGGCTTTGTTCTTTTTGCTTAGAATTGTCTTGGCTATATGGGCTCTTTTTTGGTTCCATATGAAATTTAAAGTAGTTTTTTCTAGTTCTGTGAAGAAAATCAGTGGTAGCTTGATGGGAATAGCATTGAATCTATAAATTACTTTGGACAGTATGGCCATTTTCACAGTATTGATTCTTCCTATCTATGAGCATGGAATGTTTTTCCATTTGTTTTGTGTCCTATCTTATTTCCTTGAGCAGTGGTTTGTCCTTCTTCTTGAAGAGGTCCTTCATGTCCCTTGTAAGTTGTATTCCTAGGTATTTAATTCTCTTTGTAGCAGTTGTAAATGGGAGTTCACTCATGATTTGGCTCTCTGCTTGTCTATTATTTGTTTATAGGGATGCTTGTGATTTTTGCACATTGGTTTTGTATCCTGAGACTTTGCTGAAGTTGCTGATCATCTTAAGGAGTTTTTGGACTGATTTGATGGGGTTTTCTAAATATACAATCATGTCATCTGCAAACAGAGACAATTTGACATCCTCTCTTCCTATTTGAACACCTTTCTTTCTTTCTCTTGCCTGATTGCCCTGACCAGAACTTCCAATACTGTGTTGAATAGGAGTGGTGAGAGAGGGCATCCTTGTCTTGTGCCACTTTTCAAAGGGAATGCTTCCAGCTTTTGCCCATTCAGTATGATGTTGGCTATGGGTTTGTCATAAATAGCTCTTATTACTGAGATTTATTCCATCAGTACCTAGTTTATTGAGAGCTTTTAGCAGGAAGGCTTGTTGAATTTTATCGAAGGCCTTTTCTGCATCTATTGACATAATCATGTGGTTTTTGTCATTGGTTTCGTTTATGTGATGGATTACATTTATTGATTTCTATATGTTGAACCAGCCTTGCATCCCAGGGATGAAGCTGACTTGATCATGGTGGAGAATCTTTTTGATGTGCTGCTGGATTCGGTTTGCCAGTATTTCATTGAGGATTTTCACATCGATGTTCATCAGGGATATTGGCCTGAAATTTTCTTTTCTTTGTTGCATCTCTGCCAGGTTTTGGCATCAGGATGATGCCTGCCTCATAAAAGGAATTAGGGAGGAGTCCCTCTTTTTCTATTGTTTGGAATAGTTTCAGAAGGAATGGTACCAGCTCCTCTTTTTAGCTCTGGTAGAATTTGGCTGTCAATCCGTCTATTCCTGGGCTTTTTTTGGTTGGTAGCTTTGCCCACTTTTTAATGGAGTTGTTTTTTGCTTGTATGTTTAATTTCCTTGTAGATTATGGATATTAGACCTTTGTCAGATGAATAGATTGCAAATATTTTCTCCCATTCTGTAGGTTACCTATTCTGTTGATAGTCTCTTTTGCTATACAGAAGCTCTTTAGTTTAATTAGCTCCCCTTTGCCAATTTTTGCTTTTGTTGCAATTGCTTTAGACATTTTTGTCATGAAATCTTTGCCATTTCCTATCTCCAAAATGGTATTTCCTAGGTTATCTCCCAAGGTTTCATAGTTCTAGGTCTTACATTTAGGTCTTTAATCCATCTTGGGTGGATTTTTTTTTCATATGGTATAAAGAAGTGGTTCACTTTCAGTTGTCTGCAATATAGCTAACCAGTTATCCCAGCACCATATATTGAACAGTGAGTCTGTTTCCCATTGCTTTTGTCAGCTTTGTCAAAGATAAGATAGTTATAAGTGTGGCTTTATTTCTGTGTTCTCTATACTGTTCCATTGATCAATGTGTTTATTTTTGTATCAGTACCATGCTGTTTTGGTTACAGACTTTGTTTGCAGCTGAATAGTTTCTCCATATGCGTCTTGTTTATTTTTGGTGTGCTAAGACTTCTTTTCATTTTCTACTGTCTCTGTTCCCTTCAGTCCAAGTTGGTAATGTTTCTGCATATATAATTCTCTTGAAAACTTTGTAGGTCTCCTGTGCATCTTTCTGGAGTTCATCCCATTAGACAAAAGCATATCTATAGGTCTCTTCAAGATGACCACTTTTCTCCTTTGGACTTCTAATGAGGGACAACACTCTTAATCTCCTTAGAAGCTCTATTGTTTGATTTAAAGCATCTGAGAGTCACACTCTTGCAACCATAAGGGAGCTTTAAAAATAAATCTGACCCAATGACACTTTGAGGCACCATTTTCCCTTTTTAGAAGGTCTTAACAAAGAACTTTATGCTCACACCCTCAGCTTCACTTTAAACTGTGTTTTCTTGAGGATTTCCTAGATTTGAACTTTACTCTTGGCCATTAATTCTAGTATTAATCGCCATCTGAAGAGGCTGGGAATCTTCGTAACTCACAAGTTCTAATTGTTTTAGCAAATCACTCTTAGATTTTACCATAAATAGTATTTATGTGGCATTTTCATCATTTTGGCTGGAAATTTCCTTAGCTAGATCATCCAGGTCACTAGGTACCTTTTGTACCTTCCACATTACTTCTGGCAACTGTCGCTAAACTTTCTACCACTATATAACAAGAATCTTTTTTCCTCAAATTTCCAATAAGATTTTCCTCATTTTCTTTTGAATCCTCACCAACAACCTCTTCTAAGTTAAAAATTCAACAAACAGTCTGATTAAGGCAATTTAGATTTTCACCAATGCTCTCTTTAAAGCTGTTTATCCATCCAGGTGCTGCCCACTTCCTCCCCCACATTTTAGAGTTTTGTTATGGTATATCCCACTTTTAGTACCAAACTGTATTTTTTTATTGCTGCCTAAAAAATTATTCCTAAACATAGTAGGTTAAAACAAAAAAACATTATCTTACATTATCAAGTCAGGAACCTGAGAACAGCTTATCCGGGTGATTCTGCCTCAGGGTCTCTCACAATGCTGCAGGTAAGCTATTGGTCAGAGTTGCAATCATTTCAAGACTGAACAGCCTAGAAAATCTTGCTAAACTTATATAGTTATTGGTATGCCTCAGGTCCTCACTGACTCCTGGCTGGAGGCTACAATTCCTTGCCCACTTCCCCAGAGGGCTGCTGCTGACATTGCTGTCTGTTTTCCCCAGAGCTCCCCTATCTGCTATATAGGGATAGAGATAAAAGAGAAAGCGCCGAAGATATAAATCATAGTGTTTTATAATCCTACCTTTTACAATCATAGTGTTTTATAATCACTTCCGCCATATGCTACTGGTTACACAAACCAACGACGATACACTGTGAGTGAGAATTATATAAGGTTGTGCATACCAGGAGGTGAGGGTCTTTGGGGAATAGACCTACCACAATGACTCAATTTTCTTAACACTGTTATTAAACAATTCATTGCTTCTCTATTGATTCTTAGTTATCTCTAGGATATAGAAAAAGTTTATATGATTTCTGGATTTTTTATTCTGTTCCATTTGTCTCATACTATACTTGTGACCTTTTGATATGTTTTAGCTGAAAGAACAAGAAGAAAGTAAATGGTTAAACAATAGGTCTATAGTTCTGTCTCTCACAAAGGGATTTCCCTGGGAAAAAAGGAAGACAAGGCAATTCAGTCAAATCTCCTTGTAAATATGCTAATGACAGATATCCAGATACACAATTAGTAATATTTGCTAGTGGGAGAGTTCAGCAGGATATACCATTATCTAAGATTATTTCTGGTAAACCAGCCTGGGATCTATGGATTTATGGGGCATAGCTTTCTGGAAAATTTCACATAAGCTGAGTAATTCCCTATCAGATGAACAAATGTTTTCTGCCAATTTGGCAAATAGATGATCAAACTGAGAGGCTTGTTCTGATTTAGTTTGTTTTTTCCTCCAAGAATATTTCATGGATGAGGCCGTCATCTTCCACAGGAGACACATCGTGTGTGTTCGTCTCTTTTTTTGTCATATTAGCAGCCATTGGCAATCAGTGTTAAATTAATTCCTTAGGAGTTGCAAAATGGTGGAATCCTATTGTTCCTTCATTTATTAGCTATAATAGAATACCATAAAGAGAAACTTCCCTTCATCTACTATTTGATAATCCATTGGTATAGTTCTTACAGGGAAGGCAGGATAAATGCTTTAGTTTTTCCTTTATTAATACACAAATGATAAATTTGTTTGCTATCTTCAGTGTTGACCTATTATAGTATTATAAAATCATAGATTTAAACATGTCTTATGTATTTTAATACATTGTAGTTATTACTCTTATTGGTGTTGACATTGTACTATACCATATTTGGCAAGTGGAAACATCATTGAATTGGCTCTTGAGCCCTTTAGACGTAATTCTAATATTCCTTGATAGCTTCCTTATTATCAGGCATGACAACATATTCTAGGTTTATCTTACACATTTCTGCCCAGATTGGAAAACAGCTATTTTTAAGGATTCTTGGTTTCCTTTAGAGGGAATTGATGTTTAGAACCAATGCTTTGAATGTTAAGGTTCTTTATTTTTCTCCTAAAACTAATAAGCAATTTTATTCATAATAAGATTGCAGGATACCAGGTTGATTAAAAAAAGTTTTCTTGTATACAAGCAATGAACAATTTGAATTTGAAATTGAAATCATACCAATCACATTAGCTACAAAAAAGTATAAATTTTATGAAATGTGTCCAAGAGCTACATGAAGAAAACTACAAAACTCTAGTAAAAGAAATACAAGAAATACGAGAAAATCCAAATAAAAGATATTCCATATACAAAGACAGGAAGACTCAATATTGTTAAGATGTCAATTCTTCCTAACTAGATCTATAGAGATTCGATGAAATCCCAATTAAAATCTCAACAAGCTATTTTTTGGTTATTGACAAACAGATTCCAAAATTTATATGAAAAGTCAAAAGACCCAGAATAGAAAACGAAATATTAAAGGAGAAAAACAAAGTCAGAAGACTGATGTATTGGACCTCAAGACTTATCACAAAGCTATAGCAGTCAAGAGAGTGTGGTATTGGGGAAAGAATAGAAAAGTAGACAAATGGAACAGAATAGGGAGCACAGAAATAGGCGTAACAGGTACAATCAACTGATCCTGGACAAAGGAGAAAGGCAACCCAATGGAGAAAAATCATTTTTTCAACAAATGATGCTGGAACAACTGAACACCCACAAGCAAAAAATAAAAAGATTCTAAACACAGACCTTACATTTTCACAAAAATCAACTCAAAATGGATCACAGACATATATGCAAAATGCAAAACTACAAAATTCCTAAAAGACAACATAGGAGAAACCGAAGGTAACTTTGGCAATGACCTTTCTTTAAATCACATTTTATCGCAGTTTATTTGTAGAAGCAATTAGAAATCAGAATACTGAAAAATGCTTTGTTATACATAAAAATTTCCTTTTCTTTTTAATTACAAGGTGATGCCTATGCCTGGAGAAGGCATTTTTCATTCTTACAATTTCTAGATATGAAGATAACTGGATTAAAACTATTATAAATGGAATATTGATTTCTTTCAGGTATTATTGGTTAAATTAGTGAAATTCAAAGTGGAAAAACATGTTAGATATCTATTAAAATAGTAATTTCAGCTATGGTAGCTAATTACTCTTTTAGTAGGCATTTTAAGTCTTTCATAATGTATAGAAATTGAAAGGCTATTAAATCATTTATTTTTTAAAAATTTCAACTTTTATTTTGGATTCAGGGGGTATATGTGCAGGTTTGTCACATGCTTATATGGTGTGATGTTGAGGTTTGGGGTAAGAATGATCTCTGGTAGGCCGGGTACAGTGGGTCACGCCTGTAATCCCAGCACTCTGGGAAGCCGAGGCGGGTGACTCACCTAAGGTCAGGAGTTCGAGACCAGCCTGGCCAACATAGCAAAACCCCGTCTGTACTAAAAATACAAAAAGTTAGCCAGGCATGGTGGCATGTGCCTGTAGTCCCAATTACTCAGGAGGCTGAGGCACAAGAATCACTTGAACCCAGGAGGGAGAGGTTGCAGTGAGCCAAGATCACGCCACTGCACTCCAGCAGTGGTGAAGAGACTCCGTCTCCAAAAAAAAAAAAAAAAAAGAAAAAGATCCCTGGTAGTGGGCATAGTACCCACTAGGTATAAGCTGTAGTTTTTCAGCCTACACCCCCTCCCCCAAGCAGTCTCCAGCATCTACTGTTCTCACCTTTATGTCCATGTGTATTCAATATTTAGGTCCCACTTAGAAACGAGAACATGCAGTATTTGGTTTTCTTCCTGTGTTAATTCACTTAGGATAATGGCTTCCAGCTGTAGCCATATTGCTGCAAAAGACATGATTTCATTCTTTTTTATGGCTTTATAGTATTTCATAGTGTGTATGTACTACATTTTTCTGTATCCAAACCACTATCAATGTGCAACTAGGTTGATTCCATGTCTTTGCTGTTGTGAATAGTGCTGTGATGAACATACAAGTTCATGTATCTTTTTGGAAGAATGATTTGTTTTCCTTTGGGTATATACTGAGTAATGTAATTGCTGAATTGAATGGTAGTTCTTACCAAATTACTTTCCACATTGGTCAAACAAATTTGTGAATGCCAATATTCTTACTGTTACCAGTTTCTCCACAGTTTTGCCAACAAAGTTGATTGTCAATTTTTGAGAAACTTCTTTTTTGATAAATAGTGTCTTGGCATAATTTTAGTTTATTTATTTATTTTTTAACTATGAGCAAGATCGAGCATCATTTCATATGTCTAAGGCCATTTCCTTTTTTCTGTGAATAATCTGTTCATTTCACTAGCCCATTTTAAAACAAAGTTATTGGGATTTTTCTTCTCTATTTTTAGAAGTTATTTATAGCAGTCATTCTCAATGTATTATCCAGGGATCCCTGTGGTTCACCAAGACTATTTATGAGGTTGCAGAAGTCAAACATCTTTTCATAATACTAAGATAGTATCTGTCTTTTCATTGTCATTATCTCATGAGTGTTCAGTGGAATTTTCCACAGGTTACATGACATGTAGTATTGCAACAGGTTGAACACAGGAATAGCTATCTTTTCTTAAGCCATTTTTAGAAACTGAAAAAACGTAAAGCAGTAACGATCCTCCCACTTTCACTTTTTACATAATTAAATTTATTGATTTGAGTTTTATAGAATTTTGGACTTCTTGTCAGTAACACTAGGTGCAAGAGGATAATAAAAAAACACTTTTGAGACCAGCCCCAATGGGTTACCTATAATCCCAACACTTTGGGAGGCCGAGGCGGGAAGACTGCTTTACCTCAGGAGTTTGAGACCAGCCTGGACGATATAGTGAGACCTCATCGCAACAAAAAAATTAAGGCCGGATGTGGTGACTTATGCCTGTAATCCCAGCATTTTGGGAGGCCAAGGCGGGTGGATCACGAGGTCAGGAGATTGAGACCATCCTGGCTAATATGATGAAACCCCTTCTCTACTAAAAATACAAAAAATTAACCAGGCGTGGTGGTGGGCATGTGTAGTCCCAGCTGCTTGGGAGGCTGGGGCAGGAGAATGGCGTGAACCCGGAAGGTGGAGCTTGCAGAGAGCCAATATCGCACCACTGCACTCCAGCCTGGGCCACAGAGTGAGACTCCGTCTTGAAGAAAAAAAAAAATTTAAAAATTAGCTGGGTGTGGTACTGCATGCCTGTGGTCCCAGCTACTCAGGAGGCTGAGATGGGAGGATTGCTTGAGCCCAGGAGGTTGAGGCTACTGTGAGCTGTGATTGCACCACTGCCCTCCAGCCTGGGTGACAGAGTGAGACCCTACCTTAAGAAACAAAAAAAGAAAAACAGAAGAAAATAAATGCTCTTAACTGTTCAGGAAAAAAATGAATTAGTGTCATATATCCTGTTAAACTATCAGAGTGAGAAATGATATTTTTTTGACTCAAGTCCTCAGGAAGTTAAATATGCAAAGATCCTCCCAAAAGCCACTTAGATTGGAGCAAGGTGGCAGTGGGGAAAGGGTTACCTGATAGCATCAGTATCCTTGCTAAATTTGAAGCAAACAGGGCAATGTATAGGGTACAGGTGAGTAGAGGTGGTCTGGGGGCGTGAATACCTCCCTCTTCATGGCCAATAGGCTCTGCTGAGTGTTTATGACATGGTTTTTGGTAGTCACATCACGCTGTTGACTTACACTTACCCTTTATTTTTGCACTTTGCATATTTAGATCTTATGGACATCTAGGGAAAGCCAATTTGGCCATTACCAGGATGCAGACATGTTCAGAGGATGAGAATTCACCTCTCTATTAAGGTAAGTGTGTACAGGAATGAGTGGGGATCCTGGCTGCTTTTGTGTCCTAGTGACATATGTAGTTCATACTCTAATTTCATACTATGAACTCCAGAGCTGCTTCCCTAAGCTATTAGAAGAGCTGTGCAGGGAGGCCACTACTGTGAAAATATTGGATTGCTTCTGGAAACCTGCTTTTCCAGAACCTGCTCCCTGTAAGGTTAGCTTCATTCTTATGGAAAATAGCAGTTACACATTAAAGATTTTCGGCAGTCCCAAGCCGAGAACACACACTATAACGGAATTGTGGGAAACAAGCAAAAACAGTTATCAGTTACTGTAGTAATCAAACATTATTGCGTGAAAGCTTGGGAACAACCTTGCGAAGCCAAATAGATGGGCTTCAGGACGCATTCCACAGCTGTATCCTCACTTCTCATCATTTCTTTTCCCAGGGCTTAGGAGAGAGCAAACTAATCTGCATACCAGTCTGTCATCTTCATTACCTAGGAGATAAACCAATTCTCCAAGGGTTTCTTTACCTCCAGCCACCCATCCTCCCCTGCAGTTTAATTTGCATTTGTGTTACTCATTTGGTTGTTATTTATAAAGTGGCAGAGATTAGGTTTCAGAGTAAAGTTGGATTTGGTGCTAGAGTTCATAACTACTTTTTTAAAACTAAAATTTCCTTAATAAGCCAAAAGGAGGAGGAATTGCTCCTGGTAGGATGCTGACTAGGTCTTAGGATGAAACATTCTTTCTGCACAATTCTTGATTGTGGTTGTTACTCTCCAGTCTTTGGCTACTGGTGCTGAAGCCAGGAGCCTCACTTCGGAAGTACAGTTACAAAATGATAAAAGGTGAGCAAGTATTGCTAGAGCTATTTGTTTCTATTAAAATGGAAGGGGAAGTTTTGCAATCTGGCTGCCGCCATAGAAGATATGGTTTGGATGTTTGTCTCCTCCAAATCTCATGCTGAAATGTGATTCCTAATGTTGGAGGTAAAGCCTGGTGTGAGGTGATTGCATCATGGCGGCAGATGCCTTGTGAACGGCTTAGCACCATCCCTTGGTGATAAGTGAATTCTTGTCCAGCTCATGTGAAATCTGATTGTTTAAAAGAGTCACAGACTCTCTGTCTCTGGCTCCTACTCTCACCATGTGATGCACCTGCTCCTCCTTCGCCTTCTGCCATGACTGGAAGTTCCCTGACGCTCTTGCCAGGAGCAGATACTGGAGGCGTGCTTGTACAGCCTGCAGTACTGTGAGCCAATTAAGTCTCATTTCTTTATAAATTACCCAACCTCAGGTATTTCTTCACAGCAATGCAAGAATGGACTAACGCCGGAAAGAAGAATCTTGGTCAAGTCAGCCTACAAGACTTGTCCTTAGTTTTGTGCTTCTCAGTGTTGCCCAAATTAAAAGATAGATTTATAAACCCGATCTCAATGTACTGATTTACAGTGAAGGGATTCTCTTTTATGAATCCTGGAACAATTAAGCCCATTGTCCTGAGCATTGTTTTCTGAAATATAGCTCCACCCAGGGAAGGAGTCAGTAGTTGGAGCCTGGTGAATTAGATTCCAGATATACGGATTAGACTATTCTTGCAGGAGTTAGGCAAAGCACAGAAAGGACCTCTTCCACTGATAGGGATTCTAGGTTTGCCTTCATAGCAATCTGGAAGCAACGCTCACCTGCACTTGCATTTCGACTCTCCTCCACTTAGTCTTTACTTCACCATGCACTATGCCCAGCTAATTTTTAATTTTTTTGTAGAGATGGGGTCTTGCCACATTGCCCAGGCTGGTCTCTTTTAATAATTATGCAACCTCAAAGAATAGTTTTCAGCTTCACCATTAGTATCATCACTCTTATGTCCTTCTAGGTTTGTATTCTTAGAGGTTGAAAGTCCATAGTTAAGTACTTAGACAAGGAGACCTGGCTGACCTGTTCTACCATAGGCGATCTGTAGGCCTTGAGACCATTATCATTACCTTTCTATATCTTTAGTTTCTGCATCTATAAATGGGTGTATTAGTAACTATCTTATCTCATGGAGCTATAATGGGGTTGTAAGAAATAAATCCAGTGAAGTTCTAAGTATGTGTGGTAGGCAGCCTCTATGGTGGCCCCAGTGAGTCTCACCTCCTGGTATTCACGTCCTTATGTAGTCCCCTCTACCAGTAAACAGGGCTGATAGGGCTAATTAAGACATACATTATATCCTTAGTGAAGAATAAAGTGGCACTGCTGTCAGCATTATTCACTGAGGAAGTGAGCCTGGCAATACAGATATCAGCAAACTGAAGGGGAACTTAGAATTTGACTGTTCTAGTCCCTTCACCCAAACTGTTCTTTAAAAAAACAGCTCTTCAAAATGCTCTCCAAAACTATCTTTCAGGTTCAAAGAAGTTTGGAGAATATTTAACACTAAACTATCCTTTTAGAGAGGCACCATGAACCCTTCTCTGATAAATATTTATTTTCATTTTTTTCACTTCTTGTTTTTTGAGACAAGGTCTCACTGTGTTGTCCAGGCTGGAGTGTGGTGGTGCAAACACAGCTCACCACAGACTTGACGTCCTGAGCTAAGTGATACTCCTCCTTCAGCTTCCTGAGTACCTGGGACCATACACCACCACAGCAGGCTTTTTTTTTTTTTTTTTTGGAGGGACAGGGTCTTGCCATGTTGCCCAGGCTGGTTTCAAACTCCTGGGCTCAAGTAATCCTCCCATCTTGGCCTCCCAAAGTGCTGGGATTACAGGTATGAGCCACAGCTTCTGGCCCTGATTTTTTTTTAAAATTATTATAAAAGCAATACAGGCTCATGTACGGGGGCTGACAAAAAACCCCAACAAACTCAAAGGAGAGTCTTCTAAAGACATCTTTAGAAGACTTCAATTTCTAATTGCCAAATTCCACTCAGGAATAGAAAGCAGCTGGGAAGATCCACATCAGATTCTTTGTATTCCACACACAGCCCCAAGCTGTTTGTCTAACAATGTGGGCTTTGGAGCTAGTCAGCCTGGAGCCTCCTGTTTCTTCCACTTGCTTTTAGACTTTAGTTAAAAGATAACTTCTCTGTAACTCAGTGTCCTTATTAGCACAACTGGGAAAATAACAATACTAACATAAGGGAATATTGTGAGAATTTAATGAAATAACAGGCAAGGCTTTTTTTTTTTTTTTTTTTTTTTTTTTTTTTTTTTAAACTATTAGACCTATTTCTGTAATGATGTATAGCTTTATCTGTTTCTGACCATTGCAAAAAATAAAACCCTACTTTTATAACAAATAACAGTGTAGTGACTTTTAAAATATAATTTTGAGAGGAAAAGGTCTTTTAAAGCATGGTATGAAACTTGGAAAACATAAAATAATGATTGCTCAATTTCACTACATGCAAATTAGCATTTATGAAAAAGAACAAACCTCACTAATAATGTTAGAAGACAAACGGCAAAATGGAAAATTGTTGTGTATAGAAAAAGCTCCCATTTCTTTAAAGCATGAAGAACTTTTCCAACTAAATAGATTAACCCAGTAGAAAAGCACAAACTAAGTACTGTACTTCGGACACACACACACTTTGCCAATTTGCAAATGAGAGTCACGAGACATGATCCTTTTCCTATGAAATCGGCATGTTTTAGAAGAGTGTTAGTGAATGTACAGGGTTACTAAGTATGTATAAGAAAATGGAGGCCTGTCATGGTGGCTCATGCCTGTAATCGCAGCACTTTGGGAGGCCAAGGCTGGTGGATCACCTGAGGTCAGGAGTTCAAGCCCAACCTGGCCAACATGGTGAAACCCTGTCTCTATTTAAAACACAAAAATTAGCCAGGAATGGTGGCACATGCCTGTAATCCCAGCTACTCGGGAGGCTGAGGCAGAAGAATTGCTTGAACTCAGGAGGTGGAGGTTGCAGAGAGGTGAGATCACGCCACTATACCCCAGCCTGGGCAACAGAGTGAGACTCTGTCTCAGGAAAAAGAAAAAAAAAAGAAAATGGAAATATTAATGTACTATTTGTGGAGGTAAACTGGTCTAACTTTTGTTATATCATATAAAATGTGAATTCGAATTAAGATTTTTAAAAAAGGCATACCACTTGAACTAAGAATTGCACTTTCAAGATGGTCTACCAATATGCTTTTGCACATGCACAAAGATTTGTGTGTAACCATGTGGCAGTGTTTTTTGTACTTGCAAAGTTACTGGACACAGAATTTGCAAAGCTCTAAAAAAGTTTTGTAGTAGAGAAATCTTTAATTTTTTTTTTTTTTTTTTGAGACGGAGTCTCGCTGTTGCCCAGGCTGGAGTACAGTGGCACGATCTTGGCTCACTGCAAGCTCCGCCTCCCAGGTTCATGCCATTCTCCTGCCTCAGCCTACCAAGTATCTGGGACTACAGGCGCCTACCACCAAGCCTGGCTAATTTTTTGTATTTTTAGTAGAGACGGGGTTTCAGTGTGTTAGCCAGGATGGTCTCGATCTCCTGACCTTGTGATCCGCCCATCCCGGCCTCCCAAAGTGCTGGGATTACAGGCGTGAGCCACCGCGCCCAGCCTAGTTTTTTTTTTTTTTTTTAAACTAGCTCTTACTAAACTTTGGCTTTCGAATCCTGCTTTAAGAATAACACCAGCTACAATCCATAGAAAGTAGAATTCTCTAAAAAGCACTGTAGAAAATGCTGTTCTTGTAAAAACTTTCCAACCATTAATTACCTGGAGCTGTGGCTTTAAGAATTACAAGCAGGAAAGTACTCAAAGACCAAAGGACTCAGCATAGAGTCAAAAAACACCTGTGGTCTTTGTTTCTTGAGGAAGTTCTCTCCCTAGAAGAGAAGGGTTTTTTGTTGTTTTCTTGTTTTTTTACCCTGGTTGAAAATGGATGACTTTAAAATTTGCATGAAAAAAGAACAAAGGAGTTCTGCTTCCTTAAAGGCTGTAGACATTAGCAAAACTGAATGTGCCTTCTACCCTAATAAAAAGTCATGTTTTCTACAAGGTCCTACTTTTTCGTGAGGCCATCAGGGAGCTGAGGTCCAAAGGCAACCAGGTAGACAGAATTTCCAAAGAAGGACAAGGAAAGAGGCACATGAGCTCTTTCAGTTTTGGCAGCTCATGGTGGGAAGAGGGGGCCAACACAGAATTGGGTAAAAAGAAAATAAAGCTAAAACAAATACTACATCTTAAAGGCTGAATATGAACCAGCACGGCAGTTTAGAAACCCTGGGTGTCCCAGACATGAGAGATGACTCCTGTCACTCACCAGCTCTTTTCCAGGGACTCCCTCACAGAGATGAGATAGGACAGGGGCCCGGAATGGTGTCCCTCAGAGGCGAGGGGCCTGCCATCCTCAGAAGCAAGACGTGAAGCCGCTGGTGGAGGGGAGGAAGCCCTTCAGCTCCCAGCATCCAGGCTGAAGTCCACCACTGCTGGGAGAGCAGAGCGAGCCAAAATTGTCTACACCTGGGGGAAATGAGTTGTCTACACCTGGGGGACTTACGGAGCACTTTCTCCTGCCTTTTGGGAGCAGGAGAGGAGCAAGAACGCTGAGAAAGGCCCGCTTATGTGGCCCAGGTGGCCCAGGTCAGCCCAGGTCTGAGGCTGCACCTGAAGAAACATGCCTGCCTCCACCAGCAACCCAGCACCAGGTAGCCAGCACCAGTGGGCTAGCTCTGGGCAGGTGCAGAGAGGAGAGCAGCAGGGACCACTGAAGGCTGAGGGTGGGGCATGAAGAGCGGGCAGCAGCGGCTCACCACTAGAGGAATTCAGATCCATGTGGCACTGAAGGTAACCTAGTACCCCAAGCCCCACCTCTGCTCAGCTTACTCACCAGACTGACTCAGTTCCTACCTCCCAGTCCGCAGACTGGACACAACTGAGGAAAGAAACGTGAACATTGGAGTCAGGCCGATAGAAATGGTCCAAACTGGAACCCAGTGAGAAACAAGGGTAAAAAAAGGCCAAGGGCTCTCCCTGAATGTTAGCTTGGAATCTAAGAATGTAACATGATTCTATGAAATCATATTGATAAATCTGCCTTGATATTGTTTCCTGGTTTCTTGGACCTGTTAACATAGTGAAGGATGCTGTCAGATCACTGTCTGGTGCATAGTGCTCCTAACACATGATAAGAGGAATTACAAGCTTCCAATATGACAATGACACTGGAAATTCCTTAAAGACAAAACAGAACCTAGCGTAGTGATTGCACAGAGGAAGAGTTTGGTAACTTTACCTCTAATCTTTGCTGTGAATTAAGTCCTCGGTGAAGAAAGACTGGATTTTCACCAAATTTGTATTTTTATATCATTCCCCTTTTAAATTTGTATATTAAATGGTTCTACCCTACACAGAGAATATGCTTACATTTTCCTTTATTAGACTGTTTATTCCAGATGCTATGACCATTTCTGCCTTTGTTTCCCCTAACTGCTGAGTAGGAGGAGAGAGAAGAAATTATGCATTTTGTGAGTGAAGAAACTAAGGCTGAAGGAGGTTGTGAATATTTTACGTTAACGAGAGACAGGGAAAAAAAATCCTCTAATGTGTTGTCTTTCACTAAACTATGAGGCTGCTCAATTTTTTTATCTTAGCAACTTATCATTTTTCCCAGGGTCAATGACTACTTGCAAAAAACAGTAAGTCTATATTCGCCCAAGGAAAAGATCTGATCTGAATACCAGAATACCACTGGTACATGTAGAGATATGGGTCTCCTGTTTATAGTTGATATTTCTACATTAAGATGAAACAGCTGCCAATTCAAAACTGCAGCCCTCCAGCAAAGCCCCACGGCATTATAAAAAAGCATATACTCTTGGCACTTTCCAGCTGTCAGCCTCACTGCTCACCTTTCGTCTTGCATTTTATTATAGATATTTTGACCAGGATTTTATTATGTGGAGCAAGAGAGGAATTCACCCGTTCCCTGTCATAAAACACCATCTCCACCGAGAAAACAGGGAAATTGGAGCAGAAGCTTGGTGTCTGAAAATATGATTTTGCCTGGAGAGTATCCAAGCCTGTCATCTTTGCAGGCAGCCTGGCATAGTGGTTAGCTTTAGTGAGCTGCAATTTGAGATTGAGATAAAATCTAGTCCAAACTAACATTCTTTAAGTCCTTCATAAGGTGAGGAGTATGCGGTGTGGGACAGGAATGAGATTGCCTGAGGGATCTAAGTGGTTGCCACAGAGGAGAGGGATGAGACGATGCTGGGCAGAGAACCAAGCAGGTATTGCAGACCTTGGCCCTGCACACCCAATCTCTGAATAATATTGTTTGTTTGTTTTTTTTCCAGAAACTGTAACCCAAGGTCCTAGGGTTTGGGGTATGCACTATGAAAAACTATCCATTTGTAACTGTTGCAGTGTGAATTCTTCGTCATCTCAAAATGTTCTAGGAAGAAGCTCAGCCCTGGAAAAACAAAAACGAGTTTTCTCCAGAGATAGCTGAGTTGGAGATGAACTTTGGTGAACTCTCCTCAGTACCCTACTAAAACCCTTGCCCAGGGAGGAGCTTATTTTCCATTTGGTTTGTACTTGTGACGTATGTAAAAGCATGATCAGTACCTGCACCTGCACTGCCTTTACTCTGCTGCTACATACGATGAGTCAGCTAACCAGCCCAGGAAAATTCCTGTTTCACCATTGTTCGGGGAGGAGCTGTTTCGGGAACTATCCTGGATGTCTTCCTTACTTGTTGCAAAGAATAAAATCTCCTCGTTACATCCTCCTTGGTTGTGGTCATTGGACTGTCACCTGCCAGGTGATTGAACCCACCCATTGTGTGGGTAACGAAAATAGTAGCTTTCATATTTTCTGTTTTATCTATATTGCTAAAATTAAATTGTCCTCTAGATATGGATACCTACCAATAAGGGCCAATGGCTGGGGTAGAATTGGGTGAGTTCTGCATAATTTTTCAACCAAATCTCCATTACAAATGCTGTGTCTTCTTTATCAGGTCCATCATTCTGCCCTTTGGAAATCTCCTTCTATGGGTAGGGCTTTTCCCAGTTCTGCACGTGGGGTTGCACTTGCAGATAACACTTGATGTTTACGGCAGAGGAACAAGGTTTTGCCTGTCTCTTCTCTGGTGCTATTTGCTTAGGAATCTGGCTGTGACATGTACCCCTGGAGAGCCCACGCTGTGCTGTCTTGGGAGCCTCCTGAAGGCCTGGGAGACAGACCCTTGGCTCTCACTTCTTTGCAGATTCATACAACTGGCCAGCCTTTAGTCTCTTGTTTCTCACTCAAATCCAGTGATCTAGTTTCTGCATCACAGATTTTAAATATGGCTGTTCTCCAAATATATACGATTATAATTCAAAACACATACAAATACCACGTTAAGAGAGTGCAGTTTTTTTTTTAAGATAAAAAGCAGATAAATCATGTATGTGTCTTATGGTTGCAATAATAGCTACACTAATGTTTATGTCAAATCTCAAAGGAGAACAAATAGCTTAACCAATGGTGTGTAACAAAGAACTCCCACTGTGAAACACAATAGGACTTGTTAGTTCATCATGTAGCATACCTGGAAAAAATGGATTTTTGAATAATCTGGGATAAGCTGACCTATTTTTTTATGTAAGAGGAGAATAGAAGTTGCTTTGAATTTAACGTGCCTTACTACCGAAAACCTGTGAAGTTTTACTTTAAGGACATAAAGTCTCAGTAATGAGAAGGTATTTTGGTATATTTATAACCTCCAATTGCAATAGGTCAATTATGTGTATGTTACACATTATGTGTGTGTGTGTGTGTTGTGTGTTAATACATTATATGTGAGTGTGCTATATGTATATGTTTGAAAAAGAGATTATTGTTTACCTGATGGGATAATTCAATTGAGTTGAATCATAAAACTTTATTTTTATACTCTAGGTATTTCAAAATCACCATTTTAAATGTGAAAATATAAATGTTGGAGAGACTGTAAACCTCATTTTATGGATTCATTTAATTTTGAATATGAGTGATTTATTTTCTTTGAGTCAATATTTTAGAAGAATAAAATTATGAAATCTTAAAGAGAAAAAATTTTACCCTTCTTTTCTTGCAACTGAGGGTACACATTCCAAAGGACAGTCTTGGTAATATAAAGCTGGGCTCACAAAAGAATGTCTTCAAACACTTGTTAATCACCTCAGGAGAGGAAGCAGTGACATCCACATTTTTTTGTTGTTGTTTTTCACCGATGAGCACATGGATGAAAGGTAATAGCTGGTCCTCACTTGAAATGGTACGTCACATGCATGCTCGTTAAATTTATGATAACTGAATTTACTAAGAACTATAGTTTATGAATGGAATCCAAAATTTTGCTATTGGATAACCTCTAAAAAGACAATGCAGTGGGTTTTTATTGCCCCAGAATTCCAATGGTTGCTTTCAAATCCTACAGATTGGTTGAACACATAATGTAAAAACAATTTCTGGGTTAGTAAGCCAGCCAAGGGACACTGAATATCCAATGATTAATGTTCTCAATGCCTGCTCACAGATATAGCTCAGCCTCTTTTAGTCAAAATGGAGCTGACACTGTGCCCTCCCAGGAAAGAATCCTAATGCTATATTAGTAACTTTCAATCAAGTTAATGAAAAGCTTGCCATTTTGGAGGATAATCCTTGGCATGGGCCTTTAGTATTCTCTGCATTTTAAAAGTTTAAAATAATTTTACTGAGGAATGTCCTGTAGTCATCAGTCTAGATCAGCTTTTCCAGTTACTACATGCTCTTTTAAAATTGGAATTCAAATATTCTTTTATTTCAGGAGAAGTATTTTTGAACTATACATTTAAATATGTTATATTTCTTTTTTATTTTTAGCCACTGGAAGGGGGCTGAGGACCTAGTAAAATTCTAAGGTATTGTTTTAACTGATCATAAATGAGCATCTTTCTAGCATCCTCATCTGTGGGCGTCTGAAGGTATCCACTCTTTACATCTGATTCTGAATACTATTGATTCCCTTTCATAAACTACCAGGGCAACCTAAATTCCAGGGAGCGGGTATTGATCTACTTTGGAATAATTATACTGCCTATCACGACCAATTCTAATTTTGCTTTTTATTTGCTGCATACCCAGGACAGGAGATACATAGGGCTTCCGAGACAGAGCTATAGAGCTGCTGGCTAAAAATTATTGAATATCATCTCTGAAATCATTAACTGTAACAGAGCTATTCTTCTTGAGAAGTTCTTCCTAAAAGGTTTAGGATCTCACAAAACTGGATCTAGCTGCTCCTCTTTTCCACAGCTCCCAACATACTCAGTGTATGTAGCACCTCACTCCTAGCCAGTGGTGTGCTGGCAAATAATGTTTAATAACTGGCTCTCTGGGAGAAAAACCAAATTAAAACAAAAACAAAAATCCCTCCCTTATAGCACCTGCCAATTTCTGTGGTATAAATACTTTCATCCTGGCTGATTTCAAGCTACAACTGTGATGTCACTGAACATGGAGTTGGGAAGAGATCCTTGCAATCAGGTGTGAGCTTACTCCAGCACACCATTACTCCTTGTCTAAAAGTTTCACTTTTAACCTCTGCTTTCCTGCTGCAAGTGCTGGAAAACTGTTGAACTTGAAGTGATTCAAACTCAGTTTTCCTAGGTCTAACTCTGTGAACTTGATCAGCTGGAGTGGAGGAAGCTGTCTTTGGTTGTTACTATGTGGTGGCATATATGCTTCCAACATTATATAGCAGAAACTTTAGCTGAATACACTTCCCCAGTTACTACAAGCAAGATGAGTCTAGAGTTAGTCCCAATTACTTTTGCTAGTTGAATCTGGTGGTACTCAACTGAGAGTGATTTTCCTGCTCAGATAACATTTGGCAATGTCTGGAGACATTTTGAATGTCACAACTGGGGAGACAATGGTATGGTATATACTGAGTAGGGGCCAGAGTATAACATCCTATAATGCACAGGGCAATCTGCACAACAAAGAATTATCTGGCCCAAAATGCCAATAGTGCTGAGGTTGAAAAAGCCTGGTTTAGTCAGATCCAGGCATGCCACAGAAATACTGTACATTGCAGCCTTCATCCCACAGCTTCTTGTTGGGATTTGCCACCATGTACCCCACATAAGGAACATTCAATCCAGATATACCCAGTTCTGTTATATCTTGCAAACAAGATTTTATTGGAATGCAAACAAGATTTTATTCATGGAAGTATTTGGGTACTGATGTTCAGCACAGCCTGCCTTGGCTTGCCCACTGTTGTTATTTGAAACTCTGCCAGTACTTTAACCCTCCAGTCCTAGTGAAGGTGCTCAGAGATGCTGCCAGATGGGCATTAACCATCTAATTAATCGTTAACCATTAGAGGGTTGTGTGGGAGGTGCCAGCTGGCTTTGGGCTGGAAGACCTTTGATCTCTTTTTCCATTTGAAGCAATGCATCTGCATCTTCTCTAACACCAGGATAGTTCCCTGGGTTTGTTCATCTGGCCATTATGTGTGTCCAGATGTGAAGTTTGGAGAAAGGCCTGCCAAAGTGTTTTTACTATCTTTATAGTGGCAGCATTTTGTGACATGTGGGGAAAGCAGTATTAAATTGACTTTCTTTAATTCTGTGTAGAGATTCTTTAATTCTAGCAGAGAATGAAGGCAGAGATCGAGATGAAGACACTTCAGTCTTTGATGATGTCGTGTAACTCCTGACTTGATCTATATGGAAGCCATCTCTACCTCTGCACTGATACAAATACACGGGACAATACCTCAGATAACTAGAGTGGCTTTGAGTTCAATGTTTCTTACATGCTACCAAATGCATGGACAATGGCGTACATGTATCTGTAAAGCTTGTATTTTTGTGGATTTCCAGTAGATGACAGGGTGAGTTCCCATAACCCTCCCTGTCCCTTGTGAAAACATCTAGCAAGTAAGATAAAAGATAAAAAATGGTTAATAGCTGTTAAACATCTCCATGAACAAGCAGCAGACAGTGGACTTTCTGTTTACTTATAGATAAACATAATGGAAAATGGATAAATCTCCATGGGCTAGAAGCACCAGCTTTCAAATGGGTTCTGAAGCGGAAGGCCTACTGGAGTTTGGGAATGGGAACAGAATGTGACAGCAAGGATATTACCCTTATAGGAAATAAAAATAAAAGTGTAGGAGATGAATAAAAAATAGCACATGTGTGACATAGGAGTGGAGCTAGAGACCATATGAAATGGGGGTGGGGTGAGGAATGGGGTCTGGGCCCCAAGAATGATTGAAGACTGAAAGAATCTTCAGTTGCATTCAGAACCTGAAGCTGCTAGAGAACTTTCATCAAGGATGGCTGGATTGAACAGAAAGAGCTGGAAAACCAGGAAGTAGACCAAGCCTAGTGCTGGCCTCAGACCACAGATCTTTGCTATCCTGTCTCAGGATTCCTGAGATCACTGCTGGCCTGTATTTAGGCACCTGCAATTCCATGAAACAGGTAAGGGTGAACACAGAAAGAAGACACTCACATTTTAAAACCTTCACTCAATGTGAATTTGCATATGAAATTTTCAAATAATATGAAGAAACATAACCAATATATTTAACAAATTCAACAAGCCTGAAAATTGTCTCCCAAGAAAATGAAAATTTTTTAAATTCTGAAAAATTACTTTTAAAACATCTTCTTTAAGACAGTATACATTATTCAAATGTTTAATCTAATATATACAATTCATAGAATAGAAGGTTATGCAACAAAAATGCGTTGATACAAATTACATAAAAATATATGTATAAAGATTTCAAAGTATAGAAATGTGCAAAACTCAGAGGAAACCATGAAATCACTTGTATTTTTAATTCAAGTGGTTATCCTCAAATACAAAGGAATATTCTTATATTTTTTAATTTTAACTTTGAAAATTTTTAATTTTTGTGGCTACATAGTAGATGTATATATTTATGGGTTACATGAGTTATTTTGATATAGGCATGCAATGTGTAATAATCACATCAGGGTAAATGGAGTAGCCAGCACCTCAAGCATTTATCCTTTGTGTTACAAACAATCCAATTGTATTATTTTAGTTATTTTTAAACGTACAATTAAATTACCTTATAGTCATCCTGTTATGTTAGCAAATACTGGGTCTTATTCATTCTTATTATTTTTTGTAACCATTAACCCTGTCCGCTTCCTTCCTAACCCCCCACTACCCTTCCCAGCCTCTGGTGACCATCCTTCTATTCTCTATCTTCATGAGTTCAGTTATTTTAATTTTTAGCTCCCACAAATAAGTGAGAACATTTGAAGTTTGTCTTTCTGTGCCTGGCTTATTTTACTTAACATAATGAACTCCAGTTCCATCTGTGTTGTTGCAAATGACAGTATCTCATTCTTTTTTGTAGCTGAATAGTACTTCATTGTGTATATCTACCACATTTTCTTTATCCATTAATTTGTTGATGAACATCTAGGTTACTTTCAAATCTTAGCTATTGTGAATAGTGCTGCAATAAACATGAGAGTACAGATCTCTCTTCAATATACTAGTTTCTTTTGGGCATATATCTAGGAGTGGTATTGCTGGATTATATGGTAGCTCTATTTTTAGTATTTTGAGGAACCTCCAAACTGTTTTCCATAGTGGTTGTACTAACTTGCTTATATTTCCACCTACAGTGTACATGAGAATTTCCTTTTCTCCACATCCTCATCAGCATTTGTTATTGCCTGACTCTTGGATAAAAGCCATTTTAATTGGGGTGAGATGATATCTCATTGTGGTTTTGATTTGGATTTCTCTAATGATCAGTGATGTTGACCACCTTTTCATATATCTGTTGGCCATTTGTATGTCTTCTTTTGGCCATTTGTGTGTTTCCAGTGTTCTGGAGAGTTTCCCTAGTACTTTCTCGTAATAGTTTCATAGCTTTCAGTCTTAGATATAAGTCTTTAATCCATTTTTATTTTTGGATATGTTGAGATATAGGGGTCTAGTTTCATTCTTTTACATATAAATATCCACTTTTCCCCATGGCATTTATTAAAGAGGCTGTCCTTTCCCCAAGGTGTATTCTTGGCACGTTTGTCGAAAATGGGTTTACTATAGATGGATGGATTTATCTCTGGGTTCTCTATTGTGTTTCACTCATCTATGTTTCAGTTTTTATGCCAGTACCATGTGTTTTTGTTTACTGTAGCTCTGTAGTATACTTTGAAGTCAGGTCCAGTGACTTTTCCAGTTTTGTTCATTTTGCTCAGTATAGCTTTGGATATTCTGGGTCTTTGGCAGTTCCACATAAATTTTAGAATTGTTTTTTCTATTTCTATGGAGAATGTCATTGATATTTTAAATCTGTAGATTGCTTTAGGTAGTATGGACATTTTAGTAATGTTGGTTCTTCAAATCCATGAATATGAGATATCTTTCCATTTTTTGTGTCTTGTTCAGTTTCTTACATCAATGTTTTATAGTTTTCATTGCAGACATCTTTCATTTCTTTGGTCAATTCTTACATATTTTATCTTATTTGCACCTATGGTAAATGGGATTGCTTTCTTGATTCCTTTTTCAGATTGTTTGCCATTAGTGTGTAGAAATGCTACTGATTTTTGTATGTTGATTTTATATCCTGCAACTTTACTAAATTTTGAAGTTCTAGTAGTTTTTTTTGTAGAGTCTAGGTTTTTTCCAAATATAAGATCATATCATATGCAAATGAGGATAATTTGACTTCTTTCTTTCTAATTTGGATTCCCTTTGTTTCTTTCTTTTGTCTGATTGCTCTAGCTAGGACTTCCAGTACTATGTTGAGTAACAGTGGTGAAGGTGGGCATACTTGTTGTGTTATCAATCTTACAGGAAAGACTTTCAGTTTCTCCCCATTTAGTGTGATACTAGCAATAGGTCTGTTGATATGGCTTTTATTATGTTGATGTATGTTCCTTCTATACAGAATTTTTATTAGGGTTTTCGTCATGAAAGGATGTTGAATTTTATAAAATGCTTTTTCAACATCAATTGAAATGATCATATGATTTTTATGTTTCATTCTGTTGATATGATGTATCAGATTAATTGGTTTGCCTATGTTGACCATTCTTGCATCCATGGGATAAATCCCACTTAGTCATGATGAATGACTTTTTAATATGTTGTTGAATTTGGTTTGCTAGTATTTTGTTAAGGACTTTTGCATCAACACTCATCAGTCATATTGGCTACAGTTTTCTTTTTTTGATGTGCCTCTGTCTGGTTATGGTATAGGGTAATGCCGGCCTCATAGAATGAGTTTGGAAGTATTCCCTCCTCCTCTATTTTTCAGAATAGTTTGAGTATTATTGGTATTAGTTCTTTAAATGTTTGGCTGAATTCAGCAATGAAGCCATCAGGTTCTGGGCTCTTCTTTTCTGGGACACTTTTTATTATAGCTTTTATCTTGTTACTTGCTATGAATCTATTCAGGTTTTGGATTTCTTCATGCATGGTTCAATCTTGGTAGATTGTATGTGTATAGGAATTTATCCATTTCTACTAGATTTCTCAATGTATTAGTCTACAGTTGCTCATGGTAGCCACTAATAATCCTTTGAATTTCTGCAGTATTAGAATTTCTGCAGTATTAGTTATACTGTCTCCTTTCTTCATCTTTGATTTTATTTGAGCCTTCTCTCTTTTTCTCTTAGTCTTGCCAAGGTTTCGTCAATTTAGTTTCTCTCTTCAAAAAAAAATATTTGTTTCATTGATCTTTTGTATTATTTTATTTATTTCAAATGCTCAGAGCTGGACATGGTAGCTCATGCGTATAATCTCAATGCTTTCAGAGGCTGAGGTGGGAGTATCACTGGAGGCCAGGAGTTCTAGATCAGCCTGGGGAACATAGCAAGACTCCCATCTTCACACACACACACACACACACACACACACACACACACACACACATCCTAGCTATGTGGTCCTTAAGTAATATTTATTTTTAAAAACACATTACTGGAATCAAGTTATTCATGTTTTTATTTATAATACTTATTTATAAGATGTAAGTTCAGTCCATGATTGTCTTTTATTACCTTCCTCTATCAGTTGTTTTTTTTTGTATTAGGGTTACATGAAACTTCTAGAGTAGAATAGACTAGAATTTCTTAAACCATGTGCTTTTTCAGAGATAAGGGAGTTTTTTTAAATTACTTATTCCACTTTCTTAAATAATTTCTGGATTACTGAAGATTTTATGCTTTTCTTGAAATATAAAATGTTATTTTTGTTAAAAATTTTCTATTTATTTATTTCCAAACTTTTAGTTACTCACAATATTACGCTATGTTTTTGTATCTCACATATGTATATCTAGTTAAATACTTTTCAAATTTGTAATATAATTTATTTTTTACTGATCTCTCTTTTATCATTTATTATACTTGCCACATATTTATTTTATTAACGTTTTCAAAAACATTTTTCATGTAATTGGGGAAATTTGAATATTTACAGTATATTAGTTGATTTACAGAATTATCCTTAATTAGTTTAGCCATATTTTAGTATTGTGGTTATGTAGGAGAATATCTTTTTGACCAAGAGATGTAAACCTAAGTAGTGAAGAAAGAAATATCACAATGTATTACAGAGCGAGAGACAGAGAGCAATAGAGAGCAAGAGATTGAGAGAGCAAGAGAGCAAAAACGAGAGAGTGAACAAGTGAGGCAAATATTTACAGAGTTCAATGAAGAATCCAAACTTGTGTGTACTGAATTTGCAAGTCACTGGTACAATCTTATACTCCTATCACATTTATAAAAATCAAGTGTTTAATGCTGGGTGCAGTGGTACCTACCTTTAATCCTAGCACTATAGGAGGCTGAGATGGGAGGATCACTTGAGCCCAGGAGTTCATGACCAGAGTGGGCAACATAGCAAGACCCTGTCTGTACAAAATAATAATAAATAAATTAGCTAAGGGTGGTGGCATGTGCTTGTAGTTCCAGCTACTCCGGAGCCTGAGGCAGGAGGATTGCTTCAGCCCAGGAGTTCAAGACTAGCCTGGATAACATGGCAAGACTCTGTCTCTATAAAATAAATTAAACAATTAGCCAGGCATGGTGTTGCATGCCTATAATCCTAGCTACTTGAGAGAGTCTCTTGAGCCCAGGAGGTCGAGGCTGCGTTTAGCTGTCATTGTGCCACTGCACTCCAGCTTGGGTGACAGAGCAAGAGTCTCTCTCTAAAGTGTTTTAAAAGGTGTTTAATATTAACTCAACAAATTTATCATTAAGGTAATCTTTGGCTGTTAGCAATGACTCCAAATAACAGTGATTTCAATAAGAGAGTTTCATTTCTTCTCCATGTAAGTGACATCCAGGGGTTAGTAATTTAGGGCCATTCTGGTTGCTTTCCTATTACTCCTATCTTCTTGCTTTATCACTTTCAACATCAGCCTTATACTGGACCATGGCTGCTTTGGCTTCAGTATTCACATCCACATCCCAGGCAGTGTGATGGAGGAATAGGCAAAATTGGATGTGCCCTACTTTTAGGATTCTTCTTGAATACAATTCTGCTTAGATCCAATGCATAGCTCTTAGTCATATGGCCAAATGTGCCTACAGAAAAAGCTGACAAGTGTAATATTAATTGTCATATAAAATGTATACCCAGTCAATAATCAGGTTTTATTACTAAGAATGATGATGAGAACTGATACTGACACAAAAACTAGCAGTTTCTTCCAAGATTATAATGGGAATTTGAGGAATAGCTTTTATAATTTCCTGTTTGCTGTCATACCCCTGGCATTATTATTAATAAAGCATTTTAACAGCTGAAGTAGAGGGATATTCTCCCATTTTGACTACCCAATTTTCTTTGAAGATCTTTCTGATAAGTCTTTTGTGATTTCTTTCAAATGCTTCCATTTCATAAGTCTATTAGGTTCGTGCAAAGGTAATTGGAGTTTTTGCTGTTACAAGCAATGCAAACATTCCTTAGCTAATTGTTTAATTAATTTTGTAGAGATGGGGGTCTTGCCACATTATCCAGGCTAGTCTTGAACTCCTGGACTCAAGCAATCTTCTTGCCTCAGGTTCCAGAGTAGCTAGAACTACAGGCACATGACACCACCCTTGGCTAATTTATTTATTATTCTCTTTTACAGACGGGGTCTTGCTATGTTTCCCAGGTTGGTCTTGAACTTCTGGGCTCAAGTGATTCTCTCACCTCAGCCTTCTAAAGTGCTAGGATTAAACGTAGGCACCACTGCACCATTAAAAGTCATGGGAAAAACTGCAATTACCTTTGCACCGACCTAATAGAAGCCACATAGAATCCCTGCTGTCTCGCAAATTGTCAAAAATCTGATGATTACAAAAAGGAACGTTTTTGATATTATAACAGGGCGTTTAGTTGCTTTTCCATCTGTTTCTCTAATTCTATTGTTCTATTTTATTTTACTTCTTTAACTTCATTTGTCACTTTCCTCCCTAGAGAGTCCTTTCTAGTCTTTTTTTGTATTCATTTTCCTCATTGGCTCCTGGAAGGCTCTCCTACACTGAATTTTATTCCACTCTTGTAGCATGCCATAACATGGCATCCACTGGGCAACACTTTGTTCTGACTTTTTAGATTATGTCAATATCAGCATCCTCAGTGCTTCTCTTCCTAATACAGAACTAAGTATTTTATGTCTGCTTTAAGTCATTAGTGGTTTTTTTTCCCCACTTCCTAGGATAAAAGTGAATAGTTTATAGTGAGGAAAAATGTGATCTATTATATCAACAGCTACTGCACTATTATCATCAGATAAAATATATTCTAAGTCAGACTCACAGCTGAAGAGTAAAAATTTTCACCAAAGATTAGTAAGGATTTAGCAGTCCAGAACCGCAGTGCAGTGTGGCTGTGTGTTACAGGCATTTGTTTCAGCTTACGCCACACTGGCATGCAGATTTCTGTCACTTCTAGGATGCCATTCACCCCATTTCCTTTGTTCTCACTGAGGAATTGCTGTGGTAATGAAATAGTGGTGTTACCAATGATTAGCTCAGAGAAGGCATCGGAAGCCCTGGTAATGTTTAAGTTGTTTCCAGGTGTTTTGCTATAACTTCTGGATATCATAGTGTCTATACTTTAAAAAAATGCCTTAGAGTCAACTCACAGGGGAAACTTAAAATTAATTAATTTCAATTTTTTGTATAACAGTAAAACCACTATTTGTATAGCACTATGTACTTTTTCAAAGTGTTCCTATGCCTAGTCTCATGTTTCATGCTTTCAGAAACTTATATGGCACTGTCACCATTTGACAAGGAAAACAATGGCCAAGGAGGTGAAGTAATTTATCCAGAGTGACTATATATCTTGGTTTGTGCCTGTTTTCCTGGTATTAGAGCTCCTGTTTATTCTCATATGTGGCCAAATGTAGACAATAAATAAGTTACCTGTCTTAGTCCATTTGGTTGTTACCAAGGAATATCTGAGGCTGGGTGATTTATAAGGAAAAGATGTTTATTTGGCTCACAGTTCTGCAGGCTGTACAAGAAGCATAGCACCAGCGTGTGCTTCTGGGGAGGACCTTAGGTTGTTTCCGGTCATGGCAGAAGGCAGAGGGGAGCTGGTGTGTGCAGTGATCACATGGAGAGAGGAGGAGGGGGGAGTGGGAGGTGCCATCCTCTTTTCAACAACCAATTCCCACTGCAGCTATGGAGAAAGAACTCACTCATTCTTCAAATCCCATGAAGGGCATTAAGCTATTCACGGAGAATCCATTCCCATGATCCAAATGCTTATTAGGCTCCACCTCCAACCCTGGGGATAAAATTTCAACATGAGGTATGGAGGTGTCAAATATTCAAGCCATAGTTCACTCTGCTACTCTAGCACTGGATCCTAAGCCTCCTAACTTCCAGTTTAGATGCAAGTACCTTGGTGATTACTTTCCTAGCCTGCAGATCATGATGCTTAATACTAGTTGGGATAGGAGAATTCCTATGGACATAACTAGAGGTAGTTGTGTCTTAATCAAACATAAATTTGTGGAAAAATCAGAAATCCCTTAAATGATATTTAGGTATCTGCACTTTCTAGCCTAATATAATTTCCAACTATAATCATCACTAGCATCACTTATTCCTTTGCTAGATTTATACTATATATCACTTGTTCTACATATAACACACACTGCTTTTTCTTCCCCGTAAGTTTGTACTTCCAGTAACGTTTTCTGAAGTGTGTGCCAAATGGCTTCCACTTCAATGTTTTCTTTGAATGCACAAGCTGGTGAAGGAAATGGGTCTTGGTGCCCCATCAAAATTACAATCTAGATATTCTAAGGACACATTATAGTGAGTGGGATAGGAGGGAAAGAAGGTTCCAGTTAGAGGGTTTCTCAGGCTTCCAGGTCTCTGCTAGTTCTAGATACTGCTCAGTCATGATTAAAAATAGACAACTCCAAATGTCCTCTTGGCTGAGTTCATTAGCTAGAAAGAGTAGCAAGACAGAGTATGTAAGCAATCATGGTGGAAACGTGGTATGGTAGGCTGAGTAATAACCTTAAAATATGTCTGCGTCCCAATCTCTAGAATCTATGAATGTTATATTATTTGGCAAAAGGGACTTTGCAGATATGATTAAATTAAGGATCTTGAATAGGGAGGTTATCCTGGATTATTACAGAATCACAATGATCCATATCAGGGTGAAGCTGGGGGAGTCAGAGAGAAGGCAATGTGGTGATGGAAACAGAGACTGGAGTGATGTACGTTGAAGATGGAGGAAGGGGTCACCTGCCAAGAAACACAGGCAGCCAGTGGAAGCTGGAAAAGTAACAACAAACATTCTCCTTGGACCCTCCAGGGAGGCTGACAGCCTTGTTTTAGCCTTGTGAGAGTATGCTAAACTTCTGACTTCCAGGAATGTAAGATAATAAATATGAGTTGTTTTAAATCCCCAGTTTTGTGCTACAGTTGATCCTTGAACAACATGAGTTTGAACTGTGTGGGTCTGTTTATCAGGATTTTTTTCAACCAAACATGAATCCTAAATATGCTATTCAGGAGATGAAAAGCCTGTATTTATGGAGAGAGACTTTTTGTACATGCAGTTTTGGCCAACTGTGGGACCTGAGAATGTGTGGATTTTGGTATACGTGGGGGTCCTGGAACCAATCCCCCTGTATACCAAAGGCCAACTGTAATTTCTTACAGTGGCAACGGGACACTAACATGTTTGATTGGAACAAAAATGGTGTCTGCAGCAAAAGCAGTACCCTAGACTAGAAATACATTGAGGGAAAAGCAATTTTTCTTTAAATGATGAAACCCTGATCACTTGGGTATTGATTATTGTTCTCTTTGCTTTGACTTAGAATTTAGGGCCTTTGGTGATATTGAGAAGATAATCATCACAGCTGTCCTTGCAGTAGCAGCTTCTTGTTGAGTTCCTAAAGCACTACCACAGGCTGGCTTGTTTGAGCACACTATATTTCACATTGTCCCCATAAACTAGATCCTTTTGCTTCTGTTTCAAAATGAGGAATTGAGGCATATAAAAGTAAGGTAACTTGACAAAGGCTTTACAGTTAATAAAGGGCAACACATAAATTCTCATCCATTCTTACACTTAAAACCTTTGAACATCTTTACAAAAGGCTGGTTTTAAAAGTATCTGTTAATACAATTTGTTTTATGGAACTTTCTTCCATATAGATAGATCTACAGGAGGTGACAGCTTGCTGTACTCATCACATTTATGATACACACTTGTGTTCCTACAGTGCTTTGGCAGGTATCTGGGCCAGGGATATGAGTGAATCAAGCCCACTTTCCTCTCTCCACCAGAGAGTAGGCATGTTCCATGGCAAAGGCATCGAAACAGTTGATTCCCAAGGCTGGAAGGTGAAACTCAGCTGTCATGCCTTTTGATGTTCTGCTCTTGGACTTTCCAAGAACTCTAGGTAGCAATATGGTAAGACAGACATACAACCAGTTCTGGCCTGGGGAAAGGGAAATGTCTTCCTCCCCTAATGAGGCCGAAAGGGCTGGTGAATTTGGCCAGCTCTGCAGGGAATATGCAGAGAAGACTATTTAGCACTCAAAATTCTGATAGGGAAGGGCATGGTTAGTGTGAGGAGAGTCATTCTAGAAAGTTTAATGAAGGAACTGAGCTGAGAGATTACAAATTTGGAAGAAATATAGTTATTCTCTGTCTTTAATTATTCAATAGAAGACGTTAAGAGTAGGAGGGACCTGGAGGGTCCTTTCCCCTGTATGCATCCTGAGCCTAGGCAAGTCTCCTGAGCTCCTTTGATGGTTTCGGACAGAGGTGGCTCTCAGCTTGGCATCCTAATTCCAGGCCATTGCTGTTCCCAAAGTGCTATGACTCATGCTATGAGAAGGTTTTGTCTTGGAGAAGAGGAGCCTTTCCAGATGGGTAAGGAAACCATGAAGAAGGGCCCACAGTCCAGGATTACCCTCATGTTTCTCAAGGACCTGTGGAATGGGTGTATTGGAAAGTCATGAGAAGTGAGCTTGTCTAAACGGGGTAGGGCTCCTCTCACTGGAAGCATCATGCATTTCTTTATCATCATTTCTGTGCCTAAACGTCTCCAGAATAGTACATTCATTATTTTATGCCCTGCTTCTGGAAGATTACATCATTTTATACCAATGTAGTGCTTTATAATGGAAGTGAGTTGGAATGTATCCAACTAATAATAATAACTGTTATTTATAAGGGCCTGGCTGTATGGGCCTGGCACTCTGTGCTGTCCATATATTATCTAATGATACCCTCAAAGTAACTCTGAATTAGATAATGTTACCTCTTTTTTTTATAGAGGAGAAAAGTGAGGTCCATTTAATCTCCAAAACAACCCATGTTTTTTTCTAAGCATGTAATATCATTTGTTTAGGATAACGTGACAAGGATGTAGCAAAAGTAAGATGTAGGCTCGGCGCAGGGGCTCACAGCTGTTTAATCCCAGTGCTTTGGGAGGTTGAGTCAGGAGGATCATTTAAGGCCAGGAGTTCCAGACTAGCCTGGGCAACATAGTAAGACCCTTTCTCTATACAAAAGAAAAAAAAAATAAAAAATGGCCAGGCATGGTGGTGTGCACCTGTAGTCTTGGCTACTCTGGAGACGGGTAGGAGGATACCTTGAACCCAGTAGTTTGAGACTGCAGTGAACCATGATTATGCCACTATACTCCAACCTGGGTAACAAGGTGAGACCCCATCTCTAAAAAAAAGTAAGATGTGGACATGGGTTACTAGTTGCTAAGTGTGCTGTTTTCATCAATACATAAACTCAAGACAAAAGCAGCAAAGCAGCAGGCAAGTATGGGCTCTGGCTTTGGAGGATCCAGGCTTAAATGTCAGATCCACGATTTCCCAGCAGCAGACCTGGGCAAGCTCATTCACCTTTCTGAGTCCCAATTTGCTAATCGTTAAAATATCAGTGGGTTGTGGGAAGGATTAAGGCATTAATCCCATAAGGCATTTAAAGTGCCTGGCACATGGTATGTGCTTAATAAAGGTGAGCTCTTCAACTTCACCATCATCTATTTTTATTCTTACATCTGAGTACAACTTTGAGTCTAACTCAGGGTGAAATAATTCCATTAAGAAATGACTCAAAAATGACCTGGAAAAGATTGCTTTGTATTTCCAAGACTTCTTGGAATAATTTGTTAGGTCTTAGTTGTCTCTTTCAACAGCAACAGGCTTGCTTACATGGTCTTTTAAAAATAGAATTTGATCCCAACCAGGTGTGAAGTAAATGTTTATACCTACCTCTCTTGTGCACTTCATTTCTGAAATACAATTTTCAGATGGAAAATTTTGGGAAAATCTTCTTAGATCTGAATTATAACAAAGGCAGCCCAAGAGGCAAGGATACTTATGTTGGTTAAACTCAGATTTGCCAAGTAGTTTGTGAAGTAAAAATATAGGAGCAATGTTTTAAGTAAAAACTTCCAACTTCTTTTGAAGTGTATTGAAATACATAGTTGCTTGGGAATTTTCAAGACTAGTTAAGATTTCAAAAATAAATGTTTCTTTACTTTCAAGGAAATGCAATATGTGACCATTATAAAACAACTGGGAAAATGAAAAAGAAAGAAACGTGTGTGTGTCCTTGTGTGTGCGCATGTGTGCATATTAGGATAACAAATTCAGTCTCATTAACTGGGGCATACAAAGCAATTCAGGATTTATTCCTTTATAACTGTCCTGATTTTCCGTATTATCTCCCTTCCACTCCCCACTCCAAAGGGAGGAAGGAAAGAGTAAAGAGAGGGAATCACTATATTTATTCCAAATTTGTGATCTCTGTTCTTTCCAACAATTTAAACTGCCTTTTAAGAAAATTAGTCTCTGTTTGGATGGCTCAGGTAAATGACTATTTTTGTGCTTGCCTTTTCCAAAATCACCCCAGTGTTATGGAGGAGTGGTGATTCAGATGATATGACTTTGTGATGACAGAAGAAGTGGGTTCCTTGAATCTACACAATGTCTTTTGAATCATTTTGTTTGCTTCTTTTTTTGGAGACTGAGTCTCGCTCTCGTCTCCCAGGCTGAGGTGCAATGGCTTGATCTCGGCTCACTGCAACCTCTGTCTCCTAGGTTCAAGTGATTCTCCTGCTTCAGCCTCCCAAGTAGCTGGGATTATAGGCACCCGCCACCATGCCTGGCTAATTTTTGTATATTTAGTAGAGACAGGGTTTCACTTACCTGTCTGGTTAGTGAACTCCTGGTTTGTCTCCAAGTTCAACTCCAGGCTTGTCTCGAACTCCTGACCTCAGGTGATCCACCCACCTTGGCCTCCCAAAGTGCTGAGAATACACATGTGAGCTAGCGTGCCCAGCCTTTTGAATCATTTTGTGTGGCTGCCATGGAGCGACCAACTAAGACTGATTCCTCTCTCATGACCTTTATAGCATAACTGCTTCCTTCTGAATTTTTGAGGAGATGTGATTGTAGTCAGCAGTCATCATTATTTGCCTCTGGTTTTAAATCCCCCATGTCTTGTGGGTGGGAAGCCTTGTTTGAATCTAGGTTTCTTCTGTCCTACAACCCTTTTAGTACCTCCATGCCCCCTATGGATTCAGGGACGCACTTGGGTCTCTTGCACGTACATCTAGGCTGTGGGAAGCAGGAGCATTATCCTAGTCCCATCCATCTGCCATACCATGGGCTCACATTGTGTTTGCATTGGCTACAAGAAAGTCTTTTCCTGAGAGACTCGGGGCCTCTCATATCATGTAAACTGGGCTGCTGGTGTCAGACTTTCTAAACTTCCCTATACTTATCTGGATGTGTTTAAAGAAATGCCTCTGTTTTAGTCTGTTCAGGTTACTATGAAAACAGAGTACATAGACTGGGTGGCTTATAAACAACATAAATTTATTTCTCACACTTCTGGAGGCAGGGAAGTCCAAATGCAAGGGGCCGGCACATTTGGTGTCTGCTTCCTGATTCAGAGATGGCCATCTTTTCAGACTGTGTCCTCACATAGCAGAAGGGGCAAAAGTGCTCTCTGGGGCCTCTTTAATAAGGACACTAATCCCACGAATGAGGGCTCCACCCTCAGGACCTAATTATCTCCTAAAGACCTCACTTCCTCATACCATCCAATTGAGGGTTGAGATTTCAATATCTGAATTTTGAGGAATATAAATATTCAGTCTATGGCAGCCTCCCGGCAGTCCCCTAACATCACCTTCCTTGTATGGTGGTAGAGGCAGTGAGAAACAGCTTCTCATACATAACCTTTCCCTCCTTCTGTCTACCTTATCTTTATAAAATTCAATAAGGGTCAAAGCGATGGTATTATTTTTTTCTCTTAGTTTCTCTGATCTAATTTTATCCTCCCCATGTCACTTTCTTTTTCTTCCTAAATCAAGGCTTAAAGCTAAATTAATGATAGATCAGGTTCAGAGAGCAGGAGGTTCATTTATTGATAAAGGAACAGAAGGCATTTACAAATATTTTACCTGGTCTCTCTCTTCTCTCTCTTACTGTTCTTTGGAACAAATATAATAAGCAAAAATACACATCTATATGATAAAAAGCAGAACACTAATTTGGTTCTTAAATAAATCTAGAGAGATTTCATGTTTCTGAATTTTGAAAATGCTGGGATATTTGGATTCAGTCATTTTACAACACACAGAAAAAAATTCTCTATTGACCAAAAAGTTCCCTGTGAGACACAGATCTAATGTGTTTATATAATTTCTTGGTGGTAGAGGAATTTCTAAGCCTACAACTTGGGAGAGAAAATATGTATCATTTAAGAATTATTAATACATTTGATAACATAAAAATCCACATAGCCTAAAATGCCATTAAAATTTGAAACAAACTACAAACTGGCAAAGTACTATTGTAAACATTTGGCAAAGAGCTATTTTAAACATCGTATCAGTCAATAAAAGACTAAAACTCAGTGGAAAATTAGTAAACATCATAATCAGAGATTACCAAAATAGAAGCAAACATCCAATGAATTTATGAACTCTTGTTCAATTTCACAAAGATTCAAATAAAATTCTATTAACTGCAAGATATTCGAGATTCCAATATGTCAAACAAGCCAAGCTTTCTCTAACCCAGTGTGACATTCTCTACTGCTGGGTGTCATCTTTTCTAGACAGCATCATGGCAATATGTCAAAAATTGTCTAAACATGCTTATATTCTTTTCCCCAATAATCCCACTTCTACAAATTTTATCTAAGGAGATTATTTGAAATATGTATGAACTCTTTCTTATTACTATTCCTCACGGCACTTAAAAATAAGCCCAAACTGGAAATATCCAAAATATCAAATATTGAGGTTGATTACATAAAGAGATATACCCATATAATGGAACACCATGTAGACATTAGAAATGCTGGTTGTAGAAATGTCAACCTTCTAACAATACATTATTTAGGTGAAGAAAATAGGTTATAAAAACATATAATATGTTTGAGATACATGGTATGTGTGTATATGTGTAGGTGTGTATCATATTTGATAAAATGGCATCCAGTTATGTTCTCCTGCCTCTGTCCTGCTCATCATTCCTGTCAATGCATTGAAAACCATATGCGAGTGTAGTTGTGCTAGTCTTTTTAATTTGGCTTCACTGGGGTTTCCCTGGTCTGGGGATCTAAGCTGCCCACAGTGCTAATTCCTGCCACTGGATCTGGGTGGATTTCAGCTTGCAGCTCTGCCAGCTGCAAAGTCATTAAGAGGAGTGCATGTGAAGAGTGCAAGGACTTGCTCCGATCTCTCCACACCTGTGCCAGTGATGGAGCAGCTGCACCCACCCTGGATAAGCTCAGAGCTCACTGCTGCCTTGGGTCAATTTACATCAGCCGTCAGAGCTGGGCAGACCGCCTTGAATGTGATAGATAGAGGAGTTGCTATATGTGGCAAACAAATGTTTCAGAGACAGGTAATTATGTTGTTCTTTCATCCCCAGCGAAGATAAGGGCCAGAAAGTATCTTCTTGGAGCTGAGCAGCCTATATGCTGCATCATTGTGCCAACTTCATTAAATGAACAACCTTTAAACCTATAGCAGTTTTGAAAACCTTTATATTTAATGAGAAATAAAAGGAAGTTCTTGTCCATAGTATTTATTTAAAACAAAAAATTAAAAATATAAATCTATCGGATTAAAATATCTATATTAAAATGATTCTATATTTCCTATTAGGAATGTACTTAAAAATTCTGACTTATATGGTATCTTCACCTCTTGTTCACAGTGCTTACCTGCTACTCTGGTGTAAAAGACGAATGTGACTTGAATTCATCCTGAAAAATCTCAAGACCCCTAATAGGAGTTTTGTGTCTGCCTTCTCTATGATTGCTTTGAAATCACAAATTAGTTGCTAATCCTAAGAAGTGCTATGGAACAGAAGAGTTTAAACCAGGAGAGTGCTAATTGTCTCTTAATTGGTGACTCTTGATAATTCAGTTTTTCAGTTGTAAGGACTGTTTCAGATTAAGAGCATATTTGTTGCAAGGACCTGCTTGTGTATTTAATTTTTTGAATTTTGAGATACATTTGTGAGTTTATGCTGCTGTTACCAAAATTTGACAGCCCTAATGGTAATATGAAGCGTATCTGCATTGACGCTTTCAATGGTTTCTATTATTGGTACCTGGAGAGGCAGGGAAATAAACCCCAATTTGTTAAAACTAAAAAATTAAAAGGAAACCAAGTCATGGATTTGAATGTAATATTACAGGGCTTTATAATTTTGGACAATTTAATAAGACCAAAATTCCCTCAATATTTCCTTTATTTGCTAACTGACAGGCTGGAAGAGGAATTAATGAGAAATTTTATTTGAAGTGTTTCATAATGTCTATATTAAATTAGATGCCATTTAAGTTTGGGATGTTTTCTCCAGTTATTGTTTTTAATATTATTGATTGGGAAAATGATGAAACATAGCAACCTTGAATTATAGATGTGAATAGCTCAGTTCAGCATTTTAATAAAAAATAAAATAAAAATGTCAAGCATCTGCTAGACATCCAGAATTCTTATGTGCTCTACATGGAGTGTGCTATATATAGAGTGATGTATTAGGCAAGGTTTCTCTTGTGGAGAGACTTATGAACTAGAGGATAGGGCCTTAGAGAGTTTTATATTTCACAATATAGATGAGGAAATGACTTGATTCCCTTGCTGAATAGAACTCAACAAGAATGTGCTCCCTCCTCCTTGTGTACTTAAGAGAGAATGGTGTTAGTGCATGGTGGGGAGTGATTGCATTAGCAGCTTGGCCACAGATGACATGACTTGTTTAGGATGAGCAGATGCCTAAATGCCATTTATTTTTATCTAATATCCTAACATTATTCCTGGAGAGAAGAGATAATGAAGTAAAGTGAGGGTGGATTCAGGAATCAGAAAGACATGGCTTCATGTCCTTGTTCAGTACTGTGCATGCATTTTGTGTTTGGGTGCAAATGACTAATGTGTCTGAACCTCAGTTTTCTTATCTATAAAACTGAAGATAATATAAAGAGGTTGAAATAAGATAACAAGAAAAAAACCATCTCAATGTCTTACTACTAGTCTGTGTTTAATGAATAGTAGCTTTTGTTTATTGTGGTGAGGGTTAGGAAGGTGCTGATGTCGGATAAGGGGAATTTAAGAGAGTCATGTTCCCAAGTGAAAGAAAACAAAAGACCGGCCGGGCGCGGTGGCTCAAGCCTGTAATCCCAGCACTTTGGGAGGCCGAGACGGGCGGATCACGAGGTCAGGAGATCGAGAGACGATCCCGGCTAACACGGTGAAACCCCGTCTCTACTAAAAAATACAAAAAAATAGCCGGGCGAGGTGGCGGGCGCCTGTAGTCCCAGCTACTCGGGAGGCTGAGGCAGGAGAATGGCGTAAACCCGGGAGGCGGAGCTTGCAGTGAGCTGAGATCCGGCCACTGCACTCCAGCCTGGGTGACAGAGCAAGACTCCGTCTCAAAAAAAAAAAAAAGAAAACAAAAGACCTTCAGGTTATCTGTACGTAGCATCAAGTTGTCAAGAACTGTAGATGGGAGATGAGAACTCCAAAATTGGCATACTTTGCTAGAATCTTGGGCATTTCCCTGCACTGGTTTTCATCATTTCCTCTTCGTATTCTTCTCCATCTCTTTTGAGAAATGGCAGTGAATGTTTTGAGTAATACATTCAATGGATTTATATTTCAAAACAAGGAAGGTGGGTGGTTTGGTGGAGAGGGAAGACTAAAGGGGGAGAGTAGTTTAAGACTTAGAATCAACCAAAGCAGTGAGGGAAAGGAGCAATGTGGCCCGAAGGCCTGAGGCTCAGGGAAGAATCTGAGTGGGACCAAAATGTGAGCTAGGGTGTTCAGCAGCAGGAACCCCTCATTTTCAAGCACTGGCCTATTGGGGGTGCTGAGACTGCAGGATGAGAAGTAAAGGCAGGAAACTTCTCTTTCAGGCCTGATCCCACCAGAGTCTTCCTGAGGAAGGTGAAAATAATTTTGTTGCTATTCTGGTGATATAGGAGTTAAGAAGAAATCACTTAGGCAGACAGTAAAGGTATGGCAGTCCTCGGTAAGGCTTTTCTTTTTTAATGAAAAGCAGCCCCAAATCATTTCTTAACAAAGAGCAGTCTGTAAAGTAGAGCTGCAAACATATTCAAGCAAGCTGGGAACTAGGGACTAGACATGTTCAAGATGGCAACTCCATCTTCCCTTCTCTGCCAGTCACGTGTACAGTAAAGAGCACACAAGATGGCACTGGCCAAGGAGAGTTTATTTGCATCATAAGATTAGGGTGGGGCGATCAGCCTTCTCTATGTAAAAGTTACACCTGATAGAACCAATCTGTAAGCCCTACTGAAACCAGACACCGCTTCCTCAAGCTGGACTATAAAATGTGCATCTGCCACTGGTCAGTCGGAAGGCTCCTTTCTCTCAATAGAGAGCTGTTTTTCTCTCCCTTTTCTTCTGCCTATTAAACCTCCATTCATAAACTCCAAGTGTATGTCTGTGTCCTAAATTTTCCTGGCGCGAGATGACGAATCCTGGGTATATACCCCAGACAATGCAACTGCTTCACTAGGAGTGGAATTTTAATAATTACGTAAAATCACAAGGAGCAGCCAGAGGAGGAGGAGAAGGTGTAGAAGTGAGAGAAGCCAGGAGGACTGTAGTGTCAGCCTGAAATGCTTAAATGTTTTCATCCCCAGTGAACAGAATTCTAATCACTACGCATTAGTATAAGCATAGGCACTCTGCTAAGTTTAGTAAACGCCTATTTTCATCTTTCACATGACATTTGTATAACATGTATAATTTCTATAAATTGCCTTGGTGTCCAGAGATGTATACATGTCTCTAAAGGAAGAAGCCCTCATATGCTAAATGAATTATGATGATTGACTTACTTGGGTTAATAATTGATTAACATGAAAGTGAGTAACAGACCAAATTAGAAATTGCTGATTGCCCCATTAGTGACTTGGGAGGGAAAAAAAAACAAAACAAAAAACCTTACACTTTAAACTGTAGTCAATTTGATTGTAGGCGGAAATTTAATTTCTCTCAAAAAAAAAAAAAAAAAAGTAGCATTCACAGTAGTCAACTTTCAGTAGAATTTGTTCTCCAGGCTTTTTGTTTTCTCTTTAGATGTAGATGCCTTTCTTTTGTCAAGTTTCCAATCAGATTTAGATGGCTATAGATATAGACACCGATTAATGCATTAATCAATCTCCACTTCTAGCACAGTACCCCTTCTACCCTTTTGATGTTCCTAGCTTAACCAGAAGAAATAAGCCCGTCATCATCAGTGGAAGGACAGTAAAGAGTGTCTTCCAGTGTTTATAGTTATGGTCCTAGAAATTTGAGAAGTAGTTTGCAATTCTAGCTCTAGTGCTTATTTACTGTGTGATCCTAGATAAGTTACTGAACCTTTCTGAGCCACTTACTCATGAACAAAAGTAGATAAATTAGTAACATTAATGAGGACTAAATGAAATAATGCCTATAAAACACTTGCCACAGTGAGAGGTGACAACGGGCTAGCAGCCCTCACTTGCGCCTCCTCGGCCTCCGCCTCCACTCTGGTGACGCTTGAGGAGCCCTTCAGCCCCCGACGGCACTGTGGGAGCCCCTCTCTGAGCTGGCCGAAGCCAGAGCTGCCTCCCTCTGCTTGCAAGGAGGTGTGGAGGGAGAGGCATGGGTGGGAACCATGTCTGAGCGCCCCCTCCACCCTGGGCTCCTGCGCAGCCCGAGTCTCCCCAATAGGCACTGCCGCCTGCCCCCTGCTCCGTGGTGCTCGGTCCCACTGACCGCCCAACGGCTGAGGAGTGCAGGTGCGGCTTGGGTGGGAGGCAGCTCCACCTGCAGCCCGGATGCAGGATCCACTAAGTGAAGCCATCTGGATTTCTGCCTGTGGTGGAGACTTAGGGAAATTTTATGTCTAGCTAAGGGATCGTAATCGCACCAATCAGCATTCTGTGTCTAGCTCAGGGTTTGTAAATACACCAATCAGCACTGTCAAAATGGACCAATCAGTTCTCTATAAAATGGACCAATCAGCTCTCTGTAAAATAGACCAATCAGCTCTCTGTAAAATGGACCAATCAGCAGGTGGGTGGGGCCAGATAAGGAAATAAAAGCAGGCTTCCGGAGCCTGCCAGGGGCGACTTGGTTGGCTTGCCTTCTACATGGGCAGAAGCTTTGTGCCTTCTGTGTTTGCCATAACTCTTGCTGCTGCTAATTCTTTGGGTCCAGGCTGCTTCTAAGAGCTGTAACACTCACCATGAAGGTACTGGAACCCACGGTACCGGAACCCACCAGAAGGAAGAAGCTCCACACATTTGAATGTCTGAAGGAACAAACTCCAGACACACCATCTTTAAGAACTGTAACACTCACTGCGAGGGCCAGCAACATCATTCTTGAAATCAGGGAGACCAAGAACCCACCAATTCCGGACACAACATCATCTGGGACTTTGGTAACTCGTTATGAATGTTTGATCTCATTGTTAGTAATATTGTTGATGGTAATTATAACAAGTAAAAGGTTATCGGTAAAATTCAGCAGTAAGTAAACCCAATTAAAAATTAGTAAAAGATCTGAACAGACGTCTTACCAAAGAAGATATACAGATGGCAAATAAACATATGAAAAGATGCTCAACATTATATGTCATTAAGAGAATTCAAATTAATTAAATACCACTCCATACTTCTTGGATTGACTAAAATTCAAAAACACCACCAAATACTGGTGGTGATGTGGAGCAACAGGAACCCTCATCCAGTGCTTGTGGGAGTGTGAAATGATACATTCACTTTGGAAGATTGGCCATTTCTAGAAAAGCTAAATACATGTTTTATCATTTGAGTCAGTCATCATGCTTCTTGGTATTTACCCAGATGAGTTCAAAACTCATGGATACACACACACAAAAAACTGCACAAGTGTTTATAGCAGCTTTATTCGTAATTGTTCAAACTTGGAAGCAACCAAAATGTCCCTTCATTGGATGAATGGATTTAAAAAATGTGTTACATCAAGACAATGAAATATTATTTGGGGATGAAAAGAAGCTACCACAATGGGAAAAGACATGGAGGAAACCTGAATGTGTACTACTAAGTGAAAGAAGGCAATCTGAAATGCTTGCTAGCTATAACTGCAACTGTGTGACATTCTGGAAAAAGACAAAACTGTAGAAAGAGACAGTAAAAGGATTAGTGGTTGCCAGGTGGTGAGCTGGGGGGCAGTTGGAGAGTGCAGGGAGGAGGGATAAATAGTGTGAGTACAGAGGATTTTTAGGGCAGTAAAATTATTTTTTTATGATATTGTAATGCTAGCCAAATATTATAAATAAGTGAAAACCCACAAAATGTGCAACAGGAAAAGTAAACTTTAATGTAAACTATAGACTTTAGTTAATAAGGTATTAATATTGGTTCAATTGTAATAAACCGTGTGTGTGGGTGGAGGGGTAAGGGAATGTATGGGAGCGCTGTGCTTCCTGCTCAATGTGATTTTTCTGTAAAGATGTTAAAGTCACTGGGGATAAGAAGATCTTAAAACGGTTATAAAAGACAGTAGTATCCAGAGTATCAAGAATCAGATTGATACCAGACTTCTCAAAAACAGTGGCATAAAATGCTTTCGAAATGGAAGGAATATGATTTTAAATGTGGAAATGTCACCTGAGTAGAATAAAATCATTTTTAAACATGAAATAAGATTATTGGTGCTATGATCAAAGTCTGTACAGTGAGGTGGAAAGGAAAAGTCAGTGCTACTCTGGGAGAGATTTAAGAAAGGCTTGACAGAGTAAGTAGCCCCTAAATCTTAAAAATGAGGTGAATGAGAAGTGGATAAATAGAGGAAATACATAGTGGGTAGAAGGAGCAAGAGTCTCGAAGATGAAGTATCGTGGTACATTCTGGAAACTACCAGTAGTTCGATATGGGTGTGATTTTGAGTAGTAGTGGGAAATATGGGCTAGGATAAAACTAAGATGTAGCGTGGCTACCTCCTGAAGGGCGCCGTATGTCATGCCAAGCTTCTAAACTTTACAGTTAGACCAGGGGTTAACAAACTTTCCCTGTAAGTGGCCAGGGGGCAACTATTTTGGACTTTGTAAGCCATATGGTCTTATTTGCCATTGCTCAGCTCAACTGTGGTAGCACGAAGGCAGCCATAGACAATATACAAATGAATGGGAGTGTCTGTGTTCTAATAAAGCTGCTTTATTTACAAAACCAGGTGGAGGGCTGGATTTGGTCTACAGGTCATAGTTTGCCAACACCTCTTCTACATCATGGAGAGTTAAATACGTTTTAACTGGGCAAGTAATATCACATTTGAGTTTTAGAAAAATTATCTCAATGGTAGTGCAAAGAATGTACCAGGCAATAGCAGGACAAAGGGGAGAACAGGATTATTTCGAAGACAGTGATAATAACCTAGGCAAGATATAGGGAAGCTATAATCCAAGCCATTGATGAATGAAATAATGTATAAGAGAGAGTAAAAGATGTAAAGAGAGTACAATCAGTAAAATAGTCATGGATTAAAGTACACGAAAGGAAGGAGGAGTGCTTTAGTTTCAATGGCACAGTATATTATATTTCTGATAGAATAAGAGGAAAAGAAGCTACATTTATTAGAAATATATTGGGTTTAGTTTTGAGGTTCCTGAGGTTCAGCCAGAAATCTGACCAACTACTACATAAATGACCCATGATGCCCTTTCTGTGTTAGTCTCTAGATTGTTTATTTTTTCATGGCAGGCTAAGACCCATTAGCTCAAAAGCATACTAGTCCAAAACTCAAATTACTACACACCAAGTTGTTTTAAATATAGCTCAGACAAGCAGATTTTAGCCATTTGGAGCCTGCCTCCTTTGCATTACCCCACAAAACTGCATCTAACATCTGCTAGCTATAGATAGAATAAAACTCTGGGTATTTAATACCCCAAGTTACTACTGCCATTTGGAGCTCTGTGACCCAGAGACTTCCTGCTTTGCTACTGAGAGACAGAAACTGGACATGTAAGCCCCTCTCCAGTACTCCTTTTCCCTAAGAGTTCGCTTGCCCCGCCTACCCCATGGTCTCATGCTGTGGGGGCTGATGTTTCAGACACATCAGCCAAATAAAGCATGTGCATGCTGCTGCCACTTCGTGGTCATATATTTTTCCTTGATAAGTTCCGCAATTCCCCAAACTCCATAGTTAACAGTGATCCATGAAAGCTTTGTTGGTATATGTGAGATATTTGATGTCAAAGGAGTGGGTGATTTTTCTGAGGAAGACCATATAGAGTATGAAAAGGAGGTCAAGGACGGAAACATTACAGATTCCTCAGGAAATGTCATTACATAACATCCGGGAACAAGATAAGAAACTTGAAAAGCAATTATTAAGAGTGAAATAAGACAACAAACTGGGAGTACTATAAAGGAAAGAAGCAATTTCAAGAAAAAAAGAATGATCTAGTTTTAGTTCCACAGAGAGGTCAAAAAAGGCTAGACCTGAAGCCAATTCACTGTATTTGGATATTAGGGGCCCCTGGCAGGAGCAGTTTCAGTGGAACAATCAGGACAGAACCCTGATGGCAGTGAGTTGAAAAGTGACTAGAAAGTGAGAGAAATTTTGAGAGTTAAGCAATAGAGAGTGAGAACAATATAAGCCTTGATATGGATCGCTGAGTGACACAGAGACTTTCAATGAGGGTGGAAACTGTACAGAACAATTCGCACATCATGTGCTTTTCTGTAGGTCTACAGACACCCAGAAAGACAACCAGGGAAGGAAAGATTGTGTTGATCTAAGAAGGAAGATTTTAAGGGCAGGAATCTAGGTAGATAAACAAATGGATGGAACTACTGTAGCTGTTGGTGAGAGTATGGCATATTGAATCACAGTATTTACACAGGATAGAGAGAACATGAATCCTTGACTAAGTTATGACCCTAAAATACAGATAATTTAAAAGACTTGGGTTTCCAAAAAGTGTTAACTGTAGGAATGCTAGGAATGAGAGATGAGAAAACTGTATGAACAACACATTATAAAAGTTCATATTTGGTGGTGTAGAAAGAGAACTGGGCTTAATATCAAACTAAGATCTGACTGTGATTCTCTCACTTCTTAGCAGGCTGACCTCGGATGAATCATCCATTGACTCTGAGCTCAGTTGAATGGTAAGATGGGAAAATTTACTATTCTATGGCATTCGTTGGTATAGGACTCAAGGGAAATAATAGGTTTGATGATGTTTTATGCATATGTAAAATTGATACACAGTAAGGTCTGTGGAATGTTCTGATGTCCGTATTACTCTTGATTCTCTTTATGCATAGTCACTCCTTATCCACCATTTTGCTTTTTGTGGTTTCAGTTACCCAAGGTCTACTGTGGTCTGAAAATATTAATTGAAAAATTCTAGAAAAAGTGATTTACAAGTTTTAAATCATATGCCATTCCAAGTAGTGTGATGAAATCTCATGCCTTTCTGTTCTGTTCCACCTGACATGTGAATCATCCCTTTGTCCAGCATATCCATGCTGTACACATGCTACCCATCTGTTAATCACTTAGCAACCATCTGGGTTATTAGATGGGCTGTCATAGTATCACAGTGCATGTGTTTAATCCTTATTTTACTTAATGATGGCCCCCAAATGCAAGACTAGTGATGCTGGCATGCAGTTATAATTGTTCTATTTTATTATTGGTTATTATTATTAATGTCTTACTGTGCCTAATTTATAAACTAGGCTTTATCATAAGTATGCATGTATATATAAACACATAATACCGTTTATATAGGGTTTAGTATCATCCTCAGTTTCAGCATTCAGTGGGGGTCTTGGAATGTATCCCCTGTGTATAACAATATAGAAACACTCGAACTGATGGTTCTCAATCCTGACCGCTTGTCATAATTTTCTGCAGAGCTTTTTAAAAATACATATGCTTGACTCCTAATTCTTACTACAAATTCAGAAAGGGTCCTGTATTAAAAAAAACAAAACAAAACCAAAACCTCCACAGATGATTCTTATGTGTAATTCTGACAAGAATTCTAAACTTTCAAAACTGAAATGGGAAAAGGAAGTTCCTGAATAGCTGAGTGGTAGTGTTTCTGAGAGAGCAAAACTTTTACTTTGATTGTCTTTGAAACAAGTATTTTGAGCAACCCTAGATATATTTTTTCCTCAGTAACATTAAAATGTGTATTATCTTATTCTGTTTTATACTTTTATAATATTTTTTGGCTTATGTTCCTCATAAATACATTCTCATTTAAAATATTTTTATAAGTAAGTGGCAAGAATATTACAGTCTTTGGAAAGATTGATAAAAATAATCAAACAAAGGTCTTTCCAAGTTCAAATACTTGAAAGATTTTGAATAGGATTGAATGGCTGAGGGAATGAAAGTTAAACTACAACTTAAAAAAATTTGCATTTAAAAATAATTGGTATTTTCTCATGTTATAGTTAAAATTTTTTTTCAAGTATGTTATTTCATTTTATGCATGTAATAATATCCCTTCAAAACTGGAGATGATTGTTACTGTTATCATCCCTAATTTACAAATACTGAAACTAAGCCTCACAGCGTGACCACTTGAAGATCACATATCGAGTAAGTGGAGAGCTGAAATTCAAAGCCAGGGGATCTTACTTAAAATGTTACACTGTTTAAAAATCTCCCCAAACTGGGAGGCAAAGGCAACAAATGGGTCAAGTTGATCATAACCGAGTTAAAATTACAGTGAGTTTAGTGGCCATGATTAAAAATGACAGAGTAGGTACTTCCAAAGGCTTGCCTCTTCAGAAAAAACACTAAAAAATTGAGTAAAAATGGTCATAATCAACTTTGTCAGAACTCTGGGATATAGTCAGAGGTTAATAGCAAATAAGCAAACACTGAATCAAAAAAGATAACATAAATATGGCCAGAAAGCTTTGTGGTAGTTTTATCTGCTTTTACTCCTCTGCCATCCCTAGCTGAGTTGTGGTCTTAAAGATAGAAGCTGCTGTTCCCAGTGTAAAGCCTTGGTCCCTGCTTTTGGACGGAGCAGAAAAAACTTAATCTCAAATAGCTTTTTTGTCATTTTGACTGTTCGAGGACTACCTGAAGAACTGATATAAAGCATTTGCCTTCGTTTTACCTAGTTTTGAACTTTTTCGGGGCAGGAAAGCACCTATACCGAGGGTATTTCTTGAAAACGTTGTAAGGCAAATGAGCAACCCAGTGCTATCTGGGGCTAAAGATTACAGTTGACACAAATAGTAGACATGCTGAAAGCCTGGGAGAAAGATTCTTTGGGAAATTATGGAAAGAATATCACCCATGTATATCAGGGGATTTTGAAAGTCATACACAAGCTTGGCATAAAACGTGTGCTCAGAAAAAAATCTGAAAAGATCCTAAGCTTTTATCTCTGGATGACCCCTAGGCTCAGCACAAACAGATAAATAAGGCTAAGGCAGAGTTCTAAATTGCCTGGCTAAGCATTAAATAAGTGCCCCAACACAGAGCCCATCTCCAAAGACTGGTAAAGTTTCTTTCTCTTCTTTCCTCTCTCTCTTCCTAGTTTTTCTTTCTTTATTCCAGGTGGACACAGTAAATACCCTACCTGACCAAGCTAAAGGAACAGAGACTACACATGACAAAGAATTACACCTTACTAAAATTATTAGAAATGTCACTAAGCAAACAAATCTACCCAAAGTAAGCAGCAAAAACAAACCCTGGAGAGGGAAGAAGAATCCTATTTCTAGAGTTGCCACATTATAATATTCCAAGATGTTTGGCTTTCAACAAAAAAATAAGCATGCAAATGAAATATAGCACATGCATAGGAGAAACTACAGAAACGGTTCCTGAGGAATCACTGACATTGAATGACTTACTAGACAAAGATTTTAAGTCAACTGTTTTAAATATGCTCAAGGAGTTAAAGGAAACCAGAAGAACTATGTTTCACCAAATAGGAAATATTCACAAAGTATTATAAGTTATAGAAAGACACACAGCAAAAATTTTGAGGCTAAGAATGATAATAAAGGAAGAAAAAAAAAATCCACTAGAGGATTTCAATAGCAGATGTGAGCAGGCAGAAGAAAGAATCAGCAAATTTGAAGGTAGGTTAATTAAAATTATTAAGAAAGAGTAGCAAAAAGAAAAGAGAATGAAGATGATAAACAGAGCCTAAGAGACCCTTGGGGCACCATACAACATACTAGTATAGTAAAATGGGACTCTCAAAAGAAGAGAGAATGGGGAAATAATATTTGAAGAAATAATGACTGAAAACTTCCCAAATTTGATACAAGACACAAAACTACATATCTAAGAAAATCATTGAATTCCAAGAGGGATAAATGCAAAGAGATTCACACTGAGATATGTTATAATCAAACTGTCAAAAGTCAAAGATAAAGAAAATCTGAAAGCAACAATAAAAGTGACTATCACATACAAGGTATCCTCAATGACAGCCAATTTTTGGCAGGAACTGGAAGTCAGAAGGCAGTGGGATGACATAATAAAAGTGATGAAGGAAAAAACACTTGTTACTCGAGAATTCCATATTCAGCAATATTCTTTTTCAACAATGGAGGGAAAGTTAGGAGAGCCTCAGATAAAAGTGATGAGAGTTCATCACTAGCAAACATGCAACACATGAAATGATAGAGTCCTCCAGGCAAAAGCAAAGGCACAAGAAAGTAACTGAAATCATACGAAAAAGAAAGAACCCTGGCAAATATAGCAACATATATGTAAATACTAAGGCCAGTATTGTGAAATTTTTCGTTTGTAACTCTTTCCTTTCGTAAATGATTTAAAAGACAAATACATACAAATTGTAAATCTATGTTTATTGGAGCACAATGAATAAAGATGTCATTTGTGACAACATAAAGTGGCAGGGATAGACTGTGGAAGCAGAGATTTTGTATATTATTGAACCTAATGGAATTAAACATAGACTGTTACAAGTTTAATAGGTTAATTATAATCCCCAGGTACACTAAGAAAATAACTAGATTATTGTCTTAGCTTAGCTGCTATAACAAAATACCATAAGCTGGGTGGCCTACAAACAACAGAAATTTATTTTTCACAGTTCTGGAGGCTGGTAGTTAAAATCATGGAAATAGCATGGTCAAGTTCTTGTGAGGGCCTTCTTCTGGTAGACTGATAGCTTCTTGTTGTGTTCTCACATGGCAGAAAGAGCAAGCTAACTCTCTGGCTTATTCTTATATGGGCGCTAATCACATTGTTTGGGCTTTACCATTATCACATAATTACCTCTGAAAAGCCCTAATACTACCACATTGGGGTTAAATTTAAACATATTAATTTTGAGGAAACACGAACATTCAGCCAATAACATCTGTGAGAAACCCAGAGCCAACATCACATACTTCATGGTAGGAGACTGATGCTTTGCTCCTAAGGTCAGGAACAAGACATGGATGCCACTGTCACCACTTCTACTTAACGTTTTCCTAGAGGATCTAGCCAGGGAAATTAGGCAAAAACAAAAATAGAAGCCAGGGAAATTAGGCAAAAACAAAAATAGAAAGGGAGAAATAAAGCTCTCTCTGTTTACAGATGACAATATCTTATATATAGAAAATGCCAAAGAATCCACTAAAAATCCATTAGAATACATGAATTAAGCATGATTACAAAATTAAAAAATAGATTGTATTTCTGTACACTGGAAATAATCTGAAAATAAAATTAAGAAAAATATTTTGTTTACAACATTGAAAAGAATAAAATACTTTGTGATAGACTAAACAAGAAATGGAAAGATATGTACCCTAAAACCTATAAAATATTGTTGCGGGAAATTAAAGAAGACCTACATAAGTGGATAAACATTCCATGTTCATGAATCTGAAGATTTAACATTAAGATGGCAATAATTCCCAAATTGTTCCGACAGATTTTATGCAATCACTATAAGAATTCTAAATAACTTATTTGTAGACATTGACAAGCTAATTCTAAAACTTATGTGGAATTCCAAGTGACCAAGAACCTTGGGGGAAAAAAAGAACAATGTGGAGGACTCATACTTTTTTTTTTATTTCAGAAGTTACTATAAAGCAACAGTAAGCAAGATTGTATAGTGGCATTAGGATAGACGTATAGCTAAATGAAATCGAATTTAGAGTCCATACCATACATTTGTGGTCAAGGGATTTTCATCAAGGGTCCTAAGATCATTAGATGGAGAAAGAAATCTTTTCAACTAATAGTGCTGGGACAATTGGATTGTCACATGTAAAAGAACGAGGTTGTACCCTTACCTTTACCATATGCAAAAATTAACTCTACATGGACCAGATACCTAAATGTAAGAACAAAACTATAAAATTCTTATGATAAAACATAGGGTAAATCTTCATGACCTTGAATTGGGCAAATTTAAGGGATTTGACACTAAAACATGAGCAAAAAGAGAAGTAACAAGCTAGACCTCATTGAAATTAAAAACTTTTTGCTTCAAAGGACACCGTCAAAAAAGTGAAAAGACAACAGAATGGAAATTAAATATTTGCAATCTGATAATCTATATCTGAAAAATTTAAAAAAATTTGGCAATCAGTAATAAGACAAATAAATTAAAATACAATCAAATTATTTGAATAGAAATATCTGCAAGAAAGACCACAAATGGTCAATAAGCAAAGGACACTCAACAATGTTAGTCGTCACGTAAATGCAAAGAAGACCACAATGAGGTACCATTTTACACTCCCTTTGATGGATATAAACAGAAAGATAAAAACAATTGTTGCTGAAAAGTTGAAGAAATTAGAACCTCATATACTGCGGAGTATGTACAATGGCGCAGCCACTTTGGAAAACAATCTGGCAGTTCATCAAATGATTAAAGACAGACTTTCTGTATGATCCAGAAATTCCAATCCTAGATGTGTACCCAAGAAAACTAAAAACATGTGCACATAGAAACTTGTGTAAAATATTTATAGCAGCGTTATTAATAATTTCCAAAAAGCAGAAGGAACCCAAAATAAATGAATAAATTATTGTTTAGTCATAAAAATAGTAAAGAACTGATACGTGTTCCAACATGAATAAACCTTGAAAACATTACGTTAAGTGAAAGAAGTCAGTCACAAAAGAGCACATATTATATGAAAGTTTAAAATAGTGAAACCTGTAGAGTTGGAACATAGTTGTTTAGGCTTGGGTGTGGAGCAGGGGAACACAGGATGGAAGGATGATAGCTAAAGGGCATAGAGTTTCTTGAGGTCATAAAAATGTTACAAATTTGACTCTGGTGATAATTAAACATCTGTAAAATGTATTAAAAGCCATTGAGTTGTACAGTTTAAATGGGAAAACTGTATAGGGTGTGAATTGTATCTCAATAAAACTTAAAAAAGAAGAAATAGAAAATATAAATAGACCTATAACTGAAAATGACATTGAACCAGTAGTCAAAAATCTCATAACAAAGAAAAGTCTTGAACCAGAAGGCCTCCCTGGTGAATTCTATGAATCATTTGAAGAAGAATTGACACAAATCTTTCTCAAATTCTTCCAAATAATAGAAAAGGAAAAATTTCCTAACTCATTCCATGAGCTCAGCATTACCCTAATGCCAAAGTCAAAGGCACACAAGAAAACTACAGATTGATATCCTTTACAAATGCAAATGTAAAAACCCTTAAAAATATCAGCAAACCAAATCCAACAGCATTTAAAAATGATTATACACCATGATCAAGTGGTATGCAAGAGTAGTTCAATAAAGGTCAATAAATTCCATACATTATGTCAAAATAATAATTTTAAAAATCACATGACTATTTCAATAGACACATAAAAAGCGTCAGACAAAAATCTAACAGCCTTTTAAGATTAAAAACACTTAGCAAACTAGAAATAGAAGGGAAGTTCCTCAATCTGATAATGGACACTAAAACGAAAAGCAAACAACAACAACAACAAAAACCCCACAGTTAACATTATACTCCATGGTAAAAGGCTAAAAGCCTTCTACCAGAAATTAGAAATAAGAATGGCCACTCTTGTTCTAGTCAACATCGTTCAGAATGTTCTGTCTAGAGTAGTTAGACAAGAAAAAGAAATAAAAGGCATCTAAGTAGTAAAGGAAGAAGTAAAACTACCTTTGTTTGTTGATGACATGATCTTCTACACAGAAAATCCTAAAGAGTCCATACACAAAAACTGTCAGAGATAAAAAATGAATTCAGAAAATTTGCAGGATTAACATAGAAAAGTCAGGTATATTTTACATATTAGGAATGAATAATCGAAAGTGAAATTAAGAAAACAATTTTGTTTACAATAGTGTTCATAAGAATTCAATACCTGGGAATAAGTGTATCCAGGCACATTGTTATGAGCTGAGTTGTGTCCCCACAAAATTTGTGTTAAAGCTATAATGACCAGTACCACAAAATGTGACTGTATCTGGAGATAGGGCATTTAAAGAGGCAGTAAAATTAACGTATAAGGCTCTTATAGTGTGAGACTTAATCTGACTGGTGTCTTTATAAGAAGACAAAATTTAACACACAAACACTAGGTACGTATGCTCACGAAGAAAAGACCATGTGAAGACACAGTGAGAAGTCTTCCATCTGCAAGCCAAAGGCAGAGTATCAGAATGAAACCAACCCTGCCAACACCTTCATCTTGGACTTTTAGCATCCAGAAATGTGAGAAAATAAGTTTATGTTATTTGAGACACCCAATATTTGGTATTTTGTTATGGCAATACTAGCAAAGAAATACAAGGTGAAGTCTACAAAATATTGCTGAAAGAAATTATGGAAGACCTAAGTAAATGGAAAAACTTTTGTACATGTGTTGGAAGACAATATTATTAAGATGACAGTGCTACCTAAAGTAATCTATAGATTCAGTATAATTCTTACTAAAATTTTCATGGCCATTTTTACATAAATAAAAATGCTGACTCTTAAATTAGAATTGTGAAGGCATCCAAATAGTTAAAAGAGTCTTGAAAAAGAAGAACAAAGTCAGCTGACACACCCTTCTGATTTCAAAACTTGGTACAAAACATTTGTGATTAACACAGTGTCATATTGGCGTAAAGACGGACATATAAGTAAACGGAAAAGCATTGAGACCCAGAAGTAAACTGAGGCACATCTGTGGTCAACAGGGTTTGGACAAAAGAAAAATAAAAGTCTTTTCAACAAATGGTGCTGTCACAGCATGATGTCTATAGGAAAAAAAAAATTTGGCCCCTACCTCACACTATATATCCATATTAATTGAAAATGAATCATGAGTCTTAATGTAAAAGCTAAAACTGTAAAATTTTTAAGATATTACATAGGGGCATATCTTCACTGACCTAAATTTGTCAATGAATTTTTAGGTGTGACAATAAGAGATGACATAAATAACATTAAAATTCAAAACTTTGCACATGAAGGACTGTTATTTAAAAAGTGAAAAGACTACAGAGTGGGAGAAAATATTAACAAATCATATATATGATAAGGATCTGGTACCCAGAATATGTAAAAAACTGTTATAACTTAAAAGACAAGAAAAACAATTTAAAAATTGGTAAAAATCTTGAATAGGCATTTCTTCAAAGAAATAAAAATGGCCAAGAAGCACCTGAAAATATGTTCTATATGTTCTACATTATTACTCATTAGGGAAATGCAAATCAAACACATAATGAAATACCCCTTTATACTCACTAAGATTGCTAAAAGTAAAAGAAGAAAAATAAAAGTAAATGAGAATCTGGAGACATTTGAACTCTCATATGTACCTGATGGGAATGTAAAAGATGCAGCTGCTTTGGACAATGGTCTGATAATGGCCACTCTGACTAGTGTGAGATGATACCTCATTGTGGTTTTTATTAGCATTTCTCTAATGATCAGTGATGTTGAGCGTTGTTTTTTTTTTTTCATAGGATTGTTGCCCGCATCTGTGTCTTCTTTTGAAAAGTGGTCTGCTCGTGTCCTTTGCCCACTTTTTACAGGGGTTTGGGTTTTTTTTGTTTTTTGTTTTTTTTTGCTTGTAAAAGTTTCTCATAGATGCTGTATATTAGACCTTTGTCAGATGCACAGTTTGCAAAATTTTTCTCCTGGAAAAAAAAGGAACACTTATACACTATTGGTGGGAGAATAGATTAGTTCAACCAGTGTGGAAGACAGGGTGGCAATTCCTCAAAGACCCTAAAACCAGAAATGCAATTTGACCCAGCAGTTCCATTACTGGGTATATACACAAAGGAATATAAATCATTCTGTTATAAAGACACGTGCATACATATGTTCATTGCAGCATTATTCATAATAGCAAAGACATGGAATCAACCTCAATGCCCATCAGTGATAGACTGGATAAAGAAAATGTGGCACATACACACCATGGAACACTATGCGACCATAAAAGAGTGATACCATGTTTTTTTGCAGGAATATGGGTGGAACTGGAGGCTATTATCCTTGGCAAACTAACACAGTAACAGAAAACCAAATATAGCATGTTCTCACTTATAAGTAAGTGGGAGCTAAACGATGAGAACACATGGACACACAAGAGGGAAACAACACATACTGGGGCCTATCAGAGGGTGGAGGGTGGGAAAAGGAAGAAGATGAAGAAAAGTAACTAATAGGTACTAGGCTTAATACCCAGGTGACAAAATAATCTGTACAACAAACGTTAATGACACAAGTTTACCTATATAACAAACCTACACATGTACCCTTGAACTGAAATGTTAAATTTGAGAAAAAAGAAAATGGTTTGACAGTTCCTCAGAAAGTTAAGCATAGAATTAGTATTTAACTCAGCAGCAATTCCACTCCTAGGCACCTCAAAGAATTAAAAATAGTTACTCAAATGCTTGTTCATGAATGTTCATAGTAGTGCTATCAACAATAGCCAAAAGGTGGAAACAGTGTTTATTATGGATGAATGGACAGGATATCAAGATTAACACTTCCTCTTTCTCCTCAGGCTACTCAACTCAAGGAAGATGAGGCTGAAGACCTTTATAATGATCCATTTACATTTAATGAATAGTAAATTTATTTTCTCTTCCTTGTGATTTTCTTAACATTTTCTTTTCTCTGGCTTTATTGTAAGAATATAGCATATAATACATATAACATACGAAATATGTGTTGGTTGTTTATGTTAATGATAAGGCTTCTAGTTAACAGGTCAGGCTTCTGATCAGCAGTAGACTATTACTAGTTAAATTTTGGGGACATAAAAAGTTGTATGTGGATTTTCAGCTGTGTGGAGGCACCCCTCACCTCCACATTGTTCAAGGGTCAGCTGTATTTAATTTCCTCAAACTGTAGTTCCTTAATATCTCTTTTATTTACAACATTTGCTCTTACTGTAATGATATGAACATGTTTTTGAATTTTCTGGAGACACTAAAAAGCTTTTGTCTTTTTGCTTTAGGTTCATTATTCTTCCCAGAAAATCTGTTTCTTAGTGGTGTTAACAAAAGACCATGAGATCTGCAGAAGAAAAAGGGAGAGGTTTATTTTAAAAAAAAACCAAAAATCTTCGAATTGGGGAGACATAATCTCTGGCATAAAAGGAAAGCATGTTTCAGAGAACTGAGAGGGGCGCTGACTAAAATAGGGAGAGTTCCTGCTCCAGGCCTTCAACTGGGTCTGTATATGTAAAGGAAGGATTTAAATGCATTCAGTCCAGATTGGTTGAGAACGTCTGAGTCCCAACTGGGTAGTTTCTAAGCCCCAAACCAGAAGTCGGTTGTCTGGCCCTTTTAGGTGGCTGGGGGAGCTTTCTGGCCACGTGTCTCAGCTCTGGTTTCAGGAACTGTCTTAGCTCAGACTGGAGCTACCTTCTCCAGGAACAAAGGGTGTGTGACTGCCCTTGTTTCATTCACCGTAGCCACTGTTTCTTACTATTTTAATTTGGGTGTGTCTATCAGCTATAGAGTCTTTCCTTCCATATTCGTTTGCTTTCTCTTTTTCTTTGAAAAAGAAATGAAAGCCTTCATTTTCCTTTACCTTTTTTCTTTACTAGTTTGTTTTCTCTAATACTTCAGGTTTTCTCATTTAGCTGCTGATTTAGCTGGGTTTTTTAGTGGGAGTAGCCAGGAGGAGGCAATTTCCACAAACACCAGTGTAAGGAGGGCTTTTTTCCCCAATAGTCTAGTTTCCCAGGAGCATTTTCTTTAATTTCCTAAGAAAAGAGCCTTTTTTCTTTTGATGTCATTTGTTTGGTTTGAAGCATATATGCTGTACTGCTTGTCACTGTGCTTGTAGGGGCCATGATTGAGGCGATTGGCATTATAGTTTTCAATATAGACCTTGAATTATCTCCTCTATTTACTAGCATGTATATTTGAGCTGCAACTGTCTTTTTTGGTTTCACATAAAAATGTTTTTTCATCCACTTTTTGTCTTCCAGAAAATAATCTTAACTTTCATGTGCTGATGATGCTGTCTCCTGCCCCTTTCCCTTTATTGGTCAATTCCATCATAAATTATTTGACCGTTATTTTATTGGTTCTCATACTTGGGGGTGGCAAATGTTCGTGTGCAGTCCATCAACTGATACCAGAATTCTTGTGAAATTAACAGTCTTCCTTCAGATATTTTTAAAGCTGTGTTTCTTAGGTCATGGCATAGGTTATGACTTTGATTTCTTTATTGTAAACAAACTTTTAATTAAGTCCAATGTGTTCAGCCCTCTGTATTTCCATCTTCAAAATTCTGAAATTAGACCCCTTTGGAAGCTCTTCTGAGCAGATAATAGGGGAGATGAAGGTGGAGGTGGCCTAGTGCATTTCATAATGGCAAGTCAATATATTTAGAATAGAGCATGCAAGCCAAGAAATAGATATGCAAGCATATTATTAAGTATAATAAATTGTTGTCAGAAGAACAAAAGTGTTTGCCCTGGGGACTAGGATTAAGCATACGGTGAATCAAGAATAAATTGCTGTTGTTTTTAAGCTCTCAGGCATTTTTTCAGTTTTTACCTATGTGCCTCTTTTGATTTTCTATTTTCAGTTTTCCTAGTGGTCGTATCCTTAATTCTAAATAATGTTCTGTAGTTCTATTTTACATTTTCTGAACGTTAGGCATTATCTACTTGCTCTCCTGACTAGAAAAGAGGAAGAGTTGCCTTATCCTGGTTTTTTTTGTCTCTCCTTTTCCCAGTTATTAAGATGCATGTCCATGCATTGATAGCTGTTGTTGTTGCTGTTGTTGTTACTCTTGTTTTGGTTGCTTTTTTCCCTCTTCCTCCTCCACTTCCACTTGTTGTTCTTCCTCAAACAGGAGGCAAAAATATGTGGGGTGATCCTACGCAATGTGGTGAGTGCTCGTGTGTGTTGCCTGGACTCTCCCTTAAGGACTGAAACACACGATTTCCCCAGTTTGGGGAGTGTTGACTGCGGAATTACATCTGCATTGCTCTCTGGTCACTGCTGTTGGTCTGGGAACTGCCTTGCCCAAGGTCTACCCTGTCCCTGGGGCAGCCCACATCTGATGACTGTTCAGTGAGAAAACAAAAAAGGCTCAACTCCCTTGTCTCGATTTGAGATAACTCTGAAGAACCACCATAGCTCCAGAACTTTCTGGGGGATCAGCTAAGGGCTCTGGTGCAGCTGAACAATTCTAACTTCTCACTTTGCTTTGTCCTGCTTCCTTCTATGCTTTACTAGAGTTGATCCCAAAAGCACCCCCCAATACAATTCCCGAATGTGATCCCCATCTCAGAGCCTGTTTCCTGGAGAATTGAGCATACCATATAAGAAGTCATAAAAGTAAGTCCTGGGCCGGGCATGGTGGCTCACGCTTGTAATCCGAGCACTTTGGGAGGCCGAGGCAGGTGGATCATGAGGTCAAGAGTTCGAGACCATCCTGGGCAACATGGTGAAACCCTGTCTCTACTAAAAATACCAAAAGTTAGCCAGGCGTGGTGGTGTACGCATGTAGTCCCACCTACTTAGGAGGCTGAGACAGGAGAATCGCTTGAACCTGGGAGGTGGAGGTTGCAGTGAGCCAAGATCATGACACTGCACTCCAGCCTGGTGACAGAGCTAGACTCTATCTAAAAAAGAAAGAAAGAAAAAAAAGCAGTGGAAGAACTAAACACACACACACAAAATAAAAGTAATTGCTTTACATTAGGGTAAAAAAGAGTTTGGGATGTTTTATACCACAAACCATTTATATCATATTTGCTTTTCACCATGTTAAAAGCAAATAAAATTCAGGACTGTTGAAGTTTAAGAAAAACTATAAACTATAAAGAAAACTAATGATTCATTATGTCAATTTTAGAACTGCATTTGTCATCCAGCTTGTATCAATTCCCATTGAAACTATACAAAAGGTCAGCCTTGGAAACCATGTCAGCAATTTTGCAGAATTTTGCAGAATCTTTTCAGCAGATATAGTAGAAATGCATACTGTATTGAGGAAAGGGGTAATGGGTCAATATTAATTTTATATGGAGGAAAATACTTATGTAACAAGTATTTCTTGAGCACTTACTGTGTGTGTGAGGGGGCAGGCAATAAGCAAATGAACCTATAATACATAACATGTCAGATGGTGATAGCTGCTGAGAGAAAGATAAAAGAGAGTCATGGAAAGAGGGGCTGTAAAGAGGAAGAAAGGTGGGTCATGGGCAGATTTTGGAGGAAATGAATTCAATGCTTTTGGCAAATGCGCTAAGGACTGTCATGCTCAGTAAAAGGGGAACTCTCAAAGCTGTCTCCTAATCAGGAGGTTACCAGTTAGGGGATGGACCGGAAGCCTGCTTTGACTAACTTCATGCTTTCATAGGAAGTTCAGAAAGCCAATAATGTGGCAAAGTAATGCAAACTCTATTTCTACTTTAGAATTCTAATAAAGAAAAGTGAACATCTAAACTGTCTTTTTTTTTTTTCATGAGATTTGAAAATTGTGGAGAGGTTCAATCTCTGAAAGAAATTATCTTAGTCTCTGAAAGATTAATCACCTGATTTATCATCTCAGCCAATCATGAGCTCCCTTCACTGACCTCTCTAAAGATGGACAAACAGAAGGAAACAGTTATCAGAGGGAAAAAGCATTTCAATGTTTATAAAGGTTGGCTTAATTCAAGGAAGCAAAGTGAATGAGACATTTGAGGCAAATATTACAAGTGAACAAAGAAAATGGGAGCAAGTCTAATTCAAATGGGTTAAAGAGATCAAAATAAAAAGATTCCAGTGAATTAAAACTGAAATAATTGGATATACAGAAAGTTTTCCTAGAAATGAAAAACACTCATTTCCAAAAATTTGAAATAGATTAAAGGAGACAGTGAAAAGCAGACTAGATTCTGCAGAAAGGCAAATCATAAGTTGTGATGACAAAGTAAGAAATTCTCCCTGATTCAGAGGAAACGAATGAGGTGAATAAATGAGAGGAGAGGTTTAAAAAGACGTGGAGGACATGTCTGGAATTATAGAACAGGGGCGCAAAGGGAAAATGGATAATAATAAAAAGAGGCATTTGCTGAATGGTTACCATAGGCCCAGACCCTGTTCCAGTTTTTCAGCCCGTGTTTACTTACTTAATTGTCATAACAGTCTTAGAGGATAAATTGTAATATCTTCATGTTACAGTTCAGGAAAAGCAGGCATGAAGTGATTGTGGAATTTGCCCAAGGACACATAGCTCAGAAGAAAGGAGCTGGGATCTAAATCCAGGATTATAATCATGATGCTATGCTGTCTTTGAAAATTAAATGAAGTATAAAACAGAAATGACTTAGTGTTATTTTCATTATCAGATTGAAAGGACGTTGTAAGTAACTTGATTGCTTCTCACTTTTGTGTCAAAGTTTGGAAAGATTAATGTACCATGAGATTATTTAAATGTTGTTTTTATTTTCTATACTCTTATATTGGATAGTTTTTTTAAATCCACCTGGACTAAATACTAGTGCATTGTGTAAGGTAAAGGTAGAATATAATTATTTCCAAATAATTACATTATTATCCCAGGCAACTTACTGAATTTCACAAATTCTCCAATGATTTGACCTGTCATCTCTATATGCTAAAGTTGGCAAATAAACATTTCTACTTAATTCTAAGTACATTTTATAATTAAAATTTTTCTATATATTGACTTAACTGAGATTTTAAAATGTATTAATATCAGGTTTTTTATAGAGCTCCTTTTTACATATAACTATTTTCTTAGCATCTGTGGTCATACACAAATTTTTATTTGCAGTTTGCTTTGTTTATTTAGGATGGGCTTAAAGAGTTTGGCAGAAGGATTATGAGGGATCTTACCTACTTCATGAAGGTTAAACTGGGGACTGGAAGGGATTTCTTCAAACGTTTTTTTGAAACCTTGTGTGAGATCCTGCACTGGATCCTTGTGCTGGACTCACCCTCCCCCTATCAAAGCCATGTTTGTGGTCTTATATAACAGAACATCTGCAGTCGGAAGCCTGGGGCTTAGTGGGCCCATGGGGCCATCATGATTCTGGCTCGGTTACTCTGCCTTTCTTTGGTGTAAGTATATTAACTATGGCATCCTGGCCAAGTGTGTAAGATTCCAACTTAATTGTGTACAGTCAGACAGCAGAGACTGTTGAAAAAGATGACTTTCTTTTTATTTATACCACCATGGTATTCAGGATGTGCTCTCCAAGGAGAACTGGAGCTTGTAAGATGTGGATGAGTTGTGCATCAGTGGTGCTTGACAGCACAGTGCCTTGCTTAGTCTTTCTACAGCTTCACCTAACTCTCATGACTGTCAGTTATTTGCAAGTATGGAAGGGTCCCCATGTGCTGAATGCGTGCGAATATTTAATGTATGTCATGCTTCTTGAGGACAAGATCAGCCACTGTTCCTCTGCAAAATTCCTGGTCCAAGATCCTGCGTTGAAGCTTTATGCAAGGATGTTGATTGTTTAATTGTGTATCACAAGCAAAGAAACAAAGAGTCTGAATGGATAATGGTAGTCAATTAGCAAAACAAATTATTTGAGATACATCACGTGTAGTAGAATTTTGGTCCCTGTAATCTCTGCTACTTTGGTGTTACTCCTGTGGTTATGTTATGTTAAATGGCAAGCGGGAATTTGCAGATAGGTTACTAGTTTATATTTAAATAGGAAAATTATCCTGGATATTTAGATGGCCCAATGTAAACACATGAGGCCCTAAAAGCAGAGGAAGACAGAGATATATGAAGCACAAAAAAGATTTGCCACTATTGTTGGCTTGAAGATGAAGGAAATACTGTGTCCAAAAAGCAGGAGCATCAATCCTACAATTGCAAGGAACCGAATTCTGCCCGTAACTAGGGAGCTTGGAAGAGGGCCCCAAGCCCCAGGTGAGAACTGCAGCCCCTTCCAATACTTCGATTTCAGCCTTGTAAGACCCTCAGAAACTGCAAGATAATAAATACGTGTTATTTAAGCTGCTAAGTTTGTGGTAATTTGTTATGGCAACAATAGATAACTAATACATGATATGAAATACCATGAAAGGAAATGCCATGTATCTCTTAAAATTGTCTTGGAAGTAATCATGTGTTGAATTGCAAAATGAAATTCAAACTACGATGTGTAGAAAAAATGTACTTTTCTAAATTTTTATCTGTAATTTATACAATCTTCTCTCTCAAGTCTCTACCCACAGCTTAGAGGGAAGAATGACCCGTGTTTAGTCTTGCTTTAAGCTTAGTCCAGGCTGATAATTTAAATGGTAACTTTGGGTAATATTCAGTCACTTTTTCATAAAAAATAGTCTGTCTTAATTTCTCCCGTCCTCATGCTTCCTTCTCTCAGATGGGTTATGTTTGAAATTGCATCCAGTAGGTGATTTGGGAGAACACATGGTATTGGAGGTGAACATGATCCTCTAATCTTCATGGTGACTTTTAATTTATGCTTGGTCTGCTGGTCTTCAGGACAATGTTCCTTCTACCTGGATTCTTGGCCCCACTGGCATTCAAGACAGAAAATTTTGACTAATATAAGTCATATGCCCATCCTTCTCAGCTATGTTGGGTCTCTGTTCTCTTTGGCTGACACTGCTGTGCCTACTTTGTGTCTCTCTGGCAGAAGAAGACTGACGTCTGGCTGTGTCTCTGTTGTAGTTCAGTTCAGAGGAAGTGCTTTGTGGCTGCTGCTAGAGACTCCCTTTGCTCCTTTCTTGGTGCCTTTCAACATGCTCCACAGCAGAACTCATAACATCTTTGAATCCTGTGTCTATCACATGGAAACTAGGAATGGTTCAGGAGGTCACATTTCCCCGGTCAACAGGTCATGGCCAAACCTGAGATGAAACAGGGCCATTTATCTGCTCATCTCAATGCCTTTTTTCTGTCTTTTTCTTATCCTGTTACATCTCCTCTGTCATAGCCTTCTATTACCAAGAGAAAAGCTTTATGAATGTATTGTCCCGTGTAGAAGGTCTATCTCTGCCAAACTGTGGGAGAACTCTGTAAGTATGTATCCGCAGGCACGGCTGCTGCAATTTTAAATAGAGGAGATAAAGAAATTGTGAAAATCCTATCTCAAAATGCTTGCCTCTCAAGCTAATTTTCTTGTGGCAAAATCCTAGTTTTCTTATCAGAAGCTGATTATTGCTTTGTTCTTTTCCTTTTCATTTCTTCTGAAACATGTTCAACTCCCTGCTGGAAGATGGATAAGGTAAGAGAGAGAACATAATAATGTTCAAAATATCAACACATTAGAATGACTTTACTGTCTTAGATCCTATCTTATTAAATAAAAGAATAAAGTTGTAAAACAGTAAAAAAAAAAAAATGTAATCATATAGAAGAAAATTGAAAACCTGAACACAAAGTTAACTTCAGTTGCACAGTAGGCGGCTTGTGGAGATTTTGGATTATTTTTTGTCTTTTTCTATTCCAATTTTTCTTCTGTGAATGTACCTTTTTTTATAATTTCAAAACAATGACTTATTTAAAAGTTAGGATACTTAATCCACATATCTTCCTTCTTTTTTCCCCTTTTTGTTCTAATTTATTCCTCCAGTTACTTCCTCCGTCTCAGGTTCTGAAGTGCCAAAATTGGTTAATCTTTTGCTCAACTTAACATCCTCATGCAATTTGAAGTTATAATTCAACATGAATTCAGAGATTTTCAGAATAGCTCCATGACCCTCTCAGAATATTAATATTTCCAACTTTTCATGTTTTTTGAAATGCATCATTATTCTGTGATTCTGTGTGTATCTGGCTTCATATTTGTTTAATATTTTAATAGCTAAATACTTATAGCTCAGGTATATATTTTTAAAATAAGTATTTATTTCATTACTGTGATTATCCAATACTGTGTCAGGTAAGGGTACCACCAGGAGACAGAACATACTAGTTATTTGAACACAGATAATTTAACTAGACACTGTTAAGGATAACTAGAGCTGGACAGAAATTAAATCAGTGAGGATGGAGTCTATTAAAGAAAAACAAAACAAAAACTACTGCAATAGCAGAAGAGAGATTCCAGTTCTATAGAAATAGAACTGGATTCAACTCCAAATATAATTAGAACAAAATGGGGGATTTATAGCCAAGGAGCAAGTTGGGGGTGTGGGGAAATTGATAGCTGGAAAACTACTAAGAAGAGGAGACATCAGGTCTCGGGGGATTCTGGCTGAACTGGCCTAACAGGATTCCTGCTGAAGGCAGGGCAGGATGACCAGATATCTTAACCTTGGGGTAGTGGAGATGAAGAGTTTGATCAGATACCAAATATGAAGGGGAAACAGGAGGGTTCCCTGAGCCCCCTCACAGAATGTGCAACAGGGGTGTGGCTCATCTGTTTAGTCACCACTGCTGCTCAAACTCCTTGCAGGAGTGGGAGCATGCAGACTTGCATTACAGTGTGCTCTTTCGGCATTGCCGTCCATGGGTAATTTAAGTGTTAACTAGCCCAGTGGACACTCTGCCTTTTTGCAAGGGCAGAGGGCCAGTGTGACAGCTTTCTGTATCCCGAGCTCTTGTTCAGCATCCTGGAAGAATGGGCTCACACATGGACGTGAAGGATGGTGAATGCGGGCATTTATTGGTAGGTGGAGGTGGCTCTCAGTGGGATGGAAGCAGAGCTGGACATGGATGGAGTGGGAAAATGATCTTCCTCTGGAGTTTGGCTTTCCAGTGGCTGATTCTCCGACTGTCCCTAGCCGAACTCCTCCTGATGTTCAGACGCGCCTTCTCTCATTCTCTTCCGCACCGTTCTGACATTCATCTGCTTGTCTGCTTGTCTCCTTGTCTGTCCTGAAGCCAGGGGTCTGGGTTTTATATGGCACAGGATAGGGGGTTTGGCAGGCCAAAAGGCAAGTTTTGGGTGTGAAAACAGGAATTTAGGGCCACGGGTATCCAGGTGTGTGGGTGGGGCCTTTGCTGGGGAACCACCCTCTTCTACCCAGTATTTCCTTGTCTCCTGTCTGTATTATAGGGTTGGGAGTTCTGCTAAGCTGACCTAGCAGGATTCTTGCTAAAACTGGACTCCACAAAGAAAGTACATGAACAGGCCTTGTAGATGAGAAGGTTCAAGGGAGCTTGAGTAAAGTTTGGCTAAGAAAAGAATCTTTGTCAAGGTGTTTAAGCAGGAAACTGAAATGGTAAAAAGCCAACTTTAAGATATCAGGGTAGTAGCAATTGTAGGAAACAGCTGTCATTCCCAGGGCTGTGGGAGCAAAGGAAAGAAGTCTGAATTATTAAAAGAATAACCTAAAAAAGGAGCCCTGCAAAGCTGAAACTCACACCCTTCACGGCTGGCCTGTCCTGGTGTCTGTAAGGTCAGGAGAGCATGAGGCTGGTTTTGTAAGTGATGAAAAGATTGCAAACTGAATAAAGCTGCTGCCACTGCTACTGACAGGATAAAAAAGAAAGGTGTGGTGTTTGGTCATTCTAATGCTAGGCTGTCCAGAAACAAACAGGAGGAAGCTAATCTCCCTCTCTAGCCAGCTTCCCTCTACTGTCCTCTTCTGGCAGAGCCTAACAGATACAGTTGGCAATGCAAGAATATGGTTTGCAGAGTTTCAGCTCCAGCATTACAGAGCTGAGGTAAAGTTGGCCTGGAGTCGCAACAGTTACTTTAATAACTGGCACAAATATAATACAATGAAAATATTTATGTTTAAATAAAGAGAACTATCTTACATTTCAAATAAATGTTGTAGGATAAGAATGTTCCTCCTCTCTTTATGAATTTGTTAAATCAAGTTTAGCCTAAAGCTGCCTCCTTACATATTTTAAGTTTGGCCTGAAATATTTTCAGTTCATTACATTGTGAACTATAACAAGTGGAGGTGTAAAAAGACCATAGCCTACACTTGTGCCAATCAACAGATTTTGGTCAAGGAAATGTAGCCAACTATTTGAACTGTGTTCAAATAAGGCAAACACCAAGCTGTAACTAATCTAGTTGTTTTTGTACCTCACTTCCATTTTTTGTATGTCATTTTCTGTTTCTGTTTATAAATCTTCTTCCACTACGTGGCTGCGCTGGATTCTCAGAGCCTACTCTGGCTTAGGAGGCTGCCCGATACGCAAATCGTTCATTGCTTAATTAAACTTATCCTTTAAATTTAATTCAGCTCAAGTTTTTCATTGAATAAATGTTATAACCAGTTGCATGACAAGAACGTCAATCTTAAAGAGATCAACTGCTATTTCTAATTCTCCAAAAATGTGAGGTGCCACTATAGAACCTGTTACCAAGATTGAGGCCAAAGACTAAATCATGTTTGTGGGAGGGACATCAACAGGAGGAGGAAGAGAAGTTATGTACATTAAATATTCAGTGTCCGCAACATTTACTCTGTGACTTTTATAAGAAAGTGAATATGGAGGAATTCTAGAAATTTAAGTTATTCCCAAGCTCATATTCTGTGATGCCATGACATATTCACTCCAGTCTTTGTAAATATCATTTTTGGACTGATGTAAATGACATTAATTTGTTCTTAGTGCTAACTGTACACAGGAGTATGTCATTATGCCAATCAATTATATTCAAAACAATTCCACAAATATTTATTGAGAATTTTTCAAATTGCAAGGAATCATGACCAGCAATGATACCATATTCAAGGAGCCTAGAAACTTTAAAAGAACTTTTGACATTCTACTTTTGTAGAAGTAAAAGAAAATTTTATATGTTTATAATAAAAATAATAATTTTCAATTCTCCCTCTCTGTTCCAGAAAGAGAAGGTTAATACACTAAAGATTAGGAATTATCTGCTCTTATCGATGCGTCTTTCCCCACTGCTGTCAGTAGCCTTGGAGTTCCCTAGACCTCATTTATGCCATGGATACTAACATGGCTTTATCCATGAAGCAGGAACCATGGGGTTGGCTTAATCGGCAGGAATCAGCCACACTCACCTGTGCTGTGCCTTTTAACCTGTTACCATTTGCCTCTGGATTTGTCAGATCCAGTTTTCTTTCCTAGGGCTTTGACCCAAAGCTTGGAATTGAGTCTGGGACAGAAATGTATCTCAGGGGGTTGCATTCACTTCTTATAAGCCAAATGCTAAAGTGAAACTGTAGACCTGGGTCCTCCTCCAAAAAAAGAGAGGAAAGTATGTCTTGTGACACACCCAGATAACTGGTAGCTATAGTTATGCTTGCTAGGATTTGGGTGCATGGTGTTTGGCTCTGGTTAGTTCCCTTTGTCTTACTTTCCCAAAAAGAAATCGCTGAGTTTATTTATTTATTCCTATCACCTGGCAAGGTTTGCAGGAATACTGATCCAGATTTTTACATTACCCACCCCTTTTGTTCTTTCTGAGCTGCAGCTGGAGATTTCTGGTTGGTTCACAGGAACGAGCAGGGTTAGTCTAAAATGTAGGTAAAAAGTTAAAAACTAGTGAGTTTAGAATTTAATGACAAAACATAAGTTTTGAAACAATTTTTCTCTTTCTAGTCCTCATTTTTGTTAAAAAACAAAACAAAACAAAACAAAACAAGTCTTAATAGGACCGAGCTGCTTGCAAAATATACTTTAGTCTTATACTTGGCCTGATTATTTGCATAAAGGGCAGCAAGAGTAATTATTTCTATGTAGGCCTTTTGGATTGGCTTTGATGGAAGTTTGTTCTACTAGGAATCTCAGATAAGACCTTTTAAAGCTGAGTTCAACCATGGATTTGTATCCTCAAACACCTGTGCATTGGGTGATTCTCTCCTCTTAAGGTCCCAAGATAAACTTGGAGCTCCTAGACCTGTTAGAAAGTGACATTATTTACTGATCACAGGTCAGGAACCCTGTACAGGGACTGCATAGGCAAGGGTAGGAGGCCACTTTCTCCACTGGGCTTTTATTGGCTCTGCAAGTTGGCTCTGCAAGTATGCTCTGCAAGCATACCCTTCCAGTCAAAGCCTTGGTAAAATAATCACTTTCTCCAATTGTGTTCTGTTGCAAAAGAAAAATGGATTCTTATTGCACTGATGCAAACAACCATATTGCCATAAGAATACTCTCAGATAGTTTCCAAATTCTAGAGGAACCAGGCAGAAAGAAACAAATATGCTCTAAGTAAGTTTCTTAAAATAAGTTTCTTTGACTTTGAAAAACAAAACAAGGATCAGTAATATTTCAAGCAGAAGTCAAAAAGATTTGCTTCAGTTTTCTGAGTTCAGTCCATTTAATTAACTCTTGTTTTGCTTGGTATTAATGAACATTCAGCTCTTTATGAGTCCTGTACATTTGCCTTTATTCCAATGTTATAATCTCTAAAGTTATCAGAAGCCTGTATTTGAGAGCTCCTGTTAAAAGTTCTATAGCTCATTATAAACCATCTTTGAAAAGGATTAAAACAATTATCTGTGAATATCAAAATGTCCAGGGTAGTTACAGTTACAAACATAAAGAAATTTGGTTATCTCTGTGGTTTACAATAACTTAACAACCTTAATTATGATTGATAGCATATATGCAGACATTAGAATTTTAGAAATCCCATACAATTTTGGAAAATATATTAGCACTATTCTCCAAGATACAACCTAAAGAAGACTGAGCATCATTTTGGCAATCCCATGTACGTAAATACATCAAATAATCCTGTTTACCTCTCTTTTCTGGACATTTCAGGGCTCTTTGAAGTAAAATTTGAAAAGCCAGGTGCCAGGGAAGACAATTTTGAAACTAAAGTTTGATTTTGGGATGGCTGTTAAATATTTGAGGTTTAAAACACTTGATACCATGAAATAGAATTCCAGATTGTCATAAATTTATTTTGCCAAAATGATGACTCAGACATTTTAAAGAAGCAAAACCCTTTAAAATTTTACCAAAGAGCAGATTCTTGCCTTGGGAAAAGCGTGTTATGCTTTTATTTCAATGCTCAATTTACAGAAAAACCATATAATACCCTTTTTTGGATTTGGTCAATGTGTTCACACAGAGAACCTCTTCTGCAAGATTAATTTAGACAATTCTTCCACAACTTCGTTGAACCATTAGCTTTTTCTTAACTCAAAACAATCATTTAACCCTAGGCAGAAGTTTATGTGTCCATGCTTGCTTATAACCTTTTACTAAAAAATACATTCTACTGTTCTTACACGCCTTGTATGTAAATCTATTTCAGTAGTCTCAATTACATGTTATAATGTTAACACCTAGCAGTTATTAACCTTAAGGTAAAACTTGGTAAGTAGCTTTAATTGCATGCTAACAGCAGCCAAGTGTTGCTTTCTTTCTTAGGGGTATGGTTAGTTCCATATGTCCCCAGGCCTTAACCAGTTTTGAAACTGGCAAGTCAAATAGTTCTCAAAACCCCCAAAAGCAGTTTGTAACCTCAGAACACCTAGCAAATCTTGCATCTGACCTGCATTATCTAGCCCACCTATTTACATTTTAATGACATCTGCTTTTTATCAGTAATCTTTAAGGCTGTTTTTTCTTCTCAAAGATTAAAGTCATGTGAACTGAAAGATACCACAGCTTTTGTCTTCGCTTTAAAAAATATTAGATCCAAGCAATTGTCTTTCTTTATGTTAAATTAATTAGAGTTCTTTTTACAGACATCACACACAGTATACACACAGACAGGCAGAAGAAGACCCAGTCACTGGGTGGGGTTCTTTAAGAAACAGGGCTAGAATAACATGCAGATATGAAACCAGAGGGGGCTCATCCCCTAAGGCAGGATTCCCAAGCAGTTACCAGCCACGCCCTCAGGATGTAAAACAAGATGGAAGCTTGATTTCACAACCAAAACTTTGCAAAAAATATAAACAGTGATAGTTGTGGGGGCTGGCCTAGTAAAAACGTCTTTTAAAAGAAAAAAAAAAAAGTGAAGGTTAACTGCTGATGGGGTGGAGAAGAGGAAAAAAAAAAGATTTAAAAATTCCTGGGGAAGAACCTGTTATTCTTATACAACTGGTTTTTCCTGCAGGAGAAAAGCTTAATTACTGTCCCGTGGAGTAAAGCCCCTTTGAGAGGTGAAGCCAGCTGGACTTTCTGGGTGGAGTGGGGACTTGGAAAACTTTTCTGTCTTACAAGAGGATTGTAAAATGCTCCAATCAGCACTCTGTAGCTAGGATTGTAAAACGCACCAAGCAGCGCTCTGTAAAATGGAGCAAGCAGTGCTCTGTAAAATGGACCAATCAGCAGGACATGGGTGGGAACAAATAAGGGAATAAAAGCTGGCCATCCCCCCGCCAGGATCAGCAACCTGCTGGGTTCCCCTTCCACGCTGTGGAAGCTTTGTTCTTTTGCTCTTCAAAATAAATCTTGCTCCTGCTCACTCTTTGGGTCTGTGCCACCTTTAAGAGCTGTAACAATCATCACAAAGGTCTGCAGCTTCATTCTTGAAGTCAGTGAGACCACGAACCCACCAGAAGGAACAAACTCCAGACACACCACTTTCAGAGCTGTAACACTCAGCGCGGAGGTCCACAGCTTCATTCTTGAAGTCAGTGAGACCACAAACCCACTGGAAGGAACAAACTCTGGATACACCTTGGCTGGAGAAAGGGAAGGCTCCGGTGGCATGTGGCAGAACAGGCCAGCCAGCTGGCTATGTGGGACTCTTGGGCCATGAGTCCCAGCTCTGGCAATGAGGGGAGAGTGGCAGGGAGCTGCTGTTCACTGGTCCCTCCCACAAAAGGAAGGAAAAGGCCATGAAAAGGCTCAGGACCAATGGGGGTTGGTAGAATGGTTTCCCTCACCCTCAGAAGTCCAAGGATAAAGGCTGGGCGCGGTGGCTCAAGCCTGTGATCCCAGCACTTTGGGAGGCCAAGGTGGGTGGAACACGAGGTCAGGAGATCGAGACCATCCTGGCTGACACGGTGAAACCCCATCTCTGCTAAAAAAAAAAAAAAAAAAAAAAAAAAAAAAAAAAAAAAAAAAAGCCGGGTGTGGTAGCGGGTGCCTGTATTCCCAGCTGCTCAGGCTGAGACAGGAGAATGGCATGAACCCAAGGAACAGAGCTTGCAGTGAGCCAAGATCACACCACTGCACTCCAGTCTGGGTGACAGGGCAAGACTCCATCTCTAAAAAAAGAAAAAAAAAAGAACAAGGATGGAAAGGCTTAGAAGCAGTAGTGAGAGATTTTGAGCCCCCATTTCACTCACTGCTTCTTGAGTCCCCATGTTGCCCACCAAAAATGTTGCAGGACTTTTTCTTAGTTCAGCTAAAGATGGGGCCCTTGTCCGTCCCACCGCCATGAAAATTTAGGCTTGCAGTTGATTAAAGGGTGAGTAAAGCAGGGTTTCATTGGGTGAAAAGGAAGAAAAGGGGGTAACAGTGACTCTTGCTAGGCCAGAGTCCCTGCTAGAGCACTTCCCACCCCCAGCTTGAACCTCAGCTTCCACACAGGAAGAGGATGGGCCAGACTCCTCCCCACTGCAAATGGAGAACGTCCTGAGACTCCACCTAAGTGCGCAGGACTGTTGTAGTTTTTCCAGTGACTGTCTCAACAGGGTTTACAGCCTGGTTCTTGCCTTGTGGGGCAGACACTACCACAATCCCACATTTATAGAAGAGAAAAAAAGATACAGAAAGACAATATGCCTTGCTCCAGGTAACCCCATGGAAGGTGTTGAGGCTGAGGTACAACTCAGGGTTCTTTGTGATGCCTTCCTGTAGCTGGACTGCCTCGAAATACATTATTCTACCTCTGAGCCCCACCCTAGCTCTACTGTTCTTTCTACCACCTGCCCTAGCTTAATACTTCCTATGGTGCAGCTAAACTGCAGGGCCCTTTCTTCACCCCATCCAGCAGGAAGTAGCTAGAGCAGTTGTCGGCCAAATTCCCAACAGCAGTTGGGGTGTCCTGTTTAGAGGGGGGATTGAGAGGTGACAACGTGCTAGCAGCCCTTGCTTACTCTCAATGTCTCCTCAACCTCGTTGTCCACTCTGGCCAGGCTCCAGGAGCCCTTCAACCTGCCGCTGCACTATGAGGGCCCCTCTCTGGGGCTGGCCGAGGCTGGAGCCAGCTCCCTCTGCTCATGGGGAAGCGTAAAGAGAGAGCTGTGGGTGGGAGCTTGGCCTGCGCCTGGCGCTTGTGGGCCAGCCTGGGTTTCAGGTGAGCGCTGGCTCAGCAAGCCCCACATTTGGCACAGCCGGCTGGCGCCTGCTGGGTTTGATCAGGGGACAAGCTCCCTCTGGGCTGCGGGAGTGCCCAGGCTTGGTGCCCTAAAGTCCCGTGGTGAGTGCCAGTGAAGCTGGCTGGGCTTCTGGCACTGTTGGGGACTTGGAGAACTTTTCTGTCTAGCTAAAGGATTGTAAATGCACTGATCAGCACTCTGTGTCTAGCTAAAGGTTTGTAAACACACGAATCAGCACTCTGTCAAAACGGACCAATCAACTCTGTGTAAAATGGGCCAATCAGCTCTCTGTAAAATGGACCAATCAGCTCTCTGTAAAATGGACCAATCAGCAGGATGTGGGCGGGGCCAGATAAGGGAATAAGAGTAGGCCACCTGAACAAGGAGGGGAAACTGGCTGTGGTCCCCTTCAATGCTGTGGGAAGTTTGTTCTTTTGCCCCTGGCAATAAATCTTGCTGCTGCTAACTCTTTGGGTCTGCCGCCACCTTTGAGAGCTGTAACACTCACTGTGAAGGTCTGCAGCTTCACTCCTGAAGTCAGCCAGACCAGGAACCCACCAGAAGGAAGAAATGCCGGACATGTCCGAACATCAGCAGGAACAAACTCCGGACACACCATCTTTAAGAACGGTAACACTCATTGCGAGGGTCCGCGGCTTCATTCTTGAAGTCAGCCAGACCAAGAACCCACCAATTCCAGATACAATTGCTTAGTACTTCCTATGTTGCTGCCTTGAACCATTCTGTGCTTTTGTTTTTATTGAGTGCATGTCTGTCTCTCCAGTGGATTCTGACTTCCTAAAGGCAGGTGTCATTTAAATGCATAATCTCCACCTCTATCCTTACTACCAATTTGATGCTTGTTAATACTGCCTGTTGAGGAGTAGGGTTTTACTCAGTGTGGGATATTGGAAAGAATGCCAGGTTTGAAACAGGGGTAAGGCCATAGGGTGTGATGTCACACAGGCAGGTGTTGAAGTCATGCTCTGCCCCTTCTCGTGTGTAAGACCTTAGGGAAGCTACATATACTTAATTTATTAATATTTAGGCTGATGAATGTAATGTGTAAATATGTAATAAAACTAGTTTACATTTAAAAAATTTTTTCCAACTCTGACTCATGAAACACAAAGCCTAGGCTGACTGGTGTGGACATCAGTCCCCCCTGATTACCATAGGGATATGAAGTAGGGTGGTGGAGTGTAGTGGAAAGATCACTGCAGTGTGTTCCCTGGACCAGCAGCACTGGCAATATCTGGGAACTGGCAAAAATCTTTGGCCCAGCAACCAGTGATTCAATTAGCCGTCCAGGTAATTCTGATGCACTGCAAAGCTTAAAACTCACTGCTGCACTGAAAGCTTACCTCTGTGACTTTGAATCACCTGTTTCCTCCTCTCTAGGAATCAGTTTACAAACCGATAAAATGCAGGGATATAGTGTGTGGTTATTAAGGTCCTCTTACCTTTGACAGTTTATAATTCTGCTCTTAATAACTTCTGGTAAATGTATTAATAAATCTTATATGCCAGGCACTTTGTCAGCTGTATGGTGCTTAGTTATTTGAAATAATCATAGGAAATCTACAAAATATAAAACTGAAGTTTAGGCAATGTATGTAACTTGTTTAGGTGTACCAAAATAGCTTGTTATGGAGGTAGAACTAGAATCCCGAATTTTGGTTTCTAAAACTGTTTGCTAAATCACTTTGCTACACAAACCAATGAATATGCATGTCAGCATTGCTGACCCATTTTTTAAATTCAGAATTTATGGTCAGGAACAATGTAGTTTTTTTCTTGGTGACTCTTTACCAAATTTCCAATAGATTGAACTAAAATTGCTAGTACAAGTTTCCAGTAAGAAATAGATGCAAACCAAAACTCAAATATCTTTGTGTTTTAGTGATTGATATGGTTGGACTTTGTGTTCTCATCCAAATCTCATCTTGAAGTATAATCCCCATAATCTCCATGTCTCAAGGGAGAGACCAAGTGGAGGGAATTGAATCATGGGGGTGTTTTCCCCCATGCTGTTCTTGTGATAATGAATGAGTTTTCATGAGATCTGATGGTTTTATAAGCATCTGGCATTCACTCTCTCTCCTGCTGTCTTGTGCACAAAGTGCCTGCCTCTGCTTTGTATTCCGCCATGATTGTCAGTTTTATGAGGCCTCCCCAGCCATGCTGAACTGTGAATCAATTAAACATCTTTTCTTTATAAATTACCCAGTCTTGGGCATTTCTTTATTGCAGTATGAGAACGGACTAATACAGTGATAAAACGCCTTTTTTTGTATAGAATTTTTCTACCCAAAAGAGCATCCCCTCATATGATTTTGTGCTATGTGGAGTAATGCAAAAATTCAGATATGGCCATTTATTTTTTTATTTTAATGTATCACTTTAAAACTAAGAAGTCAATTCTAATCACGATTTTTAATACAATAAGGCAAATTTACTGGATATATTACCAGATAAATCATCTAGAGGTGTAGTTTGGAAAATGCAGTTATGATTATGACTCATGGATTCTTTCTTAAAATGAAACAAGAAGTGTTTTTCTCTCTCCATCATCTTCTAGGTAGGTTTGGCTGGAATTAGCCAGCCCTTTGACAATCCATTTTATAAATTTCATAATATTAACAACTTTGAATAAAAACCAAGGAAACTTGCATGTGATTTTTTATTTTCTCTAAGTCTTTGTTTCTTATTTGTAAAATAATAATATTTTTTAAATCCCCATTTATTTCCCAAGGGTTTAGTGAAAAACAAGTATGATAATATTGGAGATACTGTTATTTATGAGGTACCTGATCTTTTTCAATCTTTAGTACTTGATGTGTAAGGAACTTACAAAGTTGTTATAAAGAAACACATTTTTACAGGCTTATACAACACAGTTTTCCAAACAAGGAGTGAATATGTATTTTATTTAAAAGGTCAGATGAAACAAATGGACTCTGTTTATATTCATCTGTATTTTCAGCTTTTGAAAATATTTTAGTTTTAGTAGAATTTTATCTTCTATGCATTTTGATTTATTTTCAAATTTCATCACTTGAAAGTTTCAGTGATTTAAAAATGTTTACGCGATGTTTACTATGCGCTAGACACTGGGCTAGATTCTGGGAACACAATTATAAGCAAAACAAGTACAAAGAGCTTATTGTTCAGTGATTTAAGCAAATTCATATATAAGAATTCAATTATTACCAAGTGTTGTAAGTCCCGTTAAAAGTCCCACCAAGTATGGTAAGTCTCCATATGAGAACTTGTTGGATTATACTGATACATAGATGACATAACAGGATTTGGTGAGTGTTTTATTGTGGGAAGTGAGGGAGAGTGAGAAACCAAGAATCACCTGGATTCGGAGGCAAGGTAGAGACAGTAGTGTCACTCAGTGGGACAGAGATTTTGGAGAGAATATTTGCAAAGTAACGTGATGTATTCGTATAGAACCCATTTATTTTCAGGTGTTTTTAAGACACCTGGCTGGAAGTGGCTTAGGTGGTAACTGATTTGTATGAATTGAGTTGAAGAGATAAGAGTTTTAACATGGGAATTAATATTTAGGAGTCGTCAGTATACAGATAATACCATTTCCATCTTCATAGTCCTAGCAGCTATAGAACTCTCTTCATGGAAGATACATAGTTGCAATATATGAAAACATCAACAATTTTAGTTGACATACAGGGGTTCCTGTTTAAACAGATAAGCATGCTATTCCAATCATGAAACCTGAAGAGAGTCAATCCATTATCTTTCATCATTCAGATATGGATTTATGTAAGAGCAGGGTTATGTTCTCACACAAACTGAGAATTCACTCAAAAGATGGATTGGGGTCACACACGCTAAAAGAGAAATCTTTACCTGCTTTTGTAAAATGCTTCCTCTTTATTGCAACTCAGCGATCTTAGAGAAAATAAGGCTTAACAAGCAAGTCGTTGTTCAGATGCTGAGGGAGCAAAGTTGGGTCGATATTTTAATTTGAGTCTTACAATTATGGATGCAGATAACATTTCTTGACACTGTGCTGATTCTTAATAGAATGCTCAACACACATTTCATTTTAGATCAGTTCTTGATGATCCATATAATATATAAAACCAAAATTGCTCTTCTTAAAAATCTGAATTTTCATGTTAGAGGCTCTGATCTCTAGCATTTCTCTCATCTTTCACCTCTGCCTTGTTCAAACATGCTCCATCTATTTATTCCCTATTTATCCCTTAAGACTTGCTTAATAGCATTAAGATAGTTTTAAATTTATTATGTCTTAAGAAGTAAACATTAATTCTTTTCCATGATTATCTTTTTTCAGTCTTTACTCAAAATAACAAAAATAGTAACATAAAATTAAAATTAAAAATAAAATGACAAATTCCATGTTTGGGATTTACTTGGGTGCATGTAGTTTTAACTAGTATCGAATTAACCTTCTTTTTAAATATAACTTTCTTCCCTCCAGATAGACATGACTGCAGTGAATATCTTTGGGTAAAGCCAGTTTTCGTCTTTGGAATTGTTTCAGGTAGTAAATTAGGAATCAATTGCTGGATCAAAGAAACCATCACTTGAATTTTTATAATTCTTTCCAAATGTTTGAACCGTTTTACTGTGCCACTTATTGATTTTAGGAGCAATTATTTTGTAGCTTTCGTATCCATTTCCTCACAAATTCCATCTCTCTGCCTTGCTGATTTTCAAATTTATAGGCAGAGATACAAATGATTAAGATAATTTTGTGACATTACTATTAAAATGTTTTTATGGGAGATAGAAGGAAGGTGTGAGAAGATTTTGTTTAATTTTAGGGGCTAGAAACAAGGATAATATTAAAAATAACAGCTCATTTGATATAGATATCACATAATTAAAAGTAGTATCTGATCAATCAGAGTGAACAGCAAGGTGAAAAACCCATACAGCTAGATTAGTGCATCTGAATGAATATCAGCCCTAGCTAGGAAGACAGACAATGAGCTGCTAATTTAAATATAGTTGAGACACCATAACTTGGATTCAGAAGCTTACCCTGAGATATTTAACTTGAGTTGCTAGTCACTTCATCATCAACTGCCAACTACTACAACTATTAAGAGTTTGAAAAGATGAACAGTTAACATCTTTCAACTGTTCAACTTGAACAGTTAACAAAAATGGAGAAGATTCTCAGTCTTAGTTATAAGCAGATAAATGTAATTCAAAAGAAATAGATGTAATTTTATACCCAATATTGGCAAAGATTGCAATGTTGAATAATTCCTGGTGTTGACCAAGATATATAGAAAAAAATATGTTACAGCTGTTGAAAGTGTAAATTGATACTGTCCTTTGAGAGAGCAATCTGGCAGCACTTAGAGAAATGAAGAATGGGTATTCTGTATGAGCCAGGCTCCCACTCACTCAGGTCATAGGCAGACAAGAGTGAGAATGCTTACCATGACACCGTTTGAGATGAGCAGCAGAGGTGCCCACATTCATTACAATGAATAATAAAAATGGGATGCATGGATATAAAGCCATATGGACAGATTTTAAAATACAATGTTGTGTGAAGCTATTAATAAACAGAAAAAGGCCAGTAGCATAATGTCATTTATGTAAATTAAAATGTTTAATTTAAAATAACAGAAGGTGAATTATAAAATGTTAAGTAATCAATACACTGTATTTTTATTTTGCAATCAAGTATAAATTACTATTCTCATACTTTAAATATTTTTATCTATCCCTAATGTGAAAAGTAATTTTTAATTTTAAAATTTCATTCTGTTTTCTATGAAATATGTAGAAGTTTATTTGATAGTAGAAATGGTTTAAATGAGAAAAAAAGATAAAATGACAAAATGCATGGTATTTGTATGTATGTATATATAAAGGGAGATTACAATTAGATTGATAAACAGAAGTCATCAAATTTACCTCTAAATAAGGCTTTACCAAGGTCATGCTTTACCAGCATCTTCTTTTTGTGGGATCCTACAGGGTAGGAAAGGTAGTGGGGACTGGGTTGGAGGGGTACAATAAAATGCAACAATTGGGGCACATAACATGCGAATGTGATTATAGTATTCTTTAAGCAGTATGAATAACTCAGCTATTTCTACTGAGATCGAACTAGAAAGAAAGAAAACAAAGGAAGGAGTCAGGGAGGGGCAGAGAACAAGACACACACAGAGAGAAAGTTTGGTAGGCATAAAGATAGACGCAAGGGAATAAATAAAAGTGAAGCAGTGTTTTCTTTTTTGTAGGCAGTAGACTGTACATAAAAATTAAATTTAGTACCTCAAAAGGGTAGTTGCAAAAATTTTGTAACGGAAGTAAAAAGCAAAGCTGGGAAAACATATTTGCAAAATATATAATAGTCAAAGAGTTATTTTCTTTGGCATATTAGGCAATCCTGGAAGTTCACAACTCAATAGCAAACAACATTTCTAGTACAGACAGTTCACAGAAAAAGGACTACAAATAGCTAAAAATTATATTAAAAATTGCTAGAATTATTCATAATGAAAGTACTGTAAACAAAACAATAATTTGATTTGTTCACTTATTAAACTCTCACATATTACCAATTTTTATAACGCCCAATGCTGATGAATGGAAGAATTCTAGAGATTTCACATTCTGTTGAAAAGAGTATATAATTAATACGGCCTCATTTAAAGGACAATTTGACCATATCATTCAACATTTAAGATGTGTTTCTATTTGACTCACATGTCTTAGAAATTATCCTATGTATTTATTAACATGTGGAAATACATATGTATTTATCTGTGTAATTTAGGTAATTTATTTAACTTCTATGTGCCTCATTTTCCTCATTTGGGTAAAACTGAGATAATAATAGTGACTACTTCATAAAGTTGATGTGAGGATTAAATTATTGACATGTGGCTGGGTGTGGTGGCTCATGCTTGTAATCCCAGAACTTTGGGAAGCTGAGGTGGGAGGATCACAGGAGGCCAGGAGTTTGAGACCAGCTTGACCAACATGACAAAACCCTGTCTTTACTAAAAATACCAAAATTAGCCAGGTGTGGTGGTGCCTGCCTGTAATCCCAGCTACTTGGGAGGCTAAGGCGGGAGAATTGTTTGAACCTGGGAGGCAGAGGTTGCAGTGAGCTGAGATCGTGCCACTGCACTCCAGCCTGGGAGACAGAGCCAGACTCCATCTCAAAAAAATTAAAAAAAATAAATATCGACAGGTAAATCACTTAAAACAGTACCCAGAACATAGAAATAATAACATCAACAATAATATTGTGATGATTACTACTGCTCCTAGTAGTTATATTTATTGTAAGAATATTTTTATATTTATAATACTGAAAAGGTAGTAAAATTAATTTTTATCAGTAGAATTCTAGTAAAGTAATTATATTCATCCAATGGCATACTCTGTGTGGGTAGTGAAATGAAAATTTTCAATAACACATTGTTAAGTGAACAAAGGAAAATGCAGAACAGTGCATATTGTATGCTTGCATTGGTATGGAAAAGAAATGTATATATTTCTGTATATGAGAATATATAATTGTTGATGAGCGTTGATTCTTTAAACTGCTTGACTTTTTTGATATTTATTTATTTATTGTTATTTAAAGAGGAAAGTATTTTTCATAGAGACAAAGTTTTGTCATGATGCCCAGGCTGGTCTCAAAGTCCTGGGCTCAAGTGATCCATCTGCCTTGGCCTCCCAAAGTGCTGGAATTACAGGTGTGAACCATGGCACCTGACTCAAACTGCTAGAATTCTTAAGTTCTTTGTTATTTTTATAATGATGAAAAAACTGTCATAGTAATTATAAGCAGGAAATATTTATTGATATGAAAACCACACTCAATATATACCTAAATAAAAATATTAAGCTACAACAGTAAACATTTAGTCGCCCTGTGTCTTAGTCCTTTCTGTACTACTATAACAGAAGAGCAAGGACTGAGTAATTTATAAAAAAGAAAATGAGTTTCTCACTGTTCTGGAGGCTGGAAAGTTCAATATCAAGTTGTAGCATCTGGTGAGCCTTTTTGCTGCATCATTCCACAGCAGAAGGCAGAGGACGAGAAAGAGAGGCAGTGAGAGAAAGAGAGAGCAAGCAAGAGGGACCAAACTTGCTTTTATCAAGAACCCACTCCCATGATAACTGACTCCACCAATTGTGGCATTATTCATTCATAAGGGCAGAGCCCTCATGACTTAATCACTTCTTAAAGGTTCCCCTCTCAACATTATTGCACTGAGAATTAAGTTTCTAACATATAAACTTTGGGGACCCATTTAAACCATAGCACCCTGAAATTCATGTATACCTATCATAGAGGAGAAAAGGATTCATTTCTTTTAAGACTGAAAGACCTATGATAAAAAACAGATAACAAGCAAAAAGGAAACAAATTTATTTTAATGAAGACCCAGAGTGGCTCATGCCTGTAATCACAGAACTTTGGGAAGCTGAGGCAGGAAGATTGCTTGAGCCCAGGAGTTTGAGATCAGCCTGGGCAACATGGTGAAATCTAATCTCTACAAAAAATACAAAAAATTAGCTGGGCATGGTGGTGTGTACCTGTCCTCCCAGCTACCTGGGAGGCTGAAGTGGGAGGATTCCTTGAGCATGGGAGGTTGAAGCTGCTATGAACCGTGATTGCACCACTGCATTCTAGCCTAGGTGACAGAGTGAGACCCTGTCTCAAAAAAGAAAAAAAAAAGAAAAAAGAAAAAAAGAAAAGAGAAACAAAGACTCCCCAAAAGAGGAAAACCTGTATTCTTGTGAACAGTTGCACAGAAGTATAATTGGAAGACAAAAGAGTATGATGTAAATGGTAATAAACTGGGGCGGGGGGACTTAGCAAGATCTGTTTGTTGAGATTCTTTCCTGTGTGCCTGTGCTACTACATTCCTTTCCTCTGGGTATAGGCAGGATCTCTCTGGAATGAGGGTCTTACGAACTATTTTAGAGGAAGGCCAGTGAATTATTTTATGGCCTGCTTCAGGGGAGAAGTGGGGGAGAAGGTCAGAGAGACCTTCCTGCTTCTGCTATTTTCTCAAATGTCAAGGTGCTATCCTTTGGGGTAGTGTGTGAACCCCATCAATATACATAATTCTGGAAAGCTATTTGACAATATGTGAACACTGATTATTTCTGGGTAGTGGCATACTTGGAAGTTGTATTTTTCTGGTCTACTTTATTTCTACACGTTAAAAAAAATGAATATTATTTTGACATAAAACAAACAATTATAGATATTTAGATATATGTGTATACAAAAATATTAATATTTACTATCTTTAAAAAATAAATCTATTAGGTCTGTGATTTCTTGTATCATCTATTACCAACTTTCATTAATATTTAGATTAGATAATATTTAAATTTAAATGGCATATTTTGGGTTTAATTTTAGCTTTAAAAATTCCTAGCTATTTTTAAATTAGTCTTTTTAAATATGTTTTTTTCTGAGCCTTTGTTTGCTTATCTGCGTAACCCGAGGATTAAATTGAAAACAAACATGCAAACCCTCTGGCAATTTTGTAAATTCTTTACAAATGATAGTTGCTAATGTTATAAAGTTGTATAAGAGCATCATGTTCAATGATGGTTGAAAACATTGCATAAAATTGAAAAACAATACTAAGATCCTGCTGAAATTAATTATTCATCACACAACTAGTCATATTCAGAAAGCATGCCTGCTCCACTGATTCCCTCTGTCAGCCTTCTGGCAACAGTTAAATGGCTTTAACTACCTCATGGAAAGGTTGTTTCACTTCAGTTTTCATGCTCAGCAGTGTTTAAAACAGTTTGTTTAACATAACAGAGGATCAATTAATTCTATCTGAATTAAGCTTTATTAATCATTGTTTTCATCTAAAATAAATATTTTCAAGGTTATCATAATTTTTTCTTGTCTTTGTGAAATGAAACATTTAATTTGGTTCTCTATGAGAGGGAAATGTAAAGAGGATTAAAACAGCACTGGAATGAGCTCCTTAAAAAACTCACTAAACAAATTTGGTTGGCTCTCTGTTCTCTTTCCTTTTGTTTCCCTTTTGATAATGCTTCTGTGAAACTGAAATCGCTTTCATCTAGGAACAGTTTCCTGGGTCTTTTTATGATCTGGGTATAGTTAGACAATCAGAGTTGAAATTTTAGAATTCATGTCTTCTTGGTGTTTGCCTTCTTTTAGAGGACACTTAAAGTTTTGAAAATTATTCCTGAATTTAAGAAGCCCTGAGTGCCTTTGATAGAGATGGTGACTTTCAAGTGCTAATTGACACACTTAGTATATCATAGGATGCCAAGATCACCAGATGAGATACCCGAAGAGAAACATCAAAAGCTCTCCCCTTCAGAGGAGCTCCCAAACACTGTTTGTTGGGAGTGCACATTGGTTCAACTTATCTGGAGAACAATTTGCCAGTTATTTATCAAAATTGTAAATGCATCTACACTTTGAACCAGCAACCTCCCTACTTAGAATATATACTGTGGATATACAAGCATAAATTATCCAGAATATAAGTACATGGATATTCTTTAAAGCATTTTTTTTGTAATCACCAAAACACTAGACAGAACTGTCCAACATATTGTGATAATGAAAGAAAAATATCCTTATTCTTAGGAGCTGCATGCTGAAGAATTTAGGGAGAAGAGAAATATGACAAAAATGCTAACCTTGTTGAATCTAGATGATGAATACATGAGTGTTTATTGTACTATATCTGTTTTTCTCCATGTTGAACATTTTCATAAAATGTTTAAAAAATAGTTCATTGATAAGATATTGGGCAAATTATGATCTGTCTATAAAATGGTAAATTTGTGGTTGTCAAATATGTAATAAAATAATATTTTTCAGTGAAAATGGTAAATGGCAGAAAAGTAATCATCCCATGTAAAGTATCTGAAGAATTACTTTAGAATAAGGCTCTGGAGCTATGATGGAATAGCTTGCAGAAGGCAGATACTCCTACTGAGAACAATTAAAAAGCTGGATAGGATACAAAAAAATGTGCTTGAAGGCATCAGAAAATTACTGAAGCAACTAGGATTTGAGGGTACAAGAGCTCAGAGAGAAGAAAACCTTTGAGAAGATAACATCTGTAACTGCTTTTTTTCTCAGGGCGTTTTGACTATTCTTGGTATTGAGCAAATAGTTAAGTAGCCTGATGTAGAGCCAGGAAGATATTTGCAGCTAAGAGAGAGAGAAGCGAGCAGAGTCTTTGGCAATTTCATGGAACAGGAGGGACAAAAATTAAAGTTTGGGGATATGAATGTCAGAGGTGTTTGAGGTATTTGAACCAGAGCACTCCATCTTGACTAGGGGCTGGGTGAAAGAAGACTGAGAACTACCGAGCTGCAGTCCCAGGAGGTTAGGTGTTCTTAGCCACAGGATGAGATAGGAGGTCGGCACGACACAGGTCACAAAGACCTTGCTGATAAAACAGGATGTGGTAAAGAAGCTGGCCAAAACACACCAAAATCAAGATGGCAATGAAAGTGATTTCTGGTGTCCTCGCTGCTCATTATATGCTAATTATAATGCATTAGCATGCGAAAAGACACCCCCATCAGTGCCATGACAGTTTACAAATGCCATGGCAATGTCGGAAAGTTACCCTATATAGTCTAAAAAGGGGAGGAATCCTCAGTTCTTGAAATTGCCCACCCCTTTCCCAGAAAACTCATGAATAATCCACCACTTGTTTAGCATATAATCAATAAATAGCTATAAGTAGACTCAGTTCAGCAGCCCATGCCGCTGCTCTGCCTATGGGGTAGTCACTTTTTGTGTCTTAACTTTCTGAATAAACTCGCTTTCATTTTGTTACAGGAAAGGGGCGCCAATCCAGACCCCAAGAGAGGGCTCTTGAATCACACTCAACAAAGAACCTAGGGTGAGTCTGTAAAGTGAAAGCAAGTTTATTAAGAAAGTAAAGAAATAAAAGAATGGCTACTCCATGGACAGAGCAGCCCTTGATTGCCCATTTTTATGGTTATTTCTTGATGATATGCTAAACAACGGGTGGATTATTTATGCATTCCCGTTTTAGACCATATAGGGTAACTTCTTGATGTTGCCATGGCATCTGTAAACTGTCATGGCACTGGTGGGAGTGTGGCAGTGAGGGCAACCAGAGGTCACTCTCGTGGCCATCTTGGTTTTTTGGATTTGGGCTGGCTTCTTTACTGCAGCCTATTTTATTAACAAGGTCTTTATGATCTTTATCTTGTGCTGACCTCCTATCTTATCCTGTGACTTAGAATGCCTTAACTGCCTGGGAATGCAGCCCAGTAGGTCTGAGCCTCATTTTACCCAGCTCCTATTTAAGATGGAGTTGCTCTAGTTCAAATGCCTCTGAGAACTTTACTGTATGGACTTACCCCAAATTCTTTCTTGCGAGGTCCAAGAACCCTCTCTTGGGGTCTGGATTGGGACCCCTTTCTGGTAACATGTATACAGCCAGAATATGGGGTGAAGGCAAGATCCTGGTGAAAAGAGAGGCATAGAAAGTTAAGACCAGTGGCCAGTTTTGTCCTTCAGGCATTTGCGAAATTCTTAAATGCAAAGTTTAAAAGTAGGCAGAATGCTCATGGAAGTCGGAGTGGCGTCTTTCGCCAGTGAAAGACTTTTACCATTTCATAGTGCCAAGAAGACAAAAATTATACTTCAGAATCCACTAAAAGGAGAGCCTTTGTAAAACCACTCAGAGAGCTACAGGCTAGGGGTAGAAGTGAACCAGAGAAAATAAAACTTTATAAAAACTGTAACTCAAATTAAGTCAGCTCAGTTCCTGATTGGATGCAGATGACATGCCCATGCTTTGTGTACCAGAAGTAGAGGGAAGCTCATTTAGGGGAATGTAGTACCTCTGGGTACTCTATAGTTTGTCATATAAAATGTCCAACGATCCATCAAAAATTAATAGGTATTCCAATAATTAGTTCTAAGAGGCGGGGAAGATAATAGGGAAAAACCATGGATGATCTAGATTTTGGAGTTATAAAACATAGACTTAAAGTAGCTGCAATCAATAGTTTCAAGAAAATAAAATGAAGAAGTTCATTAAAGAAGTGAAAATTTAATTATTGAAAAATGAAATAACATTTAAAATTCAGTAGATGAGTTTAATTAGAATGCACATAGCAGAAAAGAAGATAAATATACTGGTCAGTGGAAATGTTCTGGCTGAAGCACAGAAAGATAAAAATATAGAAAATATACAAAAAAGGGTAAGAGACATATAAGATATGGGGAGAAAGTCTAATGTGAATTGAAGTTCTAAGGGTGAAGGAAAGTGATGCCAGGGCCAAAGCAATATTTAGGAAACAATGGCTAAGTCTTTCCTAGAAATGTAAAAGGAAAGAAATCTTGCTACAGATTCAAGAATCTTTATAACTCCAAGCATGAAAAGTATTAATACTAAGAAAAAAATACTTCAGCACATTATAATAAAATTGTTTAAAACCATGGACAAAGGGAAATTCTGAAAACCTTCTAGAGAAAAAGAACACATTACCTGAAAAAGAATATCCACAAGACAGAGCTATTTTCTCAAAAGACATGGATGAAATTAAAACTCAATGGAAATACACCTTTAAAATAAACAGCACAAACACACACACACACAAAACAAAAAAACCAGTCACTGACCTAGAATTCTGAATGTACTAAGGATATCCTTCCAAAGTTAAGGCACATTAAAGAATTTCTATGCAAACAAAAGTTAGCTAAATTAAAATTGCCAACATTTATCCACTAAAAGAAATACTAACATAGAAAGTAAATAATCTCAGAAATAAAATAAACATGAAAATGAAGGAAGAGCAATGGAGTTAATCACTGAATAAATATAAATAAACTGATGATTTTATTATAATGTATCCTAAGATTTAAAATATAGAAAGAATTAAAATTCATAAAAACAAAAACACAAAGTGGAAGAAGGACTGAGACTCAAGTGTTTGAGGATCTGGGAATTGGTAAGCGTGAGTACTAGTTTTATATTAAGTTGTAGTAAGAGAAAAATGCCCAATATAATCTGTACAGAGCCTCTGAAAGAACAACAACAACAAGAAAATCGTTTAAAATCTACATACAGGGGAAAATAAAAATAATTGTTTAACCAAAAAGGGGCAAGAAATGAGGAAAAAAGAAATATAAAAGCTAAGGAAAACGGTACTAAAAAGAAATAGAATGATGACAAATATATCAACAATTATGATAAATTCATCAATTAATAGACTAAGCTTGACAGACTAAATAAAAGGCAAAATCTACAATCTGCTGCTTACAGGGAACATACCTTTTGTATAAAAATACAGAAGGATTACAAGTAAAAGAGTGGAAAAATATATACCATGTAAATGCTAACCAAAAGGAAAAGTGATATAGATAATAGATAATAATAAACAAATTAGAGTTTAAGACAAAATGTAATCTTAGAAATAAAGATGAATATTTTACAATGATAAAAGTGTAGTCCCATTAGGAAGATAAAACAATTCTAAACAGTTACTCATATAATAGCATATTTCAAATTCTATAAGGCAAATGTTGGAATGGAGAGCTGGACAAATCTATAACTATAATACAAATAAAATATTACAGAACATTTGAAAAAATGACTAAGAAATTTAAAGTCATAAACATGTAGACACTTGCATCCACCAATAGAATAATTCCTATGTGTTTCTAGTGGTAGAATAATGCCTATGTGTTTCTAGTGGTCATGAAACATTTGGCTAATTTGACTCTATGTTGTGTCATGTAGCAAGACACTATTTTGTCATATAAAAAGACAGTAAACAATATTACCTCATTAGGGGTAATACTGAGTGGAGCCACTTCCATTTCTGCCTCTTGATTCTTGGCTATGAGAGAAACATCACCACTTACTGGATGCTGATTTAGGGCATGGACAGCCTCATGGAGGATATTGCTTTAGCCCTGAAAGGTGTAGCTGAGCCTTTGAAAGGCCATTCCACTGTTGTACCAAACCAAATGCTTCAGGATGAAGGGAAACATAGTAAGGCCAGTGAATTATATGAGCATGGGCCCATTGTCACAAGTTATTTGCTGTGAATGAGTTGTTTGATCAGAAGTAATGTGTACAGAATTACTGCAACAGTGGATAAGGCATTCTGCAGTATGACAGGTTTGGCAGAAACATTGCATGCAGGTAGGCAAATCCATAGCTAAGTGTTTTACAGTAAGAACAAAGTTACACTCTTCCATGTTGAAAGTAGTCCGTTGTAATCATGCTGCCACTAAGTAGCTGGCTGATCACCCCAGGAAATGGTGTCATATTGGGTGCTTAGTGTTGTTTATTGCTGCTGGCAGATTGGACAGTTGACATGACTGTAGCCAGGGTGTTCTTGGTGAGTGGGAGTCCACATTCCTCAGCTCATATATATCATCTCCTTCCCTGACACCATGGCCACTTTGTTCATGAACCCATTGGGTAATGAAAGGCATGGCTGGGCAAAGAAGCTGATTGGTATCCATAAAAATGAATCATCTTATCCACTTGATTATCAAAATCCTCCTCTGCTAAGGTCATCCTTTGAGGAGCATTTAGATGAAACCAAATATCTTACTATTCTTTACCCATTCAGACGTATCTATCCTTGTAACTCTTCCTCAGACATTCTTGTCACCAATTTTCCACTCATGTTTCTTCCAGGTGCCCGAATGTCCAGATAAATCACTGGTCACAGCTTGTGAATTTGTCTAGATTCATATTTCTGGCCATTTTTCCTTTCAAGAAAAATGAACATTGGTACATAACTCAAATTAAAAAAAAAAAAAAAAAAAAGGCACATTGCTCAGCGTTCTGCCTACTGGGAGGATTTCCCTTCACCACTGTGTCTCAGGGATGTCCCAGAAAGGGGTGTAGTGCTGCAGCTGTTCACTTTTGGGTATGCTTGCATATCATGCAGCGTCTGTTACACAGGCCTAGCTTTCTCTTCCTCAGCCAACTGGTCAAAAAACAAAACAAAATAAAAACAACGATAACAAAACCTCCACATGAAGTCATAGTTGTAGGCTGGGAAAGAAAAGATAATATTGTAGGACTCAGGAAGATTTGGGTCACTTCTTGCAATTTACTTGTACTTCTAGGGCCTGCTTGATCCCAGTACCACCTATCTTTCTTCCATTTGATAATGGAGTGCTGCTGTGCATGTCCAGCTTTATGGCGTGGTGGTTTGGACAACGCTGTGTTTATGATGGGTAGTTAAGGTCACGTGGCATCTTGATGGCCTTTGGTTAAGTGTTTATTCTCTCCTGAGGCACAGTAGCAAGCCAAAAGCTGTTTCTCAGATAGAAAGTATTTATCCACAGAGAATAGCAGGGCAGAATTGCTCTCCTTCTGGATGCTTGAAGGGAGAATCCATTTTCTTACCTTAGCTTCTAGATACCACCTGCATTTCTTGGCTAGTGGCCCTTTCTTCCATTTTCAAAGCTAGCAAAATTGTCACAACTCTTTCTCTGAGCACAGCCAGGAAATGTTCCTTGTTTTCAGGGACACATTTGATTAGATTGGGCCTACGAGGATAATTCAGGATAATCTCCACATCTCAAGGTCTGTACCCGTAATCACATCTACAAATCTCTTTTGTCACAGAAGGTAACATATTCATAAATTATGGGAAAAAGAGCATGGGTGTCTCTGGGGGCCATTATTCTGTCTGCCACAGATGCCTACTATCATTGTGCATTCAGCATTGTACTGGAGGTCCTAGTCAGTGAAATAAGGCTAAATAAATAAATAAAAGCAGAATAACTCAAAAGAAAAACAGAAAAAAAACCTTATTATTTGCATATGACACAATTATGTACCAAAAAATCCCCCAAATAAGCATTAGAAATAATAGATATCCTATTAGTGAATTTAACAAAGTCACTTGATGCAAAATAAGTATTTAAAAATCAATTCTACATTTATATAATAACAACAAACAAGATAAAATAAAAATTTAAAAATTTCATTTACAGTGGTATCAAAAATATTAAAACTAAGACTAAATCTAATAAAAGATATGAGAATGTTTTCAATAAAAACTGTAAAACATTGAGTGATATCAAAGATGTAAATACATGGAAGGGTATATAATATATTTGGGATGGAATCAATGTGGCAAAGACATTAATTTTCCTAAATTGTAGATTCAATACAATACAACTTAAAATACGATTAATTTTTTTCAGAAATTAACAGGTGATTCAAAAATTCATATGGTAATACAAAGGGCCCTAAGTAAAACAATTTTGAAGAACAAATCTTGAGGTCTTAAACTGTGAGATATCTACACACATTACTGTAAAACTATAGAAACTGAGATAGTGTGGTATTGACATAAGGTTAGACAAACTGACCATAGAAAAGAATGAAGAATCTAGATAGGGCAGGTAGGGTGACAGTTTTTCGATAAATATTGCTGAGTTAATTGACTATCCCAATGGGAAAAAATGTATTTGAATCCATACCTCATATACAGAAAAATCAATTCCAGATAGTTTTCACAACTAAATGTGAAGAGTAAGACAATAAAACTTTTAGAGATAAATGCAAGAGAATCTTAAGATTACCACAGGGTTTTCAAAGAATCCTTTAAAAAGACACAAAAGCATGAGCCATAAAAATAAATGGGCAGGGCACGGTGGCTCACTCCTGTAATCCCAGGACTTTGGGAGGCCGACGTGGGCAGTTCACCTGAGGTCAGGAGTTCGAGACCAGCCTGGCCAACGTGGTAGAACCCCCGTCTCTACTAAAAATACAAAAATTAGCCAAGCGTGGTGGCACACAATTGTAATCCCAGCTGCTCAGGAGGCTGAGGCAGGAGAATTGCTTGAACCCAGGAGGTGGAGGTTGCAGTGAGCTGAGATTGCCCTATTGCACTCCAGCCTAGGTGACAGAGTGAGTCTCTGTCTCAAAACAAAACAAAACAAGATTACAGTTGACCTAGAACAATGTAAAGATTAGGACCACTGACTCCCCACACAGTCAAAAATCCATATGTAGCTTTTGACTTCACAAAAGCTTAATTAGTAATAGCTTACTGTTGACAAGAAGCCTTACCAATAACACATAGCCAATTAATACATATGTTGTATATTATATGTATTACATGCTGTAGTCCTAAAATAAATCTAGAGAGAAGAAAATGTTAGTAAGAAAATTTTTATCTGAAGGGAAAGAAAAGAAAAAAAGAAGAAAACCAAAAACCAAAAACCCCCCAAAATTATAAGGAAGAGAAAATATATTTACTCTTTATGAAGTAGAAGTAGATCATCATAAAGATCTTTCTTTATCTTCATGATCTTTGCATTGAGTAGGCTGAGGAGGAGAAGGAAGAGGAGGGTCTTGCTATTTCCAGTGTGGCAGAGAGAGAAGAGGTGAAAGAGGTGGAAGAGAAGGCAGTATAGTGAGGCACACTTGGTGTAACTTTATAGAAACGTATCATAATTTCTGTCTGGCTTTCTTGCTGTTTCATTTCTCTAAAAATGTGTCTATATGGTATCAAGTCTTCTTCCACCTTTTGCTTTAATTTCCATGCCTGTATCAAAGAAGGGTCTATGTCATAAAAGAAGTCAAAAGCAGTCCTCAATAATGAGAACACTTCCGCCAGACTGTCTAATGTAAATGTGTTTTCTGGCACTGCCTCTTCTACGTCTTCTTACTCAATGTCTGGCAGTGGTTCAGATGTACTCATTTTCATCAAGTTGACTTCTGCTAATTCCTTTGGTGTGGTATATATGAGCTCTTGAATTTCTTTAAGATCCTTTACCACCCTCCCCCCCCCCACATACTGTTTTTCTTAAACCACATCCATGATCTCTTTCATAATTTCGTTGATTGGTTCTAATTTACATCTGAATTACATTTTTTAAATTGGCATGGTTTATATCATATGAAGTCACACACATCTGGACAGTTTTCTCCAGGATGAATATATGGTTTGTGCTTGGCGGATTTCATGGTTTTTTCTATGACAACGATGGTATCTTCAATGGTATAATTCTTCCAGACTTTCATAACGTTCTCTCTGTTGGGATTCTCTTCCCTGACAATCCTTTCAATAGAGTACAGTGTGTAATGAGCCTTAAAGGTCTTTGTAACTCCCTGATCTGGAGGCTGAATTAGAGATGCTGTGTTTCAGGCTAAGTGCATCTCTTTGAACTCATGGGGCTCTGGTGGCCAGAGGCATTGTCTAATATCAAAAGAACTTTAAAAGGCATTCCCCTCTTGGCAAGGTACTTTCTGGCTTCAGGGACAAAGCATCAATGGAATCAATCCATGAAAAGTGTTCTTGTCCAGACCTTCTTGCGCAACCAAAAGACTGGCAGCTGGTGTTTCACCTTTTCTCTTCTAGGCTTGGGGGTTAGCAGCCTTGTAGTAAAGACAGTCCTGGTCACAAGCTCAACTGCATTTGCACAAAAAAGGAGAGTTAGCCTATCTTTTCTGTCTTAAATCCTGGTGCTCCCTTCTCTTCCTTAGTAATAACTGTTCTTTGTCGCATTTTGTCCCAGAACAGGGCACTTTTGTCTGCATTAAAAACCTGTTTAGGCAGATATCCTTTCTCCTTAATGATTTTCTTAATGATGTCTCGGAACTTGTCTGCTGTCTCCTGGTTGGGAGAAATTGCTTCTTTTGTTATCTTGACATTTTAAAAGCCAAATCTTTTTCTAAAATAATTTAACCATCCTTTAATGACATTAACTTCTCCAGTTTTTGGTCCTTCACATTCATTTTGATTTGTCATATAATGCCTTCACTTTTCCTGGAATTATATTGATGTCTACAGGTATGCCTTTCTTAGAGCAATCCGCACCCACATACAAGCTGCATTTTTTTTTTTTTTTTTTTTTTTGAGACAGAGTCTCACTCTATCACCCAGGCTGGAGTGCAGTGGTACCGTGGTATGATCTCTGCTCGGTGATCTCGGTTCACTGCGAGCTCCGCCTCCTGGGTTCACACCATTCTCCTGCCTCAGCCTCCCAAGTAGCTGAGACTACAGGCACCTGCCATCGCACCCAGCTAAGTTTTTGTATTTTTAGTAGAGACGGGGTTTCACCATGTTAGCCAGGATGGTCTCGATCTCCTGACCTCGTGATCTGCCCACCTTGGCCTCCCAAAGTGCTGGGATTACAAGCGTGAGCCACAGCGCCCGGCCACAAGCTGCATTTTTAAATATCAGATAAAAATTTATTTCAGGTTGGGTGCAGTGGCTCATGCCTGTAATCCCAGCCCTTTGGGATGCTGAGGTGGGTGGATCACCTGAGGTCAGGAGTTCAAGACCAGCCTGGCCAACGTTGAAACCCCATCTCTACTAAAAATACAACAATTAGACAGGCTTGGTGGTGCACGCTGGTAATCCCAGTTACTTGGGAGGCTGAGTCAGAGGAATCACTTGAATCTGGGAGGCGGAGGTGAGCTGAGATCATGCTACTGCACTCCAGCCTGGGTAACAGCGAGACTTCTGTCTTAAAAAAAAAAAAAAATTATAAAAAGCTCAAGATTTTTGCTCCTGGTCATTTAGCTGCAATGAGGCTTCACACATTTCCTTTTCTGTCCATTTTTTTTTTTTTTACAATGATCCTTACACTGGACTTATCTTGAAATGGCAGGTGACCACAGCCTCATACCTCAACCTAGGCTAATATTAAGAAATTCACCTTTTTCTTACAGTGTCATACCTTTTTCTGCTTCTTGGGAACACTTTCAGCATCACTAGTGGCACTTCATCTGGATCTCACCATGTTTTTCAAGGTTCACGGTATTTTACCAAACACAGGGAAAAATACAAGGAACTGTGAGAGATCACTTTTTACTGCAATCTGAAATTCGCTGGAGAGGTGAACTGTTCACACAGGGTTGATTAGTGTTACATGGCATTTTAAGGGGATACTTGCTCACTATAATAGTTACAGGACGTTGCTACAACATTATTACAGTAGTAGTATGTGCTATAGTTAATTTTATGCAGTTATGATTTAATATTGCATCTTTACATTTGTTTACATTTCTTTTGAATGTGAATGGCACCATGTATCCTCTGTAAGTTTTTGTGTGCGTAAGTTTTGATAAATGTTAACTTCTTATAATAGATATGTGTATATTTTATGGTGGTACATGATAAAAAACACTAGTAGCTACATATATTTTATGCATTCATAACATACCTAACTTGTCCTTATTTTTTTGACATTTCTAGGCTATGTGGTTTGTCTGAGAGTTTTTTCAAATGTCATCATAATCTCCAAAAGATTTTCCAGTATATTTATTGAAAAAATCTACAGGTAAGTGAACCCAGGCAGTTATAACTCGTGTTTGTTGTTCAAGGGTCAATTTTATATCAAAATGAAGGAATTCTGTTCATAAGAACACATAATTAAACAAGCGAAGAGGCAAAAGAGTGGGAGAATATATTCATGAATATATAAAGAAATCCTAGACATCAAAAAGAAACTAACAGATAATGTACTTAAAAAATGAACAAAAAGTTTCACCAAATACTTCACTAAGAGAATACTCAAATGGCTAATTATTAACAGATGAAAAAATACTCAACTTCATTAATCACAGGGGAATGTAAATTAAAATCATATCATCATTCTACAGCATACTCATCTTAATGTCTAAAATGGAAAGCATGAAAAATGCTAACTGTTAGCCATGATATGGAAAATCTAGAACTCTCATCACTACTAGTGGCAGTATACTTATTTTGAAAAATTGGCAGCATCAATAAAAGCTGATCATATGCATGCTGGTGATCTAGCAATTCCATGACTGAATATATACCCAAGAAAAATATGTAATATAGTTATCCAAAACATGTGCAGTCAGCTGTGTTATAGTGTAACATACATGTCCATAAAAACCACATTATGCAAAAGCACACAATAATAATCACAGGGATTGTGGAAAAAAATACATTTATAAACAAAACACTCAAAAGTGTAATTGGTGACCCATGAAGAAGATGAAACCTATTGAAAATGGTAGTGCAATTTTATATATGTTAAATGGCTTAGCAAATACATAAATACTATAATAAATATGATACTTTAACTTAAAAAAGACCAGAAGCTTGTGACTTATTATGAAAAGGTGGAAGGGGGTGTATTACTTTCCTATGGCTACTGGGACAAATTATCACAAACTTGGTGGCTTAAAACAACAGAAGTTTATTCTCTCATGGTATGGGTGCTGGACACCAGAAATCTAGAAGCTAGGAGTTTGCAGGCTGCACTCTCTCTGAAGGCTGTAGGGGAGAAACACTTCTTGTCTCTCCCAGCTCTAGTGGTTCCAGACATCCTTTGGTTTATGGTTGCTTCCTTCCAATCTCTGCCTCCATCTTCATATGACCATCCCTTCTCCCTGTCTTCTTTTCTTATAAGGCTGGATCGTTGGATTTGGGGCCCACTTGAATAATCCTGAATGATTTCATCTTGAGATCTTTCGTTTAGTTACATCTGCAAACACTCTGTCTAAATAAGGTCACAGTCACGAGTTCTGCGGTTTAGGACATGAATATATTTCTTTTGGGGCCACCATTCAATCTGTTATAGGAGAGTTATCAAAATTTGCAATATTTTGCAGCGTTAAATCTGGGGTTGTGTTTTTCTGTTTTTGAAATAAAAGTCCTCTGAGGCATGAGTTTATAATAGATGCCTATTTTATCAAAATGAACAAACCGGTTCCAATGCATAACCACCTTTTTCAGTTAAAACTTTAATTTTTCTATCACTGTTGGAGATTATTTTGTGACTTTCTGGTTTGCACTCTTGGCTTTGTCTGAGAGTTGAAGGCTCCGGAAATTGCTGCATCCTTGAAACCATCAAAACAGTGACTACTAGCACTAAAAGAAACCACTTTAGCAGGATTTGGCAATTTCTGTTTAAGGTCTTTGCATATAGGTGGTGTATTCTCTTTGATTATGAGAAAGGTTGTTCCTGATATTTTTCACTGGTCTTGAGTCCACATGCTCAAAAATCTATTTCTTTTATTTCTTTAGGCCTTGTTCTTACTGACTTTATAGTATTTGTAGCATTTAAATTGTTTCAGCCTTTCTGGAGATTAAAAAAAAAACATTTCTTTCATTTTTATAGCACTGTGTCTTATGGTCTACATGTAGATTCCTTTATGACTATTGCTTGTGAGATATGATATGCCCTCTATTTCTTCTAAAATGACACATAATTTCTAGCTTCTATTTAATACTTAAAACTTTTATTTTGTATGTTCTTCCTAGCATTCTTGAACCAGGATGCTTAGAGATGTTTGCGATGTTGAATGTCCATTTTAAAAAAATATAGAAACGTTCACAAATGAAAAAAGAATGGCAAAATACAACCTTGTAGAATAACACATGTAGTGAACCGAGGTAGCTGATAGATGTTTGAGGTGTATGTGTGTGTGTGTTTTGCCTGTTCCTACATGGATTGATTCAGCTGGTTGGAATTTTAAGTGTGCATCTAGTGTTTCTCATAAACAAAATTGCACATAAGCAAACACAAAACTTGCAGTAAGAATAAGTGTTCTCTAATATACCAGTTGTGTTAAAACAAATTTGTGTTTCTAAGCCAGCAGAACTGACTATACTAGAATGTTCACAGCAACACTGTTTATACGAGCCTGAAACTGGAAACTACTCAAGAACCTATCAACAGGAAAATGGGTAAGTACATTCTGGTAGACACACAATGCAATACTATATAGTGATGTGAACGGTTGATGTGTATTGCACATAAAAATACAGATGCATCTTGCAAATATAGAATTTAGCAAAATAACTCAAACATAAAAAACGTATATACTGCATGATTTCACTTACAATGAATACAAAAATAAACAAAACTAATATATGCTATTAGAAGTCAGGATAGTGCCTACCCTAGGATATTCTTGTTGTCTTAAAAGTAACTCAAATGTAGCAACAAAATATAGTTAAGTATTGAATTCTTGGGTCATAGATTTTTTCCTCAAACCTCTATAAATCTTTTGTTCCATTTTCTTCTGATTTTTCGTTGTCTTCTTCTGTGGACTAGGAAGCCCCTATCAATTTATCACTGAATGGGTGGGAGATGTATCTTTGGATACATGTTTGCTGCAGCCTCTCAGAAGGGCCCATCCCACTTACCATTGCTGAGACAGCAAACTCAACCTGTGCAATGTTCAGAATCTGTAATAGGCCGGGCGCGGTGGCTCACGCCTGTAATCCCAGCACTTTGGGAGGCCGAGGCGGGCGGATCACAAGGTCAGGAGATCGAGACCACAGTGAAACCCCGTCTCTACTAAAAATACAAAAAATTAGCTGGGCGCGGTTGTGGGCGCCTGTAGTCCCAGCTACTCGGGAGGCTGAGGCAGGAGAATGGCGTGAACCCAGGAGGCGGAGCTTGCAGTGAGCCGAGATCGCGCCACTGCACTCCAGCCTGGGCGACAGAGCGAGACTCCGTCTCAAAAAAAAAAAAAAAAAAAAAAAAAAAAAAAAAGAATCTGTAATAATGCTGCGTTTTCTGCATCATACAATAACCCATGCATCTCCTCCATCCATCTTCCTGTGACCTTTTGCTTTCTTGTCTCTAGTTCCGCCTTGAAATCATGCATGGCCTATCTCTAATCTCCATCCTCTCCCTGCTCTCACCATTACGTCCTCTTGAGCAATGGAACAGAAATCCTTATTTCCTCACACATACTCTTCTGAAATAATAAACACCTCATTTTTTCATAATAAAGGACATGTTTAAATAAAAGGAAAGCCCACCATCTGGCATTGAATGTTGCAATCACTCCATTTGCCATATGGGAAAGGGAGGCTGCAGAGAAAAATTTCCTGCCCCAGGATAGAGAGAGTGTGGCAGAACCAGTTACACCGGTAGGAGCAGAGAGCTTCTTTAGGAAAGGGAGTGCAGGAGGCCAGGCAGGAGCCAGCAGAGGACTTGATGGATGCAGAGGCCAGTGAGGAGATGACTGGATCCAACCATTCAGGGCCAGGCCTGGGGAGGCTCAGACCTCAGCCTGGGCACACAGACAAATTAAGTTTGAAACAAAGATGGAGGCACCCTGCCTGAGGGAGACTGTGAGAAGTGGGTAGCCAGGCAGAGTGTGCTATGGGGCTGGGGTCTGCACCTGTTGAGGCCACCGTCCACCTTGACAGTGATGACACTGAGAAATGTCACTGCAGGGCTGAAGCTCCTCTGGACAAGGAGCTGCAGGTCCCTCTGGAGAATCTCAGGCAACACATTGGGCTTCTAAGATGACAGGAGAAGGCTTCTGGGTCCAAGGGCAACAGTTGCCCTTAGCATTACTTGACCACCTTCAACTAGGCCCCAGGGAGTCACTGCAGCCAGAAGGAGGGTGGGAAGCACTCATAGGAGGGGACTGGAAATGAAGGAGGGTGATCACCACTCTATTGAAAAGTGACATGTATTTCTATAGAGAAGCAAAGCAGAATGTAAAGAAGTCACGAGAATACTGTACCAGGTAACAAAGTTGTGCTCCTGAGCCCAGCATATTTTCCCTCATCAAGCTATCACCACAGCCCTAAGACAGAGGAGGAATCAGGGAGTCAAGGAAGGCAAGAGGCTCTGAGTGTTCCCGGCCTGACTGTAGGCTGCCCCTGGGCGTCCATGTCCAGATCAGTCTCAGTTGAAATTTGTTTCCACAAGTGTTCTCAGGCCCACCTCTGCCCACCTCAGAGGCACTGGGAAAGTTGCCTGGGGACTCCGGTGGCCCAGGAGGCAGCACCTAAAATGAGAGACAGCAGTAAACTCACACAAAGTCCTAGACTCACACAGACACATGAAGACAGACTCAGATACCAGCAAATGCATGTTCTCACATGAGGCAATGAGGGAAATCAGATCTTTGAAAGCAATGGGCAGTTGGTCGTTTTGCAGGCCCATTGTAGAGAATCATGTGCCAGTGAGGGGCCACCTTGGCTACCCCATGAACTGCAGGAAAACACAGCAGTCTGGAGCTTCGAGAAAAGTTACAACACTATGCCTGCCTGGGATTCCAGACCCAGGGCGATGGACCCTGGCTGTGCTCAGGCCCTGAGCTCTCCCCCTGGTGACTGATCCTGGGCTCAGGGTTGAGAGTGCAGAACTACAGGCCACAGACTTTGAGGCTTGCGCCTTCTGTCTCTGGGCCCAGGTGTAGTTCATACCTACCACCTTCCATAATTTCTCTTATTAACATCTTTCGTTACTGTAACATGCTTGTTACAATTAACCAATAATTATACATTATTATTAATGATAGTCCATGGTTTATATAAGGGTACACTTTTTGTGCTTTACAGTTCTATGGGTTCTGACAATTGTGCCCCCCACACTACTCCAGCCACCACCGGTCAGGAGGAAGATGGTAGACATCATGATCAGGAGGCCTGGTGATGAGGGCAGAGCCCTGAGGGGAGCGGTGGGGATAGAGAATGAGGGGACTGCTACTCTTCCCAGAAGGGGAACTCTAAGTAGTCTGGGGAAGGGCTGGGAGCCCAGGGCTTCCCATCCTACATGCTGCCCTTCCTGCACAGTTTGGAACTAAGTGAGAAGCTGGACTCTGGGATTCTGACAACCCTGAAACAGTCACTCCAGAGCAAGAAGGGACAAGGTCCAGTGTTGGCTGGGGCAACATCCAGCCATTGTTCCTCAAAGGCAGTGTCTTCCACACTATTACTTTTTTGTTTGTAGCAGCTTTATAAAAACACATATTATACAATTCACCCATTTAAAATATGAAATATATATATATATATATATGTATGTATATATTGCTATATCCACAGTTGTGCAACCATTTCTATGGTCAATTTTAGAACATTTTTATGTCACCAAAGTGACTCCATTTTGGATGGTACTCTGCCATGTTGACTTCTGATTAGCCCCAGTCCCGTGAATGCCTCCTGATTCCTACTTTATCTACCATCCTTGCTGTAAGAGCACATTGACCTTGTCGTTACCACACAAATGATAGGCTGTGACACATATCACATCCTTGCTTGTTCCAGATGGTTGCCTTTAATTGTCTTGCATGGAGCACACGTATCCTTTCCCTGTGGCATATAAGCCTTCTGCCTGGGGCTTAACAGTGCGTAGATCTCCCTGTCCTGCAGCTACCCAAGACCATGCTTCTGTCTATGAGGCTTCTCGATAAATCATCTGATATGGACAAACTGGATTTGTCTGCCTCCTTCTTTGGTTTCCTGGCTCCTTTGACATTTGGGAATTGCTTTGCATATACAGCCCTTTCATGGAACAATCCCCAAAGAAACCCTGTGCCATTTAACCATTATCTCTGTCCCCCAGCCCCAGAGAACTGCTGATCTAGTTTCTATTTCTATCAATTTGCCTATTCTGGACATCTCCTATAAATGGAATTGTACAATATGTGGTCCTTTTGATTGACTTCTTTAACTTAGCGTAAGATTTTCATGGTTCATCTATGTTGTATCATGTATCAGTACTTCAGCTTTTTTTTCCTTGAGCCATATTCTATTATATGAATATACCATACTTTGTATCTATTCATCAGCTGAAGTGAATTCAGGTTGTTTGAATTTTTTGGCTATTATAAATAGTGCTTCTGTGAATATTTGTGTACAAGTTTCCATGTGGACGTATGTTTTCATTTCTCTTGGATATATATCTAGGAGTGGAATTGGTGGACCATATGGAAAATTTATGTTTAAGTTTTGATGAATTTCAAGACTGTTTTCCAAAGTGACTGCACTATTTACATTTCCTCTAACAATGTATGAGAATTCTAGTTTCTCTTAATTTCATAACAACTCTTGGTACTCTCCAACTTTTAAATCCTAGCCATCATAGTGTGTGCGAAGTGGTGTTTCATTGTGGTTTGAATTGGCACATCTCTGATGAGTAATGATGTTAAGTATTTTTAATGTATTTATTGGACATTTGTATATCTTATTTGGAGAAATGTCTATTCAGATTCTTAAAATTGGGTTGTCTTTTTACTATCAAGTTGTAAGCATCCTCTAAATACATATTCTAAATACGAGTCCGTTATCAGATATGTTATTTGAAAATCTTTTTTTTTCCATTTTATATTTTTATCTTTCTTGATGGGGCAAAAATGTTTTTAATTTTGATGAAGTTCAATTTGTCCAATTTTTTTCTTTGGTTGCTTGTACTTTTAGTGTCACATCTAAGAAACCGTTATCAAGTCCCAGTTCATTAAGATTTAAACCTATTTTCTTCTAAGGGTTTTGTAGTTTTAGCCTTTATATTTTGGTCTGATATCCATTTTGAGTTAGTTTGGTGTATTGTATGAGGTAGGGGCTCAAACTTCATTCTTTAACATGTGGACATCCACCCATCCCAGCACCTTTTATTATACAAATTATTGCTTCCCCATGAAGTGTTTTGACCCCTTGTTGAAAATGAAGTGAGCATAAATGTGATTGTTTATTTCTGCTTTCTCAATTCTGTTCCATTGATCTATATATCCTTATGTCGTGATTACTGTAGCTTTGTAGTACGTTTTGATATCAGGATGTGTGAATATTCCAATATAGTTCTTTTTCAAGATTGTTGTGGTTTATTCTGGTTATCTTGAATTTCCATATGAATTTTATGGAAGAGAGTTTTCTGTCTTGTCAGCTTATGCATAGAAGCCAGCTGAGATTTTGATAACAATTGTGTTAAATCTGTAGATTAATTTAAGCAATATTGCCATCTTAACAATTTTCAATACTTGAAATTGAGAAGTTGCTCCATTTTTAGAGATCTTTAAAGATTTCTTTGAACAATATTCTGTAGTTTTCAGAGTGTGAGTTTTGCACCATTTTCATTAATTTATTCCTAAGTGTTTTGTTTGTGATGCCATTGTAAATGCAGTTCTTTCCTTAATCTCATCTCTAGATTATTTATTGCTGTTTGTATACAACTGGTTTTAGCATATTATTCTTGTATCTTGCAACCTTGCTAAACCCATTTTATAGTTTGAATAGTCTTTTAGTGGATTCCTTAAGAATTTCTATATCCAAGATTATATCATCTTCAAACAGGGGTAATTTCACTTTATTTACCAATTTCCATGCCTTTTAGTTCACTTACCTAATTTCTCAGGTTAGAATCTCCAGTACAATGTTTAGTAAAAGAAGTGAGAGAGTACATCGTGGTATTTTTCTGATCTTAGGGGGAAAACATTCAGTTTTTTATGGTCAGGTATGATGGTAACTATGGGTTTTTTATAGATGCCCTTTATCAGGATGAGAAAATGCCATTCCATTTTTATTTTTCTGAGTATTTTTATCATGAAAATAGGTTGAAATTTGTCAAATACTTTCTTTTTGTATTATGAGATGATTATGTGGGTTTCAACCTAAACTTTATTGATACCATATATTACATTAACTTATCTTTGGATGTTGCATTCCTGGGATAAATTCACATTTTATCATGGTGTTTTTTAAAAATATGTCTAAATTTGGTTTATTAGTATCTTATTGAGAATTTTTGTCTATACTCCTAATAGTCATTGATCTATAGATTTCTTTTCTTGGGATATATCTGTCTTGTTTTGTAATACTGGCCTCCTGAAACTCTCCTCTTTGGAAGAGTTTAGGAAGAATTGGTATTAATTCTTTTTTATATGACTGGCAAAGTTCACCAGTGAAGTCATCTGGGCTTGAATTTTTCTTTTGAGTGTTTTGCTTTGATTACTAATTCAATCTCTGAGACTTGTTATAGGTCTATCTAGATTCTCTATTTTTTCTTGAGTCGGTTACTGTAGCTTGTATGTTTCCAGGAATCTGTACATTTTATCTAAATTATTTAATGCATTGGCACACAACTATTCATAGTATTTCCTTATAATCCTCTTTATTTCTGTAAGTTTGGTAGTAATATCCCCTGTTTTATCTCTAAATTTAATAATTTGAGTCATCTTTCTCTCTTTTCATTGTCAGTCTAGCTAAGAGTTTGTCATTTAAAAACATATTTTCAAAGAACCAACTTTAAAAAAATTCCTTGTTTCTCTATGCTCTATTTTCCTAAGTTCTATTCCAATGTTATAATTTCTTTCCTTTTGCTTGCTTTACATTTAGTTTGCTCCCCTCTCTCCAGTGTCTTAGATTGAGAGGTTAGGTTATTGATTTGAGCTCTTCTTTTTCAACAAAGGAATTTCTGGTTATAAATTTACCTCTAGTTCTGCTTTAGTTGCATCCAGTAAGTTTTGGTTTTGATATGTTGTGTCTTCTTCTTAATTCAGCTGCAAGTAATTTCTTTTATTTTTTTCTTTTTAAAAAGTGTTTAACATTTCATAGAGATGAGCTCTCACTATGTTGCCCAGGCTGGTTTTGAATTTCTGGCCTCAAGTGATTCTCTCTCCCTGGCCTCCCAAGGTGCTAGGATTACAGGCATGAGCCACTGCACCTGGCTCAAAGGAATTTCTAATTTCTAATTTTGCTTGTGAATTCTTCCTTGACCTATTATTGGCTGTTTGATACTGTGTTTTCTAATGTGTAGATATATACCTGAAATTCTCAATTTTCTTTCTGTTACTGTTTTCTAATTTCATGCCATTGTTAATGAATAAGACATGTTGTCTGTTTTCAGTCTTTTCAGATTTACTGAGGCTTGTTTTATGGTCCAGCATGTGAACTATCCTGGAGAACGTTCCATCTGTACTTGAGAAGAATACATATACTGCTGTTATTGAGTGTTCTGTAGGAAAGTATTAGGTATAGTTAGTTTATAGCATCACTCAGGTTCGATTTCCTTGTTGATCTTTGATCTACATGTTCTGTCAATTATTCAAAGTGTAATATTGAATTCTCCAACTGTTATTGTTAGATTGTCTATTTCTCCTTTCAGTTCCATGAGTTTTGCTCTCTGTATTTTGGTGCTCTGTTGTTAGGTATGTACACATTTCCTATCCAGCTGTAGCACAGGCCCTGTGTGTGTGTGTGTGTGTGTGTGTGTGTGTGTGTGTGTTTGATGGGGTCTTTCTCTGTCACCGAGGCTGGAGTGCAGGGTACAATCATAGCTCACTACAGTCTTGAGTTCCTGGGCTCAAGCAATCCTTCTGCCTTAGCCTCCTGAGTGCTGGGGGTACAGGCTCATATGCCACTCCTGGCTTCTTTTCTTTTCTTTTCTTTTTTTAAAAGAAGGAGGTCCCTCTATGTTGTCCAGGCTGATCTAGAACTCTGGACTCTCCCACACTGGCATTGCAGGCAGGAACCCAGCCAGTCTCTGCTCTTTGCTGAAAAGTATCCACCTCAGTCTCTTGCCTCAGTCTCAGTTTCCTCACCTGTAACATAGGAATCTTAATAGAAATTCCCAAAGAAGGGGAATTTTTGATTTAGGCTGAGCTGGCTGGATCAACAGTTGAAATTCTGGCTCTGTAAGAGGAAGGTCTTCTAGGACCCCTCAAAGTCAATTTGTGTATATTTCTGAAAATATCATAGATGCAGTTGCCCCAACACTGGGCAAATGAGGCAAGCCAGCTTTCTGATTAGGGCCACCAGATTTAGTAAATAAAAATGTAATTTTTATTTCCAGTTCAATGTGAATAATTTCTAATAGCATATATATGTATACATTGAGAAAAAAGAAAAATATTACATGGACATTTAAAAATTATCCATTATTCATGTCAAATACATTATAAGTGCTTAAATTATATAACACTTTGTTTAATTTTGTGGCCTTAAGTTTTTGGGTCTCTTTGTTACTTTTTTTATAAAATTCACTTACAAAATTCTTTGCCATTACAATCTATGTTCCATTTACATTGTAATATATCATCTATATATTGTCACATAAAATTAATGCTATTCTTTTCTTTACTCAACATTGATTAATGAGAAAAAAAAACCTAGCACACTGGATATCTATTACCATAAAATCTACCACTCTGAGAAAGCTCTTCGAGTTAGGTATGTTAAAATATGTAATGCCATCTTCAAAGACATGAGTTGTTTTTCCATTCTTCAGGATTGTAACTCTTGATCAATGACTTTCAAAAATGTTTTTCACTGACAAAAAGAAAATTATTGTCAAATTTTTTCCCTTTCTTCAACAATAAACATCATGAATTCATTTGTCCCCATGTTTACTAACATACATGTTAGTAAAATGTATTTACTAACATTTATTTAAATAGTTGAATTGTTCAAGAGATGAAATTTGTTTCAAAACTGTCACACTAAATGCTGTAATAATTATCCTCTTCAAGTCAAAATTTCTTTTTCTAGTCATAAGCAATGCTGTGCCTAGTAAGAACAATCTTGACACTTAAAGAATGAGTTTTTGTGTTCTTTTTTTTTTTTTTTTACCCATTCAACAAGTTTCTGTAAGCAATGGAGTACTTCAATAATACTGTTTACCCTTCTTTGATTTGCATAATCCTTTTGCTTGAGAGAAAGTGAAAACAATGAACAAGAAATAAGTAGGCTTCACTCAATGAATTATTTAAAAAGTCAACAAGAACTTTTTGGGCTACCAGAATTAAACTATGATTTCCATGTTTCAAAATGAACTGAAGATTCTCTCAACTGCTTTTGTTGAAGAAAACCAACAGATTTTTGAATTCTAGAGAATTAAAGAATACAGAATGATGACAAAATTACAAAAATCCCTCAATTGTTCACTTTGAACAGTAGTAAAGGGAACAATTTCCTGACAACTACTACAATGTCAGTAGAAAGGATACAGATGTGGTCTGAGCAACATTAAACAGAATACGGACAAAATAGCTAACACCTTTCACAGAATTGTGTATGCTTTGCTTTAACTTTGAATAAACATGGTTTGAATGTTTATACCAACATTTGTATCTCTATTATCTCCACCAAAAGCAGTATGGTTTTTTGTCTTCACTCTTAACTCAGTAAGAGAGTTTTCCATAAAAATTTGCTTTTGTTTCTGAAATCTTATTTGGAAGAAATTTTACTTGCTATAGCTTTATAAACCAGCCGTTTTCATGAGAAAAATATTGTACAAGCAATGAAAAAATTTTTTTTCCTGCATTGTGATTACTTGCAGTCATGCTATGTCATAAAAAAAGGTGAGGTTTAGATTTTTGATAATCTCTGTTAATAGTAAATGGAACCATTTCTTTTTTTAATTATTGCAGTAGGCTTCATCCTGGCACTTGAAAATTTGCTTGCAATATTGGAATCTGAAAATATTTATGGTAGCAGTATGTTCAAACAGTCATTTGAGCTGAAAGGCTGATGATGATATGCAACGAGAGGAGCCATTTTAACTTCTGCTGTGATTAATTTATCTTCTTCATTTAAATTTATCTTAATAAAAAATTTGTTATTTTATCACTTCCTTTGGAAGTAGTTGAGGAAATCATAAATCTCTTAAGTGTAGCTGTCAGTATATCTTGGCTTGCACTGAATTTCAATGTATGATACTGAATAACAATTGCATGCTGTTCAAAGAGCTATAGAAGGATTTTTTCCTCATTTCATAAATGTCCATTGTTGAAAAAATTCACCACAGAAGTTATACCTGTGTTTTGGCATTTGAATGGATAACAACCACTTCTCAATAATTGAAAAGATTGCTGTTACCTCTTCTTCAGTATGTCTGTTACTCTCAAGTTCAAATTTATATTTATTAGTAAACATTGTGGAAAGGGTTGAGAACTTGCAAACAAACAATAAATTAGATATCAAATGCAAGATAAAATAAACTTCCTGATTTTTTGCAAGGGAGATCTGTACTTGTTAGGCATAATCTTCCTGAACAAAACCAGAGTTGACCTTGTACAAGTTTTGGGAAGCATGGTGTTTGGGAACTGGTAGATTTTCAGAAGTGGGAGCGTTTAGGTATTGATGGATTTTCACCTATGTTAGTGTGGTCACTGAATTAACTGCTGTTGACAGGTTTTCAGGAGCATCATCCCTGGAGTGAGACACGTGATGATTGGTTATTGTCTGGTAGTATGGACCTGTCTCTGACAGGCTAACTTCCAGAAACAAATTACTGGGGACAGGTTGTCACTGACTGGCTGACTTTGGGGCATGTGTACCGATCCAAAGTTGTCTCTAACAGTAGTTAGAGATACTTGGCACTTTGGCTACAGAACAGTTTTTCCCTTTCTAGAATAGAAAAAATCAGCATTTTGAATTCTCAGCCTTCCTCCTCATCCCATTCCCACCAATCCCATTTTTGGTCTTCCCTTAGCCAAACCTGCGGGAGAGACATGAAGCGGGATTGCCCAGATATCTATTTGTGGAGATATCATTTTCAGCTAGTGTTGCTATATATAGGGCCAAATTCTGTGGCAGAAAAATATCTTCAAGTGCTGAATTCTTATAATTAATTGAAAAATAAATTTCTGGTTACAGGATACTTAAGAGTGTCCTGACAAAGTCCACACAAATTGCAAGACAAAATCATCTATAGTATATGTTCTGAATACACAGAATGCTTGTCAACTGTCAGTGTTATTACTGATGGTGGAGAGCAGAAAGGGGCTTTCTGAGAGCTTTTCCACCCCCACATTGATCTCCAAGGCAAGCACACACTTGGCTTCCTGCTCTCCTCTAGCCCCAGGTTGGGCTGACCTGACTCACAGTCCTGGGAGCCAAGTGTTTTCTCTGTGACTCAAGGGCTTCCACCAGGCAAGCATGACATTTAAATTTCCACCCTAATTACAGACTATGTCCTCTAATATGTTCTCTAGACCTGTGAACTGATATAGTCTGCTGTGCCAACTACCTTTTTTCTTTTCTCAGTTAAGGTTTTAATCCTGTTATTTCATTTTAAATTTTTCATATTCTTCCTTTATTACATTCAGTTTCCTTCCTTTAGCTTGCCTCTCTCAGTTCCTTTTTTTTGGAATCTGCTGATTTGCTGATTTATCAGTTAATCTTCATTTATTTTGTTGAGTCCATTTTTGCTGTTTTTTTTTTTTTAACTTCAAACACAAAATAGATACGAACTAGAACATATTTCTAGTTTAAATCTGTCTAGAAATCACTTTCTTTCATGCTATATTTTTCTCCTTTGGTGATTATTCCTATTTTAAATAATCTTGCCATAAACTTTTGTTGAAAGTTTTCTTTTGCATTAAACAAAGTAAGGTTTTTTGTTTTTGTTTTTGTTTTTGAGACAGAGTCTTGCTCTGTTGCCAGGCTAGAGTGCCGTGGCGCGATCTCGGCTCACTCCAAGCTGACTCCCTGGTTTAAGCGATTCTCCTGCCTCAGCCTCCCTAGCAGCTGGGATTATAGGCGCCCGCCACCATGCGCAGATAATTTTTGTATTTTTAGTAGAGAGGGGGTTTCAACATGTTGACCAGGATGGTCTCCATCCCTTGACATTGTGATCCGCTCACCTTGGTGTCCCAAAGTGCTGGGATTACAGGCATGAACCACTGCTCCCGGCCAAGGTTTATTTTTCAATATATGTATTTTTTTCGTTCTTCTTTCCTTCCTCCATTATCAACTAGATATGTTCTAATTTCCTTTTTTTGTGCCTCTGAGTCAGTATTCTCAGTGGAGGGAAAAATAAGTTGGGGCTAAACGCAGGTCCCGTCTGGAATCCTTATTCTGGCACAATTTTCCCTCTGTGTTTGTTGAAGTGGCTGCTAAAGGTGCAGCTCTCTATGTCCAGGCTTTATTGTGTCCTGCCTCCATTTTAGAGATACTGTATGTCTCTGGCACCAGTCCTCTTTCTAATCATACAGAACCACTTCTCTCCTCTCTTCTTCATAGCAAGGAACTCACGCTAAACCACACTTAGCATCTTAAGTGCAGGTACCAGACTCATTTTGGGGGATGCCCACGGCCACTAACTCTATTTTTCAGGGCTCTTGATTTTTGGCAATAGAAGGGTATGCCAGGGGAGTGAGCCTTGTTTTCTGTGGCCTCCCACATCATGCATATAATTCTCTCCAGTTGGATGGTAACTGCTAATTCTCTGTAACACAGTTTCACATTGTTCTCCAAAGCACAGTTTCACGTTGTTCTCCAATAAGAAAGTTGTTTAGTTTTTGCTGTAGTTATGGCTCTACTTGTCTTTTACCTAGGAAAATCATCTCTTCAAATTTCTCATATGTGAGTGGGATCCTTTCAGTTTAGGGGTTTTGACAATTTATCTCATATTTTTTTTCCTATTCATCCAAATATGTTAGAGATCAGAGCCAGTTCAGCTTCTGTGTTCACAGAGTTACCCAATCTAGAAGGCTCTGTTTGGTTTTCCATATTTCTACAAACTTAAGTATATGTTTTCTGAGGAATATATAAGATGTCTTAAAGTTTGGAACTTTCTTTTTTCTTTCTTTTGCCATTTCTTGTGTATATTCTCTCAGTATTTAGCTTGAAATTTTTAAAAGGAAAGGCCTCATGTCCCAGAAATGGGTGTAATTATGTCCCACTCTGTTGTCAGGCTTAGCAGAGACAATATCCCCTACCTCCTGCCCAAGGGCGAGAGTAGGAGGTAAGGTAGTCTACAGCAGGACATGAAGCTGGAAGCTATCTAGGAGGTGAAGGAAGAGAGGCTATCATAAGTATGAAAGGTGTCATCAGACTTAATTGTATTAATAAATGTATCTGTTTAGCTTCTTTTTTTTTTTTTTTTTTTTTGAGACAGAGTCTTGCCCTGTCGCCCAGGCTGCAGTGCAATGGCCGGATCTCAGCTCACTGCAAGCTCCGCCTCCCGGGTTCACGCCATTCTCCTGCCTCAGCCTCCCGAGTAGCTGGGACCACAGGCGCCCGCCACCACGCCTGGCTAATTTTTTGTACTTTTTTAGTAGAGACGGGGTTTCACCGTGTTAGCCAGGATGGTCTCGATCTCCTGACCTCGTGATCTGCTCGTCTCGGCCTCCCAAAGTGCTGAGATTACAGGCTTGAGCCACCGCGCCCAGCCAAGCTTCTTGATAGAGATTTAGACAAGGGATAGACAAATATTTTCTGTAAAGGGTCAGATAGTAAATTTGTTAGACTCTACCGGTCACATGGTCTCTTTCATAACTATTTGACGGGGTTGTTGTTTCCTGAGGGTGGAAGACAGCCATAGGCAGGAAGTAAACAATGGGGCTTGGTCATGTTCGAGTGAATCTTTAATTACAAATATATGTAGTGAGCCAGAATGGACCCATGGTCCACAGGTTGCTGACTCTTGATTTTAATAGAAATATTTGAATTATAACTATTTACTATTAAAAAACAAATAATATTTGAATATTAACAGGCCTTAGAAAGCAAATATTGAATTTATTACTTAGTTACTTTTGGATAAATTAGTACAATGAAAGCATGGATTATATATACATGTGATATGCTCTATGTGGTATGGTTGATATATGTGTGTGTGCGTGTTTGTGTATATATGCATTTAAATATATACCACAAGTACTGTGCCTGATATATACCAGGAACTCAATTAGTACTGGTTTTACAAATGTAAGTAAATGACACTAACAATCCATTCTGTTGCTCACATTACTTGGAATTATTATTGACATGTCTTTCTTGAGTCCCTTTGACACTCAAAATCCTTTCTTCTAAGATACATATATTCATAGTGAACTTTAGTTCTACCCCACCCAGAACATTTTCTATCACTGGAGCTTACCATCCTCCAGTCTCTTTCAGCCTTTCTCTTGAATCCCACTACCTGGTCCTCAGTCTCTTCACTGTCACTGCACCCCTAAACCTCACTGTATATTTGGCTGCAGACATTTTCTTAAACTGTTGCCATAACATGAAGTACATATTTTGAACTTCTAAACTGCTTGGACTCCTTGGTAAGTCCTTACACCCTTTAACATGTCTACTTACTGTGCATTGTCTCCTCCACATGAAATGTCATTCTTTCTACTCCCATGCATAAAATGCTGATATTGTGTTTTTGAGGCCCAGAAAATGTCTTTACAGATAAATCACGGAACCCTCAGATATTTGTCACTTTTGCCATCTATTCTTCCCCGCTTTATGATGTTCAGAACTCTCTCCATGGGCCATTTGAGTCCAGGGACATTATTTAATCATATAGGCTTCCTTTCAGTCTTCATTGACAGGGGAGTAAGTTCCACATGGCTCCTTTCTGATTTGCTCAGCCCTCTGGGGAAGGGTATTTAATGTCTTTACTATCTAATTCCCTTCATGACATAACAATTCGTACTGTTTGGTTTCCCTCACCAGTAGGGAAGACTCCTTAGCTCCAGGCTTTCAGGTGGTACCCTGGCAAGGTCATTCACTCCACAAAGCAAACATTTTATTTGCATAGAGCCACTTGAAGTACCATGAGATCTGGTCTCTGCAGGATAGACTCCAATGTTCCCAGTTGAGCCTGGGATCTTCACAACTATGACCAAGTCTGAAGAACATCTGCAGACTCGCTTCTACTTAGTGTGTGCATTAGAGACACAATCCGTTGGCTCAGATGCATAAATTTATTACAGGAGCCATCATTCTTCTTCCAGAAAATTTAAGAGGTCTCTGATTCTTAAAGACATGTTGAGTTTCTTTTGTTATTTCAATAGGTTTTTGGGGAACAGGTGGTGTTTGGTTACATGAATAAGTTTTAAGTGGTCATTTCTTAGATTTTGGTGCACCCATTACCTGAGCAGTGTACACTGTACCCAATGTGTAGTCTTTTATCCCTCACCTCCTCCCATCCTTTTCCTCAAGTCTCCAAAGTGCATTATATTATTCTTAGGCCTTTGCCTAAGCTTACCTTCCACTTATGAATGAGAATATACAATGTTTGATTTTCCATTCCTGAGTTGCCGCACTTAGAATAATGGTCTCTGATTCCATCTAGGTTGCTGCAAATGCCCTTATTTCATTCCTTTTTATGGCTGAGTAGTATTTGTACACACACACACACACACACACACACACACACACACACACCATGCTTTCTTTATCCACTTATTGATTGATGGGCATTTGGGCTGGTTCCATATTTTTCCAACTGTGAACTGTGCACACACATAAACGTGTGTGCAAGTATCTTTTTCAGTATAATGACTTCTTTTCCTCTGGGTAGATACTTAGGAGTAGGATTGCTGGATCAAATGGTAGATCTACTTTTAGTTCTTCAAGGAATTGCCACAGTTTTCCATAGTGGTTGTACTAGTTTACATTTCCCACTAATAGTGTAAAAGTGTTCCTTTTTCACCACATTCATGCCAACATCTATTATTTTTTGATTTTTTGATTATGGCTATTCTTGTAGGAGTAAGGTGGTGTTGCATCATGGTTTTGATTTACATTTCCCTGATTGTTAGTGATGTTAAGCATTATTTTCATGTTTCTTGGCCATTTGTATACTTTCTTTTGAGACTTGTCCATTCATGTCCTTAGCCCACTTTTTGATGAAAATTGTTTTGTTTTTTTTTTTTGGTGATTTGTTTGAGTTCTTTGTAAATTCTGGATATTAGTCATTTGTCAAATGTATAAATTGAGAAGATTTTCTCCCACACTATGGGTTGTCTGTTTACTCTGCTGATTTCTTTTGTAGTACAGAAGCTTCATAGTTTAATTAAGTCTTATCTATTTATCTTTTTTTTGTCATGTTTGCTTTTGGATTCTTGATCATGAAGTCTTTGCCTAAGCCAATGTTTAGAAGGGTTTTTTCAATGTTATCTTCTCAAATTTTAATGTCTTCAGATCTTCGGTTTAAGTCTTTGATCCATCTTGAGCTGACTTTTGTATAAATTGACAGATGAGGATTCAGTTTCATTCTTCAACATGTGGCTTGCCAATTATCCCAGCACCATTTGTTGAACAGGGTATCTTTCCCCACTTTATGTTTTTGTTTGCTTTGTTGAAGATCAGTTGTCTGTAAGAATTTGTTTTTATTTCTGAGTTCTCTATTCTGTTCCATTGGTCTATATGCCTGTTTTTATATCAGTATCATGCTCTTTTGTATAGCATTATAGTATAGGTTGAAGTTGGGTAATGTAATGCCCCCAGATTTGTCCTTTTTGCTTAGTCTTGCTTTGGCTGTGCAGGCTCTTTTTTGGTTCCATATGAATTTTAGGATTTTTTTTTCTAATTCTGTGAAGAATGATGGTGGTATTTTGATGGCAATTGCATTGAATTTGTAGATTGCTTTTGGCAGTATGGTTGTTTTCATAATGTTGAGTCTACACATCCATGAGCATGAGATGTGTTTCCATTAGTTTGTTTCATCTCTGATTTCATCCAGCAGTGTTTTGTAGTATTCCTTGTAGAGGTCTTTCACGTTTTTGGTTAAGTATATTCCAAAGTATTTTTTTTTTTTTTTTTTTTGCAGCTATTGTAAAAGGGGTTGAGTTCTTGATTTGATTCTCAACTTGGTCACTGTTGGTGTATAGCAGAGATAGTAATTTGTGTACATTAATTTTGTATCCTGAAACTGCTGAATTCACTTACCAGTTCTAAGAGCTTTTTGGATGAGTTTTTAGGGTTTTCTAGGTATACGATCATATAATCAGCCAACAGCGACAGTTTGACTTCCTCTCTACTGATTCAGATGCCCTTTATTTATTTCTCTTTTCTGTTTCCTCTGGATAAGACTTCCAGTACTATGTTGAATAGAAGTAGTGAAAGTGGACATCCTTGTCTTGTTCTAGTTCTCTGGGAAAATGCTTTCAACTTTTCCTCATTCAGTATAATGTTGGCTGTGGGTTTGTCATAGATGGCTTTTATTACCTTAAGGTATGTCCCTTCTATGCTGATTTTGCTGAAGGTTTTAATCATAAAGTGATGCTGGATTTTGTCAAATTCTTTTTCTGCATCTATTGAAATGATCATGTGATTTTTTGTTTTTAATTTTGTTTATGTAGCATGTCACATTTATTGACTTGCATATATTAAACCATTCCTGTATCCCTGGTATGAAACCCATTAATCATGGAGAGTTATCTTTTTGATATGCTGTTGGATATGGTTAGCTAGTATTTTGTTGAAAATTTTTCCATCTATGTTCATCAGGGATATTGGCCTGTAGTTTTCTTTTTTTTGTTATGTCCTTTCCTGTTCCTGGTTTTGGTATTGGGGTTACACTGGCTTCAATAAAATGATTTGGGAAGGGTTCCTTTTTTTCTCTTTTAGAATAGTGTCAATAGGATTGGCACCTATTCTTCTTATTCTTCTTTGAATGTCTGGTAGAACTCAGCTGTGAATCCGTCTGGTCCTGGACTTTTTTTTTTTGTTGTTGGTGATTTTTTAATTACCATTTCAGTCTTTCTGCTTGTTATTAGTCTATTCGGAGTTCTATTTCTTCTTTGTTTAATCTAGGAGAGTTGTATATTTCCAGGAATTTATTCATCTCCTCTAGGTTTTCTAGTTTCTGCATGTAAAGGTGTTCATAGTAGCTTTGAATGACCTTTTGTAATTCTGTGGTATCAGTTGTAGTATCTCCCGTTTTATTTCTAATAGTGCTTATTTGGATCTTCTCTCTTCTTTTCTTGGTTAGTCTCGCTAATGGCCTATCAATTTTATTTATCTTTTCAAAGAACCAGCTTTTTGTTTCATTTATCTTTTGTATTTTTGTTGTTGTTATTTGTTTTAATTTCATTTAGTTCTGATCTGAGTTTGGTTATTTCTTTTCTTCTGCTGGGTTTGAGTTGGTTTTTTTCTTATTCCTCTAGTTCTTTTAGTTGTGACCTTACGTTGTCTCTTTCTGTTCTTTCAGACTTTTTGATATAGGCATTTAATGCTATGAATTTTGCTTTTAGCACCACCTTTGCTGTATCACAGAGGTTTTGGTAGATTTTGTCACTATTATCATTCAGTTCAGTTCAAATAATTTTTAAATTTTCATCTTGATTTCATTTTTGACTCAGTGATCATTCAGGAGGAGGTTAATTTCCATGTATTTGCGTGATTTCGAAGGTTCTTTTTGGAGCTGATTTCCAGTTTCATTCCACTGTGGTCTGAGAGAGTACTTGATATAATTTTGATTTTCTTAAACTTTTTGAGACTTATATTGTGGCCTGTCATATGGTTTATTTTGGAGAGCATTCCATGTGCTGATGAATAGAATGTATATTCTGCAGTTGTTGGGTAGAATGTTCTGTAAATATCTGTTAAGTCCATTTGTTATAGGATATAGTTTAAGTCCATTTTTTCTTTGTTGACTTTCTGTTTTGATGACCTATTTAGTGCTGTCAGTAGAGTATTGAAGCCTACAACTTTTACTGTGTTATTACTGTGTTGCTGTCTATCTTTCTTTTTTTAAATTTTTTTCTTGTTTTTTTTTAATTTTTTAAATTTTTTTTACTTTTTCTTTTTTTTCTTTTGAGGGAGTCTCACTCTGTCACCCAAGCTGGAGTGCAGTGGCATGATCTCAGCTCACTGCAACCTCTGCCTTTCAGGTTCAAACAATTCTCCTCCTTCAGCCTCCCAAGTGGGTGGGATTACAGGTGTGTGCTACCACACCCAGCTAATTTTTGTATTTTTACTAGAGGCGGGGTTTCACCATGTTGGCCAGGCTGGTCTTGAACTCCTGACATCAGGAGATCTGCCCACCTTGGCCTCCTACAGTTCTGGGATTACAGGTATGAGCCACCATGCCTGGACTATCTCATTTCTAAGGTATAGTAGTAATTGTTTTATAAATTTGGGAGTTCCCATGTTAGGTGCCTATAGATTTAGGATTGTGATATTTTCCTGTTGGACTAGACCTTTTATCATTATATAAGGTCCCTCTTTGTCTTTTAAAACTGCTCTTGCTTTAAAGTTTGTTTTGTCTGATATAAAAATAGCTATTCCTGCTTACTTTTGGTGTTCATTTGCATGGAATATCTTTTTCCACCCCTTTACCTTAAGTTTATGTGAGTCCTTATGTGTTAGGTGAGTCTCTTGAAGGCAGCAGGTACTTGGTTGGTGAATTCTTATTCATTCTTCCATTCTGTATCTTTTAAGTGGAGCATTAAGGCCATTTACATTCAGTGTTAGTATTGAGATGTGATGCACTTGCCAATTCTTCACGCTATTTGTTGCCTGAATACCTTGGTGTTTTTCATTGTTTTGTTGTTTTATAGGTCCTGTGAGATTTTTGCTTAAAGGAGATTCTATTTTGCTGTATTTCAAGGATTTATTTCAAGATTTAGCATCCATTTTAGCAGTTCTTGTAGTGCTGGCTTGGTAGTGGCAAATTTGTTTAGCATTTGTTTTTCTGGAAAAGACTATCTTTTCTTCATTTGTAAAGTTTAGTTTTGCTGGATACAAAATTCTTGACTGATAATTCTTGTTTAAAGAGGCTAAAGATAGGATTCCTATCCCTTCTAGCTTATAGGGTTTCTGCTGAGAAATCTGCTGTTACTCGATTTTCCTTTATAGGTTACCTGATGCTTTTGCCTCACAGCTTTTAAGATTTCTTTTCTGGGCTGGGCGCGGTGGCTCAAGCCTGTAATCCCAGCACTTTGGGAGGCCGAGACGGGCGGATCACGAGGTCAGAAGATCGAGACCATCCTGGTTAACACGGTGAAACCTCGTCTCTACTAAAAAAAATACAAAAAACTAGCCGGGCGAGGTGGCGGGCGCCTGTAGTCCCAGCTACTCGGGAGGCTGAGGCAGGAGAATGGCGTAAACCCGGGAGGCGGAGCTTGCAGTGAGCTGAGATCCGGCCACTGCACTCCAGCCTGGGCGACAGAGCGAGACTCCATCTCAAAAAAAAAAAAAAAAAAAAAAAAAGATTTCTTTTCTGCATCTTGACTCATGACTATGTGATGTAAGTAAGCAGGAATAGCTATTTTTATATCAGATGAAACAAACTGTAAAGCAAGAGCAGTTTTAAAAGAGAAAGAGGGATATTATATATGAATTAATTTTGTGATTAATTTCCCAGGTGTTCTTTGAACTTCTTGTATTTGGATGTTTAGATCTCTAGCAAGGCCAGGGAGGTTTCCCTCGATTGTTCCCTCAAATATATGTTTCAAACTTTTAGATTTATCTTCTTCCTTGGATGAAGATATTATTCTTAGGTTTGGTAGTTTAACATAATCCCGAACTTCTTGGAGGTTCTCTTCCCATACTTCTTGGAGGCTCTGAAATTCTTTCTTCTACTATTTTGATTCTACTGCTGAGAACTTCCAGTGCATTTTACAATTCTCTAAGTGAGTCCTTCATTTCCAGAAGTTGTAATTGTTTTTTATTTATGCTATTTCACTGAGATTTTTCCATGCATATTCTATATCATTTTTTTGATTTATTTAAGTTAGACTTCTCTGGTGGACACCTTTCTCTGGTGTCTCCTTGATTGGCTTAACAGTTGACTTTCTGACTTCTTTTTCTGGCAATTCAGAGATGTTGTCTTGGTTTGGATCCATTGCTGGTTAACTAGTATGATCTTTTGGGGTTGTTAAAGAGTCTTGTTTCGTCATATTACCGGAATTGTTTTTTTGGTTCCTTCTCATTTGGGTAGACTATGTCAGAGGGAAGATTTGGGGCTCAAGGCTTCTGTTCAGATTCTTTTGTCCCACAGGGTGCTTTCTTGATGTGGTGTGCTCCCCTTTCCCCTAGGGATGGGACTTTCTCAGAGTAGAACTGCAGTGACTGTTATTTCTCTTCTGAATCTAGCCACCCAATGGAGCTACTGGGCTCTGGAATAGTATTAGGCAGTGTTTGCAAAGAGCCCGGTGATGTGATACATCTTCAGGTCTCTCAGCTGTGGATAGCAGCACCTGCTCTGGAGAAGGTAGCAGGGGAGTGTAGTAGACTCTGTGAGGGTCCTTGGTTGTATTTTGGTTAAGTGCACTGGTTTTGTATTGGTTGGCCTTCACCCAGGAGGTGGCACTTTCAAGATTGCATCAGCTGTGGTAGTATAGGGAGGTGCAAGTTGTGGGTGGGGCCATAGAGCTCCCAAGAGATTATGTCCTTTGTCTTCAGCTACCAGGGTGGGTAGAGAAAGACCATTAGATGGGGGCAGGGTTAGGCATGTCTGAACTCCGACTCTTCTTGGGTGGGGCTTGCTGCAGCTGTTGTGTGAGATGGTGGTGTGGTTCCCAGTCCAATGGAGTTTTGTTCCCTGGAGGATTATGCCTCTCCTCTGTCACACAGGTCACCAGGGAAGTGGGGGGAAAGTTGGCAGCCACAGGTCTTGCCTGGCTCCCATGCAACCCACAGCCCGGAAGGCTGGTCTCACTCCCACGGTGCCTCCCAACAGCACTGAGTTTTTTTCCAGGCAGCCAGTGAGTAGGGCTGAGAACTTGCCCCAGGTTACAAGTCTCCCAGCTGAGAAAGCAAGCCGACTCACAGTTCCTAAGCTGTGCCGTGGAGCCTGCAGCGGCAATCCACCTCCTTCAAAGGGTCCGTGGATTCTCTCAGCTTTCTTGGTATGTTCCTATGATAGCTCTTGGAGCAAAAGTTTACGATGTGGGTCTCCACATGCTGCTCCATCTGTCCGAGTGGGAGCTAGCTACAAGTTATTCCTGCCTCATATCCGCCATTTTCTCCCTTATCCCTTTGAGTTTCTGAATCAGAACATGGATTGAGCTTTAGGGGAGACACTTTACACTCAGCGCAGTTTATTTGCCTGGCTGGACATGTCAGGCGGTATGCATTTGGAAGTCAAGGCTGGTCCTTTGAAGGGATGCACATGGCCCTCCAAAGCCACAGGGTGACTCCATAAAGACAGCATCTTGTTCTCTCAGGGGAGCACTGACTGCCTGTGAGTCCCTGCTCAGGCTCTTCCTTCCCTACATAGACATCCGTGGTAAGGTCGGGATCTGTCTGGGCACTCTAGCACATGTTCCCATTGCAGTCCAGACAGGCCCCCAATGTTATATTTTAGGGTGTTTCTCAAGCCTCCTTGGAAGACACACTGTTTTCTGCTAGGCTCTTAGAGGTCTAAAGCATGAATGATTGTTCCCCAGCCTTCTGACTGGTAGTACCACTCAGTGTCAGACCTCTGCTGCACAGTACTTGGCTGTGGTTCCTCCTGATGGGTCTGGGAAGTGGCTCCAAACAGAGTGTGCTAGAATTCCTTGAAGATTCTTTTAACAATGCAGATCTGTGAAGTCCAGCTCCAGAGTGTCTGAATCAGTCTGTGGGGGTAGAACCTGGGAATCTGCAATCTAGCAATTTGTCAGCTGATTCTGAATGAGATGGTACAGAGATCATATATTTAGAAATGCTGAACAGTGGAATAGACTGAGATTCAGAGGCCCAAAGGAATAGAAGACTGTGTCTCTGGTGATGGAGAGGCAGGCACAGGTAGAGGTGTTTCTAGATCATTACTGACTGGGTAAATCCCATCTGACACCCTTCTGGAATCTTTTAAAACAAGCAATATTAAGACAAGATCTGAACAGTTTATTTCCTCCCCATTCCAGGTCTGAAAGAATAGCTGCACTCAGCCCCAGTAGGTCAGGGTGACTAGCTCTGGGAGCATCGGCTCTGCACAAAGAAGAGGTTCAGGGAACTAGGAATGAGTTATTTGTTCCTGTTTCAGGGTATGGTTCTTGGAGGTAGTTGGGACTTCAGAGGGTAGATGTGAGTACTTTAAAACTCAGAAGAGAAGGAGCACAGGGCTAGGCTGGGCTTCATGTGAACTTAGAGAGCTTGTCTTGGAATGCTGTAAGGATGATTTCCTTTGGTTTGGAAATGTAGAATATTTGTTCTCACTAACAATCACCCAGCTTACTTGGCTTGACTGCTCCATTGATTGGCAAGTCTTTCTGTATATGGATTATAGATTTAGTTGCCTGAATAAAATACAGAAAGCCATGGTCTAATACAAGCAGGATATCTGAAGACTATTTTTATACTTGCAGTGGTGGGTAAACAGGTAATTTGATTCAAGGCCTTGGCCAGAAATAGCATGCTGCTACATATCCAGATTGCTCAGTAAACTGCAATGGGATGAAGGAGACGGGGAAGAGCTAAAATGTAAAGCTTGAGCCCCTTCATGTGAGTTGGATGAGAAATAGGGGACCAGACCCAGTGGAAGTGCTTGGAGGATGCCTTCTTGGCAAGTGAAGCCGACCATCTGAAAACAGTTCATGTTGAGTATTAGGAAGTCTTATTTCAGGAGAATGGAGTGTGCTGGGAAAGAGACCAAACACAGAGATATGGCTTGAATAACAGCCAGGGAATTGGCATCCAGGAAGTTGCTAATGCTTATATGTGATGCATACTGCTGGGATTCAGTGGGGGATGACAGGGTTCATCTGTGCAAGGCAAGGCACTATGTAGGCACGGCTCAGGTAAGGTGTGGGGAGTGATGTGGAAGAGCAGGAGGTTGAGTCCTGCTCTTGAGTTAGGCTTCATTCTCTAGCCTGAGCAGAAAGATGAAATGATATGAGCACAATCTTGGGAATCAGACAAAGAACTTGCTCAAGTCATGGCCATCGGTTTATAATTGAATCAATTTGTGTAATACACATTGCCACTTAACTTCCTGTACCCCCACCCCCTCCAGTTTTAACTGTTCCACCTTCTGCTTGTTCATAACTCTGTCTTCCCTAGAGTATTCAAAAGATCCCCTAGAATCTACACTTTGTGTCTTGTTAATCATCTTAAAGTTCATAGCTGCTGAAAACAAAATCTTCCTTGATGTACAGCCTTACTTAATTTCACTTTCAGCCTCTGTCATGTTGTAGTTCAGTAGCTTACTATAAATCTCGTGCAAATTGCTTGTCATCTTTTACCAGCTACTGCTCTCCATTCATTCGATGCTGACTTGTGGGAGTTTACCTCTTCTCTAACAGTTTTTAGATGACAGCACATTAAACAGAGTCAATTTAGAGTTCACCTTTTCCCTCCTTTGCTTCCCTAATGAATAGAAAAGTCATATTTATATGTCTAGAGAGATAACCTGGGATTTGGAATTCTGATATCCAGAGCTGAGAGCGAAAGCATTAACAAACCCATGTGTAAATTCTCAGCTCTATTGCAGAACTTTTAGGACAGTTCCTTTCCTAAGAGAATTGAAGGTTATCTTTTGAGAAGCCAACTGAGGGAAATTATGTTTGGATGATGGCAAACCTTGTTATTTCTCCCACTGGAGTTCAGTAGCCCATAATTGCAATCTTTCATTGAGAAGTTCAACCTGTGGTTTGACGTGGACTGGTTCATAATCTGTGTAGGTTAGAAGAGAAATAGGGTGTAAGATGAAATGTTTGTAGCTATATGATTCATGATTTTATTCAGTTCAGTAGTCTTACTAAATATCTGCTTTATGCAATAATTTAAGTAAAATGAATTCAAATACTAGTAAAAGAAAATGTGCTTTGGGTGTGGAATGTTTATTGTGGGCCTCTAACCACCAGGACTATGCTATATGCCAGTTACAAATATGCCATCTTTTTATGATGAACTTTAAAGATACTGTTTTTCTGAAAGAAATTTTTTCGCTAAAGTTAAAAAATTGATACAAGTCAATATGGACATCTTAGTGGCAGATAATCTATGACTCAGGATTTTCATAACATAGAAAAATATTGCACGTCTGCTCCAGGCTATATCTGTATATCTATATCTATATTTGTATCCACCTGTCTGTCCACACATATCTGTATCAACATTCTTGGTAATAATAAAAGCAAAGTACAACACGAATGAGGTCATCAGCAGTAAAAATGTATATATATGCGTATAAAAGTTATGTTCTGCTTATTCAATTATATTTTTTTACAACAGTGAAAATGAATGAACCACAGTAACATGAACCAATATGGATGGATGAATCTCAAAACATCATATAAAGTGAAAAAAATACTCTCAATTAGATGAGATGCATGGAGTGGTTTTATTTATGAGAAGATTTAAATAAGGAAAAATAAACAATGTAATATTCAGGATACTTTCACATATGATAAAACTATATAAATACAGAACTGATTAGTTAGCAGAAATTTGGGAAGTATCTACCTTGGTGGAAGATGGTAGAGGATGCAGCTGGGGAGAGATAGATATTGAGTTTCAAAGATATTGACATGTTCTAGTAAGTTCAGCTAAGGGCAAATAAAATATTTTGTTATTATGATTAAAGAATATACCTTTTTTGTAGGATGGTATTTTTACAACTGAAAACATTTAAAAGCAGGTAGAACTGTGATGTTTGCTCATCTGACTCAAAACTGGCCTGCTATAACAAGCTGATAGTTGTGAAGGTAAGGGTGGGGGTGGGGAGAAAGCCAGTGCTATCATGGAAACTTAGAGGGAGGAGGTGATATTTTTCCCCTTTCAGCCTTTGCTATCTGAATGACCTTTTCCAGGTCTCTTAATCTTTGGGCCTCCGTGCCTTTACTATAAATTGATTCTCATTTTCTCCTCTTCTCAGAGAACCTGAGTCCTGGCAATAAGTTTTAGTACCCTGCAATGAGATGATAGTATATTATAACCTCTAAAGTCTAGTTTTTAAAAATGTGTACAGTTTTCTAGAAGTATATCCACTAATCTGCTGGTTTTTAAAAGCTCCATTCTAATTGGGTCCATCAACATTTTCTGAAACAATTTAGGGTCTCTGGTGACAATTGCATCTAGATTGAAGCATATACATCTGTCTACATAACTCTCTTTCTTCTCTATTTGATGACAAACATTCTTATCGACCTTCTTCATTAACTGAAAACTTTAATGTTTTGCTTACAACATTTCTCTCTATCCCAACTGGTGCCTTGATTGTCAGTGGCTACATGGTCTGAAAGATGAAATACCTAAAAATTTAGATTAAGTCTCTTTGAACCCTGGCTTCCTCAACCCCATCAAATTTTCTCATTGCATTTCAGTTTTTCTTTTTAATAGCCTCATCCTGGGGTTTACATTTCTATTTTTTAATCTAATTTGCTACTCTTCACTTTAGCCTGATGGAAACCTGCAAGCAATGACCGCACGACTTTCTCACAACTTGTTAAAATCCTCTGGCTTTATTTTGCTGCCGCTTGTTCACCTGGATTCTATGGCCTATTATTACAATACACCCTGGGAAATACCTTACATGCCCTTGCCTCCTTCCACCACTTCATATGTCTGGAAAAACCTACAGTATTCATTTTCATATGGGGAAATATTCCAGGCAGAGATAACACTATATACAATGTCTTTGAGTGGAAGTTTCAAACCAGGCAAGCCCCTGATTACACATGGAACCCTCAGCCTGGCCCATACCCTAACCACCATAAAACCCCACTAGTTTTCTTTGTTTGTTCCCTCAAGCCATTTTTGGATCAGATTGGTAGACCTGTCCTGCTCTCACCAGAGACCTTCATTGTGTAAGTAACAAATCTTCTCATACCTTCTTGCTCTGTGTGTGGTGCCATCAGTCTCAACATCCAAACCAAATTTTGAATGGCCTCCATCTGTGGTCACAGAGTGGACACAGGAAACAGGCTCAGATGGACCTCTGAGGCAAGAGCTACAGGATTTGGTATCTTGTGGGCAATAAAGAGGGTATTAGATTTTTTTTTTTTTTTTTTTGACCATGGCAGAATTGTAAAATGCTTGCTTTGTTTGTTTAAGGAAAGTTGCCTGCAGAGATGTAAACATGAGCGCAGCAGTGCAGTTATGAAGCAACTGGCAGTAGTTCAGTTGATGGATGGGAGTGGCTTGGCTTAAAATGGGGGCCGTATAGGGCATCCTATACGTTGAAAGTTTGAGCCAAGAAGATTAGCTGAACACTGCCACGGCAGGGGACACTGAAAGGAACAAATTTCAGGTTAGGGTGAGGATATTCAAGAGTTTTTATTTGGCAAAATTAATTTGAGATGCCCACTAGACATCCAGATAAAGATGCAGAGTACGCAGTAGGATACAAAAGTCTAGAGCTCAGGATTGGTGGGAAACTTAGATCATGGGTTAAAACTGACAGAAAATTACTTATAAAGGCCATAACATCTATTTAAAGGCAATTTACACATGAAATTAAGGCCTAATATATGTTAGTAACATGAATTAAATTATTTTTTTCTTCTAGCTTTATTGAAGTATAATTGATAAAAATTTGTATAATTTTAAGGGGTAAAAATGTAATGTTTTGATATATATATATATATTGTAAAATAATTACTACAATCAAGCTAAGTAACATATTCATTACTTTACCTAGTTACTATTTTGTCTTTGTGGTGAGAACAGTTAAGATCTACTGTCTTAGTAAATTTTAAGTATGCAATAGATAATTTTAATTATAGTCACCATGCTCTTCATTAAATTTCCAGAACTTATTCATCCTGTATAATTGAAACTTTGTGCCCTTTATGCAACAATTACATTTTTTTGTGAGTTAATTCTCTGAAACCATGACATTATTGTAAAAGTATGTACTTGCAAAATTTGAGGTTAAGTTAAAAAGTCTTGGAGACTTTCCTTGATACTAATTATGGCTAGCTTTATTGACATTCTCGGTTATCTTTTATAAGTTTGGCTTTTATATAAATATCTATATTTAAAGGTCTTAAAATTCATCTCAATGCTAATCCACCTATATTAAAAGATAAACAGTTGTTCTAGAGCCCATGGAACTAAAGAATTATATAAGAGTTATTTGGAAAAGAAAAACTCAAAACTTCTACTTGTTACTGTTTTGCCTTTCACTGCTATTGTCAGTTACTTGTATAAAATTCTGTCTAAATTATTATGTGTTCTATGTTTTATGGTCCCTAATATGTCTCCCATTGGAAAGATTAAAGTGTTTTCTTCTGTTTTACAGATTATTAATGCTTCATTCCTTTATTAATAGGAAGTATCATCTGTTCCTATATAATAACAACATAACTAAAAGGAATTTGGGCCAAAAGTAAAAAGAAATTAATACTAGCTTCTCTGAAGTGGATACATTGGCTGATTCTGTAGCTCAAGCAGTGGTCTTTTGCTTTTTGTTTTCTTATTTGAAACATAGTTTGTTTTTTAATTTAAAAAAGTGTGTGTGTGTGTGTGTGTGCATGCGGACGTGCGCGTATGTGCTGTACCTGTCTATGCTTTGCTTTCCTGACAGGAAAGATAAGAGATCAATATCAAATATGAGAACAAACATTGTGGAAATTTTTCATATGCAAGTACTTTGATGAGCACTAGTTAGAAGAGTGGTAGCTCTTCTTCCTGTTTTTATTCACAAGTTCTCCATCTTGGGTGAATGAAAGAAGGATGATCCTTCAAAATGGAATACATTGGTTTGCCTCAAATTTTATATAAATTTATTGGACTATCCACGAATATGCCTTGTGCCTTATTTGTCAGATTCACAACATAGTGAAACCTGTTCAGACAGCTATGGGAGTGTGATCAATCTCTTGGGTACTCTTCCAAACTAACCAAAAGATTTCATTAATATTCCAAGCTATAGGGAGATGAATGTAGAGAGACTGTAGGCCTCTTTTCTGGATTTCTGGAAGTGTTGGTTATATTGTACAGATAAGGAAAATGTTAAATGTTTTAACTCTTTATTGGAAATGCTTGTATGCATTACAATCAAAGAAAAAATTGTCTCACAGATCAGACAGTAAAGAAAACTCAGGCATTTTAATGTAAATTAATTATGGCATTGTCCTCATTACCCTCAAAAGTGCAAGCAATTGAAAAAAGAAATAGAACTTTAAGGAAAGAAGCAAATATCTATGGCTAACAGAATAAAATTGTTCAGAAGTCTTATCTTTTGCCATAAAAGAAAAGCCCCTTTCTAACTGCAGTTGACCCTAGAGCAACATTTTTGTTTGTTTGTTTGGCAAGGGTATGGACTGCATTTATTAATCTCTGCATCTCCACGTTTGATACAGTTCCTGGCATACATTAGGTGCTCAGTAAATGTTTACAGAAGCACTGCAAGATGCTCACACTTTAGAGTTGGGCTTGGTATTTCTCTCTTTTTTGATATTTATCTTTTATCTCTAGATGGGTTTTTATTGTTTTTATTTTTTTTTACTTTTAGGTTCAGGTTTGTTATATAGGTCAGCTTGTGTCACAATGGTTTGGTGTACAGATTATTTCGCCACCCAGGTACTAAGCATAGTACACCATAGGTATTTTTTTCTGATCTTCTCCCCCCGCCCACCCTCCACCCTCAATTAGGCCTAGTGTCTGTTGATCCCCTCTTTGTGTTCATGTGTTTTTGTTATTTAGCTCCTACTTATAAGGGAGAACATGTGGTATTTGGTTTTCTGTTCCTGCATTAGTTTGTTAAAGATAACGGTCTCCAGTTCCATCCATATTGCTGCAAAGGATATAATCTCATTCTTTTATAGCTGCATAGTATTCTATGGTGTAGATGTACCACATTTTCTTTATTCAGACAACTGTTAATGGGCATTTAAGTTGTCTTTGCTATGAACAACATGGGTTTGAACCATGGGTCTTCTTCTAGGTGGATTTTCTCTAGCCTCTGTCATTCCTGAGACAGCAAGGTCAACTCTTCCTCATTTTCCCTCTCCTCAGCCTACTCAAAGTGAATATGATGAGGCTGAAGACCTTTATAATGATTCACTTCTCCATAATGAATAATACATGCATTTTCTCTTATGACTTTCTTGATAACATTTTCTTTTTTCTAGCTTACTTTATTGTAAGTATACAGTATACAATACATATAACATACAAAATATCTGTAAACTGACAGTTTATATTATTGGTAAGGCTTTGGTCAACAGTAGGCTATTAGTAGTTACGATTTTGGGTAGTCAAAAGTTATATATGGATTTTTGGTTGTGCAGTGGGGGTTCACACTCTTCACCCCTGCATTGTTCAAAAGTCAATTGTAATTGGATGTAGCCCACAATTGTAATTATGTTTGATCAAAATCCTGAGCATGAAATTGCCAAACAAATAATGAAACTAAATTATAAATGTCATGAAATCATAACTTTGTGTAGGTTTGGGGACTCAAATTTTGCATTAGTAGAAAACAATAGTTTTTGATAGAACAGAATTAACGACTCTTTGACAACATTATCTCTCAAACTTCAGCTGATTTCTGGTCTATTTATTTACAGTCAGTTGCACATATAAATAATCAGAGTTAAAGATCTCTCATCTGGACATAATTCTTAGGTCTAAAGACTCATTTAAAATAAAATTATTGGCTTCCATGAATTGCCTATTCTTTTCTAAATTTCATGATGAAGATATATGAACTAGGCTGAGTCAGAAGGCTGTCTTCTTCTTTTTTTTGTTTTCTTTTTTGAGATGGAGTCTTGCTTTGTCACCCAGGCTAAAATGCAGTGGTGTGATTTTGTCTCCCTGAAACCTCCACCTCCTGGGTTCAGGCAATTTTCATACCTCAGCCTCCCAAGTAGCTGGAATTACAGGCATGCACCACCACACCTGGCTAACTTTTGTAATTTTAGTAGAGATGGAATTTCACCATGTTGCCCAGGCTGGTCTTGAACTCCTGGCCTGAAGTGAATAGCCTGCCTCAGCCTCCCAAAGTGCTGGGATTACAGGCATGAGGCACCGTGACCGCCCAGAAGTCTGTCTTCTTAATCTGATATTTATCACTGGATTGTCTCTCATTTCTGACAGAAGAATATCATGAGAAATGTTACGAAAGAGATTGGTGCTACAATTTTATCTCCTTCTAAGTTTCTCTCTTCAAAGTTAGTAAACATACACACCAGCATGTACTAGATATTGCCTGCTTATGCCTGTTGTCCTGAATAATTATTGGTAGTATTTCCTTTCACTCACAAATATAAACTGGGTTGGATGATAAATTATATGATCACTCCATTTCTAAATTGCGTTTTATCGCTGATTCAGTTTGGGACAGACTTTGCCTAAGTTTATCTCTTTCTTCCAAGAGCTTTCCTAAAGCGTACAGGAACCTTGATGTACTGACATTGTTACTTTTACCAACTGCTTCCTCTGGAGTTTAGATAAACAGGCTTGGCACTTGAGCTGCTTATCTTTCTCTTTATGCAATAGTATACCAAGGGTTACTGGATTTTCACCTTGCATTATGTGCACAACCACTAAGCCAATGCTAAACAATTTATATATTACTTGGGAAACACCCAACTCTGGTCTAAATTCCTGTATTTTTAAGGACAGACTTGTCTAACAAATAGATGTAAAAAGATAATCTATTGAAGCTCCTCTCCTGACATAGCTGTGTAAGCTCCTAAAGACCAACTCTCTTATTATCTGGACAAAATACAAAAACATAAAGGAATAATGTTAAATAACCAACAACTCCCTGAAGGCACTTGAAAGTGCATAAAAACAGTAAGGTTCTGGAGGGGAGTCAACACTTCAGAGACCGCTACATGATGATTTCCCCATTTTTACAGCTTTTAACCTGAAGGCTGTCCACAGTTGTTACATCATGGGGTAGCTAAAACTTCAACAGTCTTTCCAGAGGGCAGAAGTGAGAGAAATGCAGCAGCTGAAAAGTGAAGAAAAGGGAAAGGTAGAGATGGAAATGGAGATAGAGATACACATGCACACACACACACACACACACACACACACACAGAGGCACACATGTATACAGAGAGAGAGAGAGAGAGAGAGCGCCACACTCCACATTTACTCTGGTGAAACCTCTGGCTGACTCTTGAACCATGGTTGCTAGGCCAGATTGCAAGAAGCTCAATTAAGGATAAAAGAACTGAAATGAGATTTGATCTGCTGTTACGGAGATATTTGCAGTTTGGGTCTATACAAATTAATTGCCTGCTAAAATGAACAAACAAACAAAAAAACATCATTTTTTGAGTAATTTACCAGAATCCAGAGTCTCTACAACATAAAATTCTCAGTGTCTAAGATATGACCCATAATAGCAAAGAAGCAGTAAAATGTAAAACATTTTTGAGACAGAAAAAAAAAAAATGCAACAGGTTCCAGCTGTGAGATGACCCAGATGGAGTCAGCAGAAAGGGATTTTAAGCTATGCTCAGTGATGTAAAACATACACTGAGTCAAAGAAAATACAAACTATGTGAACAGAACAAGACGTGATTTCTAAAACTGAGAAATGTAATGCCTGAATTAAACAGTTCATTGGGGGGGGCTTAGCAGTAGAATGGAGGTGACAGAAGAATGAGTCTGTAAATATAAAGATGGATTATTTAAAATGATCTACTCTGAAGAACAGAGAACCAAAATGACCAAACAAACATGACAAAGACATGGGGACTTCGGGGCCAGTATCAACAGTTCTAACATACAGGTATGTTTGGTTCAGGAAGGAAAGAAGAGGATAGAGAATGGGGCAGGAGAAATTTGAAGAAATAACAGCCAGCTAAAAGCAGAAAGTGATTCTCCTTACTCATGGGAACTTTAAAGCACATATTGCCCACTTCCCAGAACTGGGCAGTAGAGAGGCTCGTGGTACAGTGTGTGTGGGCATGAGATACCCATATAGCTGAACCGTCTCGCAGAACTCCTTTTGGCCAGTTTATCAGAACACACCATGAGGAAGGAAAGCCTTCCATGAGAATCAATTCAGAATGGTCTAGTATTCAAAGAACTTTATGAAAATGCATAAGCAAAGCCTTAGCAAATCCACCCAAACAGAAATTTGACACAATCTATAAAGAGGTGCAAAGGGAACTTCAGAAAGAATTACTTAGCCTACCATTCAGAGGAGCGAAGAAGCCCTGGATTCCCAAAGAGCTTGTAAATCCATGTGTTAGAGGGAAAAGAGAGTTCCAAGGACTTTTCTTCCTAATGAAGTGCTACCTGCCTTCCTTCCTGCCTTAGTAACACCATCACCATCACACCCATTATAAAATATTATCAACAACACGGGAAGTCATCATGTGCTAAAGATAAGTGACCCTAAATTTATGCAAGTCATTATTACTAATTAAGATATGTGGATGTAATTTATTTTCTGTTTGCTGTCCCTTTTTCTTTTTATGTAATAAAATTAAAAAGATAAATATTTTCATGTATTGAATTTTAATCTTTGTCTCTGTACCCTATGTTAATTTAGGTCCTTACGCTCTCCTATCATTTATGAAGACTTGAAATTTTGGGAACTCACACTAGGGTTTGGGGAGTGATTGCAACATTCTTGTATCTCATTTGGAAGTATAATGACTCTTTACAATAAAATCATGGAGAATAGAGGAATAAGTAGACTTTAATATGTTGATTTGTTTGACCAAGCCACGAAAGCTTCTAGTACCTTGCTGCTCCAAATATGTTTAGCACAACCTCAGCATCACCTGTGAGCTTGCTAAAGCTGCAAAATCTCAGGACCCGCTCTGTATCTATTGAATCAGAATATGGATTTTAACAAGGTCTTTGGGCAATTCTTATGAACATTAAACTTTTAAAACCACTGGCCTAATTCAGCTTACCTTTTCCCTTTCAAAAAAGTATATACTTTAGACTAATTTAATTTCTACATTTTTATCTTTCACATGTTAATTAATTCTCTTTTGTATGTGGCATTTTATTATGTGGTCCTTAGCAAGCGGATGGCCAAGAAGATGGAGAGAATCAACACACACATAGCATAAGCAATAAAAGTTAAGAAATTTGCAGGACATGGGGAATGTACTCTAATGTTTTGAATGAGTTGCTATCGAAAAGGGTAGAACTCCCCTTAATATCTGATAGGTGTTTGAAGTATTGGCTAGGCTTGCTCTATGAATTGATGCAGAAAATATCAGGGTAGAAATGAGGTAGGTGGTGATTATGTAGAGAAGATGACAGGAAAAACCCTTGTCAAGCATTTTTACTCCAAGAAAGACTTGTAAGTGAAAGAGTCTTTAGCGTTTTTTAAAAAGTGGGTAACTTAGATGAAATGAAAGGGTCTGGTAGCCAGCAATCTGATGTTCCCTTGATCTTCGTCTGGTTGGTTCTTTCCACTAATGAAGTCTTCTCGTGTTCACTTACATAAAATTCTTCTGAAAGGGGAACTCAAATTTGAACACACACACACATATGCATGCACACACATACACACCCCCAACATGATTAAAATGGATGCAGTCACTGATTTCGGATGTAAAAGTACTATTAATGCATAACCAGGTCAATAATCATAACCTAGACTTCCCAAATGTGAGGCTGAACTTGTATTTCAGAGCTGCAGACAATCAATGCCCTGTCTTGATTCTTGCACTCTCTTTCGTTGATTCTGTGCAAACACATGGCCCTTTCTAATTAGCCTGTCTTTAATGGAGGCAGTAACTGAATGTCAGCACCAGGGTAGGTCACTAAATGCCATTTCTGTTGTTAAAAACCAAGGAAACAGACACCAAAAGCACCAAGAAATATGGGAACAGTAAGAACATGGGTGAAGAGAGAGGTGCTGCTAATGAATGATAATGAAATGAGAGGCCAAAGTCTATCATAAACTCTGAAGTTAATAATAATCTTATTTTCCATTTAATGGCTTAGGAGTAGTCCTCAGAGGAAAGGTAAGACTGTGATGTTTTAAGCAAAATGATACAGGCTAAAGGGAGGCTAAGTGAGGGTTTTCTTGTAATAGTATAAATTAAGAGTGAACCAGCAGAAGACAAAAATTATCCTCAAGGTTTTTTGGCCTGATACTTTCGTCTTTTCAAGCCATAGACAAAAGTATTTCAATTCTGACTGAGTGATTGTTTGCTGCATGCTCTTTGAGTACTTTGAGTTGGATTTGGGGGATGCAATTTGTTTTCATGTATTTGATTAATTTTGTATCTCACAATATCCTTTTCTAGGCCTGTGGCCATATTTACATTCTAAATATAAAAAAGCCCGGATACAAATATTAGGGAAGAAATGTCTGCAAAGTGAATTATTTCTTACAGAAATTTCCTTGTGTCTATGTGGTGGTTCCTGATTTACTTACGTTTTATAGTTGTGTATCTCCTATTACTCCCAATAGATTAAAAAATCTTTTAATAGGGAAAACATTCCCAGCATTTCTTACAGAATATTTCTAACAACGTCCTGTACATAGTAGGTTCTCAATTGTATGAGAAAAACCAACTGTTTTCTTCTATGCACACTCTTAACAAGATGTGTGGGATTTTTTCCACATCTATCAATTCAATTCTTCAATACCAGCTGGATGTCCTAAATTCAGATCCATTCTGACACTAACTGGACTTAGTGCAGACCCCACAGGTTAAAGGCTCAGTGCCACAAGACTGTTCCCAACTTCAGACACCAATCATAAGTCCCCAGGTTACCCACAACTCTGTCTAACTTGTCCACACACTGGAGGACCCCACAACCTCCTCCTCAGGTTTGGTGCTTTGCTCACAGAACTTGGAGAAACACTTGCTTATGTTAACTGGTTTATTATAAAGGATATTACAGAGAATATAGGTGAACTGCCAGATGAAGAGTTATACAGGGAGAAGTCTGGAAGGGTCCCAAGTTTAGGAGCTTCTGTGATGCACCACCGTCCTGGTACGTGGATGTGCTCACCGACACAGAAGCTCTCTCAACTCCATCTTCTAGGGATTTTTATGGAGGCTTCATCAAACAGGCATGACTGATTATTAACTCAATCTGCAGTTTCTCTCCTCTCCCCAAAGGATGAGGATATTGGATAAAAGGTCCAAGCTTCTAATTATGGCTTGGTCTTTCTGGCCACTGGCACCTATCCTGAAGCTATCCAGGAGCCCACCAAGAGTCAAGTCATTAGAACAAAAGAGATTCCTATCACCCAGGAAGTTACAAGGGATTTAGGGGCCCTGTGTCAGGAACTGGGAAGGAAGACCAGATGTGTGCTCCTTATTGTATCACAATATAACATCAGTAAGTGCGTTTGAAATTTATATACTTTTCAATATTCTTTTTAATTATGAAGGATTATTTTAGTGTCTGCCACAACAATAATTCTCTAATGGAGTACTAAATCTTTGAATTTTAACATTAGCTCTGGAGATTATAAGTGATTTCTTATAAAGTACATTTATGGACTGATATTATATTATGCAAATTTGGAGTTTTTCAATATAGATTAATTGATTTGGGATAGGAGATGGCAACAAAATATCATAAATAGTAAATCTTTTCACTAATATTTTCTTATAGATTCTCATGATTGATGCCTAATGTAGTGAAACAAAGCTTTCCCAAATGTCTTAGAATTTAAATAGCTGTGCTGTGAGGATTTTAACAATACCCAAGGTTATTTTCCTTTAAACAGATATACAAACTCTAAGCTCAGAGATGTGCCTTTAAGCAGATGTACAAACTCTTAGCTTAGAAATATGTTTTTGAGTCTTTTAATAAATGCCATTATAATTCTGCATCTATTTAGAGGAGTCATCTTTAAAAAGATTTGCCTAGCACATACTAGCTCAGTAAAAGTCAAATGAGTGGATCTATAAGTGTCTCCTTCAATTAGCGTTGTAAATTAGATAAACTGTTGTAGTCTTTCTGTTGCACACAAAAAGTTAAAGCATTAAATAAATGCCCAAGAAAGGAGTTAAGTGCTAGGAACCTATTACTTGGTCTGTGCTACTAAAGTGATTTCAATCTAATAGGCACGTAAAACAGGATTGTAAGGGATTAGGGGAACAATGTGATGTAGGCTGTGGTTGATGAATTGCACTGATGGTCATAATTAATGTTGTCTCTGTGTCCACACTTTTTTTCTTATAACTGTCAAGTCTTTTTCCATTCTGACTCGGGGCTGGTCTTGTGACTTTTCTTCAGCTCACAGAACGTGATGGAAATAACAGGGTGTTGGTTCTAAGTCTACGTCTCAGGAATCTTGCCACTTTTGCTTGGATTCTTGTTTTCTTGCTCATTCCAGTCCTCTGTCCACATCTTGTGAACATGTCTGGACACCTGGAGGATGAGACACGTGGAGAAAACCCAGTGTGGCTCAGTGACAGCCCGTCAACTTCCAAAAGCAGATGTAGTCCCACCGAGACAAGCTGCAGTTTACCATAGATTTATGCAACCATCTAAAACCACAAGAGCCTTCTAGCTAAGTCTAGTCAAAATTTTCAACCAACGTGATTATAAGCTAAGAGACTGGCTGCTGTTTAAGCCACTAAATGCAGTGGATTGTTATATAGCAGTAGTTAACTGTTACATGAGGTTAAGAGCTGCGGACCCTGATTTTTCTAAAACTTATTTTCTTATATAGAAACATACTATCCTTATCAAATGTTTGTGAGGCTTAAATATGTACATGACAAATTACCTTAGATGGACTTAATAAACAGCAACCACTGCCACTACCAGTATTGCTACATTTGTGTTAATACTATTAAAATGAACCAAGAATTACATTATTTTATATGCTATGGAAACATGAAGGAGGTGGCAACTTAACTGTCCCTTTAAGTGTCAGGGAATGCTAAACAGAGGTGGTCATATAGAAGCTGAATCTTAAAGGTTCTTTCAGGTGCGAAGAGCTGTTAAAAAATCCTAGCAAAAGGATGGCCTGTCGTGATATTGGTGACAGAAATAATTGGATTAGTGCAACATTTCAATTGAGAAAGCATTTTGAGAAATATAGTTTATTTGATATTCACAGCATCATTTCACAGCAGAAAATGTCTTTATTTTATTATTTAAAAATGGGTATTCTCACTTTCCATGCGTTACTTTGGGTCATTCAGTTTGAAAATCATGGAGCTCCCTTTGAATCCAGGCCTTTTTTACCACAACAAAAGGTGATGTTTTATATATCACAATGGCTACTTTTATTTTATATAGTTTCCCTAAATCAATTGGAAGTATTGAAAGTTTATATTTATGTAAGACTGACAGCATGCTTATGAAAATAGATCCTTTAATTTAGGATCTTCTAAGTCCTTCTTTAGATTTTTTCCAACAGATAGTTAAGCAGAGAAGATGTCACTATATTTAGGATAATATTGGGAATTTATGTATCTCACATTCATTTTGTATAGTTTGTGTGTGCGTGGGTGAGTGTGTGTGTGATGTGTGTAAGGGGGGCAGAGAGGGGAGGGAGAAAAGAAGTGAGAGAGGAGGGGGAGAGAGAGACAGAAACTACTTCCCCTAGTAACAGCGGTCTTTTGTTCCATTGTATTAAAAAATTCCGATTCTAAAAAATAAATTGCTTAAACTAATGTGAGTTTAGAATGATTGCGTTTTTAAATTTTCTTTAATTGGAAATATGGAGAAATTTGAATCACTTTTTAACACCCAGGAAAAGCCTTAATTTTATTTTTTGACATCATGCAAAACCTTTCTAATACATGGTAAAAACCTGTTAATGATCTGGGATGCATCCTGTGACTGAAAGCTAAATAAAAGGGTATATTTGCAGCCCATTAACATCTTTTTTAAGGTTTAAGCTACATGGAAGCACAAAGTTCAGCTTCTGATGTCAGCAATTTCATTGTAAATCACATTTAATGTGGTTTTCTAGTTTAAAAATGCCATTTTACAAGCTCTTACTTGGTTGTCCGCCTTCAGGACAGGGGTGGCCCTGATGGAGTAATAAATTTTGATGGAACATTGGCTTATTAAAAGCCTTCAAATTATGCTGATAATTGTCTGGAGTTTATAGAGATTACTGTGTCATTATGTTTAAATGAGTCTCCAGCATAACCCACTGCAAGCTGGGCCAGAAAGCTGTGGCGGATACTGACACATAATGTGTAGCTGGATTAAGGAAGATACCATGTTCTCCTGGGTTTCTAAAAAGCTACCAATTACTGTAGCCTGAATTATGTATGCCTGTTGTCCTTTCAGACCAGATTTTGTTTTTGAGTTCCAGCTCCCTGTATCCAATGGTCTACCACTCGAAAGGCCCATATTCACCACCATTTTAGCTGGAGCTAACCGATCCCCCTCCCTGTGATACCAGAAAGACAGGCCACACTGAAAAATAAGTGAAGGATTTAATTAGCCATTCATAAAACAGGGCAATCAAAGGTCATTAATCATACAAAAAGGTGTTCATCCTCACTAGTTAATCAGGGAAATAGAAATGAAAACCATAACAGTATACTATCACAAAAATGTCAATCTGACTAAAAAGAATGACACTACCAATTGTTGGTAAGGATATGGAGCTATGTGAACTCTCATACACTTCTGGTAGGAATGTAAATTTTCGCAACCAAAACACTTTGGAAAAGTGTTTACTGTTTACTGCCTTAGTTTAAGATATACATAATTTACAGTTCAATAATCCCATTTCCAATAGAAGTGCATATATATGTGCAACAGGATACATACATAAGAATGTTCACAGCAGTGTTAGTTTAATACAGTTGATCTTTGAACAACATAGGAATTCAGGGCACTGAACCCCCCAACACAGCTGAAAATTCACGTATAAGTTTTGACTCCCTCAAAACTTAACTATTAATAGCCTACTGTTGATTAAAAGCCTTACCAATAACAAAAGAGTTGATTAATGCCTATTTGTATTTACATGTATTATACAGTAGTTTCAAACTAGAGATTACTCAAGTATCCATCAGTGGTGTAGACTGTGTTATATTCATACACTGGAATCTCATGCAGTGATATAAATGAACAGTCTTGCTACACACAACAGGGCGTATGAATCTTGCAGACACAGTACTGCATGAAATAAGCCAGACATAAAACATTAACTAAACTTTTTCATTAATATCAGCTCCAAAATGAGAAAGAGATGAACTGTTAGAATAGAAATAAAGACATTTGTTACATTTAGGAAGGGGAGAGAGGTAGTAGAGTGGAGGGGGCACCAGGAAGACACCCAAGGAACTATCAATATTCTATTTTTTGAACCTTGGTGGCAGTTACATAGGTGTTTGCTTTGTAATATCTCATTGAACGGTTGCATACCTAGCATATTTGACCACCAGAACAGATAATCTGGCTACAAGAATAGATAATAGAGGATTTCCCCAATCTTCCTTCCAGGTGGTGAAATTATTTTTATTAATAATCACAATAATCAATGAATAATCCATATTTTGGGGATTCATCTTTAGTTTTAAGACAACTAAAACAGAAAAACAAAATTCAATTAATATTATACTTTGCAGTTGGCTCCCTGTTTCACTGTTTTACATTTTAACATACATAAAATCTCCAAGTAGTCATATTTAATAATTCAATTAAATAGAATTCTATTTCTTCATTTTTACCATCATGGTGTGATTATTGCTGATTTCTAATATCATATCATGTGTTGGAGACTCACTGTTTCCAAAGCATGCAATTGGAAACCATTTTTGTATTTGTTTGCTAAGGCTACCATAGCAAAATACCACAGAGTGGGTAGTTTATACAATAAAATTTAATTTCTTAGAGTTTCGAGGGCTGAAAGTCCAGGATCAAGGTGTCAGCAGGGCTGGGTTCTCCTGAGGCCCCTCTCGTCCTGCGGATGGCTGCCTTCTGGCCAAGTTCTCACATAGTCTTTCCTCTGTGTGTGTACATCTCTGATGTCTCCCGGTGTGTCCTGATCTCGTATCAAGACACCAGTCAGATTGGATTAAGGGCATCTTAGCGACCTTGTTTTCAATTACTTTCCTTTTTAAAAGCTTTGTCTTCAAATACAGTCTCATTCTGAGGTGCTGGGGGTTAGGGCTTCAACATGAATTTGGGTGGGAGTGGTATAGAATTTAACCCATAACAATTATAAATTTAACTCTTGAGAGAATGTTTGTAGCTTGTACCCTTGTGTTGGGACCTAACCATGTAAATGGAAGTTCTCTGGATTAGCATCCATGTTGAACTCAGAGTTTATTAAAGAACACATAATAATAGTGCTAATTTTACATACACACACACACATATACTTAAGACCCAGTAGTAAGCACACTATTGTTTAGAATTTAAATCAACACAGGATATTTTATTCAGTGAAGAATATTCTGTTATTGACATTGCTCAGAAATTCTGACCCAGAGTGATGATTAAAAGCAGATGAATTTTAGTTTTTAAGTTTTCTACAGAGAACATGCCCCCTTGTTGCCTGAAGTCAGTGCAGACTGCTCCAACAGGAGTGTTCTTGGTCCACCTCTGTCCATGGAATTTTATATTTATGCTTTATGTACTTTTCTGCATTTGTGCTATATTTCAATATTTTTAAATAGTGTTGACTTGGAAGCTGGATAGATCAAGGTTCAAATCCTCCATACCTACAAATGGTGCTGTCTTTTGCAAGCTGCCAATCTTCTCCATGCTTTGGCTTCTCACTCAGAAAATAAGTATTACACCGTACCTCCCAGCAGCATTACAAAGATTTAAATAAAATCAGATACTACATATAAATACTTAGTCAAGTTCCAGGCACAGAATAAAATGCCCACTGATAAGAGTTTGAATGTATGTCCCTGCCAAATCTTGTGTTGAATTGGAATCCCCAGTGCTGGAGGTGGGGTCTGGTGGAAGGTGCTTGCGTCATGGGGGCGGGTCCTTTACGGCTTGGTGCTGTGTTCATGATAATGAGTTCTCGTGAGGTCTGGTCATTTCAAAAGTGTGTGGCACCTCTCCTCCCACTCTCTCTCGCTTGCTCCTGCTTTCAACATGTGACGTGCCTGTTCCCCCTTTGCCTTTTGCTATGATTGAAACCTTCCTGAGCCTTCACCAGAAGCTGAGTAGATGCCAACACTATGCTTCCTATAAAGCCTGCAGAACCATGAGCCAATTAAGACTCTTTTCTTTATAAATTACCCAGTCTCAGGTATTTCTTCATAGCAACACAAGAATGGACGAATATACTCACTATTGTGTGAATCACATCAGGAATTCTAGTTATTGTCATTGCACTTGTTTGTCTCATTTACTCAATCTCAAGCTTCCTGGGAGGAGATACAATCTTAGGTGAATGAATGAATTTGCTAGCTCTTATGTGGCAAGCACTGTTAGTGAGAAGATGACCTCTGTTTATAGACTTGTGGGGTAGGCAATCAAGTAGGAAAAACACAGCAATATTTTTTATTGTGTTAGTGGAGAAATGTGTAGGAAGCTGTGGGAGAACCAATAAGGGAGCAAATGAGTTGCTGTAGTGATCAGGAAAAGACTTGCTAGAGGAAATGAATTTGAGCTTGATTTTGAAACCTGTGTACAGACAATGAAAAGGCGTGACCTGCACAAAGGTTACTAGAGATTGCTGCCTATAGGGCAGTGGTTCTCTTGAGGACAAGATTTCCCCACAGAGGATATTCGGCAACCTCTGGAGATCCTTTTGTTTGTCACCTTGGAGGTGCTACTGACATCTAGTGGGCAGAGACAAAGGATGCTGCTAAATATCCTGCAAAGCACAGGGCAGCCTCCAGGCGGGAGAATTACCCTGCCCAAAGTGTCAATAGAGCTGAAGTTGAGAAAGCCTGCTGTAAGGTTTCCTTTCAGGAAACATAAAAAAAGAAAACATAAAATATACTTGGGTACAAGTTTCTCTTTTATTATTATATTTTAAAATTGATATTTGGCTGGGATGGCAGATGGCTTGCTTTTCAAAGTATACCCCAAAGTTGTAAGAATAGCAACGCCAGTCAGTCCCCAAGGAAGAGCTGGCGTGGGGGACCCTCTCCCCACACATCCGGGCATCACAGTGCAGTTTCCAGAAACAGCAGTGGGTGGCAGAAGATGCTACTGCAGTGAGGTAGAGCTGCCCATCACAAACAAGGAACACATTGGGCCTCTAGTATCTTCAGGTGAACTCAGGAAAAAATGGACTTTGATAAGCAGAAGAAGAAAAAAAAATTCCTTAAATGAGAAAAAAAAAAAAGCATCAGAAAACATGGAAGAGTAAAAAAGAAAAGATATAAGAAAGTTATAAGGAAATTTAAACCACAAAATCAATGCTACTATTTTCCGTGCTCTAATTAAATGATTTCAATTTATATTTTATTTGACTATCTTTCTGCATTTCCTTAGGATTAATTTTATTAGTTTTTTGCTAAAAACAATTAGTTCACATCTTTGGTGTCCTTTTATGCTCAATAATAAAAGCAGATTGAGTTACGGATTTTCCTCTGTGTACAGTTTTCTCAAAATTATATTTTGTAGCTTGATTTACATTTTGAACGAGTGATTTTGAAGAACATTTTAACATTTCTATGCAGTTTTCTTTACGTGAGAGGTGGTTTGTTTTAAATTTCTAGTTTAATTGCAAATAAATGATTAATAAATGGAATATATTGAGGTTTTTCTTGCAGCACAGTTGATTACACAATATCTTAGGGACCTGCCAAAAGAAAATGCCCTATAGGTTTACAGAGCAAAAAGGGACCATCCATTTCCCCCACTACAAGGACACCAATTTAAAAACGATCTTCACAGTAAAAACACCTTCATAAGAACTGGAAATCAGGTGAACCCTCGTAGTACCTGGTTTTAACTCCATATTACTGAAAGAGGCACTAAAGAGAGAAAAGACAGTCTTGAATTGCCAACACCACCCCTCTTACACCCCTTCAGCAGTGTGGAGAGAACATCTCGGCACTGGGGGCGGGAGAACACAGAAATTGTAAGGTATTGAACTCAGTGCTGTCCTGTTAGAGCAGAAAGAAAAACCAGACCCAACTCAGATGATGCTGTCCCACAGAGGCAATCTTAAACCAGCCCTAGCCAGAGGGGAATCACCAATCCCAGAGGACAGAACTTGAGTTCTGCAAATCTCACCACTGAGGGCTAAAGTTCTCTGTGGTCTAAATAAACTTAAAAGGCAGTCTAGGCCATAAGGACTGCAAATCATAGGTGAGTCCTAGTGCTCAGCTGGGCCCAGAGACAGTAGACTGGGAGGGCACGTGACATATTGAGACACCAGTTGGGGCAGCTCAGGCATCATCCCTCCTCTAAGCCCAGGTTGCATGGCCCCTGGCTCCAAAAGAAACCCATTCCTTCTGCTAGAGGAGAAGGAAGAGTAGAGAGGACTTTGTCTTGCATCTTGGATACCAGCTCAGCCACAGCAGGATAGTGCACCAGTCAGTGTTTTGAGGTCCCTTTCCAGGCCCTAGCTCCAAGATGACATTTCTAGATACACCCTGGGCCAGAAGGGAACCCGCTGCCTTGAAGTGAAGGACCCAGCCCTGGAAACATTCATCACCTGCTGACTGAAGAGTCCTTGGTTCCTCAATAACCAGCAGCAATACCCAGGTGCTACATCTAGGGCCTTGCTCAAGCCTTGAACTGGCTGGCTTCAGGTGAGACTCAGCATATTACCAGCTTTGGTGGCTATGGGGCAAAACTCCTTCTGCTTGAGAAAAGCAGAGGGAAAAATAAAGGGGACTTTGTCTTGCACCTTAGGTACCAGCATGGCCACAGGGGAGTACAGTACCAAAAATAACAGAATATTTCCCAAACCTAGGGAAAGATATCAATGTACAAGCACAAGAAGATTATAGAACACCAAGCATATTTAACTCAAAAAGACTATTTCAAGACATGTAAAAATCAAACTCTCAAAGATCAATAAAAACAAAAGGATCCTAAAAGTAGCAAGAGAAAAGAAACAAATATACAATGGAGCTCCAATACATCTGGCAGCAGACTTTTCAGTGGAAACCTTACAGGCCAAAAGAGAGTGGCATGACGTATTTAAAGTGCTGAAGGAAAAGATTTTTTAATCCTGGAACAGTATATCTGGTAAAAATATTCTTCAAACATGAAGGAAAAATAAAAACTTTCCCAGACACACAAAGGCTGAAGAATTTTTAACAAAACCAGACCTGTCCTACAAGAAATGCTAAAGGAAGTACTTCAATCAGAAAGAAAAGGCCATCAATGAGCAATAAGTAATTACCTGAAGGTAGAAAAAACTACAGAATAGTAAGCACATGGAGTATTATAATATGCCAACTGTGTTGTGTAAATTACTTTTATCCTAAGCATAAAGACTAAACAATGAACCAATAAAAAATTACAACAGTTTTTCAAGACATAGACAATACAGTGAGATATAAATAGAAACAACAAAAAGTTACTAAGCAGTAGGAACACAGTTAAGGCATAGAGTTTTGAATATTTTTCCTTTTGCTTATTTGTGTGTTTATGCAAACAATGTTAAATAGTTATCAGGTTAAAATAGTGGGTTACGAGATAGTATTTGTAAACTTCATGGTAACCTGAAACCAAAAACATACAAAGGATACACACACACACAAAAGCAAGAAACTAAATCACATCACCAGAAAAAAAAAAAAAAAGACCTTCACTAAAGGAAAACAGAAGGGAAGGAAAGAAAAAAAGAGAAGACCACAAAATAACCAGTAAACAAATAACAAAATGGCAGGGGTAAGTCCTTACTTATCAATAATAACATTGAATGTAAATGCACTAAACTCTCCAATCAAAAGACATAGAGTGGCTGAATGGATGAAAAAACAAGACCCATTGATCTGTTGCCTATGAGAAACACACAAAGAAGGTCACCATATAATGATATAAAGCAAATATTGTTAGAGCTAAAGAGAGAGAGAAGCCCCAATATAATAATAGCTTGAGACTTCAACACTCCACTTTTAGCATTGGACAGACCTTCCAGACAGAAAACTAACAAAGGAACACTAGACTTAGTCTAAGTATAGACCAAATGGATCTAACAGATATTTATAGAATATTTCATTTAACCAGTGAAGAATTCACATTATTATCCTCAGCTCATGAATCATTCTCAAGGATAGACCATACATTAATTTACAAAACAAGTCTAAATATATTTAAAAAACTTTATAATATTAATCATCTTCTCTTACCACAATAGGATAAAACTGGAAATTAATAACAAGAAGTGTTTGGAAACTATACAAATACTTCAAAATTAAACAATATGCTCTTGAATGACTAGTGGGTCAATGAAGAAATTAAGGAAATAGAAAAATTTTTGATAACAAATGATAATGGAAATACAACATACAATGACCTATGGGTACAGAAAAAGCAGTACTAACAGAGAAGTTTATAGCAATAAGTGCCTACATCAAAAAAGAGGAAAAACTTTAAATAAACAATCTAATGCTGCATCTTAAAAAACTAGAAAAGCAAACCAAACCCAAAATTAGAAGAAAACAGATAATAAAGATCAGAGCAGAAATTGAAATGAAGAAAACCATACAAAAGATCAATAAAACACATTCGGTTTTTAAAAAGTTAAAATTGACAATCTTTTAGCCAGACTAAGGGAAAAAAAGAGAAGATTCATATAAACAGAAACAGAAAAATAAAAAGGAGACATTACAGCTAATACTGCAGGAATTTAAAGGATCATTAGAGGCTACTATGAGCAACTATGTGTCAATAAATTGGAAAATCTAGAAGAAATGTACAAATTTTTAGACACAGACAATTACCAAGATTGAACCAGGAAGAAGCCCAAAACTTGAAGAGACCAAGAACAAGTACTGATATTTAAGCTCTAATAAAAAGTGTCCCAAGAAAAAAAACCTGGGATCTAATGTCTTCATTGTTAAATTCTATTATATACCAAAATTTAAAGAGGAACTAATACTGATCCTACTCAAACAATTCCAAAAATTAGAGGAGGACAAAATACTTTCAAACTCTTTCTATGAGGCCAGTCTGATACCAAAACCAGATAAAGATACAAAAAACAAAAAACAAAACCTATAGGCCAGTATCTCTGATAAATATTGATGTAAAAATTCTCAACAAAATACTAGCAAACTGAATTCAATAATACGTTAGAAAGATCATTCATCATGACCAAGTGGGATTTATCCCTGGTATGCAAGGATGGTTCAACATACACAAGTCAATCAATGTGACACATTATCTCACAGAATGAAGGACAAAAGCCATATGATTATTTCAACTGATATCGAAATGGCATTTGATAAAATTCAACCTTGCTTCAAGAAAAAAACGCTAAAAAACCTGGGTATAGGAGGAACATATCTCAACATAATAAAAGCCATATATGAAGGTTCATAGTATCATACTGAATGGGGAAAAACTGAAAGCCTTTCCTTTAAGATCTTGAACATGACAAGGATGTCCACTATCACTACTGTTATTTGGCACAGTACTGGAAGTCCTAGTTAGAACAATGAGTCAAGAAAAAGAAATAAAGGGCATCCAAATTGGAATGGAAGAAGTAAAATTATTCTTGTTTGCAGATGGTATTATATAGGAAAATTCTAAAGACTCCACCAACTATTAGAACTAATAAATTCAGCATAGTTACAGGATACAAAATCAACATACAAACATTAGTAGCACTTGTCCATGCCAACAATGAGCAATCTGAAAAAGAAATAAAAAAGGTAATTCCATCTGCAGTAACCACAAATAAAATTAAACATCTTGGAATTAACTTAACCAAAGACGTGAAAGATCTCTATAATGAAAGCTATAAAGCACTGACAAAGGAAAGTGCAGAGAAAACCAAAAAATGGAAAAATATTTTATGCTCATGGATTGGAAGATCAATAATGTTAAAATGTTCATATTACCCAAAGCCATCTACAGATTCAATACAATTCCTATCAAAATGCCAATGATATCTTCATAGAAATAGAAAAAACAATTCTAAAATTTATATAAACCACAAAAGACCCAGAAGAGCCAAAGCTATCCAAAGCAAAAAACATAAAACTGGAGGAATCACATTACCTAACTTCAAATTACACCACAGAGATGTAGTAACCAAAACAGCATGGTACTGTCATAAAAACAGAAACATAGACCAATGAAACAGAATAGAGAACCTAGAACTAAACCCACACACCTACAGTGAACTCATTTTTGACAACAGTGCAAGAACATACATTGGAGTGAGGACAGTCTCCTCAAGAAAAAGGGCTGGGAAAATTGCATATTCATATGTAGAAGAATGAAATTAGACCCCTATCTGTCACTGTATACAAAAATCACATCAAACTGAATTAAAGATGAGATCTTAAACTGTGAAACTACTACAAGAAAACCTTGGGGAAGATCTCCAGGACATTGATATGGGCAAAAATTTATTGAGCAATACCCCACAAGCACAGGCAACCAAAGCAAAAATAGACAAATGGGATCACATCAAGCTGGAAAAACTTCTGCACAACAAAGGAAACAATGAACAAAATGAAGAGACAATCCACAGAATGAGAGAAAATACTTGCAAACTATCCATCTAACAAGAGATAAATAAATCTACAGGAAAAAATCTGATCAGTCAAAAATGAGCAAAATGTTTAAACAGATATTTCTCAAAAGAAAAAACAAATGGCAAACAGGCATATTAAAAGGTGCTCAACAGCATTATCAGAGAAATGCAAATCAAAACTACAATGGGATGCCATCTCACCTCAGTTAAAATGGTTTATGTTCAAAAGACAGGTCATAAAAATGCTGGAGAGCATGTGGAGAAAAGGAACCTCCTGCACACTGTTGGTGGGAATGTAAAGTAGTACAGCCATCATAGAGAACAGTTTGGAGGTTCCTCAAAAAGCTAAAAATAGAACTACTGTATGATCCAGGAATCCAACTGCTGGCTATTTACCCTAAAGAAAGGAAATCAGTATATTGAAGAGATGCTTGCACTCCCATATTTGTTGTAGCATTGTTCATAATAGCCAAGATTTGGAAGCAATCTAAAGTGTCCATCAACAGATACAGGGATAAAGAAAATGTGGTACATACAAAATAGATATATAGAACAGAACAGAGGCCTCAGAAATAACACCACACATCTACAACCATCTGATCTTTGACAAATCTGACAAAAACAAGAAATGGGGAAAGGATTCCCTATACAATAAATGGTGATGGGAAAACTGGCTAACCATATGTAGAAAGTTGAAACTGGATCCCTTCCTTACACCTTATACAAAAATAATTCAAGATGGATTAAAGACTTAAATGTTAGACCTAAAACCATAAAAACCCTCAAAGAAAACTTAGGCAATACCATTCAGGACATAGGCATGGGCAGACAAGGGCTTCATGACTAAAACACCAAAAGCAATGACAACAAAAGCCAAAATAGACAAATGGAATCTAATTAAACTAAAGAGCTTCTGCACAGCAAAAGAAACTACCACCAGAGTGAACAGGCAACCTACAGAATGGGAGAAAATTTTTGCAATCTACCTATCTGACAAAGGGCTAATAGCCAGAATCTACAAATAACTCAAACAAATTTATAAGAAAAAAACAATCCCATCAAAAAGTGGGCAAAGGATATGAACAGACACTTCTCAAAAAAAGACATCTATGCAGCCAACAGACACATGAAAAAATGCTCATCATCACTGGTCATCAGAGAAATGCAAATCAAAACCACAATGAGATACCATCTCACACCAGTTAGAATGGCAATCATTAGGCCGGGCGCGGTGGCTCAAGCCTGTAATCCCAGCACTTTGGGAGGCCGAGACGGGTGGATCACGAGGTCAGGAGATCGAGACCATCCTGGTGAACACAGTGAAACCCCGTCTCTACTAAAAATACAAAAAACTAGCCGGGCGAGGTGGCGGGCGCCTGTAGTCCCAGCTACTCGGGAGGCTGAGGCAGGAGAATGGCGTGAACCCGGGAGGCGGAGCTTGCAGTGAGCTGAGATCCGGCCACTGCACTCCAGCCTGGGCGACAGAGCGAGACTCCGTCTCAAAAAAAAAAAAAAAAAAAAAAAAAAAAAAAAAAAAAGAATGGCAATCATTAAAAAGTCAGGAAACAACAGGTGCTGGAGAGGATGTGGAGAAATAGGAACATTTTTACACTGTTGGTGGGACTGTAAACTAGTTCAACCATTGTGGAAAACGATGTGGCGATTCCTAAAGGGTCTAGAACTAGAAATACCGTTTGACCCAGCCATCCCATTACTGGGTATATACCCAAAGGATTATAAATCATGCTGCTATAAAGACACATGCACACGTATGTTTATTGCAGCACTATTCACAATAGGAAAGACTTGGAACCAACCCAAATGTCCATCAATGATAGACTGGATTAAGAAAATGTGGCACATATACACAATGGAATAGTATGCAGCCATAAAAAAGGATGACTTCATGTCCCTTGCAGAGACATGGATGAAGCTGGAAACCATCATTTGCAGCAAACTATCATGAGGACAGAAAACCAAACACTGCATGTTCTCACTTATAGGTGGGAATTGAACAATGAGATCACTTGGACACAGGGCAGGGAACATCACACACCAGGGCCTGTCGGGGGCTGGGGGGCTGGGTGAGGGATAGCACTAGGAGAAATATCTAATATGAATGACGAGTTGATGGGTGCAGCAAACCCACATGGCACATGTATACATGTATTTCTGTGTATCAAATCTGTACGTTGTGTATGTGTACCCTAGAACTTAAAAAGAAAAAGAAAATGTCATACATATACACAGTGCAGTACTACTCAGCCATAGGAATGAGATTCTGTTACTTGCAACAACATGTATAGAGCTGGAGATGGTTATGTTAAGTGAAATAAGTCAGGCACAGAAAGACAAATATTGCATGTTCTTGCTTACTTGTGGGATAGAAAAATCAAAGCAATTGAACTCATGAACATGGTAAAAGCATGGTTACCACAGTCTGGGAAGGGTAATGGGAGGCTGGGCCAGGGCAGAGGTGGGGATGGTCAATGGGTACAAAAAAATAGAAAGAATGAATACAACCTATTAGATCCCTGTGGTCTATAGTGCAGATTAAGTGAGTGACTATAGTCAATAATAACGTACTTGTACATTTAAAAATAACTAAAAGAGTGTAATTGAATTGTTTGTAATAAAAGGATAAATGCCTGAGGGAATGGATACCCCATTCTTTATGATGTAATTATTTCACATTGCATGCCTGTGTCAAAATGTCTCATGTACTCTATAAATATATACACTCACTTGGCACCCATAAAAATTAGCAATAAAAATATTTAAGAAAAGAAATGCTCTGTAGTCATGTACTGCATAAGAACATGTTGATCAATGGATTGCATATGTTGCAGAAGCCCCATAAAAGCATAATACTGAATTTTTGTTGTGTCTTTTCCATGTTTAGATGTATAAATACTTACCATTGTGTTACAATTGCCTACAGTATTCAGTACAGTAACATACTATCTAGGTTTGTAGCCTAAGAGCAACATGCTATGCCATATATCCTAGGTGTGTAGTAGGCTAGGTTTAAGTACACTTTATGATGTTTGTGCATATAATTGCCTAAAGACGCATTTCTCAGAATGTTTCCCTATCATTAGCTGACAACACATGACTGTGTGTGTATATATATGTATACACAATATACAGATGCAACATATATGTATGCAGTGGTCCCTCCTTATCTGTGAAGGATCTGTTCTAAGACTCCTAGTGGATGCCTGAAACTTTAGGTGGTACTGAATCCTACATACACTTTTTAAATCTATAGCATACCTACCTATAATAAAGTTAAATTTTTAAATTAGACACAGTAAGAAATTAACAACAATTAAAAATGAAAAGTAATAATTATACAATATAAAGTAATAAAATTACATGAATGTGGTCTCTCACACACACACACAAAAGATCCAATTGTACTATGCCTTTCCCTTCTTCCCATGATGTGAGAAATTATACTGCCTACATGATGAGGTTCAGTGAGGTGAATGACATCAACATTATGTGGGAGCATTTGGTTACTATTGAACTTGAACACAAGTGTTTCAATACCACAACAGTCAATCTGATGGCTGAGAGGGTTAAGTAACTAACGGACAGGAGACATCTACAGCATGGATAGGCTGAGTAAAAGGGATAACTCATATCTCAGGCAGGACAGAATTTTTTCATTTAATATTTTTATACCATGGTTGACCACAGGTATCTAAAACCATGAAAAACAAAACTGTAGATAAGGGGGGGACTACTGTATAAGATATATATCTGTATATATAATTTTATTTGAATTTTTAGTTATTTAATGAAATCCATATTATTTATTTTTTTCTCTCTTCTCTCAAAAGCTGAGGGAATATATAATGTTTCCTACAATGATGGTAATTTTGCCAATTTCTGTTTCTATTTCTTACAAAGATTGTTTTATCTATTTAAAATATAGCAAGATTTTTTTTCCAAAATGGCAAATTAGAGGCTTTTTGGTGCCTCAGCCATTTGGAAATAACGATATAATGTATAAAGGTCAACTCTGTGAGCTTTAATGCAAGAAGGAAAATGGAAATCCACTGGAATTGTGAAGGACGCACGAGGTCCTGGGGAGGAGAACATGGGCAAAAAGTCCCTGTGACGGCATCCAGTTGATAAAAGTGAGTGAAGCTCCAGCGTGTAAAAGAGGCAGATGAGCCTCCCTCTGTGACTCACCTTTCCTCTGGGGATCCAAGCAATCCAGGCTAAGGGAGAGCACTTTGTTTCTCCCAAGCCATGGAGCTAACTCGGGGAGAGCCATAGAAATGCTGTGAAAGAGAAACAGTGGGAAAAGCTGCAGGCATTTCCCCAGACCTGGGATGCTGAGCAGGGTGCCATTTTTAACCCAGGAGCATACAAAGTTAGTCATTCTTTGGTGACCTGGCAGCATGGCTGTGTAGTCATTTTAGTTTGCGGCCAGAGATTGGAGCACTTGCTCTAGTGTGGGGCAGATCTCGTGAGACCCATTCACTATCACAAGAACAGCATAGGAAAGCCCCTTCCCCATGATTCAGCCAGAACTGTGGAAAATGCCTTAGTAGTAGGCACTGGAATTGTGTTATTCCCTGTTGTAGGCCTGGGGCAGAAGAAAAGTTACTACAGCAGCAGTTGCTCCTGGATGACAGGACTGGGAGCCAGGACCAGCTTAGTGACTTGGAATAGATCTGCATTAGTCATTCTGGGTGCCCCAGCCTGCTTCCCTGAGATTGTGGTGCAGCAGGTTCCTCTCTGCTCCACCTCCAGGCGGAATTTGAGGCATTCAGAGCATTCGATTTTCTAGACCAGCATCCTGGGCATTCCCACTCTTCATGGACATAGATAATGGTGCAGTGGGGCCCTTTCCTCTCTACCCACAGGCAGAAATCCAGACATTTGGAACACCCAATTGTCTGGACCAGCAGCCTGACCCTCTCCACTCTTCCTCTGCATAGAGTGTGGTACAGCATGGCACTGTCTACTGATTGTAGGTCAGATTTCATAGCCCAATATAAAACCTGCCAACAAACATGTATAGGGGTATAGAAACAAACCCAGAAGACCCTACTCAGCATTCACTATATTTACACTACATAGGGAGAAAGAGAAATGGAAAGAAGAAAACAATACTATAGGGAAAGAGAGAAAAGAAAAAAATTCCTACCTGCATGAAAATAATTACAAAAATTGAAAATGCTAACATCTCCCGATGAGATAGAACCAGAGTAAGAATTCTGGCAACATGAAAAATCTAAATGTAGTACCACCACGAAAGGATAACACTAACTCTCCTGCAGTGGTCCCTCACGAAAATGGAAACTCAGAAATGAAAGATGAAGAATTCAAAACATGAACTGTGTATTAGTCCATTTTCATGCTGCTGATAAAGACATATCCCAGATTGGGCAATTTACAAAAGAAAGAAGTTTAATGAACTTACAGTTCCACATGGCTGAGGAGGCCTCACAATCATGGTGGAAGGCAAGGAGAAGTAAGTCACATCTTACATGGATGATGGTGAAGAAGAGAGAGAGCTTGGCAAAGAGAGAGCTTGTGCAGAGAACCTCCCATTTGTAAAACCATCAGATCTTGTGAGATCCACTCACTATCACAAGAATAGCACAAGAAAGACTCATTCCCAGATTCAGTCATCTCCCACTGGGTCCCTCCCATAACACGTGGGAATTATGAGAGCTAAAGGTGAGATTTGGGTGGGGACACAGAGCTAAGCCATATCATCGGCCCCTGGCCCATCCAAATCTCATATCTTCACATTTTAAAACCAATCATGCCTTCCCAACAGTCCCCCAAAGTCTCAGCTAATTTAAGCATTAACTGAAAAGTCCACAGTGCAAAGTCTCATTTGAGACAAGGCAAGACCCTTCCACCTACGAGCCTGTAAAATCAAAAGTGAGTTAATTACTTTCTAGATACAATGTGGGTACACGCATTGGGTAAATACACCCATTCCAAATGGGAGAACTTGGCCAAAACAAAGGGGTTACAGGCCCCATGCAAGTCCAAAATCCAGTGGGGGTGTCAAATTTTAAAGCCCCTAAATGATGTTCTGTGACTCCATGTCTAACATTCAGCTCATGCTGATGCAAGAGATAGGTTCCTATAGTCTTAGGCAGCTCCACCCCTGTGGCTTTGCAGGGTACAGCCTCTCTCCCAGCTGCTTTCAGGGGCTGGTGTTGGCTTTTCCAGGCACATGGTGCAAGCAGTCAGTAGATCTACCATTCTGGGGTCTGGAGGACAGTGGCCCTCTTCTTACAACTCCACTAGGCAGTGCCCCAGTAGGGACTCTGTGTGGGGACTCCCACCCCTCATTTCCCTTCTGCACTGCCCTAACAGAGGTTCTCCATGACAACCCTGCCCCTATAGCAAACTTCTGCCTGGCATCCAGGCATTTCCATACATCTTCTGAAATCTAGGTGGAGGTTCCCAAACCTCAATTCTTGACTTCTATACACTCACAGGCTCAACACCACATGGAAGATGGCAAGGCTTGAGGGTTGCACCTTCTGAAGCCATGGTTTGAGCTCTACAATGGCTCCTTTCAGTCACAGCTGGAGCAGCTGGGACACAGGGCACCAAGTCCCTAGGCTGCACACAGCATGGGGACCCTGAGTCTGGCCCACAAAACCACTTGTTTCTCCTAGGCCTCTGGGCCTGTGATGGGAGGGGCTTATGCAAAGGTCTCTGACATGCCCTGGAGACATTTTCCCCATTGTCTTGGTGATTAACATTGGACTTCTCTTTAGTTTCTGCAGCTGGCTTGAATATTTCCTAAAAAATGGGATTTTCTTTTCTGTTGCATTCTCAGGCTGTGAATTTTCCAAATGTTAATGCATCTCTCAATTTTTTTTTTACACTGTTTCCCTTTTGAAACTGAATGCCTTTAACAGCACTGAAGTCACCTCTTGAATGCTTTGCTGCTTAGAAATTTCTTCCACCAGATACCCTAAATCCTATCTCTCAAGTTCAAAGTTCCACAAATCTCTAGAGCAGAGGCCAAATGCCACCAATGCTTTGCTAAAACATAACAAGAGTCACCTTTGCTCCAGTTCCCAAAAAGTTCCTCATCTCCACTTGAGACCACATCAGCCTGGACTTTATTGTCCATATTGCCATCAGCATTTTTGTGAAAGCCATTCAACATGTCTCTGGGAAGTTCCAAACTTTCCCACATTTTCCTGTCTTTTTCCAAGCCCTCCAAACTGTTCCAACCTCTGCCTGTTAGCCAGCTCCAAAGTCACTTCCTCATTTTCGGTTATCTTTTCAGCAACACCCCACTTCTGGTACCAATATACTCTAGTAGTCCTTTTTTATGCTGCTGATAAAGACATACCTGAGACTTGGCAATTTACAAAAGAAAGGTGTTTAATGGACTTACAGTTCTACATGGTTGGGGAGGCCTCACAATCATGGCAGAAGGCAAGTAGAAGCAAGTCACATCTTATGTGGATGGGAGCAGGCAAAGAGAGCTTGTGCAGAGAAACTACTGTTTTTAAAACCATCAGATTTTGTGAGATCCATTCGTGGGAAAGACCCACCCTCGTGATTCAATCATCTCTTACCAGGCCCCTCCCAAAACGTGGGAATTATGGGATGAGATTTGGGTGGGGCTACAGATGAGATTTGGGTGGGGACACAGTGCCCAACCATGTCAGACTGCAAGTAGGTTTGATGAGATCTAAGACAAGATTGGGAATCAGCACAAAGAAATTTCTAAAGCAATCCAGGAAATGAGGGAAGACATAAACAGAAACCTCACAAAAAAAATATTAACCTTTACTGTAAATGGTCTACATGTCCCCACTTAATAGTCACTGAATGGCAAGTTAGATAGAAAAACAAGACCCATCCATCTACTGTCTTCAAGAGACTCACCTCACATATAACAACACCTATAGGTTCAAAGTAAAAAGGGTTAGAGCAAGGCCTGTCATGCAAATGGAACACATAAAAATGCAGGGTTTGCTATTCTTGTGTCACGTAAAACAGTCTTTAAGCCAACAACAGTGAAAAAGGACAAAGGAGGGCATTCCATAATAATAAAGGGTTCAGTTAAACAAAAAGGCTTTACTCTTCTAAATATATATGCACCCAACAATGAAGCACCCAGATTCATAAAACAATTACTACTAGACCTATGAAAAGACTTAGACCACCAGACAATAATAGTCAGGGACTTCAACACCCCACTGACAGCATTAGACGGATCATAGGGGGAGAAAACTAACAGAGAAATTCTGCATTTAAATGTGACACTTGATCAATTGGACCTAATAGACATTTACCGAAGACTCCACCCATCAAACACAGAATATATATTCTTCTCATCTGTACATGGAACAAATTCCAAAATGTTCGGCCATAAAGGAAGTCAAAGTCCCAATAAATTTTAAAAAATTGAAATCATACCAACCATACTCTCAGATCACGAAAATCTAGAGGAAATGGATAAATTACTGGAAATAATCTCTCAAGATTGAAGCAGGAAGAAATGGAAACCCTGAACAGCCCAACACTGAGTCCCAAAATTAAATCAGTAATAAAATACCTGGTCAGGCACAGTGGCTCATGCCTGTTACTCCAGCACTTTGGGAGGCCGAGGCAGGTAGATAACTTGAGCTCAGAAGTTTGAGACCAGCTAGGGCCACATGGCAAAACCCTGTCTATGCAAAAAACACAAAAGTTAGCCAGCCCTGGTGGCATGGATCAGTAGTCCCAGCTACTTGGGACGCTGAGTTGGGAGGACTGCTTGAGCCTGGGAGGTTGAGGCTGCAATGAGCCATGTTTGTGCCCCCGCATTCCAACCTGGGCAACAAAGTAAGTCCCTGTCTCAAAACAAAAACGAAAACAAGCCTACCAACCCCCAAAAGCCCCAGACCAGATGGATTAAAAGCCAAATTCTAACAGACAAAGAAGAGCTGGTACCAATCCTACTGAAACTATTCCAAAAAATCAAGGAGAAGGTATACTTCCTTAACTAATTCCATGAAGCCACCCATTCTGTGATCCCTGATACCCAAATCTGGCAAAGACACAAGCCAATATCTCTGATGAACATAGAAACACCAAAGTCCTCAGCAAAGTACTAGCAAACTGAATCCAGCAGCACATCAAAAAGTTAATGAACCATGATCAAGCCATCTTCATTCCTGGGATGCAAGATTGGTTCAACATATGCAAATTAATTAATGGGATTCACCTCATAAACAGAATTAGAAACAAAAACTATATCATCATTTCAATAGACACAGAAAAAGTTTTCAGTAAAATCCAACATCTCTTCATGCTAAAAACCCTTAAAAAACTAGGCCTCCAAGGAACTAACCTCAAAATAATAAGAGCTATCTGTGACAAACACACAACTAACATATTGAATGAGCAAAAACTGGAAGCATTCTCTTTGAGAACTGGAACAAGAACAGAATGCCCGCTCTCACCACTCCTACTCAACATAGTACTGGAAGTCCTTACCAGAGCAATTAGGCAAGAGAAAGAAATAAAAGGCATCCAAATAGGAAAAGAAGCATTTAAACTATCTCTGCTGATGATATGATTTTATACCTAGAAAACCCTAATGGTTCTACCAAAAGGTTTTTGGAAGTGATAAATGACTTCTGTAAAGTTTCAGGATACAAAATCAATGTACAGAAGTTAGTACCATTTCTATACACCAATAACATTCAAGCTGAGAGCCAAATTAAGAATGCAATCCTGTTTATAATAGCCACAAAAAAAATGCCTAGGAATACATCCAACCAAGGAGGTGAAGGATCTCTACAAAAATGACTATAGAACACCGCTGAAAGAAATCACAGATGACACAAACAAATGGGAAAACATTCCATGCTCATGGATTGGAAGAATCAATATTGTTAAAATGGCCATCTTCCCTAAGCAATCTACAGATTCAATGCTATTCCTATTAAACTACCAAGGTCATTTTTCACAGAAGTAGAAAAAAAACTATTTTAAAATTCATATAGAACCAAAAAAGAGCCCAAGTAGCCACAGTAATCCTAATCAGAACACAAAACAAAACAACCAACCAACCAACCAAACAAACAAACAAAAAACAATAAGAAAAAAAACAAAGCCAGAGACATCATACCACCCAACTTCAAACTATACTATAAGGCTACCGTAACCAAAAAAGCATAGTACTGGCAAAAAAACAGACACATTAACCAATGGAATGGAATAGAAAACCCAGAAATAACACTGAACACCTTCAAGAAAAGTTGACAAAAATAAGCAATGGGGGCAAGGACTCTGTATTCAATAAATAGTGCTCAGATAGCTGGTTAGCCATAGGCAGAAGAATGAAACTAGACCCCTACCATTTACCATATATAGAAATTAACTCAAGATGGATTAAAGATTTAAATGTAATACCTCAAACTACAGGAATTCTATAAGAAAATCTAGCAAACACCATTTTGGACATCAGCCTTGGGAAAGAATTCATGATTAAGTCTTCAAAAACAATTGCAACAAAACCAAAAATTGACAAGTAGACCTAATTAAACCAAAGAACTTCTGCACAGCAAAAGAAACTATCAAAAGAGTAAACAGACAATCTACAGAATGGGAGAAGTATTCTCAAAGTACGCATCTGACAAGGTCTAATATCCAGAATCAATAAGAAACTTAAACAATTGAACCAGCAAAATCCAAATAATCCCATTAATAATGGGTGAAAGAAATAGACACTTCTTAAAAGAAAATGTACACATAGGCAGCAAGCCTATGAAAAAATGCTCATCATCACTAAGCATCAGAGAAATGCAAATCAAAACCACAGTGAAATACCATCTCACATCAGTCAGAGTGGCTAGTATTAAAATGTGAAGAAACAGCAGATGCTGGCAAGGCTGTGGATAAAAGGGAACACTTACGTACTGTTGTTAGGAATGTAAATTAGTTCAGCAACTGTGGAAAGCATTCTGGAGATTTCTCAAAGAACTTAGAACTATCATCAGTCCTATTACTGGGTATATACTCAAAGAAAAATAAATTGTTCTACCAAAAAGACACATGAACTCATATGTTTATTGTAGCACTATTCACAGTAACAAAGATACGAAATCAACCTAGGTGCCCTTCAGCAGTGGATTAGATAAGGAAAATATGGTACATATCTACCACAGAACACTATGCAGTCATAAAAAAGAAGTAACTGTGTCCTTTGCAACAACATGGGTGCAGCTGGAGGCCATTATCCTAAGTGAATTAATATGGAAACAGAAAACAAAATAAGCATGTTCTCATTTATAAGTGGGAGATAAACAGTGGGTATTCATGGACATTAAGATGGCAACAATAGACACTAGAGACTCCAGAAGAAAGGAAGGAGGGAGAGGAGAAAGGATTGAAAACCTAACTATTGGGTACTATGCCCAGTACTTGAGTGATGGAATCAATTGAAGCCCAATTTCAGCATCATGTTTTAAGGAGGTTCTTGTAGACATAGGGTCTATACTCACGAGAAGAATATGTGGGTAATTCAGAGAAGGTGAGTAGGTGAATGTGATGTTCGAACTACAGATTGAGGGAGGTTTATATTTTTCCAGGTTGTCCAGCAGGAGGGAAAAATATTTTAAAGAGCAACTGACTCCCCGTGTCAAGGCCTTTTGGGGAATGGTATGTTGTTTGGGGTGGCTTATTGAAGAGTAGAGGTACAGAAAGAGTTGGAACAGGTGAGAGGTGGGTTTGCTGTTCACAGGGCAGAGAGAGAAGAGTGAATAGTCAGTGGCTATTCAATATGTGGAACAAGCTGTCATGCTGAGCTGTGTATCATGATGTTTCAGAGCAGAATAGAAGAGAGATTTACCATCACGGCAGAAGCAGAGGTACTTGGTTTTGAAGATGAGAAAACTCAAGTTCTGAAGGAAATGGAACCTGGCTAAGGTCACACAACTGTGAAGTTTTGAGCTGAGATTTCAACCCAGGTCAGTCTCACTGGAATGGAGCCTCATCAAGGCAATGCCCTGTGGTGGTAGAAGGTACATGGCCAAGCTGCAGGAAAGGGACACAAAGGAGAGAAATTCTTGTGTTGGATAGAGAAATGGCCATCTGTGCAGCCATTTTTGGGGGGATGGATGTCTGATGCAGGTGCTAGGGTGGAGGCACTGCCGGCTGGGCCAAGTTCCTAGAACAAGTGTACTCACAGTCATACCTTTGGGGTATAGGTGCCAGAAAAACATAACCATTCAACAGAGTAGTTAGAGTGTTTTTAGCTGCTTGTTAAGAGCTTACTACTGTGATTATGAGGATTTATACAACCATCATTCAGCATTTTAATTTAAACCCTGGAATGTACATGAGATGACAAGCCCCCTTTCCTATGAATGCTCTAGAGGAAGGTGACATCAGATAGGAGGAAGACAGCACACAGGAGGTGTGAACTAAGAGTGGAGATGGGAAACTTGGTCTGAAAGATCTAACGTTTTGGGAGTGGGTAGCAGATGGAGTTGTAGGGAAATGTGAGTAGACTCTGGGAACCTTAGCATCTGGTGAGGTTGGGAGGTTGGGGCAAGATCTTTATAAGAGATTTCCACCTTGAAAAATTCCCCATAGTAGGTGCGACCTGAGAACAGCGTGGGAAGCAGTGTGACAGACACTGGGCTGTGAAGTCTCCATCCTTGTTTCCATGGCATCTGCAGAAATGTTGTACTATCTACAATAGCCTCCTGAGAGGTTCAGGGGAAATAAGAAAAATGTGGTTATGCTCTGATTTTGGTTTGTATCATCCTCAGATGCAGAAAAGTGTGGATGGATGAATAATTCAGGCAGAGCCAAAAATCAACTAGAGTAAACAACAACAACAATGAACTCACAATGATGAGTATGCCAAAAGAACACAAGAACCAATTGAAAATGTTTCCAGCACCCAAAGTTAAAGTAATCTGAGTAAATACATAAATAAAGCAATGTTGAATTATAAACCAAAGTATAAAATAAATATTCATGAATTCATACTGATGTAAATAATGATTAAATAAATGAGTGGAGAAGAGACAAATGTCTCATATGGAAGAGTTTAAAAAATTTATATAGATATTTCACCCTCAAGGAAGTGGAGCATATTCCTCACTACTTCAGTATGAGGGACACACATGTCCTTCCAAAGAGTAGTAGATGAAAGGCAGGGAGAACAAGTTTACACTTGAGAAGCATGCAAAACACTGTCTCACTAGGTGAGCAAGGTTAACATTAAAAGTGACAAATTATGTTGATAGTACCACTTATATGATGTCATAAGAATGGTGCTTACTTCTGTGGTCTTCCTTCCCCAAACTCTTAACTCCACCAGTCTAATCTTGAGAGAAATGTTAGACAAAGCCAAATTAAGGAACATTTTACAAAATACCTGACTAGTACTCCTTAAACTGTCAAAGACACCAAAAACAATGAAAGTCTGAGAAACTGACACAGTCAAGAGGAGCCTAGGGAGACATAACAACTAAGTGTAGTGTGGTTCCTGGATGGCATCCTAAAACAGAAGAATAACATTAAAACTAAGGAAATCTGAATAAAGAGAAAGGACTTTACTTAACATTCACCAATGTAATTATATATCAACATTTATCCACAAATTATAACTAACATATCATACTAATGTAAGATGTTAATAATAGGGGGAAACAGGTGTGGAGTATATATAATATCTTTACTTTTTTGGCAAATAGAAAACTGTTCTAACATGAAAGGTTTATTAAAAACTAAAATGACAGCTTTTGCCATAACATATGAATAATTACACTAAGTATAAATGGTCTAAGTCTACCAATTATAAGACAAAGATTAATAGGATGCAAACAAAAAAAAAATGACCCAACTGCATGTTGTTTAAAGAAATTTATTTCAAATATCACAATATAAGTAAGTGAAAGCAATATAGTAAGCAAACATTAATTGAAAGCAGGAGTAACAATATTAATATTAGATAAAGTAGACTTCAGAGCAAAGAAAATTGTCTCAGATAGAAAGGGATATTATTTAATGATAAAAGGGTCAATCTTTTGAGAAGACATAGCAATCCTTAATGTTTATTCACCTAATATCAAGGCTACAAACTATATGAAGCAAAAAGTGATATAACTTAAAGGAGAAATAGGCAAATTTACAATTATAGTTGGAGTCTTTAAAATCTCTTCTCAATAACTGATTAAACAACTAGACACAAATTCAGCAAAGACATATAGAACAATTCAATGCTGCCAACAACCAACAGGGTCTAATTACATTTATAGAACACTCTACCCAACCACAGAAGAATACACAGCTTTTTCAAATTACCACAGAGCATATTACCAAGATAGAACATATCCTTGGCCATAAAGCAAACATTGACACATTTAAAGGAATTAAAACCATAGAGACTGCTTTCTTTTATCACAATGGAATCAAATTAGAAATCAGTTACAGGAAGACAGTGAGAAAATATCCAAGCACTTGGAAACTAAACATACTACACAATAATCCATGAGTCAAGGAAGAAGTCTTAAAGGAAAATTTTAAAAATACATTGGACTGAATAGAAATGAAAATGCAACATCTAATGTGGTATTAAGCTAAAACAATGCTGAGAGAGAAATTCATAGGACTAAATGCTTATATTAGAAAAGGATAAAGTTCCAAAATCAATAATCTAAGTCCCCCAAGAAACTTAAAAAAAAAAATCAAAGTAGACCTAAAGCAAGTAGAAGGAAGAAAATAATACAGATAAAATTATAAATTAACAAAATTGAAAACAGAAATTTTTTTTTAAATCAATGAAACAAAAAGCTACTTCTTTGAAAATATCAGTAAAATGTGCAAACTTCTAGCATGACTAAAAAAAGATGACATAAAATGCTAATATTAAGAATGAAATAGCAAATATTACCGCAGATTTCTGAAGGAATGGAAAGAATAGTAAGGAAATACTGTAAAGATTTTTATACCCATCAATTTAGCAACTTTGAAAAAATGGACCAATCCTTAAAAACGCAAACAACCACAATGCATTCATTATGAAATGGATAATTTAAATAGATTTAAATAGCCATGTAATTATTATGGAAATTAAATTCATAAGTAGATACCCCTCAAAAAGAAATCTCCAGGTTTAGATGATTTTACTAGAGTATTTTACCAGATGTTTAAAATAGAATTAACATCAATTCTACAGAGTCTCTGCCAGAAAGAGAATAATCTTTTATGAAACCAGGAGAACATGATACCAAACCAAATAAGACAAAGAAAACGACAGTCAATATCCCTTTCAAAAATAATGCAGAAATCCTTACTAAGACATTAGTGAATATAATTTAGCAATATATAAAAAGAATTATACACTATGACCAAGTATGCTTTATTACAGGGGTCAAGGTTGTTTTAATATTGTAAAATTAATAATAAAATCATATTAACAGGCCAAGAAACAATAACATGATTTTATCAACAGATTCAGAAAGAGCATTTGACAAAATCCAACACCCGTTCATGACAAAAACTCTCAGAAATCTGGAAATAGTGGTCAATTTTCTGATCTTGATAACAAATATTTACAAGAAAACTGATGCCTAACATTATAGTTAATTACTATGACTAAATGTTTTTCCCCTAAGAACAGAAAAAGAAAAAAGCTAAGAATATCTGCTCTCCAAACTATCACAAGGACAGAAAACCAAACACCGCATGTTCTTACTCATAGGTGGGAGTTGAACAATGAGAACACTTGGACACAGGTTGGGGAGTATCACACACCAGGACCTGTCATGGGGTTGGGGGAGTGGGAAGGGATAGCATTAGGAGATACACCTAATGTAAATGATAAGTTAATGGGTGCAGGACACCAACACGACACATGTATACATATGTAACAAACCTGCACGTTGTGCACATGTACCCTAGAACTTAAAAAAAAAAAAAAAGAATGTCTGCTCTCACCACTGCTATTTAGCATTCATGCTGGAATTTCTGGCCGGCACAATAAAGCAAGAAAAAAAAAAAGCATACAGATTAGGAAAAAAAAAAAGAAACTGCCCCCGTTTGCAGATGGCATGAATGTGGAAAATTCAATTAACCAAACTCCCTTAGAATTAATTAGATAAGTTCAGCAGTCTCAGGATACAAGATCAACATGCAAAAATCAACTCTATTTCTATATTCTAGCAATGAACCTGTTGAAACTGAAATTAGAATACCATTTAATCATTAACCAACCAACCAAACAAAACAAACACAACTTAGTTGAAAACCTAAAAAAAATGTCCAGGACCTTTATGCTGTAAACAACAAAATGCTGATACTAGAAACAAACTAACAAAAAATCTAAATAAGACATACTGTGTTTATGGATTGAAAGAGTCCGTAAAATAGAGATGTCAATTATCTGCAAATTGATATTGAGGTTTACTAGAGTATTCTCTTCTTCCTGTGTTAACTTCATTTCAAAGGGGCTAAAGACCCAGACAGCAACTTCCTGCCTTAACTTCCACAATCCTAAATTTTTAGCATATTTTTATAGAAATGATTATGAAGAAGAGGACAAAGAAATTACTCTGTATCTCAACCTGTAATTTTTCTCAAAGCAGAAGAGTTGGAAGGCAAAGTTTCCCTCTCAATAAAGTTATTTAAGATCAAGTTGGAAACCCCTTGGTGGTAGTGGAGTGGAGGAAGTTATGACTGTTCTTTGACTATCCTTCCCATGTTTATCTGATCCCTGAAAGGTAATGATAATCTGAAACATCATCATCATCACCATTATGATAGCCGCTTTTGCTATGGGCCCACAACCTGTGCTAACTACTAACCCCATAAGGCCAAGAGAACTTACAAAAATTGCTCAGATTCATACGGATTGTTAATAGCATCAGGAAAACTCAAACTTGGGTTTCCATGACTACGAAGCCAGTGACCAACACCAGTGGAAATCGTTAGAAATATAATTGTATTTACTTTTATCTTACCTATTTCTTCTGTCGATTTCTATTGTTCGCTATAAAATTACATAACATTAACATGATTGTGTATTAAATTAATAAATAATTAATGGAAAGTGAGATTAATTAATTTAAAGCTAGATTTTAAAAGGTTTCCTTTGTACAAAATTATATAAAATCTGGAAAGCCACTCTAAACTGCACTCTCCTGCCCTCTTTATGCTGGTTTCTGTCCTTATATAACTCACCTGTATGTGTCATCCATCTACACCCCAGTGATGCGTAATAATTCTAATATGCAAGGTCTGTAAGTGAGAAAGCTGAACATTATGATTAAATGGCTCTACATCTCCATTTTTCAAAATGTGTTTGTTAACATGAAGCAGAACAATTTTCTGCACCCACCTTAGAGGCCCTACTGTATAGTGCTCTCCTATCTGAGTTGTTTTCTTCAATATTTGGTGTGATTAACAGTGGGGGTAGGGCTCACACTCAAAACAACATACTGCTTTGGCATCTATCCTATGAATTCCTGAAGTCAGAAAAACATTGTCAGGATAGGGTCATAATAAAAGGCCCTATTGAATGCTGTTCTCCTGAGCCTGTAAATTCAGCGAAGTTTATTGTTCTGATCTTGAGTCCACAGATTATGCTGTTTGATTTAAGGCACTAAAGAAGCAGTCAGTTTGAGCAGCAGTAAAATTTCTGCAGAATAAACAAACTCATAAACTGGCATTCTACAGCTTCCTTCTACTGCACTATTTCGCCATGGTTGTTTCACTTCAGGATTACGGCGGTGAAATGATGCAAAGTACAGACTGACTTCTAGGATTTAAAAAGACAAGATTAGCATTTCGACAATACCTAACAAAATATCTCCTAACTTAAAAATTTTCAGAATATTTGAATGATTTATCACTTTTTATGGTAATAAACACAATGGTCCAGTGGTATTTTTAGTGACTTGGGCAGCTTTGTGGTCTGTGAGCAAGTACATTTCAAGCGATTACTGCAAAAGGACTGTGCTGTTCTTGGCTACTGTTGTGATTAATTGATATTAGCCAGGAAATGCTCAGCGGAAGGTAAGAGATTCTGGCATAAATGTGGCACCATAATTTGTAATTGGTGTGTGTCTTCCCTATATCTCCTTAGCATTCTTTTCCTTTTAAGCAGCTACAGGGCCCTTTTATAATTCAGCATCTGTGTAAATCTGAGATTCTCTAGTCTTTGGTAAAAGCCCAAACCTTCTGAAGAGAGACTATAGGTGTCCCAGAAGGGTTGGAGTAAAAGAGAATGACTGAGAAAAATGAGAAAGAGAGTCAAGTTTTCTTCCCCAGCCTGAGAAGGATATGAGCAGCCGAGAACAGTGCTCAGCATTTTGGCTGTGCACCAGGAAGGTGGGAAATGGTTAGTTGGCTATGGTAAATATTAAGTTTACTAGGCTCAGAGCCCAAGTGTTCACAGCCCAGCCCAAGAATCTATGTCCCAAATGTGTCAAAGGAGCACCAGAGCCACTGAAGGAACCTTATGTGTGCAAAGCCAATAAATATGTTGGTGGTTTCCAGTGTGGACAGATGGCTGGTGACTGGAATGGTATTCTCAGTGCCTTTAAAATGTGCCTTGAGGACAAGCCCAGCACATTTAGCTTGGGAACTGGAAAATGATTGGAAATGATTTCCTCAAATCATGATGAAAGCTTGCATGCCAGAATTTGCAGGTTGTTGTTCACATCAGCTATAAGATACTCAATTCTTATGCCCTTAAGATCTGCAACAATCACTATCTTCCTACAGACATTCACTTCTATGATAATAATTTCCAAATCTCTTGTAAAATACATATTTTCTGTTGTATCTTAGATTCCACTTATGAAACTTGGTTTATGCTCCATTTCAAAATACTTTGTGGTATTCTTTTTGATATTGCTTGCATTATGTAAGTATGTATATTGCCTGCTTTTAGCATTATTTATCTCTGCCTTTTACTGGAGAGTCTGATAGCTTATTCTGTTTATTTTATTTCCCAGTACTTGAAAAAGAGCCATAAGAAGCAGCATGAGGGGCTTATATTAACATACACATACTGACACTGAAAAGAGCAGAAGAAAAGCAAAAGATGAAGACCAAGGTTGTTTTTCTCTTATAACCTAGAGCATATGTGTTATAGTGGGTGTATCACATTTCATTGAATCTATCTAAGGTATTGTTGACTGTACAGTCATTATTTTAGGTACTAATAAGAAAGAAAATATGCTGCCAATAAAACTGATACAATGCTTTCTTATCACTTAAAAATTTTATTTTATACTTATTGGAGGAAATCTTATAGCTACTTAACTATAGCCTTTTATTGTATGTCACTCTTGTACACGCATAAAAAGAAAGTAAAAGTGAGATAAACAAGTTAACCTATTCTGAAGCTTCTTCACCTCCAGCATCTAACTTTCCTGAATTACCTTCTAACTCAGGGTCATCAAATTCATGGGCAGCATTTTTCTAGCGAACGCCCCGTTGTTATCTTTGGAGTTCTCTCCCAGTAGGCTGATGTTGCCACTTTTCATGTTTGCTCATGCCAAAGAAATGGCAACTGCAACAATCTTAAGATGCCATATTGTAATGAGCACTTCAGTTTTAATTATATTACATATTTTAAAAGAATGCGTGCCTTAGAACTAAGGAAACATGGAATTAACAGTCTCTGTAATTTGTTATAAAATAGATTCATGACATAGGAAAATTATTCTGCAGGATTAAAAAAAAGACCTTTTATTTTGCTTTCTTCTTACATTTTTACTTTCAAGGCAAAATACAAAGTCTTTTCTTTAAACCTTTCAGAAAGGTAATAGCCCAGGAATGTGATGAACTGATTTGCCTCTGCAATGGTTTAATCATCAAGATTCCCATTTACATTAGGAGATAAATATTTAAAATTCTCCCATTGTTGTTCTGTAGATTCAAGGGATGTGATGAGAAGTAAATGAAACAAAGGTTATAATATGTTCTTCCTGGACCCCCAGAAGGTAATCTTTCACACTGATTTTGAGGAATATCATCCTAAATGTAAAGATGGTGCTCAATCAGACGAGAATCCTTGTTTCTGTCAGAGAAAGTACAGTTCATCTTTTTTTCAGTTTTTACTGGCATCTTAATGCTAGATGGTTGTTTCTGCAAGTGAGCCTTTGATTACCAGTGTGTAACTTCCTCATGTGGCAATAGTTAGTCTTAGGAAAAGTTCCCTGTGAAGTTAATTTTTATAAATTGAGTCTGGCTCCCCGCTGACTTCATAAAATGGAAAATTTGTTTCTCTTGGGGCAGAGGAGAAACATCATCCTTAGATGTAATAAAATCGCACTAAAGTATAGAGAAAATCTTTGAAAAGCCTACGTTTAAAAGAAAATCATTACTTTTATGCTCAAATAATGTTACTCAAAATGAGATCAAGTCTTGATTGCTAAACAGTATAGCTAAACAGTATAGCTCCCTCATAGCTGTTTATATTCCTAGTACAATACTAAAAGATCCAAAAGAGAAAAGAGAAATAATAAAGATATCACCTTCATTAACTAAATGAAAATCTTCTCTATTTGCTTTTTTGCCACTTTTCTTTCAAGGCCCAGTCTAAACCCCAGCTACTTAGTATGCTCATATTAAGATTACACAAAAAGAATCAATATTGCATACAATATAATCAGCCTATGTGTATAATGTTGAATATATTTTACCGAATTAACTGTTAGATAGGTAAAACTCTTTCTCTTGTTTATGTAGTTAGGGTCTTTGATATGAGGATAGAAAGTATCCCTCAGGATCCCTCATTGAAAGGGCAAAGAAGTGAGAAGAGTGTGGTTCCTATTTTTTAAATATTCATTTTGTTTCAAAGTGTTGGCTAGATAGTGGCTATATAATGAATTTGAGTGTATCAGTAGCTGGTTAAATCTTTAGGGAACAGTTTTTTAAATTAAATTATTAGCTCAATGTGATTTTTTTTTAACTTTTAAGTTCAGGAATACACATGCACGTTGATTATATAGGTAAACTTGTGTCATGGGGATTTGTTGTACAGATTGTTTATCACCCAGATATTAAGCCTAGTACCCCTTAGTTATTTTTCCTGATCTTCTTCCTCCTTCCACCCTCCACCTTCTGGTAGGCCCTAGGGTCTGTTGTTGTCCTCTATGTATGTTTGTATGTGTTCTCATCATTTAGCTGCCACTTATAGGTAAGAACATGTGGTATTTGGTTTTTTGTTCCTGCATTAGTTTGCTAAAGGATAATAGTCTCCAACTTCATCCATGTTCCTGCAAAGGATATGATCTTGTTCTTTTTTATGGCCACATAGTATTCCATAGTACATATGTGCCACATTTTCTTTATTCAGTCTACCATTGGTGGGCATTTAGGTTGACTCCATGTCTTTGCTATTATGAATAGTGCTGCAATGAACAAATGCATGCATGTATCTTCATAATAGAATGATTTATATTCCTTTGGGTATATATCCAGTAATGGGATTGCTGGGTCGAATGGTATGACCCATGTGACTTGTGTGAGATGGTATCTCATTGTGATTTTGGTTCATATTTCTCTAATGATTAGTGATGTTGAGCTTTTTTTCATATGCTTGTTGGCCACATGTATGTTTTGTTTTGAAAGGTGTCTGTTCATATCCTTTGCTTACTTTTTAATGGTGTTTTTTTTGGTGTAAATTTGTTTAAGTTATTCACAGATGTTGAATATTAGACCTTTGTCAGATGCATAGTTTGCAAAAATTTTCTCCCCTTTTATAGGCTGCTACTCTCTTGATAGTTTCTTTAGCTGTGCAGAAGCTCTTAAGCTTAATTAGCTCCCACTTGTCAATTTTTGCTTTTGGTGTCTTCTTTATCATGAAATCTTTGTTTATTCCTAGGTCCAGTATAGTATTGCCTAGGTTGTCTTCCAGGGTTCTTATAGTTTTGGGTTTTACATTTAAGTCTTTAATCCATTTTGAGTTGATTTTTGTATATGGCATAAAGAAGGAGTCCAGTTTCAATCTTCTCCATATGGTTGGCCAGTTATCCCAGCACCATTTATTAGATAGGGAGTCTTTCCCCTACTGCTTGTTTTTGTTAGATTTGTCAAAGATCAGATGATTGTAAGTGGCCTTATTTTATTGGGCCTTATTTCATCAGATGGCCTTATTTCTGGGCTTTCTATTATGTTCCATTTTTGTTTAGTGTCTGTATTTTGTATCAGGACTGTGCTGTTTTAGTTACTGTAGCCCTGTGGTATAGTAAGTCAGGTAGCATGATGCTTCCAGTTTTGTTCTTTTTGCTTAGGATTGCCTCAGCTATTTGGGTTATATTTTGATTCCATATGAATTTAAAAATAGGTTTTTTTTTTCTAGTTCTGTGAAGAATGTCCTTGGCAGTTTGATAGAAATAGCATTGAATCTATAAATTGCTTTGGGCAGTATGGTCATTTTAGCAATATTGATTCTTCCTATCCATGAGCATGGAATATTTTTCCATTTGTTTGTGTCATCTGTGATTTCTATGAGCAGCAGTTTGTAGTTCTCCTTGTAGAGATCTTTCACCTCCTTGTTTTGCTGTATTGCTAGGTATTTTATTCTTGTTGTGGTGATTGTAAATGGAATTGCATTCCTGATTTGCCTCTCAACTTGACTATTGTTGAAGGATAGGAATGCTAGTGATTTTTGCACATTGATTTAGTATCCTGAGACTTCGTTGAAGTTGTTGATCAGCTTAAGGAGCTTTTGGGCCGAGACCATGGGGCTTTCCAGATGTTGAATCATGTCATCTGCCAACAGGAATAGTTTGATTTCTGTTCTTCCTATTTGGATTCTCGTTATTTCTTTCTCTTTCCTGATTACTCTGGCCAGGACCTCCAATACTATGTTGTATAGAAATTGTGAGAGATGGCATTCTTCCTTAACTTGTGCTGGTTTCCACGGGGAATGCTTCCAGCTTTTGTCCATTCAGTATGATGTTGGTTGTGGGTTTGTTATAGATGGCTCTTATTATTTTGAGGCGTGTCCTTTCAACACCTAGTGTGTTGAGAGTCTTTAAAATGAAGAGGTGTTAAATTTTATTGAAAGCTTTTTCTGCATCCACTGAGATAATCATGTGGATTTTGTCTTTAGTTCTGTTTATGTGATGAATCATATTTATTTATTAGAGTATGTTGAACCAACCTTGCATCCCAGGGTTAAAGCCTACTTGATCATTATGGGTAAGCTTTTTGTTGTGCTGCTGGATTTGGTTTGCCAATATGTTGTTGAGGATTTTTGCATTTATCTTCATCAAAAATATTGACCTAAAGTGTCCTTTTTTGTTGTGTCTCTGCCAGGTTTTGGTATCAGGATGATGCTTGTTTCATAGAATGAGTTAGGGAGGAATCCCTCCTCCTCATTGTTCTGGGTACCTTCACTAGGAATGTTACCAGCTCTTCTTTGTATTTCTGGTAGAACTTGGCTATGAATCCGTCTTGTCCTGAGCTTTTTTGGTTGGTAAGCTATTAATCATTGATTCAATTTCAGAGCTCATTACTGGTCTGTTTAGGGATTCAATTCATTCCTAGTTCAGTGTTGGGAGCTGTATGTGTCCAGGAATCTATCCACATCTCCTATTAATAGATTTTCTAGTTTGTGTGCATAGTGTTGTTTGTAATATTTTCTGATGGTTATTTGTATTTCTGTGGGCTCTGTGGTAATATACACTCAAAGTGATATATTGTTAAAGCTCTCGAAACATTCTAGCAGTGTATGAGTGCCCATCTCAGAAAGTATCCACCAATATTGATAATTATCAAGTGTATTAACTTTCATCAACATAAGTGGAAAAACAAAGTCTGTTTTAATTTGTATTTTGGAATTTTACTTAACTATATATTTCAAATTTTTTCTTAGCCATAGTTAACATTTGTGCATATGTTCTTTTATATGTTGGGCATTTTTTTTCTTGTGGAAGCATTCATATATTTTCTACTTGATTTAAAGTATCTTTGTGATATTATTGTTGTTAGCATTTTATATAAATTTTATAAATACTGAGGTATCCTTAGATAGAAAGTTTTTAATTTTCATACAGTGGTTTTCTTGTTCTGGCAACATGCTGGGAAAGCAAACCTGGAACAATTTCAATTACAAACTGAAGAAATGGCAGATTTAAATTTAATGTATAGCTAATCTCATAAAATGAAGTTCCATTTTCTAGAAACAAAGAAGGTACTGAAAATCAGAGCACCAAACCAGTTAAGTGAGGCTGTGTTGGCCTTGTGGATGATTGTCAAACCCCACGTTAGATCCAGGAGAATCAGGCTTTCCTTTAACTATAGGAACAGAGCATCCTTTGATTGATGGAGATTTGGGACTAAGATCCCTGCACAAAGACAGAACATCATCTGGAGGATGAATTTTCAGGGAAAGGAGAAAAAGAAAACTTCTGTAAAATAGCCCCTTGAGAGACAAGGAAGTTCTTTCTCTACTGGAAAGATAAAAAAATTTCCATGAATAAACAAAACCCTGAGTCTGTGCTTAATTTATGCTGCCTTACCCAGGCTATAGGAATTCTCCAACTGGGAACTTAAATTGGACTCAGGCTAATTACCCTAAAGCTTCAGAGAAGCTAATGTTCTGGAAGACAGAGCCACAGGCAAGGAAAGTTGACCTATCCAGTGGAAGTCAGGAGAGAAAAAATAAAAAAAAAGAAGCAACAAAGAAAATACATGGTAAATAGAATGTACAAAATAAGATAGTAGAAATAAATGCTATGTGTAAGTAACTGACACAAACACCAACACATCACAGTAGTAAAAAGACAGAGATCCTCAGATTAGAATAAAATAAAAGAATGTAGCGTTAGGCTACTTCAGAACTAAATCACAGTGACAGAAATTTCAGGGAAAAAATTGAAAGCAAGCTGTGAGTCTGGATTCAGCATTATGGTAAAATAATGTAACTTGAAAATCCTTTCACTCTACACAACTTAGCTCCTAGGTAAAGTTATTATTTGATATCCTTTAAAGAAAAGAGAAGAATAGGTTGGTGCAAAAATAATTGCAGTTTTTGCCTTTATCTTTAATGAAAGAAAAACACAATTACTTTTGCACCAACTAGTACGACAATGCCAGGATCTAAGAAGAAACTGAAAACCACAGAAGGAAAAACAAATGCTCAAAATTTAGCTGTTTTTGTGGTGGTTTAGGGGCACTTAATGGTGTGGTCATGGTCATGTAAGGGATCCAGGGGCAATGCCCAGTAGGATAAGATGCTCAGAACCCTGAGACTGTGCTGAATTTATGCTACCTTACCTAGGCTACAGGAATTCTTACACTGGGAACTTAAATTGGACTCAGGCTACGTGTTGGTAGGTTTTCATAATAAAATGTTTAAGAAGTAAAAGAAGCCAGATATTTAAGTTATCAAACTACTAATAAAAATTAACTTCCAACTTAGAATTATTTCCCTAAAACTGTTATCAAATGATCATTCAAGTTTGAGGGCGAAATGAAGAAATTTTCAAGCAAAGGCTGATTGTATCACAAACAGAAGTTTGCTGAATGGATGCCTGAGGATATACTTCAGGGAGAATGAATGAAACAAAGAAAAACATAAAATGTAAGAAGTAATGATAAGCAAAAGAATATTTTAAACACATGCATTTCTATCCTACCTGAAACTCATAAGTAGTTTCTAAGAGTGCCTGTTTCTCCATACATTTTCCAGTATTCAATCTTGTCAAATTTGAGGTTTGAGTTCTTAACTTTTATTTGTATACTTTAACAATAAAAGAGGTTGGGTATTTAAAGCTTCTGATTTCAGGTAATTTTTAAATTTTCTTTTCTGTAAACTGTAAGGCCTTAACCCAGATATTTTTTCTGCTAATTTATTAGGGCTTAAGTTTGTAATTGTTTTATGAGCTATTTAGTAACTTACTTAGCTCATTAATCTTTATGTATATTGTAGATATATTTTCCTGGTTTGTCATTTACTTTTTTATTCTATCTATGGTATTTTGTCAGTTTGTACTTTCATATATTTAAATTACTCAAAACATCTCAAAATTTTCCATTATTGTTTTAATATGATACTTAGAAATCTCTGTCTTCCCCAAGAATATAAGTAAATTCAATTATATTTAATTCTAACCTTTTTCTATTTCATCTTTTAGGTCTGAAATGTTGATTAATTGGAAATTATTTTGTTGTACAAAGTGTAGTAGGGGTCCAAGTTAATTCTTTTCTTCATTGTGATTGCACTTATTCAAACTGCGTAACAGAAATCCATCAGTGAATTAGAATTCAGTTTACAAAATTTTCTCTGGTGCCAAAATGTCTATAAAGGATGGGACTTCTGTAATGTATGCCAGAACTTCTATTTTCATGCTCCCCAAATTAAAATACAAATCTTTTTAAGTAAATTCAGGACATTAAATATTAAGGATTACAGATACAGTTGGAGGACTAATGAGTTAATACCTGAAAACACTTTTGACATACTGATAATGACAATGTATCTTTATAAGGTACTGTGAGGACAAAATTTAATGTTCTGAAATTGGATTTGCATTGCTCCAGTTTTATTTTCAAATATGCGTAAATGTATTACTTTTACAGAAGCCAAAAATGGGAAGAGTAAACACAGACTATTGAAATCACTTTGCAGTTAGTTATTAAATATATCACTGACTGTTAATTTCACTGCATGAGTTATGTATTCACAAAAATTCCTTGGAGAGCTGGATTCACCAAAGGTTAATGAGTAGTAAATTTTCTTTTTTTTTTTTTTTTTTTTTTTGAGACGGAGTCTCACGCTGTTGCCCAGGCTGGAGTGCAGTGGCGCGATCTCGGCTCACTGCAAGCTCCGCCTCCCGGGTTCCCGCCATTCTCCTGCCTCAGCCTCCTGAGTAGCTGGGACTACAGGCGCCCGCCACCGCGCCCGGCTAATGAGTAGTAAATTTTCATGGTGGGAAGTGTGACAGGTGTTTCTATCATCACTCCTTATTTGTATTTCCAGTTGTCTAGATAAGTTGGGGAATATTTTCCAAATTAATATAACTTTCCCTTTTCATTCCATCTTTTCAATCTCATAAAATCATACAAGTAAAGTTATACTTTTATGCTTACACATATTTTTGGATTCTTAATATTTTCATTGTCACTTTGGTACTTCAATATAAGTAACAAATGGGGCTTATGAATTTAGATATCAATCTGAGATATGTTTAAGTTCCTCATTTTTGAAAGCTGGTCATTAGTATTTACCAAATACTAAAGAAGGATCTTCTACAATTCTCTGGAGTTTTCTCTCTGTGAATCTCTTCTTCTCTAGTACTTCATCTTGGCTTCCTCAGACTCCCAAGTCTATTTCCTTATAGAGAATACACTGGGATCTTACTGGGTATCCCCATCCATGCTGTGACTTGGAAGCTTTTTCCAGGCAGTAATTTAAGGGAATCAAAAGACTCATTTTCCCCCCATACCTGAGGGATTACTGTCCTTCATTGCCTGATGTCTAACACATTACCTTTCATTGTTATATGTATTCATTTTGACAATTTAGAGGAGAGGGTAAATCACATCTTAGGTTAACTGGAAGTGGAAGCTTGTCTAATGGTTAAAATACCAGGAAGCTTTTAAAATAGCCTTTAACAAGCTAATAATACAATTTATTTGGAAAGTCAAAATACCTAAAATAACCAAAACCGATTTTGAAAGAGAACAAAAACGGACAGTATCTGATCTGAAAACATTCTAAAGCCAAGGTAATCAAAATAGTGTGGTATTCACCAAAGGATGGACAAAGAAACCAATGAAACAGATTTAATTAATTAATTAACTTATTTATTTATTTTTGAGACAGAATTGTGCTCTTGTTGCCCAGGCTGGAGTGCAATGGTGCAATCTCGGCTCGCTGCAACCTCTGCCTCCCTGCAACCTCTGCCTCCCAGGCTCAAGTGATTCTCTTGCCTCAGCCTCCCTAATAGCTGGGATTACAGGCGCCCACCACCACCTCTGGCTAATTTTTTGTATTTTTAGTAGAGAAGGGGTTTCGCCATGTTGACCAGGTTGGTCTCCAACTCCTGACTTCAGGTGATCCACCCACCTTGGCCTCCCAAAGTGCTGGGATTACAGACATGAGCCATCACTCCCAGCTGACACAGATTGATTTATAAGATTGGTTTCTGGAAATGAGATTCCGGAAATAAATCCTTATATTTATGGTCTTTTGATTTTTTGACTTTTAATAATAGTGCCAAGGCAGTTTAGTAGGGAGAGGATATTATTTTAACAAATAATGCTGGACAAGTGGATATTTACATGCCAAAGAAATGTGTTTAGACCCTTACCACATACCATACACACAATTAACTACAAAGTAATTATACTAAAATATAAGAGATAAACACTAAAACTTAGAGAAAAAAATAGAAGAAACTCTTAATGATCTTTGGATGGGTAAAGAGCACTTAATGTGACACAAAATAACAACCTGGTAAATTAAAGTTTATACAAATTTTAAAAGTTTGTGCCTTAAAAGACACCTTTACCAAAAAGGTAAGCACCAAAAGGTCTTGTGTTTTCTACCGAAAAGAAAAGACAAGCACATACTTGAAGAAAATATCTGCAAATCATATATCTGGTGAATGTATTCAGAATATATAAAAGTTCTCACAAAGTAAAATTAAGACAATTCTATTTAATGTTTTACTGAAGAAGGTATGCAAATGGATAATAAGCATATGAAAAGATGCTCACCATCATTAGTCATTAAGAAAATGCAAATTAAAATCACAATGAGATACTACTACACCCCTTCTAAAAAGGCTGTAATAAAAAAATTCAACACCAAGTGTTGGTGAGGATGTGGAAATCTGAACTCTTACATGTTGTTGGTGTGAATGTAAAATGTTTTAGCCACTTAGGAAAACAACCTTGCAGTTCATCAAAAGTTAAACACAAAATTTCCATATGGCCCAGCAATTCTACTCCTAGGTATATCTCTAAGAGAAATAAAAATGTTTGTCCACATAAACACTTGCACACAGATCGTGATAGCCATATTGTTAATAATAGCCCCAAAGTAGACACAATCATAATGTACCACAACTGATTTATCGATAAATACATGTGGTACATCCATACAGTGACATATTATTCAGCAATAAAAAAGGAACAAACTACTGATACATGTGATAAACAATGCACTTCAAAAACATTTTGCTGGGGAAAGGACACCCTTTTCAACAAATGGTGCTGGGATAATTGGCTAGCCACATAGGGGAATGAAACTGGATCCTCATCTCTTACCTTATACAAAAATCAACTCAAGATGGTTTAAGGACTTAAATCTAAGACTTGGAACTACAAAAATTCTAGAAGATAACATTGGAAAAACCCTTGTAGACCTTGGCTGAGGCAAGGATTTCATGACCAAGGACCCAAAAGCAAATGAAATAACAACAGATAAGCAGCTGGGACTTAATTAAACTAAAGAGCTTTTGCACGGCAAAAGAAACAGTCAGCAGAGTAAACAGACAACCCACAGAGTGGGAGAAAATCTTCACAATCTATACATCTAACCAAGAACTATATCCATAATCTACAACGAACTCAAATCAGCAAGAAAAAACAAACAATCCCATCAAAAAGTGGGCTAAGGACATGAATAGACAATTCTGAAAAGAAGATATACAAATGGCCAACAAACATATGAAAAAATGCTCATCACTAATGATCGGGGAAAGGCAAATCAAAATCACAATGCAATACCACCTTACTCCTGCAAGAATGGCCATAATCAAAAAATCAAAAACCAGTAGATGTTGGTATGGATGCGGCGATCAGGGAACACTTCTACACTGCTGGTGGGAATGTAAACTAGTACAGCCACTAGGGAAAACAGTGTGGAAATTCCTTAAAGAGCTAAAAGTAGAACTACCATTTGATCCAGCAATCCCACTACTGGCTATCTACAAAAAAGATACTTGCACATGCATGTTTATATCTGCAAAATTCGCAATTGCAAAATTGTGGAACCAACCCAAATGCCCATCAATCAATGAGTGGATAAAGAAACTGTGAGATATAGATATATATATATGAGAGAGATATATATGTGTGTGTGTGCGTGTGTGTGCATATGATGTAATACTACTCAGCCATAAAAAGGAATGGGTTAATGGCATTCGCAGTGACCTGGATGAGGTTGGAGACTATTATTCTAAGTGAAGTAACTCAGGAATGGAAGAGCAAACATTGTATGTTCTCACTGATATGTAGGAGCTAAGCTATGAGGACGCAAAGATGTAAGAATGATACAATGGACTTTGGGGGCTTGGGTGGAAGGGTGGGAGGGTGCGAAGGATACAAGACTGCAAATAGGGTGCAGTGTATTACTTGGGTGATGGGTGCACCAAAATCTCACAAATCACCACTAAAAAACTTACTCATGTAACCAAACACCATCTGTGCCCCAATAACCTATGGAAAAATAAAAAATTAAAAAATAAAAAGATAAAAGAAAAAAAGAGTTAAAGTTTTACATAATTTCATCATTGTAAAAAAAAAAAACATTTTGCTAAGTGCAGAAAAGCCTGATACAAAGAATGCTTATAGCATGACTCCACTTATACAAAAATCTCCAGAAAATGCAAAGTGGTAGTAGCCTGGGGCTGTGGTGGGATGGCAGGGAAAGAAGGTCTTAACTGCAGACAGGCACAAGAGAACTTAATAGGTGTGGTGGATGTTCTAAAACTGTATTATGATTATGGCTGCATCATTTTATAAATTTACTAAATGTCATTGAATTGTACACTTATAATGGGGAAATTTTATGGTATGTAAATGAAACCTCAGCCAAACTATGTTTTTGAAAAGAGAATTAAAAGCTGGAAAATGTGACCCAGCAAAACACCCAGAACATTTCCTAAGAATATCTTTGGCTTGCTGCAAGATTTGTTTAACCAAGTGGGAGTCTACCATTTGTGTTATTGTTTCTAGTGTAGAAAAGCAGAAAGGTTGAATCTCTATGAAAGATGTGTTATCATAGGATATGGTGGTAATGTTGGGAAGGTGTGGGGAAAGGTGGGAAAATGGGATGGAAAGATAGGAACCTCATCAGGAGGAGCTGAATTTCCATAAGAGAGGTGAATATATGGTCCAAATTCTTGGAATGTTGCAAAGGTATCAAAGGCAAATTGGTAAAGTATTGAATTATTAGAGGATGAAGAAAGCAGGAAACTTGTAACGTGTTTAACAAAGATTTCTATTTAAAGAAATTATAGAGCAATTTATTTGGTAACTGAAATGGGTAAAATGAAATGGAAACTAAGGCCTTCATATAAGTACTTTACTGGCTATGGTTAGACAAAACTTTGATCAGCATTTACTGTTGAATAGAAAAATTTCAAGAAATGCTTCTGTGCAATTAAAAAATATAATATCAATCACACAAATGTGCCTCAATAGAATTTGAAATCAGACTCTCACTGTTAGATGAAGTTACGAATTTTCTGTCTCATCCTTTTCCTTGTTACAACTTTTGTTAAAGGGGTAAATATGTGATTGCATTTAAATACCACTGTTTTTAAGGAAGGACACTATGAGTGAGTTATAACTAAATTGGAAAAGGGATTATCTTCCTCATACCATTTAATTGTATTTTAATAGTTTTCAATTGAATAATTAAAATAGGATTTAATTACTAAAATTGATATTTTGTTATCAGGCCTGTTTATTATCTGATTAATTCTATAAAGAGTTTGACAGATCAAATTATAACAGAAATGACACCATAAATAAATAAATCACTTAAATATCTTGTTCTAATATTTCATTTAACATTTAAAGCACATTAAAACAAGAGATTGAATCACTGGAAATTCAATATATCTTTAATCTAATAAAAGCATACATCAAAAACCCTCTTTCTTTTTTGAAAATTGCTTCATTTTAAGAAGGGCAGAAGTTACTAATCTGACAATCATCTATGAATAGTGATACCACAATTGTCATCAGTACAAGTGATTTTGTATTTTACTATTCATTATGTGACTTTCTTGCAGACTACTACTATTTAATTAAACATATGATTTGCTCTTGAAAATTAGCAAATAGACTTTCTCTGGATGTTTTAGATATTTTAAAACCATGCATATTTAACAAGTTACAATAATTTTATTTGCAGAAGGATAACAGAAAGAAATCTTCCTATATGCAGGTAATGTTGAGTTACTGTGGTTAATGGTATTTTAAACTGGCATTAGTAAACTACAAGAACATCTTGTGAGACTGTAAAAGAAATGAGAAAGATCTGTTTCAAGTCTGGAAAACATGCAGTAATATAATAATGTGTAACATAAACAGAATGTTAGACAACAATAGAAGATTATAAAAAGCAAACAAATGTGATGAATAAGTATAAACTCATTTCATACAACTGGCCTATCCTTACCTTTTAATAACAGTCTCTTTCTTTATAGCACCTCCAAAGTTTTAGGTAAGTTGTGGGAATACCAACTTCAAAATAGGTACATCATTTCACTAATTAAACATTTAGAGTTAAAGTAAAAATAACCAGACATGGTCTTACTAGAGGATGGCATAAAAAGGGATATAGAATAGTGAAGAAAAATTCGTAGTAATAAAACATGGAAAAAATTCTAAAACATAGTGCGTCATACAACTGTATATTTATGAATTACAAATTTCCTATCAGCATCTATATATGAAGATCAATTATTTGAACATAAAAGAACATAAAATAAAAATAGAAAGGAATAATAATTCAAGTAGTAAGTAAACTGGGTGGTAAGAAAATGACTATAATTGATTTTTTTTGGGGAAATGTCAAATTATTCATCTGAATTGAGTCCATGATATATAGCAGTCTGTGTTCTGACTTCTGGTTATAGGATCTTTAGTTAAGAAAGTCCTAATATCTGGTTAAAAATAAGCACCAGAAATAGCAGTGAACAGAGTTATTCAGAAAATAATAACTACAGACGACCAAAATTCACAATAAAAGTATGTAGATGAAAGTGTAATCTGGGGACCATCTAGCTGGTAGCTGACAAGCTGTGTTTCAAGGTATTATCCTCAAAAACAAATGGTAGCTAACAGAGAGTGTTTCTGTAAAAGAGAAATGTTATTCAACATTTGGAAGTAAAAAAGCAGCAATGTGGCCAGAAGCTGTGGCTCAGGCCTGTAATCCTAGCACTCTGGAAGGCGGAGTCCGGTGAATCACTTGTGGTCAGGAGTTTGAGACCAGTCTGGCCAACATGCAGAAACTCCATCTCTTAAAAAAAAAAAAAAAAAAAAAAAAATTGATAATGTAATCCACAATTCCACCATTATAAATAAGGTTAATTTTAAACAATAAAATATTACTAAGAAACTGTGGTGAAATCATAAAAAGTGCATTCCAAAAGGAAGTTTTTGCCTATACTTGAGCTTTTTTATTTATTGTAATATTTTAAAAAATCAAGAATATAAGCTATTTACCAAATGCTTCCCAACATGTATTAATATAACTCTATTTATCTTCTTTAATGGATTGTTTTAAGAAATAATATTAATAGATATTCTAATATTGGACCATCCTTGCATGAGGTTCTTGCAATTGGACCTCTGAGCTAATCCTACTTGTTCATAATGTATTTCATAATTTTCTTCAGGATATCTTTGCTAGTGTTTATTGAGACATTTTAGGTCTGTAATAATTCATTTCATCAATGTTTTATTTTTACTTTACAAGGTGTGTTACACATATGTTTATTATTATTATTTTTGCCTATTTAACGTGAAAATAGCTAAGGGAAGTTTATTATGCCTCTCACATCTAATGTGTTTCTGTCCATTTGTTTCGTATATTTAAAAAAATCTATTTTGATATAATAGTATTCAGTTCATAAAGATTCATGACAGTTCTATCTTCATTGTGGAGCTTCACTGCATCTAGAATGCTGCTATTTCTTATCAAAATTAAAATTTCATAAAGCCCTTAAACCTTTTCTCTCACACGCTACAATATAAGCACGAGCACATCCTTCTTAATTTATTCCTGCACATTTTGTGGAACCAAATGTAAGATGTCACATGCTTCCTGTTCCATTCTTTTTGTACTGGACCCTTCAGGGTAAGCAGAGACTTTTTATTCCTCTCATCAGTTATTTGTATTCTCTTCTTTCTCCTCTGCCTAGGATGAAGAGATAAGGACTTCTTAACATGAAGTATGAAAAAACGTGTTACGTAAATTAAATAATTAATTGTGAATATTCACAAAGGATGTGGCAAGTTGTATAGACCATCACCAGAGCATTTTTAGAGATGAAAGTATAAGTATGAACATCTTCAACTTCAATCTGGAAATTCTTCCTTGGAAAGATATTGTTGCCGTGAGGTACATTTATGCATTTAAGGCTGTAAAAAGCACTTCAGTGTATGTTAAAAATACAGCTTTATTTTATGCTGCAGTATTGGATTCTGTATTTCTGAGCTGGGCTAGCCAAGCGTGGACTTTGTTTACCATGGATTTGAAAGCACTCTTTACATAAGCACATGCAACATGTCTAGATTGTAGATCGGGAGTGGGTTGCCCTAGTTTATAGAGATCTCATTTATCTGTTTACGATTTTTGATTAAAACTTATGAGTTGCCCAGTCAACTTCCTTAATAGCCAAATGAGGAAGGAGTCCAAGTCATTTAAGACAGAATAGCACTAGGGGGAGCAGACATAGATGTAACCTCTCTATGCTTTCTAACTAAACAAGATACGGGTATTTAAGGAAGTTAACGCCACCCAACTTGGTAGAAGATTATGTTTGTCATAGGAGATTGAAAGAACACAATATGCATATTTTGGCACATTTCTAAATCCAACTTACACGTAAAATTCTGTATACATTTAGATTCCAACTTTGTTTATGGTTAGAATATAAGAATTATGAAATTTAAAAATAAGATTTTAAAACTCAGGAAACTGCTACACTATTGACCACAATGCTTTATCAGATTCTGACCAAGAGTTAACCTCCGATTTTGGCTTATATCAGAGCTGTAAATCCTTATATTTCCTCCTGCCTACAACAGACATGCTGGGTAATTTGTTATCCTTTCATAAATTTTATCTTTTTTCTTCATCTTGGTGATGCAAGTTGCATGTCTATTTAGCATAATAAGCATATTCTGTGAAAGAATGAAAACAATAATGCATTATTTTTCATCACTGCAAACTTTATGCATTTCTTAAAGAAAGAAAGGCAGAAAAATCCAGACTGTAATATGCACAGGGTTTATTATTATTTTGTCTAACAATTTTCTATGAACGTTTTCAAATAGAAAAGTTGAAAGACTTTTACTGCAAATGCCCAGACATTTACCACTTAGATCCTACAAATTAATATTCTACTATATTTGCCTTATTATGTATGTTTATCTATCCATTCTTCTAATCACCCATCAGTCTCTCTTATTTTTAAAATGCATTTCAAAGAAAGCTGCAGGTATTAATATAGCTCAATCCTAAAACCTTCAACAAACTTATAATTCATTCAATTTTGATATTTGTTCATCGTATTATTTTTGGAAAGATAAAATTTATACAGAAAGAATTTGAAATATCTTAAGTGTATATTCTGAGTCTTGGCAAATTTGTACTCCTGTGAAACCCAAAATTCTATCCAGATATAAGACGTTACCTTTGTATTGTATCCTCGGGCTGCCTTTTTACTACAGCCTGGGTGACTTACAACAGAAATGTATTATCTCACAGTTCTGGAGGCTACAAGTCTGAAATCACGGTGTGGGTGGGGCCACGCTTCCTCTGAAGACTCCAGGGAGGAATCCTTCCTTATCTCTTCCTAGCTTCTGTTTCCCTGGTTTGCAGCTGCATCACTCCATCTCTGCCTCTGTCTTTCCGTGGCCTTCTTCTCTGTGTGTCTCTTTTCTTGTAAAGGACACAAGTTAGTGGATCTAGTATCCACCCAAATCCAGTATGACCTCATCTTAACTTGATTACATCTGCAAAGATTCTATTTCCAGATAAGGTCACACTTATAGGTACCAGGGTTTAGACTTCAACATGTCTTTTTGAGCAACATAATTCAACCTACAGCAACTGTCACAGCCCAGAAAATTCCCTCCTGCCCATTTCCAGTCACTCACTGCCCCCTTTCACTCTGAGGCAACCACTGTTTTGACTTTTTTCCCTTCTTATCATAGATAAATTTATCCTGGCCTAGAACATTAGTTAAATCAAATCAAATAGAGTGCACACTTTTGTTTTTATAGCAAAGGCTTGAAAGTACATTCATTTTTTTTCATTTTTCAGTTGGGATTCTTTTTTTTTAAAATTTATTTATTATTATTATACTTTAAGTTGTAGGGTACATGTGCATAACGTGCAGGTTTGTTACATATGTATACTTGTGCCATGTTGGTGTGCTGCACCCATCAACTCGTCATTTACATCATGTATAACTCCCAATGCAATCCCTTCCCCCTCCCCCCTCCCCATGATAGGCCCCGGTGTGTGATGTTCCCCTTCCTGAGTCCAAGTGATCTCATTGTTCAGTTCCCACCTATGAGTGAGAACATGCGGTGTTTGGTTTTCTGTTCTTGTGATAGTTTGCTAAGAATGATGGTTTCCAGCTGCATCCATGTCCCTACAAAGGACACAAACTCATCCTTTTTGATGGCTGCATAGTATTCCATGGTGTATATGTGCCACATTTTCTTAATCCAGTCTGTCACTGATGGACATTTGGGTTGATTATAACACAACAAACTCTGGCTAAGTTAACTACAAAAGGAATTTATTCAAAGAAAATCAGTTATCTCACAGAATAGATGGATTGGAGCAGCAGAGTTAGGAAATGGATAGGGACCAGGGCAGTTCTGGAATTTAAGTAGTAGAAAATATTCAATCAGATGATAAGGATACAGCCATAAGGAAAAATAAGCTTTCCTTTTTTTTTCTTTTTTCACTCTTTCTTTCTTCACGTTCTTTCTTTTTTTCACTCTTGATTCCATATGAAGCTTAAGATTTAAAGTTCCCAGAAATTAAAGAGTCTGATTGGCATGGCTTGAATTACATGACTCCCCCTTGACTACAAGGGAGTGTATAAATCAGTATTCTTGGTTACAAAACAAAACTCCTCTAGGTAGTTCAAGCAGAAAAGAAATTTAATAGAGGAAGTTAATATCTTACAGAATCTCTAGAATGGCCAGAGCCTCAGGTTTGAAGGCTTAAGAGCCAGGAGCTCTGAGCTAACTACACCAGCACTGTTCTAAGGAAGATGCCAACGCTGCTGAGACTTGGAGAAATCATGGAACCACTTATACCAGATGCTGGGTGTCAGACAACTAGCACTTGCTGTCTCTAAAAGCCAGGAACCCCTGCTTCCCCTCCAAAAAAGGATTCTATGTGCCACTTCCTTATCACATTGTTCTCAATCAAATCAAACTCTCATGAAGGTCAATCAAATGATGATGCATAAATAGGAAGTTTATGCTTCAGCGCAAGGAGGCCTGAGACAATAAGTTCTGGCGGCTCTCCCGAGGAGACTGCTCTAGCCCAGGAATTATCACCAAGATTAAAGTTATTCAAAAGATGCTAGATGACCGCTAGACACATCTCTCTGCATCACATAAGGGTATGGGACCTTGTCAAATCACCAAAGACACAATGATGGGAAATTCATAATTATCAAAAGGAATCTAGGGCTCTGTTACAAAAAGGAGAACAAGTGCTCAGTTGGCCAAAAAATAACAAATATGGACTGTATAGGATATTACCATTTGATATAATGTCAGAGTTTTTCTAGTCCAGCTTCATTCCATATGAATGGATGTTTGTCTAATTGTTAATTTTCTGATGCTCAAGGAATCCTTGGGAATAATGCAATTTATGGATCCCCTCTTAAGAAAAGTACACATACCCTAACAGGTGTTTTTGTTTATTTTGAAAAAATGAAAATGCCTGTTTATTGGTGAATCCAAAGACCCGATATTCTCACATTCTCTGAATTTAAAGGCCAAGCAATTTGAACATCTGGTACTTTCTTACTGGTTTTCTGACATTCTTAAACTCTATATAGGTTAATGCTGTTGTCTTTAATACACACTTTGGCATAGTTTACCTAATTTTTTTAGGCATTTAAAAATATTAAATTAAATAAATAAATAAAGAATTAAATAATAAATACAAATTAAATATATGGCTTGAGCCCATGTTTCCTTTATTTTGACCCATTTTTTCTTTAAAATTCAGTGTGAGATTTTTAATAAAATCCTACGAAGCTGGTTCCTTCTATGTATTAAGAATGATAGTTAACCTTTATTGAGAGCACTGTTCCAAACAGGAGAAGGGTAGCCAGGCCATCCCTTAAATGAGTAATTCCTATATAGCCTCACTGCTGGAGAAATCACAAAAGAATGAAAGTTACTATTTTTCCCTTCCTTTTTTTCACTCGACTTGAGTATAGGAGAGAGGGGGGAGTGTGGTAGAGGGGTTTTAACATCCTTCCTGTTTGAGGGATGAAGAAGCAGAAATTGGCCAAGTACCCAAAATTTGAGTTCCCCTAGGTTTTCATTTGCAAGAGTAGTGTAAGAGGAGAGGTTTCTCCAGTGATTCTGCTGGTCCTTCTCGGGGAGGGAAGGAAGGTCCAGATAGGGGAAAATAGAGATGATCGAGAAAGGTGGTTTTCATAAAGGGCCAGGTCCTGTGCACAATTCTAATGAAGCTGGATACATATCCTAGAGAGAGGGGACGCTGAGAACTGATGTCTGAGAGGTTGGGGCAAGGTGTCTACTCCTCTTGTCATAAGGAGAACAGAAGCACCAGTTTTGGCCAGGACATCTCATTGGTGGTATTGAGTGGACTACCTAAAAGTTTCTTCTATTTTTTGACACCTTTTATGTTTAGAACTTTCACATGTCCTGTGATGGGGAAAGAAACAGTGCTATCTTGGAGCCAGCCATACTGGCTCAGGAGAACCCACATTAAATTTTCAGGAATTTTGTGAGCCAGTTGTTATACACAGCCATTATTAAAAATTATATAAATTTACAATGAAATAGGTTATATTAACTACAAAATCAATAGATACATAAAACTCATCACTTCCTAAGTACTATACTACATTTTACTGCTACCTGTGTTCTTGGTGTGATTTACTATATCTGAATGGTGGTAACACTATAATGGGGTGCTACTGAACATGTTTTGGCAACTCCATGTGCAGTGAGGTCACTTTGGTGGCTTGATATCAGCTTCAGTGGGAGTATTTAGACCAAAATATTGACAAATCGTATATATCAGGATTTGATTTATTGTTCTAGATAAGGAGTCAGCAAACTATGGAACACAGGCCAGATGCAGCCCACTACCAGTTCTTCTTTCCCTCTAATTTTCTTTCTTGTGGAAAAATGCACATAACATAAAATTGACTATCTTAACCATTATTAAATGTATAGTTCAGTGGTCTTAAGTACACTCATATTGTAGTGTAATCATCACCATTCCTCATCTCTAGAACTTCTTTCATCTTGCAAAACTGAAAGTCTACACTCATTAAATAGTAACTCCCACTTCCCTTACTCCATCCCCTCCAAAACATCATTCTACTTTCTGTCTCTATGATTTTGACCACTTTAAGTGCCTCATGTAAGTAGAATTATACAATATTTGTCTTTTTGTGACTGGATTATTTCACTTAGCGTAATATCCTCAAGTTTCCTCTATGTTGCAGCATATGTCAGAATTTCTGTCCTTTTTAAGGCTGAATAGTATTCGATTGCATGCCTATAACATTTTGCTTATTTATTCATGTTTTGATAAACCTTTGGGTTGCTTCCACATTTTGACTATTGTGAATAATGCTGCTATAAAAATGGGTGTACAAATATCTCTTTGAGACCCTGCTTTCAATTCTTTTGGATATAAACCCAGAAAAAAGTTGCTTAATCATCTGTAATTTTATGTTCAATTTTTTGAGAAACTGCCATACTGTTTTTCATTATACAGTGGCTGTACCATTTTACATTTCCATCAGCAGTACAGAATGGTTCCCAATCTCTCCATGTGCCCACAACACTTGTTATTTTGTGGTTTTGTGTGTGTGTGTGTGTGTGTGTGTGTGTGTGTTTATTTATAATAGCTATCCTAATGGATGTGAGGTGGTATCTCATTGTAGTTTTGACTTGCATTTCCCTAATAATCAATGATATTAGGCATCTTTTCATGTGCTTATTGGCCACTTTTGTTTTTACTTTGGAGAAATATCTATTTAATTCCTTGGCCTATTTTCGAATTGCATTATTTGTTGCTTTCTTGTTGAGTTTTAAGAATTATCTATATATTCTGGATATCTATCTCTTATCAGATATTTGATTTGCAAATATTTTCTCCTATTCTGTGTGTTGTCTTCTTACTCTGTTGATAATATCTTTTGATGCACAAAATTTTAAAATTTTTATGAAATCCAATTTGTATTTTTCTTCTCTTGTCTGTGCCTTTAGTGTCATATCTAAGAAATAACTGCCAAATTCAAGGTCATGAAGTGTTTGCTCTACATTTTCTTATAAGTTATAACAAAAAACAAGGATATCACCTCTTTAAGTCAAGGACAAGGATGCAAGAAGAATCATGGAATGAAAGAAAATCTAAAATGGGAATTAACATATATTCCATTGATGGAATAATTCCAATAAAATTGTCTTGACACTGGATAGCTGCCTGGACCTCTCTGAGTGTTGCACACACTGAGGATTGTTGTAGGCTGAATAATGCCTTCCAACAATATCAAGTCCTGATACCTGGAACTTGTGAATGTTTCCTTACATAGAAAAGGAGTCTTTTCAGATGTGATTAACTTAAGACTGTTCAGCTGAGGAGATTATCCTGGATTATTTTGGTGGGTCCTAAATGCAATCACAAGTGTCCTTATAAGAGAGGCAGAGAGAGATTTGACACAGAGAGGAAAAGACAATGTGACCATGGAGCCAGAGATTGGAGTGATGCAGCCACAAGCCAAAGAATGCTAGCAGTCACCAGAAGCAGAAAAAACAAAGGATGAATCTTCCCCTAGAGACTTTGGAGGGGATGTGACCCTGCCAACATCTCAATGTCAGCCAAATGAAACTGATTTCAGACATCTGGCCTCCAGAGCTGTGAGAGAATAAATTGCTGTTGTTTGAAGGCACCGAGTTCATAGTGAGTTGTTATAGCAGCCCTATGAAGCCAATGCAGAGCTCAACATTTGCATTTGCATCAGGAATATTTGAAGGTCAGCAGTGGCCATTGGCAGAAAGCCTGATGAGGCTCCTCATGAATCATTGTAGATTCTTATCTCAAGTTGTCTCTCCATTCAGGAAAAGGAGGAAACAGAAAGCATCACCAGATCCTACTCAATGGGCATTTATAATGTACTCACTATCCTTTAGGAATGAATCTGTAATCCCACCGTGGCACTTCCAATGGGGCCATCTTATTGTGTTGAGCATGAATTAGAAAACTATAGCCATGGGCCAAATATGGCTGGTTGCCTGTTTTGTATGGCCAGTGAGCTAGGAATGATTTTTACATTTAAAGGGCTGTAAAAAAATTAACCAAACTAAAGAAAACAAAAATAAATAATATGTGACAGACTGTATGTGGCCTGCAAAGCTTAAAATATTTACTCTGACTCTTTACAAAAAATGTTTGCTGATTCCTGATGCACAGCCATCTGCGAAGCAGGCTCCTTTTAAAAAAAATCCTGACTAAACTGATTAGAAAGTACTTTGAGCTTCATTAGATTAACTAGGTCCTAAGGGCTGAGAGGCAGAAATTTGCTCTATAGGTTGAACTATCCAGAAATCTTAATTTTACTCTGATATCCAAAGTGATAGGAAGCCTCTAAAGTGGCTTCTAATACTCTCTCACTTCCAGTATTCACTCTTTCCCTTAAGGAATTCCCTTCCCTTGGTTTTGGGGGCTGGACCTAATAACTCACTTTGTAGTAAAACAAAAAAGCAAACAAATAAACAAAACCAGAGAGAAAGGTAGCTCAAGTGATGGGATATTACTTCCAAAGTTAGGACACAAAAGAAATTCTGGGTAAAGAAAGCTACCATGTTATGAATAGCAACATATAGAAGCACATATGGCCAATATGTGGCCAATAGCCAGCGAGCTTGAAAGACAATCTTCTGAGGCTTGCAGACAGCCTCATGAATGAGCTTTTAAGAAAATCCTCCCCAGGTTGAACTTTGCAGCCCCACCAAACACCTTGATTGCCCCCTTATGAGAGACCCTAAACAAAAGGACCCAAGGAAGAGGTTCCTGGATTTCTGACTCACAGAAACAATAAGATAACACATTTTTATTGTTCTAAGTTCTTAAGTTTGGGGCTAATTTGTTATGCAGCAGTACATAACTAATAGATTATATCGAAGATAGAAGTCTTTGAGGTCATTTGCTCAAAGGAACCCAAATTTATTGTATGTTGCTTCTGAACTTCAAAGAGACTACCCAATATTCTGTTTCTTTCTTAGAAGAAGGAAGTGCAAAGAAGAGCAAAATTTCCTTCATTGTGTGAGGATATTACAACATACCCAGACACTGGGCCCACTGGAATTGCATTGAGTTGACAAGCCTTTTTCATTTTTGTAAAACAATTTCTTATGTTCTAGCAATATGCATCTTACCAAAACATCTACAGAACCTGTTGCTTCTGGCTGCAGGTCTTGGCTACATGCTGTCACTAACATGGTGGATAAATACGTTGTTGTATATGATTGAGACATGGTTGAAATGAAATGCCTGCAACCTAAACAGTAGCAGTTTGCCAAAAAATTGACATAACCTTGTAGCAAGGTGATGAAGTCCTGCTAATGCTTCCAGGTGAATGCAAATGAATTCTGTTTGTTTGTTTGTTTATTGGGGTAGAGAAAGAAAATCATCAGCTAAACCAGTTGCTGCATTTTTGTGTGCTGGGAGTCATATTGGTTTATTCCAAGAAATACATTAAACCTGGAACAGTAGCTACTATTGTTCTCTCAAGTGATTAATATTATGATAAATGATTCTCATTTTCAAGATTCATCTTTCTTTTTGATTGAAAATAAATTACATTTATAATGATGTATATTGTTATATATATACAGATGTATATATTTGTATTGTTATAACCACTGTACTATAGCCTATTGAAAGAAAATGCCTGGTCAATGCACACATATTTATAGGTTTGGCCTGATATGAATGGAACAGGGATTTAACATGCTCAGTATTTTCACTTTTAGAAATACATCTTGTGCTGGGCATGGTGGCTCAAGTCTGTAATCCCAATGCTTTGGGAGGTTGAGGCATGAGGATAGCTTGAGCTCAGGAGTTTGAGACCAGCCTGGACAACATAATAAGACCTTATTATTATACAAAAGTTACAAAAACATTAGCCTGGCATGGTGGTCTGCAACTGTGGGCCCACCTACTCTGGAGGCTGAGGTGGGAGGATTGCTTGAGCCCAGGAGGTCGAGGCTGCAGTGACCGTGATCATGCCAGATGTAATGGTCTTACTCTGGATGACAGAGTAAGACCCTGTCTCAAAGAGAAAATAAAAAAGAAATATATCCTATGAAAACTAGTTGCAAATACAGATACATTACCCATATATAAAGATCCTCAGCTATTCATAAGAGTGACATAATGGAAACAACTTGTAGCTCTAACAATTGGGAATTAATTATAGAATAACCATGTGATGGAATAAATGCCATGGTGCCATCGAAAATAATATTTTTCTACAAAAAATTAGCTGGGCATGGTGAGGTTGCAGTGGGCCGAGATTATGTCACTGCATTCCAGCCAGGGTGATAGAGTGAGACTCTGTATCAAAAATAAATAAATAAATAAATAAGACCAGGTGTGGCGGCTCACACCTGTAATCCCAGCACTTTGGGAGGCCGTGGCGGGTGGATCACAAGGTCAGGAGATCGAGACCATCCTGGCTAACATTGTGAAACCCGGTCTCTACTAAAAATACAAAAAAATTAGCTGGGCGTGGTGGCAGGCGCCTGTAGTCGCAGCTACTTGGGAGGTTGAGGCAGCAGAATGGAGGCAGAACCCAGGAGGTGGAGCTTGCAGTGAGCCGAGATGGCGCCACTGCACTCCAGCCTGGGTGATAGAGCCACACTCCGTCTCAAAAAAAAAAAAAAAAAAGGAAAAGAAACAAAGGCAAGAATATTTTCCAGGATGATGTCATTTTAGCCCCCAAAATGAGATAATATACAAGTCAAAAATTATTATATACAACCTAGAATGTTATTTACAAATATATAAAACACATTTTACATATTTGTTATAAAAGAAATTACCTTTTAATAAAGAAAAGAATATATTATCAAATTAAAAACTGAAGATGTAAAGAGCAGGCAGCATCTACTGTGATATACTAATGGTTTGAGTGGCCTCGTGTGGCTAGAATTAAGGGTTATCTTTGAAATAGTGGGAGATATGTACGAGCTGGTGGTGAGGCCAGATTATAGCTAAGCCCACCATGATCATCACGTATTCCAGTCTTTAAAAGCACTGTTGTTTTCCATCTGTATATTTGTTCATTTCTTCTTAAATTTTAGACCTAGCTACTGTGACACTTAAAAAGAATATTGTAGGTAATTTAATTTATTCACATGTAAAACAGGAAGCATTCCTACATATTTGACTTAAATAATATTCACAGAGTGAGACTATTTGTGTCTCCTAAGAAATGTTTTGAGAAGAGATTCTGTATGTGATTTGCTGTCCTTCATGGTCAATAGAAAAGGATGCAACAGGTCTGGGTTTGTGTTCTACTGCTACTTTTAATTAGACGCATAGAATGTCAGATTTCTTAATGTCTCACATTGACAGTTTTTAAAATAAATCTTATGAATTTATGAATATCTGTTACAATTTTGAAAGGCCAAATGGGATTGTATATGGAAAATGTCTTATGAGCTCCTGTCATATGTATGTTATGAAATAACGTTGACGTTACAAATAATAAAATTCTTTTCTAAAATCCAGTTTCTTGACTACATTTGGGTTTCTAGTAACCACAGAGTATCTAGGTGATACTGAAATCATTTTTAATTTTCTTTTTTCATCAGTATGTTCATTCATCATCCCGTTGTTGATCAATCATTCAATGTTTCATTTATTCATTAAAATTATTTATGCGGTGCCTACAGAAGACAAGAGACAATAGTTCAATTTAGATAACTATTTAAAGATGTATTACAGAGAATTTCTGGAAAAAGATTAAGGGGGAGAGAAGAGGCCTGGATACCAGATTAGCTCAGCTGCTAAGTTGCTTTCTGATCTTAGTTTCTTAACTGTTTTCTAAAGCTGTTTCCTCAGTTAAAATGAGAGACAGTGTTAACCTAAATAATCTCTAAGACGCCTCTCATCTCTGATATTCTCTGAGCCTGCAGAGCAGTAGTCACCTGATTTCAGAAGTGCCTTTTCCCAAGTGGCTGCCACTTTACGCCCCTGTCCATAGCCATAGCCTAAGATGCTGGGAGGAGGCAATAGAGGGAGGCAGTGCTAAGCTCCACCAAGATTCAGAGCATATTTCTGGTGGAAAACATGTTGATGAAAGGTCAAAGAACAGGAGGAGATGAAAGAGAAGTAAGAAATGGAAAAGCAGACAGCTGAGAGTCTTGCTTCCTTAACCTTGAAGGGGAACATAAGGTCCTCATTTAAACAATCCTTCTTCTTTAATCACCCACACCCTGTTGAATCCAGCACTCCAAGCATGCCAGCACCCACCATGTAGTCAGCCTTCTGTGCTTCCCCACGCAGAATCTCTAACTTCCCACTCACAGCTGTTCCCCATCGTGCCTCCCATCCTTCAACACAAGCCCGTTTGCCGAAGGCAGGGTGCCTTAGATCAATGATTCTCTGAACACAGCATCCAACAGAATCATCTGTCAAGCTTGTTAAACATACTGATTCATGGGCCCAGTCCCCAGGTATTCTGAAGTGGTGAGTTTGGGGTGACGTCCTGGAAACAGAATGTTTGACACCTACCAGAGGACACTGAGGTAGCTGGCCCTTGAGCTATACTTTGAGAAATGCAACCTCAAATCAACTGCCCAGGAGTTCTTTGACTGCACAAGAAAACCCTCAGCTTTTCACAATGTGTTTGTAAAATCACTACTTGTGAGTCCTTTCCCTCAGTGGAAAGATGCTATTTCTATTTTTAAAATCTTCTATTTTTATTTTGCAACTCGTTCTATCCTAAAGTTTTACAAGCTGCTATATAAATGTAGTATTATATGCATGTCTATATATAGTTATACATATATAGAAATAATATACACCCTCCCTGAACATTCTATTTATAGTTTAGAAATGTAACATGTATCTATTTATACAAAAGTGTCTGCCTGTGCTCACATGTGCTACACATGAGAAATTTAAACTTAATAATATACTTTTATTGAAAATGTATTATATAGATAGAGCATTTTATCTGTGGTGTACACAAGTATATATTTATAGGAAGTTAATAGTTATTGTTTATTTGATGTATAATATCCATCACTTTCTAATTGATTGATGATACTTAATTAATAATCCACTGTGCTGCTAATGACTACAGGAAGGAAGAAACTATGGAAAGAAGAAAGGAAATAAAGAGCATGAAGTTCGTGTGCCAGGGACTTTGAGAGATTATATCTCATTGATCAAGTAAACCATTGTACTTAGCCTAGAAAAGCTCCTCCTTCAGCAGTAGAAAGTAAATATAATAATGCAAGCATTTATTTTGTAGAAGGATGCACACAGCATTACAGGAGAACAGAAGAAGATGAAATTATATTTTGGGTGGAAGGCCGGAAGCTTTTTGATGGCTTTACTAAAATGTGGCCTTTTTGTCTGATCTCTAAGGATGTACATGCCTGCATGCCAGGCACTATTACAAGTGCTAGAATCCAGGGATAAACAGTACCAAATCTGTGCCCCCGTGGAATTCCACCCTTGTAGGGGGAAAATAAGATAGGTGAGAGATAGCCTAACAACAACAATAACAAAACAATGATCCCATTTGTTGTAGGTAAAAGAGAGAATATAAACAAGGACTTGAGGCAGAGAAAAATATATATATTTTTAAGACTGTTGTCCAGGCTGGAGGGCAGTAGTGCTATCATAGCTCACTGCAGCCTCAGCCTCCTGGGTAGCTGGGACTATGGGTTGATGCCATCATATCTGGCTAAAGGATAATGATTTTGAGGGTCTAAAAGGTATTCAGTTTACTGGTAAACTAGGCAGGAGATAGATAAAGATGAGTCTTACAAATGAAGGTAAAGTTGTTTTGTTTTCTTTTTTAAATACCCTTAGAGTTAGTAGTAAGTCATTGACAGAGTTCATGTAGACAGGCACATGATCAGAGCAGTGGCACCTGAGATGATGGGGGCTTGGACAAAAACAGTAGCAATGGAAATGAAAAGAAGTGAGTGGATTCAAAACAGTGGATTTTAAAGAATGGTTGGTGATACTAAAATAAGGAAGAAAAATGGGGAGAAAAATTGAGATTTGATGCAATCCTATATTCGTGGTGATGTGGCAAACATTTGTCAAACTTCTTGGCTTCTCAGGATATTTTACCCACCTTTTCTATATATGGAAATCGGGAAGTTCATTCACAAAAATTTCAGTTCTTCTTCTGGGGACAGAATAGGGTTGCACTTTCCTGCCTTCTGTAGTTTTAGGCATGGTTATGTGATTTGCTTTGGCAAATAAATTGCAAGTGGAAGTAATGTATGTTATTTCTAGGTGGAAGTTTTAAGATCCCTTTCACAATTTACTATGCCCCCTTTTATTCTGCCTTGGTGATCACATTTTGAGATTGACACCTCTATCAGCCTACATTCCAGAATGTCCCAGATGCACTGAGCACCTTCCATCAGCTCCCTCTCCACTTGTTTTAGGACATTGAGATTTTCTGTTGTGGTTACTACAGCATAATTAAGACTATCTGATTGACATACAATGTTTAGGAAATTTCCATCTATTTAGGTTCGGACTTTTCCAGCTACAAGTTACAACTCTTCCCAGGTTTGCTTGCAGTAGAAGTATGTGAAGTATATCACATAGATGTTGACAGTCAAATGCTTCTGCTTGATATTTGCATCTGAAAGAGATCCTTGTGAAGAAAGTGATTATGTTGTGTCCATTAATGATAGGGGTGAGTATCGGCCTTGGTCCCAGCAGCAGTACCTGTGGCTGGTGGTGGATCCTGAGGTGCTGCTGCCCAGTGGTAGCTATGACAGATTAGTCCAAGTGGTAGTATGTTGCTTATTGCTGAATTTGAAGCTCTCATGCTGGGTACTCCACCTCTCACAGACGCCGTGAGCTACATTATATACTTAATACCGTCCTACTGAAGTAGCTACAGAAGGTTCTGTCTGCCACCATGAGCCCTTAGTAACAGAGATGCCTATAAAAACATTAATGGAAATGCTGAGTGGACAATTATATATACAAGTTTAGACTTTGGGTCATGAGATGTAAATTCTGGTTAGGTGTTTGATAAAATATTTCAGTGGTAAATTAAAATTTATAGAAACATGGGGTTAAACAAAAATAAGCTTTAAAAAATTGACTATTTCTAAAATTTCTTAGTATGTAAATGCATATTGTGATTTTTCCAGAACGTTGAGAGCTAGAATTCCTTGAAACAGAGTTTGGGTAATGGAGATATCCATATATTTTGTAAAGTTTTATGCTTTAAATTTATAGATTCTGAGAAATAAATAAATAAATCATTGCTTTAGTAGCAAATGATTTGCTGACTGGTCAATTTTACCATGAACCTTGTTGGTATATAGAAATATGTTAGAGAAAAACTCTATTAAACTGTGTATTTTCCCTTAGAGATAGATTCAGTCAACACCACTGAACACAGAGTTTTTATCATCTGTGCTAGACCCTGTATGAGGAACAAGCCTGTCTGAAATACGAGTTCTCCCATCAAAGACATTCTAAGTCTCTTAAGAAGGGTTAGACAGGATAAATGTAACATAAAGGAATGCTCATCTCCACAAGGCAGTTAGGTAAAGCCCATTGGGAGTTTTGAGTCAGGAGAGAGTCCTCACAGATGGAGGTCACCTTCAGTTAGATGACAGGATTTCTGATCACCCTCTCCTGCCTTGGCTAGCTCCATATAGCTTGTAAAGTGGGGAGTCTGTTTTAAAGTAACTTGGCTGTCTGCCCCGGTGGACATTCTCATTTCTCCATCAGCTTGTACAATAAACAAATATGCTTTATGTGCTGCTTTTGTGCGTATAGTATCTGTATGAAACATGGCCTTGGGCCTCTTGAAAATGCAATTATAAAATTTTATAGAGGATAATGGTTCCCAGAATGCTGCACCCCATCTTCTTCACTCAAAGAACTTTAATGCACCGTCTGCAGGTTTAGCAATAATTGACATCTCCTTGCAGAAATAGATCTAACCCCTGACTATTAATTATTTTAAAATACAGAAAAGAATTACTGTCTAAAAATCATATATTCATGCCAGTGGCAGCTTTGCAAAGAGGTGCCACGGTGAGGTTGAGAAAGAAGAGCAAGCTTCCACCAGGGGCATTTTTCTAACATTATGATTTCCTATCCAAGAAGATGGAGTGCCTCCCCCATTTAATCAGGTCTTATTTTCTGCCCTCGAATAGGGTTTTAAATTTTTCTCTAGAGAAGACTTAAAAATTCTTTATCAAAGTAACTCTTAGATGCTTTATAATTTCTGGTATTACTGCAAATTTTATCTTAATTTGTTCGCTGCTGATTATTACTACAGCAGAAATACGCTATTTTCCCCATTTATGTATTTCAAAATGTAGTAAAATGTACATAGCATAAAAGTGATTGTTTTAATCACTTTTAAGTGTAAGGTTTAGTGGCATTAGGTGTTTTTACATTGTTGGACAGTCATTGCCACTGTCCATATCCAGAACTTTTGTCATCTTGCAAAAATCTGGTTATGAACCCATAAAATAATAGCTCCCCATTCTGCTCTTCTTCCAGCCTATGACAACCACCATTTTACTTTCTGTCTCTATGAATTCAAGTACTCTAAGTACCTCATATGACCAGAATCATACAATATATGGCCTTATGTGACAGGTTTATTTTACTTAGCACAATGTTTTTAAGCTTCATAATGTTCTGCCATGTGTCAGAATTTCCTTACTTTTTAAATTGATTAATAGTCCATTGTAGGTATACGTTTGTTTAGCCATTCATCCACTGATGATCATTTGAATTACTTCCACCTTTTGGCTTTTGGGAATAAGACTGCTATGTACATGGCTATACAAATATCTGTTTGTGTCTCTGATTCAGATTCCTTTGGATGTGTACCCCAAAGTGGAATTTGCTGCATCATATGCTAATTATATTTTTGATATTTTGAGAAATTGCTATGCCGTTTTCTGCAGTGGCTATATTGTTTTACATTGCCACCAGCAGTGGACAATTGTTTTTGGATTCTCCACATCCTCACCAACACTTATTTTCCCTCCTTCCCTCCCTCCCTCCCTCCCTCCCTCCCTTCCTTCCTTCCTTCCAATAATACATATCCTAGTTGGTGTGAAGTATCACATTGTGGTGTCGATGCATTTTCCGAATAATTAATGATGCTGAGCATCTTTTCATGTGCTTACTGAGAAACCATATCTTTGGAGAAATGACTATTCAAGTTATTTGTCTATTACGGAATCAATGGTTTTTTTTAATTGTTGTAGTTTTTGAGTATCTCTATTCTGCACATGAATCTCTTTTCTGATATGTGACTTGAAAAATTTTTCCCGATTTTGTGGGTTGCCTTTTTACTTTTTTGATAGCGTCCTTCGATGTACAAAATAGTTAATTTTTTTGAAGTCCACTTGATTTTTTGTTTTGTTGCCTATGCCTTTGAATCGTTGCTAAATTCAATGTTGTGAAACTTTCCCCCTATGTTTTCTTCTGGGAGTATTATATAAGTTTTAGCTCTTATGTTTAAGTATTTGATCAATTTAAGTTAATTTTTGTATATACTGTTAGGTAAAGGTGTAATTTTATTTTTTGAGTGTGGGTATACACTTTTGCCAGCAACATTTATTGAAGACTGTCTTTTCCCTATTGAATAATCTTGGAATCCTTGCTGAAAATCATTTTACCACCTATGCAAGGGTTTATGTGTGGGCTGTCTATTTGATTTCATTGATCTCTTTGTTTGTATTTATACTGCCGTTTCAATATTGTTGTGAATATTGTAGCTTTCTAGTAAGTTTTGAAATAAGGAAGTGTGAGTTCTTACTTTATTCTTCCTTTTCAAGATTGTATTGGCTATTCTGCACCTTTTGGGAGTCCATATGAATTTAAGAATGTAGTTTTCTATTTCTGTAAAAACTTAGTTGATATTTTGATAGGGATTGCTTTGAATTGGAGGTCATTTGGGGTGGTGTTGACATGATAGCAATATTAAGTCTTCTAATCCATGAACATAGAAAAAATTTCATTTATTTTTATCTCTGCCACTTTCTTTCAACAGTTTTGTATTTTTCATTTTACAAGTCTTTCATCTCCCTGGTTAAGTTAATTACTAAGTTTTATGTTGTTTTTGATACTATTATAAATGGAATTGTTTCCTTAATTTTCTTTCAAGATTGTTCATTGTAGGTGTATAGGAATGCAATTGATTTTTATGTTCATTTTATATCTTACTACCTTGCTGAATTTCGTTATTAATTCTAACAGGTTTCTCTTGTGGAATCTTTAGTGTTTTCTATATATAAGATTACATATCTGCAAATAGAGATAATTACACTTCTTCCTTTCAAATTTGAATGCCTTTTATTTCCCTTTGTAGCCTAATTTTTCTGACTAGAACTTCCAATACTCTGCTGACTAGAAGTGGAAAAAGCGTACATTGTTGTCTTCTTCTTGATGTTGGAGGAAAAGCTTTCAGTCTTTCATAGTTGAATGTGATAATAGATGTGAATTTTTCCCTTATGGTTTTTATTATGCGAAGGTAGTTTCCTTCTATTTCTACTTTGTTGAGTGTTTTATTTAATCATAAAGTGTTTAATTTTGTCAAATCCTTTTTCTGCATTAATTGAGATGATCATTTGTTTTTTTTCATTCATTTCATTAATGCAGTATATTACATTGTTAAATTTTTGTATATTGAACCATGCTTGCATTGGCATAATAAAAATCCCACTTGGTATGGTGCATGATAATTTTAATACGTTGCTGAAGTTAGTGTACTGGTATTTGAGGATTTTTGAATTCATGCTTAAAAAGTATATTGCTCTTTACTTTTCTTATAGCATCTTTTCTTGGCTTGGCTATCAGGGAACTGCTGACCTTACAGAATGAGTTAGAAAGTGTTCCCTCCTCTTTAACTTTTTTTTTGGTAAGAGTTTCAGAAAGATTAGTGTTAGTTCTTTTAAAATATTTGGTAGAATTTACAAGTAAAGTCATCAGATCCAGGGCTTTTCTTTGCTGGGTTGATTCAATTTCCTTACTGCATAGAGGTCTATTCAGATGTTCTATGTCTTTGTTATTTAGTCTTGGTAGGCTTTGTATTTCTAGGAATTTGGCCATGTCAACTAGGATATACAATTTGTTGCTGCAATATTATTCATATTACTTTCTTATAATCCTTTTTAATTCTATAGAATAAGAAGGAATGACCTTGCTTTCATTTCTCATTCTATTGAGTCTTATATGCCTTTATCATAGTCAATCTAGCTAAAGTTTTTCAAAGAACCAATGTTTGTTTTGTTTATCCTTGTATTTTTTTTATGCTCTTTAATTTATCTCCACTCTAACCTTTACTTATTTCCTTCCTTCTGCTAGCTTCAGAATTTGTTTGATTAGCTTACTTTAGTTTCATAAGTTGTAAAGTTTGGTAGTTGATTTGAGCTTTTTTTTTAATTCAAGTATTTTTAGGTATAAATTCTTCCCTTAGCACTTATTTTGCCGTGCCCCCAAAGTTTTGGTATGCTGTTTTTATTTTCATTCATCTCTTAAAATTTTCTAATTTCTTTTGTCATTTCTTCTTTGACCTTTTTGTTGTTTAAGAGTGTGTTAATTTCCACAAATTTGCGAGTGTTTCAGTCTTCTTTCTGTTATTGATTTCTAACTTCATCCTATTGTGGAAGGAGAAGATACTTTGTATGATGCCTATCTTTTAAAATCTATCCAGCCTTAATTTGTCATCTAATATATGCTATATCCTCAAGAATGTCCCATGTATACTTGAGAAGAATATGTATTCTCTGCTCTTTGGGAAGAGTGTTCTATATGTCTGTTAAATCTAGTTAGTTTATTGTGCTGTTCAGATTGCCTGTGTCCTTGCTTATTTTTTTGTCTGGTTATTCTATCCATTATTGAGAGTGGAGTATTTAAGTCCCCAGCTGTTATTGTAAAGAATCTATGTTTCGATTTAATTATGTGAATTTTTACTTCATACAAGATGGTCTATTATTATGTGTGCACAAGTTCACAATTGTTATATCTTCTTGCTGTATTGAATATTTTATTAATATATAATGTCTTCATCTCTTATAACAATGTTTTGATTTATGTATTTCCAACTTTTATTTTAGGTTGAAGGGGTGCATATGCAGATTTCCTACTTGGGTAAATTGTGGTCGTGGGGGTTTGGTGTACAGATAATTTTGTCTTGTGGTCGTGGGGGTTTGGTGTACAGATAATTTTGTCACCAGGTAATCATCATAGCACCCAACTGGTATTTTTAAAAAAATATTACCCTCCTCCCACCCTCTACCCTTAGGTAGGGCCTAGTGTCTATTATTTGCTTCTTTCTGTTCATGTATGCTCAATGTTTAGCTTCCACTTGTAAGTGAGAACATGTGGTATTTGTTTTTTTGTTCTTTCATTAATTTGCTTAGAATAATGACCTCCAGCTCCATCTATGTGACTGCAAAAGACACAACATCATTCTTTTCTATGACTGCATAGTATTCCATGGTGTATATGTACATTTTCTTTATCCAATCCACCATTGATGGACATCTAGGTTGATTCCATGTCTTTGCTACTGTGAATAGTGCTGTGATAAACATACATGTGCATGTGTCCTTATGGCAGAAAAATTTATACTTCTTTGGATACATACCCAACAATGGGATTGCCATGTCAAATGATAATTCTGTTTTTAGCTCTTCGAATAATCTCCAAACTGATTTCCCCAGTGGCTGAACTAAGGTGCATTTGTACCAACAGCATATAAGTGTTACCTTTTCTCTGAAACCTAGCCAGCATCTGTTACTTTTTGTCTTTTTGACAACAGCCTTCTGACTGATGCGAGATGGTATTTCATTGTGGTTTTGATTTGCATTTCCCTAATGACTAGTGATAAATGAGCATTTTCATATGCCTATTGGCTGCATGTATGTCTTTTTTTGAGAAATGTCTGTTCATATCCTTTGCCTATTTTTTGAAGTGGTTATTCGTATTTGCTTGCTGATTTAAGTTCCTTATAGATTCTGGATATTAAACATTTGTCAGATGCATAGTTTGCAAATATTTTCTTCTATACTGTAGGTTTTCTGTTTACTCAATTGATAATTTCTTTTGCTGTTCAGAAGCTCCCTAGTTTAACTAGGTCCCAATTGTCAATTTTTCTTTTTGTTGCAATTGCTTCTGGAATTTTAGTCACAATGTCTTTGCCAGGGCTATGTCCAGAATGGTATTTCCTAGGTTTTCTTCTAAGGTTTTATAGTTTTAGGGTTTACATTTAAATATTTGATTTATCTTGAGTTGATTTTTGTATATGGTGTAAGGAAGGTGTGCAGTTTCAATCTTCTGCTATCCAGTTAACTCATTTATTAAATGGGGAGTCCTTTCCCCATTGCTTGTTATTTTTGATTTTGTTGAATATCAAATAGTTTTAGGTGTGTGGCTTTATTTTTGGTCTCTCTATTCTGCTCCATCAGTCTATGTGTCTGCTTTTGTACCAGTACCATGCTGCTTTAGTTACTGTAGCCTTGTAGTAAAATGAGGTAGTGTGATGCCTCCAGCTGTGTTCTTTTGTATTGGAACTGCTTTGGTTATTCTGGTTCCTTTGGGTTCCATATGAATTTTAGAATGCTTTTTTCTAATTATGTGAAAAATGTCACTGTTAGTTTGATAGGAATAGCACTGAATCTATAAATTGCTTTAGGCAGTAGGGCCATTTTAACAAAATTGATTCTTCTTATCCATGAGCATGGAATGTCTTTTCCATTTTTTTGTGTCATTTCTGATTTATTTGAGCACTGTTTGAATTTATTATTGTAGAGATCTTTCACCTCCATGGTTAGCCATATTACTAGGTATTTTATTCTTTTTTGGCTGTTGTGAATGGGATTGCATTCTGATTTGACTCTAAGCTTGGATGTTATTGATGTATAGTAATCATATTGATTGTTGTACATTGATTTTGTATCCTGAAACTTTACTGAAATTGTTTAACAGATCTAGGAGCCTTTGGGCAGATACTATGGGGTTTTCTAAGTATAGAATCGTGTCATCTGTGAAGAAGGAGATAGTTTAACTTCCTATTTGATACCTTTAGTTTACTTTTCTTGCATGATTCCTCTGGCTAGGACTTCCAGTACTATGTCGTATAAGAGTGGTGAAAGAAGGCATCTTTGTTTTGTATCTGTCTTTAAAGGGAATGATTCCAGCTTTTGCCCATCAGTATGATGCTGGCTGTCAGTTTGTCAGAGATGGCTCTTATTATTTTGAGGTATGTATTTTTGATGCCTAGTTTGTTGAGGGTTTTTTACATAAAGTGATGTTGAATTTTATTGAAAGGCTTTTCTGTGTCTATTGAGATGATCATGTAGTTTTTGCTTTTAGATCTGTTTATATGATGAATCATATTTATTGATTTGCCTATGTTGAATCAACCCTGAACCCCAGAAATAAAGCCTATTTGATCCTGGTGGATTAGCTACTTAATGTGTTGCTGAATTTGATTTGCTAGTATTGTGTTGAGGATTTTTGCATCTATGTTCATCAAAGATATTGGCTTGAGGTTTTCTTTTATCATTGTGTCTCTGCCAGGTTTTGATATTAGAATGATGCTGGCCATATAGAATGAGTTAGGGAGGAGTCCCTCTTTCTTGTTTTTTTGAAATGGTTTCAGTAGAATTCATACCAGCTCTTCTTTATATGACTGGTAGAATTTGGATGTAAATCCTTCTGGACCAGGGCTCTTTCTGGTTGGTAGGTTTTTAATCACTGATTCAATCTTGGAACTTGTTATTGGTCTGTTCAGGGTGCCAATTTCTTCCTGGTTCAATATTGGGAGGGTGTATGTTTCCAGGAATTTATCAACTTCTTTTTTCTAGGTTTTCTAGTTTGTGTGCATAGAGGTGTTCATAATAGTCTCTGAGGGATTTTTGCATTTCTGTGGGGTTGTTGGTAACTTCTCCTTTGTCATTTCTGATTGTGTTTATTTAGATCTTCTCTCTTTTTTTCTTTATTAAACTAGCTAGGGGTCTATCAATCTTATTTTTTCTTTCAAAGAACCAACTTTTGGTTTTGTTCATCTTTTGTATGGTTTTCCTCACCTCCATTTCATTCAGTTCAGCTCTAATTTTGGTTATTTGTTTTCTTTTGCTAGCTTTGGGCTTGCTTTGGTCTTGTTTTCTCGTTCCTCTAGTTGTAATATTAGGTTATTAATTGGAGATCTTTGCAACCTTTTGATGTAGATGTTGAGTGCAAAAAACTTTCCTTTTAACACTGCTTTGGATGTGTCCAAGACATTCTGGTATGTTATATCTTTGTTTTCCTTTGTTTCAAAAATTTTCTTGATTTCTGCCTTAATTTCATTATTTGCCTGAAAGTCATTCAGGATCAGATTATTTGATGTCCATTTAATTGTATGTCTTTGAGAGAGATTCTCTGCATTGATTTCTATTTTTATTGCACTTTGGTCTGAGAGCATGGTTTATTTGATTTTGTCTATTTTTTTAGTATGTTGAGAATTGCTTTATGTTTGAGTGTGTGGTCAATTTTAGAGTATATGCAATGTGTAGATGAGAAGAATGGATATTCTATTTTTGTTGGGTGGAATGTTCTGTCCATTTGGTCAAGTGTCAAGTTTAGGTCCCGTTTTTAAAATTCTTTTAAATTTTTGTCTGAGTTAATTCAAAGAACCTTTCTAAAAACTCTGAAATTCTTTCCTCACCTCAGTCTATTCTGCTGTTCATACTTCCAATTGAGCTATGAAATACTTATAGTGAGTTTTTCAGCTCTATCTGCTCAGTTTGGTTCTTTCTTAAAATGGCTATTTCGTCTTCATTTCTTGAATTGTTGGATCTGGATTTTTTTAGATCCCTTGGAATGGGTTTCAACTTTCTCCTGAATCTCTATGACCTTTGTTGCCTCCAGATTCTGAATTCTATTTCTGTCATTTCAGCCATTTCATTCTGATTAAGAACCATTGCTGGGGAGCCAGTTGTTTGGAAGTAAGGAGATATTTTGGCTTTTAGAGTTACCAGAGTGCTTGCACTGGTTCTTTCTCATCTGTGTGGGCTGATGGTTCTTTGTTATTTTATTTTACTTTATTTTATTATTTTATTTTATTTTTGAGACAGAATTTCACTCTTGTTGCCCGGGTGGGAGTTCAATGGCACAATCTCAATTCACTGCAACCTCCACCTCCTGCTGCAGCCTCCTGAGTAGCTGGGATTACGGGTGCCCACCACCATGTCCCACTAATTTCTTATATTTTTAGTAGAGATAGAGTTTCACCATGTTGGCCAGGCTGGTCTTGAACTCCTGACCTCAGGTAATACATCTCAGCCTCCCAAAGGGGCTGATGGTTCTTTAACTGTGATATAATTTGAGTACAGTCAGTTAGCTTCATTTCTGGATGTTTTCAGGGGGCTGAGGTGTGTAGGGACATTATTTGTGGCTGAATTGTTGTCCTTTGTTTCTTAGGGGCATATATTAGCAAAGTATTTTTGCTGTTGATACTTGGGCTGCAATCCAGTAGATGGAGCGGAAGTGTAATCGCTGGTAGACAGGCTCCTCTGTATTTCCTTGCAATTGCACCTGTGTTCCTTCTCAGTGCTCTGAGAGTGTGTGTTCCTCTCCCGGATCTAGGCTTGGCACTCTTGGGCTGTGCACTGCAGCCTTGGGGTGAGCTCAGGCTTTTTGCTTTTTTCCTCAGCTTGGGGGAAGCTGGTGTGGGGACTTTGGTGGTGCCTCCAGCCCAGAGAAACACAGAGCAACTACCAACCAGAAGGATCAGCCAAGAGTGGAGCAGCTGCATTGTGGACCCAAGCCAGGGAGCCTTGCCTCTTAAAGAGCAGGTGGGGTGGAAGGACTCATGGGGAAGACAGTCTGGCCTCTTCTCCATAAAGTGCCTGCAGCACTCAGGCTCTTTGTTCCTTCCCCAGTCTGGTGGCAGCAAACGCAGGTACTATTGCAGTGGCAGAGGCAGAGGGGTTTTCAGACGCCTCTTGGAACTTCACCCCAGAGAAACATAAAACCACTGCCAATGGGAATGTTCAGCTGGGGAAGTGGAAGTGGCTGTACTGTGAGTCTGAGCTGGAGGCCCTGCCTGGTGAACAGCAGGGGATCAGGGGCTCATAGAGAAGAGAGACTGAGTTCCTCTCTGTATGGTGGCTGTGGCATGCTGGAGGTGCCAGCAAAGCAACCAGGGTCTTTATTCATTCCCCAACCCAAGGGCATCAAGGGTGATACCACTGCAGTGGCAGTGGCAGAGGGGCTGTCTGTTGCTTCTGGGAGCTCCACCTAGAGAAACAGAGCCACTGTCAATGGGAATGTTCAACCAGGGGTGAGGCAGCTGCACTGTGGACCCATGCTAGAGGCCCTTGCCTAGTGAAGAGCAGTGGGTCAGGGGTTCACAGGAGAGACTGGGCTCCACTCCTATGATGCCTGTTGTGTGCTGGAGGTGCCAGCAAAGTGATTGGGCTTTTTGTTGTTTCCCCAGCCCCAGAGCAGCAAGGGCAAAACTGCTGCCATGGCAATGGCAGAGGGGCTTTCAGCTATCTCTAGGAACTCCACCAGAGAGACACAAAATCATTGCCAATTGAAACCTTTAGAAGTGGAGTGACTGCACTGTGGGCCCAAGCTGGGGGTCCTGCCTGTCAAGTGCAGGCAGCCAGGGGCTCACAGGGAAGTAAGATCAGGCTCCTCTCCATATGGCAACTGTGGCTTGCTGGACAAAGTCATCCGGGTCTTTATTCTTTCCCTGGCCCAAGGACAGCAAGAGCCATACCACTGCAGTGGAATTACAGAGAGCCTGTGGATCGTTCTAGGATTTCCTCCCCAGAGAAATGCAGAGCCACTACCAAATGAAGCAATCAGGCAGGGGCAGAACAGTTGTGCTGGAGCCCCATGTGGGGAGTGGCAGGGGCAGGGACCCATGTGGAAAACAGTCTGGCTGCTTTTCCATAAAGCAGCTGAGTGTGCTGGAGGCCTGTGATAGTTCTTGTGCTCTTTGCTTCCTCTCTAGCCTAAGGACAGTAGGGGCAGGGGCTCTGGCAGCAGAAAAGTGGTGGGCCTGTTGATTACCTCTGGGAACTCTGTCCCAAAGAAATGCAGAGCTGCTGGTAGCCTAAATGCACAGGCAGGGGTGAGGTGGCCACACTGGGGTCCCAGGGAAGTAGGCTTTGCCTGTCCAGGTGTATCGGAGGTGAGGTCTACAGTTCGTCTGCTCTTCAGCATCATGGATGTGGCTCCTATCCTGGGACCACATGAGAGATCCTCACCTCCTTTGTTGGTGGAGCTGTGGCAGCTGGCATCAGGGTCCTCAGGAGTCCAAGGCCCCTGTGGCTCCCCATGGGCCTGAGTAGTGGTTCTGCCCAGACTGCATGCAGAGTGTCAGCCTGGAGGTCCCAGGGAGAAGAGGTCAGGGGTGATCTCTTGTGCCCAGAATTGCAAAGGTCCATGGTAGAAGTGTAGGTCCCCGGAGACTCTCACTTACCAAAGGAGGTGGGGAGACACCCTTGACTCCATGCCAATCCCAGGTGGGTGGGTGTCCTGTCTTGCTCCTCTCTGCTGTGACTCACATTGTTTCTTTAACGAATCTCAATGTGTCCTCCAGAACTATCCAGTTGAAGAGCTAGTGTTTACTGGTCGCTCTATCTCCTCTCTGTGAGAGTGACGCACAGTAGCTGCTTCTAGTCAGCCATCTTGCCATTGGTTCCCCAAGTTTTTGATTTAAAATCTCTTTTGTCTGATATTAGTATAGCTACCCTGCTATCTTTTGGTTACTATTTGAATGGAATATATTTTTCCATTCCTTCCTTTTCAACCTATTTGTCTTTGGATCTACAGTGAGTCTCTTGTAGACAGCATATAGATAGATTTTTAAAATCTATTTTTCCAGTTTCTGTCTATGGATTAGTAAATTTAATTTATTAACATTTAAAGAAATTATTGGTAGGGAGGAATATAATTGTTATTTTACTGGTGTTTCCATATATCTTATAGCATTTTGTCCTTTATTTTCTGAATTACTGTCTTCTTGTGTGTTTAGTTGGTCTTTTGTAGTAAAATGTTTTAATTTCCTTCTTATTTCCGTTTGTGTATAATCTATAGCTATTTTTAATTGCATATATTTAAGGTGCACAACCTGATGCTTTAACACATAGTTAATTGATTACCACAGTCTAGAAAATTAACATATCCACCATCTCACACAGTTATCTTTCTTTTTTTGTGTGTGGTGAGATTAGCTAAAATTTACTCTGTTAGCAAATTTCCAGCATACAGTGCGATATTATTAATGATAGGTCTCATGTTGCACATTAGATACCTAGACTTATTCTATATAACTACATACAACTTTGTACACTTTAAACTACATCTTCCTATTTTCTGCACCCCTAGTAGCCACCATTCTACACTCTGTTCTATGTATTCAATTTTTAAAAATATCCAACATATAAATGAGATCATGCAGTATTTGCCTCTCTGTGGCTGGCTTACTTCACTTAGCATAATGTCTTCTAGGTTCTTCCAGTGGACCAAATGTCCCACATGTCAAGGTCTCCTTTTCCAAGGCTGAATCATATTCCATTGTGTGTGTATACGTGTGTGTGTGTGTGTGTGTGTCCATATGTGTATGAAACAATTTTTTTAATTCATATATCCATTGATGGACAAATTTGGTTGTTTCCATATCTTGGCTATTGTGAATAATGCTGCAGTGGATATGGGAGTACAGATATCTTTACAAGGGGTTGATTTGCTTTCCATAGGGTATCACTATTTTCTTTTCAGTTGCCATGAAGATTACATTGAACATCCTAAAAGTATAACATTCCAATTTGAGTTTGTACCAACTTACCTTTAATAACACACACAAATTCTGCCACTGATTGGTGGGTCCATCTTCACCCTTTTTCAGTTATTGGTGTCAGAAATTATATCTTTATGCATTTTATGTCCAAAAACATAAATAACTGTTTCTCTGCATTAGTCTCTAATTCATGTAGAAAACAAACAAAAGAGTAACAAACCAAAGTTACAGTACTACTAGTTTTGTAATTATTTATGTATTTACCTTTACCATAGATTTTTATTTCTTTACATGACTTCAGATTTGTGTCTAATGTTCTTTCATTTCTCCAAAAAGGACTCCCTTTAGCATTTTGTGAATGGCTGGTCCACTGGTAATAAATTCTCTCAGCATTTTTGCAATTAAAAATGTTTTTAGTTCTTACCATATGATTTTTAATAGATTTTGTTTTTTAAAGCAATTTTAAGTTCACAGCAAAATTAATCAGAAAGTACAGAGAGTTCTCATATATTCCCTGCCCCCACATATGCAAAACCTCCCCCAGTATCGACATCCCACATGACAGTGGTACATTTGTTAAAATCAATGAACCCGGCTGGGCGTGGTGGTTCATGCCTGTAATCCCAGCCCTTTGGGAGGCTGAGGCAGGTGGAGCATTTGAGGTCAGAAGTTCAAGACCAGCCTGACCAACATGGTGAAATCCTGTCTCTACTAAAAATACAAAAATTAGCTGGGTGAGGTGGCGGGTACCTGTAATCCCAGTTACTTGGGAGGCTGAGGCAGGTGAATCACTTGAACCTGGGAGGTGGAGGTTGCAGTTAGTCGAGACCGCACCACTGCACTCCAGTCTGGGTGACAGAGTGAGACCCTGTCCCTCCACCCCCCCCCCAAAAAAAATCAATGAACCCACATTGATACATCATTATCACTCAAAGTCCATGACTGACATTAGTGTTCACTCTTGTTGTACATTCTATGGATTTTTGACAAATAAATTCACCATTGTGTTATCGTACAGAATAGTTTTGTTTTCCTAAAAGTCCTCTGTGCTTGCCTATTCATCCCTCTCTCCCTCATCCCATTACAACCACTTATCTTTTTACTGTCTCCATAGTTTTGCCTTTTCTGGAATGTCATATAGTTGAAATCATGCTGTACGTATGCAGTCTTTTCAAATTGGCTTCCTTCACTTAGTAATATACATCCAGGTTTCCTCCATGTCTTTTGATGGCTTATTTCTTTTTAATGCTAAATAATATTCTGTTGTCTGAATGGGTGATTCTTCCAGTTGATTTATCCATTCACTTGCTGAAGGACATTTTGGTTGATTCCATGTTTTGGCAATTATGAATAAAGTTGCTATAAAAATTCATGTGCAGGTATTTGTGTAGACATACCATTTCAACTCTTTTGGATAAATACTAAGGAGCATGATCACTGGATTTTATGGTGACAGTATGATTAGTTTTGTAAAAACTGTAAAACTGTCTTCCAAACTACTGGATAATTTTGCATCTCCACCAGCAATAAGATTTTCTGTTGCTTCACATCATCAATAGCACTTGGTGTTTTGGCCATGCTAATAGGTATATAGTAGTATCTCATTGTTTTAATTTGCAGTTTTCTAAAGTAACTTATGTTGTTGAACATCGTATTCTTAAAAAAAAATTATTTCCATAGGTTACTGGGGAACAGGTGGTGTTTGGTTACATGAGTAAGTTCTTTAGTGGTGGTTTGTGAGTTTTTGTTGCACCCATCACCCAAGCAGTATACACTGCACCCTATTTGTACTCTTTTATCCCTCACTCCCTTCCCACCATTTCCCCTGAGTCCCCAAAGTCCATTATGTCATTCTTATGCCTTTGCGTCCTCATAACTTAGCTCCCACATATAAGTGAGAACATACAATGTTTGGTTTTCCGTTCCTGAGTTACTTCACTTAGAATAATAGTCTCCAACCTCATCCAAGTTGTTGTGAATGCCATTAATTCCTTCCTTTTAATGGCTGAGTAGTATTCCATCATATATATATATATATATACACACACACACACACACACATACACACATATATATGAGACAGTTTCTTTATCCATTGATTGATTGATTGATTGATTGATGGGCATTTGTATTGGTCCCACAGTTTTGCAATTGCAAATTGTGCTGCTATAAACATGTGTGTGCAAGTATCTTTTTCATATAATGACTTCTTTTCCTTTGGGTAGATACCCAGTAATGGGATTGCTGAATCAAATGGTAGTTCTACTTTTAGCTCTTTAAGGAATCTCCACACTGTTTTCCATAGTGGCTGTACTAGTTTACATTCCCACCACCAGTGTAGAAGTGTTCCCTGTTCACCGCATCCACACCAACATCTACTATTTTTTGACTTTTGGGTTATGGTCATTCTTGCAAAAGTAAGGCGGTATCACATTGTGGTTTTGATTTGCCTTTCCCTGATCATTAGTGATGTTGATCATTTTTTTAAGTTTCTTGGTCATTTGTATATCTTCTTTTGGGAATTGTCTATTCATGTCCTCAGCCCACTTTTTGATGGGATTGTTTGTGTTTTCTTGCTGATTTGAGTTCATTGTAGATTCTGGATATTAGTCCTATGTCAGATGTATAGATTGTGAAGATTTTCTCCCACTCTGTGTTATCTGTTTACTCTGCTTACTGTACTTTTGCCTTGCAAAAGCTCTTTAGTTTAATTAAGTCCCAGCTATTTATCTTTGTTTTTATTGCATTTGCTTTTGGGTTCTTGGTCATGAAATCCTTGCCTAAGTCAAGGTCCAGAAGGGTTTTTCCAATGTTATCTTCTAGAATTTTTATAGTATCAGGTCTTAGATTTAAGTCCTTAAACCATCTTGTGTGTGAGAGATGAGGATCCAGTTTCATTCTCCTGTATGTGGCTGACCAATTATCCCAGCACCATTTGTTGAAAAGGGTGTCCTTTCCCCACTTTTTGTTTTTGTTTGCTTTGTCAAAGATCAGTTGTCTGTAAGTATTTGGGTTTATTTCTGGGTTCTCTATTCTGTTCCATTGGTCTATGTGCCTATTTTTATACCAATATCATGCTATTTTGGTGACTATGGCGTTATAGTATAGTTTGAAATCAGGTAACATGATGCCTCCAGAGTTGTTCTTTTGGCTTCGTCTTACTTTGGCTAGGTCGGCTCTTTTTTGGTTCCATACGAATTTTAGAATTGTTTTTTCTAATTCTGTGAAGAATAATGGTGGTATTTTGAAGGGAATTGCATTGAATTTGTAGATTGCTTTTGGCAGTATGGCCATTTTCACAATATTGATTCTACCTATCCATGAACATGGGATGTGTTTCCATTTGTTTGTGTCATATATTATTTCTTTCAGCAGTGCTTTGTAGGTTTCCTTGTAGAGGTCTTTTGCCTCCTTGGTTATGTATATTCCTAAGTATCTTATTGTTTTGCAGCTATTGTAAAAGGGGTTGAGTTCTTGATTTGATTCTCAGCTTGGTTGCTGCTGGTGTATAGAAGAGCTACTAATTTGTGCACATTAATTTTGTACCTGGAAATTTTACTGAATTCTTTTATCAATTCTAGGTGCTTTCTGGAGGAATTATTAGGGTTTTCTAGGTAAATGATCATATCATCAGCAGAGACAGTTTGACTTCCTTTTTACCCATTTGGGTGCTCTTATTTGTTTCTCTTGTCTGATTTGTCTGGCTAGGACTTTCAGTACTATGTTGAAGAGGACTGGTGAGAGTGGGCATCCTTGTCTTGTTCCAGTTCTCAGAGAAAATTCTTTCAACTTTTTCCCACTCAGTATTATGTTGGCTGTGGTTTGTCATAGATGGCTTTTATTACATTGAGTTATGTCCCTGGTATGCCGATTTTGCTGAGAGTTTTAATCATAAAGGGATGCTAGACTTTGTCAAATACTTTTTCTGTATCTATTGAGATGATCATGCAATTTTTGGTTTTGGATCTGTTTGTGTGGTGTATCACATTTATTGACTTGCATATGTTAAACCTTCCCTGAATCCCTGGTATGAAACCCACTTGATCATGGTAGATTATCTTTATGATGTGCTGTTGGATTTGATTAGCTAGTATTTTGTTGAGAATTTTTGCATCTATGTTCATCAGGGATATTGGTGTGTAGTTTTCTTGTTCTGGTTATGTCCTTTCCTGGTTTTGGTATTACGGTGATACTGGCTTCATTGAATGATTTAGGGAGGGTTCCTTCTTTCTCTATACTGTGGAATAGTGTCAGTAGTATTGGTACCAATTCTTCTTTGAACATCTGGTAGAATTCTGCTGTGAATTATCTGGTCCTGGACTTTTTTATGTTGGTAATTTTTAAATTGCTGTTTCAATCTTGCTGCTCATTATATAGGGTATCTAATTCTTCCTGATTTAAGCTAGGAGTGTTGCATAGTTCCAGAAATTTATCCATCTCTTCTAGATTTTCTAGTTTATGTGCATAAAGGTGATCATAGTAGTCTTGAATGAACTTTTGTATTTCTGTGGCATCAGTTGTAATATCTCCCATTTCATTTATTGAGCTTTCTTATGGAACAATCTCTTCTTTTCTTAATCTTGCTAATGGTCTATCAATTTTATTTATCTTTTCAAAGAACCATCTTTTTATTTCATTTATCTTTTGCATTGTTTTCTTTTTGTTTGTTTCAGATTCATTTATTTCTGCTCTGATGTTGTGTATTTCCTTTCTTCTGCTGGGTTTGGGTTTGGTTTGTTCTTGTTTCTGTAGTTCCTTGAGGTGTGGCCTTAGATTGTCTGTTTGTGCTCTTGCAGACTTTTTGATGTAGGCATTCAGGGCTACGAGCTTTCCTGTTAGCACTGCCTTTGCTGTATCCCAGGGGTTTGATAGGTTGTGTCACTATTGTTGTTCAGTTTGAAGAATTTTTAAATTTCCATCTTGATTTCATTTTTGACCCAATGATCATTCAGGAGTAGGTTATTTAATTTCCATGTATTTTCATGATTTTGAGGGTTCCTTTTGGAGTTGATTTCCACTTTTATTTCACTGTAGTTTGAGAGAATGCTTGATATAATTTCAATATTCTTAAATTTATTGATGCTCATTTTGTGGACTATCATATGATCTATCTTGGAGAAAGTTCTCTGCCATGTTAAATAGAATGTATATTTTGTGGTTGTTGGATGGAATGTTCTGTGTATATCTGTTAAGTTTGTTCCAGGGTATAGTTTAAATCCATTGTTTCTTTGTTAACTTTTTGTCTTCATGACCTGTCTAGTGCTGTCAGTGGAGTATTGAAGTGCCCCACTATTGTTGTGTTGCTGTCTATCTCATTTCTTAGGTCTATTATTAATTGTTTTACAAATTTGGGAGCTCCAGTGTAAGGTGCATATATGTTTAGGATTGTGATATTTTCCTGTTGGACAAGGCCTTTTATTATAAAATGTCCCTCTTTGTCTTTTTTAACTGCTGTTGCTTTAACGTTTGTTTTGTCTGATGTAAGAATAGCTACTGCTGCTCACTTTTGGTGTCCATTTGCATAAAATGTCTTTTTCCATCCCTTGACCTTAAGTTTATGTGAGTCCTTATGTGTTAACTGAGTCTCTTGTATGCAGGAGATAGTTGGTTGGTGAATTATTATCCATTCTGCAATTCTGTGTCTTTTAAGTAGAGCATTTAGGCCATTTACATTCAATGTTAGTGAGTGTTGAGATGTGAGGTACCATTGTATTTGTCATGCTATTTGTTGCCTGCGTGCCTTGGTTTTTTGTTTTTGTTTTTTAAATTGTATTTTCGTTTTATAGGTCCTGTGAGATTTATGCTTTAAATAGGTTCTGTTTCATATATTTTCAGGATTTGTTTCATGATGTAGAGCTCTTTTTAGCAGTTCTTGTAGTGGTGACTTGGTGTTGTCGAATTCTCTCAGCATTTATTTGTCTAAAAAAGACTATCTTTTTCTTCATATATGAAGCTTAGTTTTGCTGGGTGCAAAATTCTTGGCCAATAATTGTTTTGTTTGAGGCACTGAAGATAGGGCCCCCATCCCTTCTAGCTTGTAGGATTTCTGTGGAGAAATCTGCTATTAATCTGATAGGTTATCCTTTAAAGGTTACTTGGTGCTTCTGTCTTACAGCTCTTAAGATTCTTTCCTGCATGTTAACTTTAAATAACCTGAGGGCAATGTGCCTAGGCAATGATCTTTCTGCGATGAATTTCTCAGGTGTTCTTTGTGTTTCTTATATTTGGATGTCTAGATCTCTAGCAAGGCCAAGGAAGTTTTCCTTGATTATCCCCTCAAATATGTTTTCCAAACTTTTAGATTTTTCTTCTTTCTCAGGAACACCAATTATTCTTACATTTGGTTGTTTAATATAATCCCAGACTTCTTGGAGGCTTTATTCATCTTTTCTTCTTCTTTTTTCTCTGTCTTTGTTGGATTGGGTTAATTCGAAGACCTTGTCTTTGAGCTCTGAATTTTTTTCTTCTACTCGTTTGATTCTATTGCGGAGACTTTCCAGAGCATTTTGCATTTCTATAAGTGTATCCATTGTTTCCTAAAGTTTTGATTGTTTTATATTTATGCTGTTTATTTCATTGAACATTTCTCCCTTCACTTCTTGTATTGTTTTTTGGATTTGTTTACATTGGGCTTCTCCTTTCTCTAGTGCCTCCCTGATTAGATTTGTAACTAACCTCCTGCATTCTTTTTCAGGCAAATCAGGGATTTCTTTTTGGTTTGAATCTATTGATGGTGACTGAGTGTGATTTTTTGGGGGTGTCAAAGAACCTTGTTTTGTCGTATTGCCAGAGTTGGTTTTCTGATTCCTTCTCAGTTGGGTTGGTTCTGTCAGAGGAAAGGTCTAGGGCTGAAGGCTGTTGTTCAGATTCTTTTGTCCCATGGGGTGTTCTCTTGATGTAATACTCTCCCCCTTTTCCTTTGCATGTAGCTTCCTGAGAGCCGAGCTGCAGTGATTGTTGTCTCTCTTTGGGATCTAGCCATCCAGCAAGTCTGTCAGGCTCCAGGCTGGTACTGGGAGTTGTCTGCACAGAGTCCTCTGACGTGAACTGTCTGTGGGTCTCTCAGCTGTGGATACCAGCACCTGGTTCAGTGGAGGTGACAGAGGGGTGAAATGGACTCTGTGATGGTTCTTAGCTTTGGTAGTTTAATACACTATTTTTGTGCTGGTTGGCCTCCTGCTTGGAGGTGGCACTTTCTAGAGAGCATCAGTTATGGTAGTATGGGGACAAACAGCTGGCAGGTGGGGTCCTAGAACTCTTAAGAGTATACGCCTTTTGCCTTCAGCTACTGTTATACCCAGACCGTTTGTTCCCCAAAGAAGACCACCAGAGTCCAGAGTCAAAGCCAAGCAGCAAGGATCTTTTACTGCAAGTTCGAACTTGGTCCCTCCATTCTACAGCATACAAGAGGGCCCCGAACAATGCGAGTGCTTGCTTTTTATAGCCCAATGTAAATAAGATACGTAAAGTTACAGAGGAACAAGGGAGTTCTTTTGGTTACAGCATTATAATTGGTTTACATTTTAAGTTATACATTTAGCAGTTTTCTATTGGTTCCCGTGCTTTCAGTAAAACCACAAACGGCTGTGTCCTTATCAGGGACTTTTCCAGGTGGTGTTTGTACTGGGCTCAGGAAATTGAGAGATATATGGTGGGATGTGTTTGTACTGGGCTCAGGAAATTGAGAGATATATGGTGGGATGTGTTTGTACTGGGCCTGTTTGTGTTGAGCCCGGAGCTGAGGAATGTGCTTTGTGTTGAGCCCGGGGCTGAGGAATGTGCCTGATTTCTTTCACTACCAGGGTGGGTAGGGAAGGACCATCAGGTGGGGGTAGGGCTAGGTGTGTCTGAGCTCAGACTCTCCTGAGGGTGGGTCTTGCTGCAGCTGCTGTAGGGATGGGGGTGAAGTTCCCAGGTCAATGGAATTATGTTCCTAGGAAGATTGTGGCTGTCTCTGCTGTATCATGCAGGTTGTCAGGGGAGTGGGGAAAAGCCAGCAGTCACAAGCCTCACCCAGATCCTACACAATCCGAAGGATTGGTCTCACTCCCACTGTGCCCCCACAGCAGCACCAAGTCTGTTTCCAGGCAGTGGGTGAGCAGGGTTGAGAAATTGCCCCAGGCTACCCACCTCCCAACTGTGAAAGCAAGTATGGCTTTCCTTCTTCCCCCACTGTGGCATCTGCACACTGGATTCACACCCTCCCCCGGGTTCTGGTCAGGAGACTTCTGGATCAGTTCAAATTGTTACTAAGTTCAGCTGGAGATTTCCTTCTCCCTGTGGCCTTTGCCAAGTGACTCTGACCACCCTACCAAAGGACCCTTGTGAAGCCAGGCAGAGATGGCTTGCTAGGGAACCCAGCGAGCTCACAGGGCTTTTTCCACTGCTTCCTCCACCCGTGTATTCTGGTCAGCTCTCTAATTGACTCAGCTCCAGGTAAGGTCAGGATCTTCTCCCATAATCTAGACGTTCAGTTTCCCCAGTGGGTGTGTGTATTTGAGGAGGACTATCTCCTTTTCCCACTTCCACAGTTTGGGCACTCACAGTATTCGGGGCATCTCCCTGGTATTGAAGGAGCAATCCACTTCCTTAAGAGGGTCTGTAGGTCCTCTCGGGTTTCCTGATTAATTCCTGCAGTTATTCTGAAGCAAAAATTCACGATGTGAGCCTCTACATGCTGCTCTGTCTGTCCAAGTCGAAGCTACAATCTAGTCCTGTCTCCCATGCACCATGATCCCCTTATTCTTTCACTTATTTTTAGTCAGCACATAAATGTACATATTTATGGGATACAGTGTGATATTTCAATACATGTATGCATTTGATGGTAATTAGAATATCCAGTACCTCAAACACTTATAATTTCTTTTTGTAGGGAACATTCAAAATTCTCTCTTCTAGCTTTTTGAAAACGCACAATAAATTATTATTAACTATGTTTGCCCTATAGTGCTATAGGGCCCTATAACTTACCTTATTTAGCTGTAATTTGCATCCATTAACCAACCTCTTCCTACCTTCCCTCCCTACTAACCTTTCTAGCTGCTAATAACTAAAATTCTGTTTTCTACTGCGAAGAGAACAACTTTTTTTTTTTTTTTTTTAGCTCCCCCAGCTGAGTGAGAATATGTGTCTCACGCGTCCGTGTGAAGAGATCACCAAACAGGCTTTGTATGAGCAACGTGGCTGTTTATTTCACCTGGGTGCAGGCAGGCTGAGTCTGAAAAGAGAGTCAGGAAAGTGTGGTGGATTATCATTAGTTCTTATAGGTTTTGGGATAGGCGGTGGAGTTAAAAGCAATGTTTTGGGGGCAGGGGATGGATCTCACAAAGTACATTCTCAAGGGTGGGGAGAATTACAAAGAACCTTCTTAAGGGTAGGGGAGAGTATAAAGAACCTTCTTAAGGGTGAGGGAGATTACAAAGTACATTGATCAGTTAGGTTGGGGCAGAAATAAATCACAATGGTGGAATGTCATCAGTTAAACCTATTTTCACTTCTTTTGTGGATCTTCAGTTGCTTCAGGCCATCTGGATGTATACGTGCGGGTCACAGGGGATATGATGGCTTAGCTTGGGCTCAGAGGCCTGACAATATGCAGTATTTATTTTTCTGTGCCTGGCTTATTTCACTTAACGTAATGTCTTCCAAGCTCATTCATGTTACCATGAATAACAAGATTTTATTCTTTTTATGGCTGAATAGTATTCTATTGTGTATGTATACATTTGTTTTATCCATTCGTCTTTTGATGGACATTTTAGTTGATTCCATATCTTGGCTATTGTGAATAGTGCTGCAATAAAGATGAGAGTGCAGATATCTCTTTAATATACTAATTGCATTTTTTTGATAACTACCCACTAGTGAGATCTGATAACTACCCACTAATGGATCATATGATAGTTCTATTTTTAGTTTCATGAGAAATCTTCATACTATTTTACCTAATGCTTGTCCTAATTTACCTCCCACCAACAGTTTATATGAGTTAAGCATTTTTTCTTATGTTTAATTGCCATCTGTATATCTTCTTTGGTGAGGTATCTGTTTAGATCTTTTGATCCGTTTTTAATTGGGTTGTTTTCTTACTATTAAATGTTGAGTTTCTGTATATCTTAGATGTTTCTTTTGTAAATATTTTCTGCCAGTCTGTGCCTTGCCTTGTCATTCGCTTGACATCACATTTTGCAGAGTAGAATATTTTAATTATAATGAAGTCCAGCTTATCAATTATTTCTTTCATGGATCATACTTTAGAAGTTGTATCTAAAAAATCATCTCCATACCCAAAGACATATAGATTTTCTCATATGTTATCCCCTAGTTCTTTATAGTATTGCATTTTACAGTTAGGTCTATGATCCATTTATTTAGGTCTATGATTGAATTAATTTGAAATAATTTTTGTGATAGGTATAAGATCTGTGTGTAGATTCTTGGTAAATATTGGATCTATGTATCTATAAACATGGACTAGCTCTCCATTTTTTAAGTTCTCTTCTTAGCTTTTATCTGGTAATATATCAATTCCTCTCTGATTTTTGAAAGACAGGGTGCTTTCTCCTCACCCTGGTTCCTGCAAGCTGTGTGCATGCTGCTAGAGAAAAACATCGGCATGACTGCTTGCCCTGGAACTAGGGATTGGGGGAAGGGTAGAGCTGTGTTAAAAGCTGAAATTGTGTTAAGAGCTGTAATTGACCAAAATTAATTGCAATTTACTATTTAAGCCTTTAATAAACTGCAGAGTTCCAAAATAGTTACCTCAGACAGATTCCACCAGTGCAATTGTTGTCTAAGTTGGGAGACAAGTTCTTGGTGTGTTTTACTCCACTATCTTCCCTCTAGCTACACCACTATTAAGTTGATTTTATATTCTGCAACCCCAATGATCTGTCTATTCTGTTTATTGTAAGTTTCTGTTTGGATTAGGTTAACTGGTCAATGTAGAAAGCTAATGGTGTCTATAAGACTGAGAATTTTATCTCTTTTTTCCAATTTTTCTTTTATTTATTGTCTTCTTATTACTGTATTTGTTCTGACCTCCAGTTTAATGTTCCACAGTTGCTGTGTTAGTGGGAATACTTGTCTTGTTCTCAGTTTCTAAGAAAATGCATCAAAGTTTCTCCATTAGGTAAAATGCTTTCTGTAGTTTTGTTTTTTGTTGTTGCTTTTTACAAAATAAAGTTCCTTTTACTTTTTGGTTTCATGAGTTTTTAAAATGGTTGATGAATTTTATAAAATTATTTGTATACTCTAGTAATAATCATATATTTTTTTCCTTTATTATCTTAATATGGAGAATTGCATTGGTAGACTTTCTGATATGGAATTATGCTGTAGTACTAACTTACTTTGATAGTGATACATTTAAAAAATGTATTCGTAGTTATTTATTAGTTCTTAGTTAGATATTCTGAAAATACATCTATGGTTCTCTTCTGTCACTCTTTATCTTTTTTTGGGAAAAATGTATTTGTCTCAAAAATTATTTGTTTTCTTTTTCATGTTTTCTGGAAGATGTATTTAAAGATTGAGACTCTACTTTAAAAGTTGGTAAAACTACCTGTGAAAGTATCTGGGCAAGGAGATTTTTGTTTTTAATTTTAATTTTAATTTTAGATTCAGAGAGTACATGTGCAGGTTTGTTACGAGGGTGTATTGTGTGATGCTGAGGTTTGTGCTGTTATTGATTCCATTACCCAGATAGTGAGTATAGCACTCAATAGGAAGTTTTTCATCCTTGCCTCCCTCCTTCCCTCTTTTCTTTCAGAGTTCCCAGTGTCTATTGTTCCATCTTTTTATCTGCGTGAACTCAAGATTTAGCTCCAGTTTATAAGCGAGAACATGCAATATTTTTTTTTCTGTTTCTGTATTAATTTGCTTGGGATAATGATCTCCAGCTGCATCCATGTTGCTTCAAAAGATATGATTTCATTAGTTTTTATGGCTGTGTAGTATTCCATGATGTATATGTACCCCAGTTTTTTAATCCGATCCACTGTTGATAGGCACCTAGGTTGATTCCATGTCTTTGCTATTGTGAAGAGTATTGTGATGAACATTCGAGTGCATGTGCTCTTTTTGCAGGATGATTTATTTTCCTTTGGGTACATACTCTGTAATGGGATTGCTGGGTCAAATGGTAGTTCACTTTAAGTTCTTTAAGAAATCTCCAAACTGCTTTCCACAGTTGCTGAACTAATTTACATTCCCACCAGCAGTGTATAAGTGTTCCTTTTTCTCTACAACCTTACTAGCATCTGTTATTTTTTGACTTTTTAATAACAGCTACTCTGAATGATGTGAGATTGTGTTTCACTGTGGTTTTGATTTGCATTCCTCTGATGATTAGTGATGTGGAACATTTTTCAAATGTTGTGAGCCACTTGTATGTCTTCTTTTGAGAAATGTCTGTTCATGTCCTTTGCCAACTTGTTAATAGGGTTGTTTGTTTTTTTCTTGTTGATTCTTGTAAGTTCCTTATAGATTTTGGATATTAGTCTTTCATCAGATGCATAGTTTGAAAATATTTTCTCCCATTCTGTAGATTGCCTGTTTACTCTGTTGATAGTTTCTTTTGCTGTGCAGAAGCTCTTTAGTTTAATTAAGTCCCACATGTCTATTTTTTATTTTGTCGCATTTGCTTATGGGGTCTTCACCATAAATTTTTTTATTTATACCAATGTCTAGAAGAGTATTTCCTAGGTTTTCTTCCAGAATTTTCATATTTTGTAGCCTTGTGTTTAAGTTTTTAATCCATCTTGAGTTAATTTTTGTGTAGGTGAGAGGCAGGGATTCACCTTTATTCTTCTGCATATGGCTAGCCAGTTTTCTGGGCAAAAAGATTTTTGGAAAAGATAGTCTTTTGTCACCCTATCAGTTTGGTTTAGTAGTTTTTCTAGGTTTCAGGTTTTTCTTTTCCTTTTTTTTTTTTTTTGAATGAATTTTATGCTTTTGCATATCTCTAAATATTATAGAGATTTTCAAATGTCTTTATATATAGTTATTCATGATACTCTCTCTGTTTTAAAACTTTCTGATTGTGTCTCCAAGAACAACTCTTAGAGTCCTGGAGCATTATTAATAAGAGTGGTCAGGTTACATGTTGTTCTCAAAGATTTTCTTCTCTTTCTCTTGTTTCCCCCCCTTCCTCCTTATTCTTTCCCTCTTGTTATGGCCTTCCTTTGACAGTGTCATATTTTGTACATACTCACAAACCCTGGGAACTCCTGTCTCGTTTCCTGCATAGCCATGTCCAATTCACCACTCCTACAATCCACAGATGCTTCTAATGGATACTGCCTTGTTCATCATGTCCTGTTGCTGCTTCCATTACCTAGCACCAACTTTCAACTGACTCTGGCTTTTTATTGAGTAGTACAGCTCCAGCAGTACCAAGGCCTATGGTCTTCATTGATGCTATAGTGGTATCACCATCTTCTTTTGGATTCTTACAACTTTCTGCACACCCCTTCACTGGAGTGTCCAAGGTGATGGTGGTCTGTGGTGAATCCACTTTACACAACCTTCTGAGGAGTCCTAAAGTAGTCCCATATATATCTCAATGTCTCAAAGCAATTTAGAAAACAATATCTTGAAGTTTTTGGTTATAGCCACCAACCCTCTCTAAGGGATTCACAAGTGAGTATTTAGGCTTGGGCCAGGAGATATATTTTTGTGAAAAACAGTAATGTCCTTCCTGTTACATTTGAGACCTGGCTTGTATGCCTGACATTTCTTTTTCTTCATTTCTTTTCTTTTTCTTACTTTTTTTTTTTTTTTTTTTTTGTGAAAGCTCCTTTGTTCCTTACGGGAATGGACTTTTTTTTTTTTTTTTTTTTTTTTTTAATTATTATTATACTTTAAGTTCTAGGGTACATGTGCATAACGTGCAGGTTTGTTACATTTGTATACTTGTGCCATGTTGGTGTGCTGCACCCATCAACTCGTCAGCACCCATCAACTCGTCATTTATATCAGGTATAACTCCCAGTGCAATCCCTCCCCCACCACCCTCCCCATGATAGGCCCCGGTGTGTGATGTTCCCCTTCCCGAGTCCAAGTGGTCTCATTGTTCAGTTCCCACCTATGAGTGAGAACATGCGGTGTTTGGTTTTCTGTTCTTGCGATAGTTTGCTGAGAATGATGGTTTCCAGCTGCATCCATGTCCCTACAAAGGACACAAACTCATCCTTTTTTATGGCTGCATAGTATTCCGTGGTATACATGTGCCACATTTTCTTAATCCAGTCTGTCACTGATGGACATTTGAGTTGATTCCAAGTCTTTGCTATTGTGAATAGTGCCACAGTAAACATACGTGTGCATGTGTCTTTATAGCAGCATGATTTGTAATCCTTTGGGTATATACCCAGTAATGGGATGGCTGGGTCATATGGTACTTCTAGTTCTAGATCCTTGAGGAATCGCCATACTGTTTTCCATAATGGTTGAACTAGTTTACAATGCCACCAACAGTGTAAAAGTGTTCCTATTTCTCCACATCCTCTCCAGCACCTGTTGTTTCCTGACTTTTTAATGATTGCCATTCCTTACGGGAATGGACTTTCAATAGACAAAACTCCATCAGTTGGCAAACATGCCTGGATATTTTAGCACCCCAGGGGCGTGCATTGTTCCCTCTCCCATTCAAACGAGAAGGCCACTGGAAAATAAAACTAGCAGTTGGAAATAATATTAGCAGGGACCTGGCCAGCGTACTTCTGCCTCTAGTATGATGAATTACAGAATAAATCAAAATGATTACATAAAAATGAGCACAGATCAAAACAAAAAATAATTTAGAATTCCAAATTTATCTGTCAAGTGCTCCCACCAATGGACCATATTTGGATATGTCATATCAATCAAGATTCAATAACCAACTACCCTGGGATTCATTGTGTCTCTTTAGTGTGACTTCTCATGTCTCTTTACTTACCTAGTCAGTATGCATTACCTATCATAATCTCCAAGGGAACAGCATGATACTTCTCATTTTCAAGTTTTTGGAAATCTTGACTCCATTCTTTTATCTATACAACTTATATTCTGGATTTGCTAAAACCCGTTATATAATTTTAAAAAATTAAATTAGAGCCCATGCTGGCTGACAAGGCATGGCATTCTCAAGTTTTTGACTCTTTTTCATTCTTACTAGAGAACCACTGATGAGGCTGATGGGGCGATGCAATGTTCTTCTCTGCTTGAAGAAGTCTACTTGTGAGGGACCTCTGGAATAAGAGGAAGAAGACGTGAGATTTAGTCCCAGGTCATCCACTCTTCAGACCTATGAACTTGTGGACAAGTTATCTAACCATTCTAGCTACACTTCCAGGGTTCTTGTTTTTTGTTTTGAGGGGGGAAGTGGGGATAAAATATAAAATTATTTTTTTCTGGCTATCGTTTTAAGGATATTGGATAGAAAATTGGTGTAACAATACTTGATTGTCTCTAACTTGCATGCTTGTATAATAAGATGGGCAGAATTTTATTTTCTTAGCAACTAGTTAGGTACATTTTTCTTAGAGTAAAATTAACTTTATCGGGTCAATTGTTTAATGAGTGTGTTAGGGGTAAAAGTGAAATTTCTAGTTGATTAGGTTAGTGTAAAAGCTTTAAACCACTACTTCTAATTGAGACTGTGTAGTAGCAGTTAAGGAAGGGATGAGGAGTAAAGGGTTTTGTTAGCATCCTGAATACTGCTTGGTGAATGATGCAATGCCTCCATTTGACTCTTATTTATCTTCATCCTCACTCTTTGCTAATGTATCACAAAATATTTGAACGTTTTGTAAAATCTGGTGGAAAAGATTTTTTTTGTCCCTCTGTGAGGAAGTCAGTTTTGAAAGTGACTGAAACTCCAGGGGTATGACTGGGGTATTGCTCGTGTGACATCAACATTTACATCAGATCCATCTATATCAGATGAACTGAGAAAAGAAATACAATTTTTGAGTTGTTTCTGTGGGTGAATATTTCCATCCTTGTAAAAATTGAGAGCAATCTTAACCAGCAAACCCAAACCACAGCGATGCAAACCAGATACCAAGGAAGACAAAGATCATACCAGTGGTACAGGCAGCACAGATGTTTAAAACCAAGATCTCCACTTTGGGAGTCCGAGGCAGGCAGATCATGAGGTCAGGAGTTGAAGACCAGCCTGACCAACATGGTGAAACCCTGTCTCTACTAAAAACACAAAAATTAGCCGGGCATGGTGGCACATGCCTGTAATCCCAGCTACTCAGGAGGCTGAGGCAGAAGAATTGCTTGAACCCGGGAGGTAGAGGTTGCAGTGAGCCAAGATCACGCCAGTACACTCTAGCCTGGGTGACAGAGCAAGATTCCATCTCAAAACAAAAACAAAAAAACAAAAAACTCAAGGTCTCACTATGGTGTTGTTTCCACACATGGCTGAGAGAATATATGACATCTGATGGCTGTGCTACCATGGTTTAACTTGGGCTGTGGAGAAAGGATTTCTTCTTGGCAGAGAAGGGGAGGGTAGGAAGACACAGGCCTAGGGCCAAGTCATGAGCACATGGGTGTCTTGCAATTAGAACACAGACTTGAGAACAGCCACACATTGTCAACACTATGATTTCTTCAATATTATAGTTGGTGGGAAAGCATCCTCTTCCCGCTCCACATCCTGAAATTCTCTGGATCCTATGAGTTCTGCCTGAGGTCTGGAAGAGTGGCCACAATTTCCGAAAGTCTAGTACCCATAATCTATAAGATGGAATGATGGTAATGGCAAGATATGAATCAGCTACTGGGACTGTGTTTGGAATATAACCAGTAAGAGAGACAGGACTAGACTAGAGGCAGTCTAGTTGTGAGATGTCCAGAGAGAGGCCATGGGCAAAAGAGTGAAAAAGATTGCTTCATCAGGGAGCTCACCTCTGTCTCTACGCTCAGGTTCTATGCCCCAAACTGCAAGACCCTGTTAAGACAGGGAAGAAAGCAAGGCACAATTAAGTGGGGCCATCTGGAGCTTCAGACCACTGGATTACACATGTGAGATATTCTTGGCTATTCTCACTTTTCCATCTCCAACTTTCACATGAAAACTCTTATTTTGGCCTTAAATCCAATTTAGCAAAAAGTCTTTTGTTTGAGCCTTCTGCAGTGTTGCCTGTTGCAATGTAAGCACAAATCCAAAAAATCAGATGGAAGTGGTTACAGATGTCATGGTGGTGAAACAGGTCTCCTTCTCATCAATGGTGAAACCCTGGCACCTGTTAAGAAAAATTATTCAAACCTTGAATATAAGGTAAAAGATTGACTCTGTGTCCTTTTGATGTTATACTATAACGTTGTCTTTTAGGACTACCAAGGGATTATTTAATTCTCTAAAAGAATGCTTTTTCTTGACATTTATTATTGATTAAAATCCAGACAGTGTGCAGTTATATATAAACTTGCAGAAACTGAGAAACAATGCATGATTTTTGATCAGCAGAAATGGAAATGATTTCTTTCAGACAGTAAAACATAATCCCAGGGATACACAGTTTTATTGCCTTGTAGAACATTAACCATTTGTGCATATAACTTAGCGAAATTGTTTCCCTATCCAAGTTTTACCTGACAATATAAATCTCTGTCCACTAAATGCTCTTATAACTGCTTTGTGTGCTTCCCAGTTACTGCATTGAGTTAAATTACTCTCTGACATGTTTGTGTGACTCATATTTCACTGTTTTGGGGAATTATACATTGAGAGACTAAGAGAAAACATCTAGGTGAGAGAATGGAGCCCCAGTCTTCTAAATTTTACTCTTCCCCCGTACTAAACCAAAAATCCTCAGCTAAATGTGATGACTGGTTTCATCTCCTGGATCTTATCCAATCACTAGTGTATGCCCTTGAATCTGGATATACTTATTTTATTATTTACACTCAGAAGATAACCTATAGAAAGGATAATGGGCTCAAATCAAGCATGAAAACCCACCATTATTAGTTTGGGGTAAACATTATAATTTTCTACTGCTTGTCTCTCATCACCCTGAGGTTTCCTGTTTAATAATAAAATCATCTGTTTCTTTTTAATGCCACCCACTCAGTGTACCTATTTGACAACTGTTTATTTTCTCCCTTTCTAATTTGTGATGAAGAAGCGTTTCTAATGTGTGATGAAAAGTGTCCATTTATTCCAAAAAATACAAAAATATAAATTACCCTGCTTCAGATTGATGTTATATTTTGCTTACTTTGTATTGCTCGTGTCTGTGATACTTTAACGTTGTAAAGGTAAATGGAAGAATCTAATGAACGCTCTAGACTCTTCACCCTGAAAAAGATGAACATATACATGAAGTTTCCAAACAATGTTAGAATTTGGAAGATCCCATAAGGCTTATCTATGGATCAGTGAAGAGTCTGGGAACCCTAAGTGAAGAAATTCTCCTCTACCAGTAAGAAACACTCTCTCACCTTTTTTCTCCTCCTAAATCCACATCTATATCACCCTTTTTGAATTTTTGGGATCACATCCTAGTTTCTCTTTATAACCTAACTATTTCAGCATTTTATTTTGTGCTGCTCCAATTTCTTTTCACTTAGCATTACATCTAGTTTTTACCATAATAATGTATATACATTTTTTTTGTCATGAGCTGTATACTTTATAAGAGATAAGGTTTCTTCGATGTATACTTTTCTTGATGTAACTTGCACTCTTAAGCCATTTATCTTTTTTGCATTATGACTTTACATATACTGCTAAAATTTAACTATGTGGGATCAAAATGGGGGAAAGAAGCCAAATTCCAGTTGAAATTGTAACATTTGCTCTCTGGTGCAATGTGAACAAACCTTAAATAAAAGTTATTATAGTCCTCATGATATTGTTTTTAAAGGGACTGTATTTCCACTGTACTGAAGTCCTTGAAGCATACAACTGGTATCACATCTGAATCTGCCAGTATTGAGCAGGCCGGTTGGTATGGAGCAGCAGCTCATAAAATATTTGAATGGATAATGAGTGTTAAGGGAAATTTCAAAGATTTTGTCTCCTCAGGCTGATACTGGGTTTTTCAGTTTCATGGTTCAATTACTGATGGATTAGTTAGCCAACCCCACTTTTTTCCTCCATGCTCTGTATTACTATTGACATTGTGGTGAATAATTCTACTGTATAAACATGAAAGTAAAAAAAAAATGGAGCTTTTTGTTTAAAATGTATAATAAATACAAGAAAAAATAAATCAGTGTTTTACAGACAGAGAGAGTTAAGACCAATTGAGGTATCTCTTTAAGCTTAGAAGCTAATGTATTTCTTCAATGTCCTCTTATAATCAGACTTTCTGGAAGCTAAAAACACAGCAGTTTGGATTTATTGGTTCTTCTACTTGAAAGTGACATTTCTGAGACATAGAGGAATAGAGGAAAGAACATGGTTTTGGAGTCAAAAGAACTAGTTTAAAATCCAGGATTCAGACTGCCATGCTGTAGGACTGAGATAAGTTATTTAACTTTTACATGTCTCATTTTCCTAATCTATAAATGTTGAGGTTATAGAATGTATAGGGTTGTTGGGAGTCAGTCATAAGTCAAATAATTTCCTCAGGGTATGGCCTGAATTCTAAGATATATAAAGAAATAGACTCTATCAGTATTTTGTCTCTTCTCAGTCAAGTCAGACTCTGCAACAACAGTTTGTTGCTTTTAACTTACATTGTGCCTCATGCAGAGGTGGTGAAATTTTCTGCATACACATGTGTAAATTTCTTCATTATTTGAAAATAATAACTACAATAAGAATAAAGGGAGAAAACACAGCTGAATTAAGAGAAGAAAAATATACACAATCAACACAATTTGCAATCATTGAGAATAAAACCTGAGTTTCCTGATAGTGATGGCGACTATGTAAATGAAATGGTTTGCACATGTCGCCTGTTATGTGTATCCTTGCAAACACCCATGGATGACCCATCTTTTTATTAACGTGTCATTGCTTAAATCCAACAACCAGGTATGGTCAACTCTGGATGGTTGGAAGCCCAATCTGTTTCTTCCAATTGAATTGCCCACTCTTGGCCAAAAGGTTATTATTTTAAAGTCGACCTCTTCCTGTGATAAACTCCATCTCACACCTTTTTCAATTTGTTGCTGTAGAGTTTGTGGGAAGAGTGGTAACTCGCTGTTGCCCTCACATATTCACGAGGCTAAATTTAGAGAGAAATTTCTCACCCAAGTCTTTTCTAGAGTGTTGAGTGATGCGCTGTCCTACCAGTGTTAGAGTGCTCATCTTTCCAGAAGTCTCCCGTGCCACTTCCCTCTTTGCTAAACTTTGACTCTCTTTCTTTGTATGTATGCATATCTGTGTACATATACAAATATGTGGAACATCTATAGTGCCTTTTCCCAGTGACCATTTTGCCATTTCTTTATCCCATGAGCTCAATGGTCAATTCTCCATCTCAGTCTCAACTTCTTTAAACTTGATTTATTTAGAGATTTTTCTTGAGTTATCTTCCTATTTCCTTCCCAAGGTAGCCTTTTTTCTACATATATATTAAATCTCTTAGTTGTGTTTTCTTCTTCATTGTCCTATGTTCAGTATATTTTGTCAGTGAATGTATACAATTGATCATTTTGGAGAAATGATTGAGTGGCACATTTAGAGGATAATATTATGTAAGAAAGAGATAAAAGGTAACTGTACACACAGACTTGAAATAGAGCCTTAGATCCTGTGTTCTAGTTCAGCATTGCCCCCTGATAAAAGACAAGATATTCAACAAGCTACATTTAACAGCATTTATTTGAGCAAAGAACCATTCTTGAATCAGGCAGCCCTCAGAACCAGAAGAGGTTCAGAGAACTCTGCTCTGCAATGTGGGCAGTGAGTATTTATAGGCAGAAAAGGTTGATGCAAGCAGAAACAAGGAACAAAAAGCAAATTGGTTATTTCAAAGGCATTTTTTTTGTAAGGTTAAAGCAGAGGGGATTTTCTTATTATGCTAGCTAAAGCTGGCTTGTTGTGGTTATTTCTCTCTCTCTCTCTCTCCTAATTTCTCAGGCCAGATAAATGACTTGTTTTGGCTTGGGGTGTTTTAGTTTAGCTTGAGTGACTCCATTTTTGTTTGGTCTGGTTGGGGCTAATGCCAGAGCTCAGTCCAAATTAATGGATTTCTATAAATTTTATTTAATACGCCCAAGCATGGTTCTGAGTTACATTACTGAAACTCTGTGGCCTTTCCTTCCCCTAAAGACAGCTCGGGAGAAATGAGAGCAGCTCACTCTAGCCCTACAGTCTCAGCGCTTGGCACACTGAGAACAATGTTCAGTTTATGTGGCCCCTGAGCCTATAGTCTGTGAAAGCCTCAGGGTGGGGTCTGTGTCTTGTTTATCAATTTTTTTTTTCCTGGTTTCTAGCCCCACATATAGGAACTACTATTAGTCAATAAATGTTTGCCAAGGGAATAAATTAACAAATGAACAACTGTCTCCAAGTTCAGTTTTCTCCTAAAGCTAGAAAGAGCTTTGTTGATGAACTTGGAAATTGTTCCAGTTATGGCACTGTAATAGGATGCAAGGGTCTTCATTCCATCCCTGTACTTCTTCTACCTAACGAAGAACGCAGGAGCAATTTTTTAAGCTGGCCATTATCGTAATTTTTTTCGTTTAAAAATATGCATAGTAATGGCAAACATACCCAACAGTCCTAAAACAGTTATTGTAGGGACACTGTGTCAGGCTGACTTTACTGAAAAGCATATTTCTCTCTTCCTTCTGTGCATGTAAACCACATCTCATCTTTGACCATGTGTTTCCAGCCCTCACTTTTTTCTTTTCTCTAGCTTTGCCCTTCTCCAGCTTAAAATATTTTCTGAACCATTTTTTAAATTCTGATTTTTCACTTTTCATTTTTCTCACCTTCAGTAAATGTTATTGCTTCAGGAAAGACATCCTGATAGATTGATAGACTCTATACCTCAAGACTTAACTCCCCTAAATGTCCCACTTCCCATCCCCAACGATAGCGGACGGACGACAGACACACACACGCATGCGCACACAGCTGTTACTGCCTTCATAAGAAGTCGTAACAGCAGCTATCCTGAATTCGTTGAGTTATACTAAGAAAGGGCCTGCTTAATTAAAGAAAGGTATTATATATTTGCAACCTACAAGCTAATAATCAATCTAATCAATCTAATAGCAGTACTTCCCTTTGGGCATGATGGTTGCAGGGGTGGGAGAGCTTCACTGTCTGTTGTATACATAGATTCTCAGAGCTCATAAAAGAAATTATTTTAGTTGTATAACAATTTAATATGATTAATATTATACTTTTAAATATCTTACTTTTTCCTTTATTTTTATTATTTCTTAGAAATGGTAGACTTCATCAATTACCTTTTTGTAGAGGTGAGGAACTGAGTCTCAGAGAAGTTAAGTGAATTGCCCAAAGAATAAACAAATAAGTGGCCAAGATAAGACTTGGACTCGGAGTTTCTTTTTTTTTCTTTTTTCTTTTTTTGAGAGGGAGTCTCGCTCTCTCGCCCAGGCTGGAGTGCAGTGGCGCGAACTCGGCTCACTGCAAGCTCCGCCTCCCGGGTTGACGCCATTCTCCTGCCTCAGCCTCCCGAGTAGCTGGTACTACAAGCGCCCGCCACCACGCCCGGCTAGTTTTTTCTGTTTTTAATAGAGAGGGAGTTTCACCGTGTTAGCCAGGATGGTCTCGATCTCCTGACCTCGTGATCCGCCTGCCTCAGCCTCCCAAAGTGTTGGGATTACAGGCGTGAGCCACCGTGCCCGGCTGGACTCAGAGTTTCTAACTCCAGAAGCGACATTCTTACAAGCAATTTCTATTGGACTTTAAGTTTACAGACCACTCTCATACAATCAACTAATTCAATTGTTACAATGTTGTATTCCCTTGACGTTTTCTACATTTTACTAAGAGAATCTACCAAAAGCCCCTCAGAGTTGGCACTAGGACATATCCCGGGTTGCTTGTCCCTAAATCTCTGAATTTTTAACTGTCACTGCTGAACTTTCTATCCATCATAAGTCCCTGAGGAATAGTGATGAAAATAATTAAAAGTAACTGTGATCTTTTATTTTCTTAAAGTCAAAATTGTCAATGACAGAAAGATTCTTGCATTGTTTTAATTGTAGCTTCTCAGCCCCTCAGATGACAGGTAGCATCAGACAATTTGACTACTAACCATGGTTATCAGGGAAGGATGTTCTTGAAAGATGTTTTTGTTATGAACTAAATTGTATCTGCCCTAAAATTCATATGTTGAAGTCCTAAGCCCCGGTGCCTCAAGTGACCATATTTGGAGACAGGATCTTAAAGAGGTAATTAAGATAAAATGAGGTCATTGGGTTAGGCATTAATCCAATAAGATTGGTGTCCTATAAGAATAGGAAATTTGTAAGCAAATTAACACAGAGGCAGAGAATCAAATATCGTATGTTTTCACTTATAAGGAGCAGCTAAACATTGATTACTCGTGGACATACAAATGGCAACAATAGACACTATGGACTGCTAGAAGCAGGAGGGAGAGGAAGAGGTAGGGATTGAAACACCAACTATTGGGTACTATACTCACTACCTGCGTGATGGTGGGATCGGTCATACCCCAAACCTCAGCAACATGCAATACAGCCATGTAACAAACCTGGACTTGTATCCCCAGAATCTAAATAAAAGTTGAGATTCTAAAAAATGCTTTGAAAAAAGAATAGGAAATTTGGACACAGACATGTACAGAGGAAAGACACCCAGGTCAGAGGGAGAAGATGACCAACCATATGCCAGGGAGACAGGCCTGGAACAGATCTTTCCTTCATGACCCTCAGAAGGGACCAACCCTGCTAACACTTTGATCTTGGATTTCTGGATTCCAGAGCTGTGAGAAAATAAATTACTGTTTTTAAAGCCATCCAGTTCCTAGGATTTTGTTATGGGAGCCCTAGCCATCTACTACAGTATTCATAAATAATTAATTAAGCAAAATCAAGCATGGCTTTGTAAGTCTTGACAAAATAGTGCACTATCTTTGATATGACAAGGAGAATTTCAAGATGTACATGCCTTCAGAAATTACAATTAAAGAAAATTTTCCTAGGGGTGGGAGGAAACTTTTGGAGTTGATGGAGGTCTATGACACAGATTCTGGTGATGGTTTCACCAGTGTATACTTATCTGCAAACTCATCAAATTGTATCCATTAAATGGGTTCTCCTTTTGGTATGTTAATTATACATCAATAAAATGGCTTAAATACACACACACACATGCACGCACACACACACACACGAATATCAGTCAACTTCTCACAGTCAAGGACATCAGGATATTGGTAATGTGGTCAGTGTTACAGAGATGTCCAGCATTCAAACTTTGAGATTCTGTAAGGCTTTGGTTATATTTTAGTGGTAACCTCTCTTCTAGGCTTAAGGAAGCTGACAACTAGTGCTTGCTTACAAAGATTTTATGGTAAGCAAGGAGAGTGTGAGGTGACAGCAGAAAGCTAATTTTTAAAGTTATACTTCATTTTCTGTTCCATTTTCTGAGCATTTCATTATCTAGCTTTTTCACTGTTAATTTATAAGCGGGACACCAGAAGCTTTCCTTTCCTATTGTCACTAGATGGCCTGATACAAGTTAGCAGTAATATTTGGAGAATGGCATACCCATCTGCAGTATAAAGTCAATTACTATCACACCTGTAATCCCAGCACTTTGGGAGGCCGAGGTGGGCGGATCATAAGGTCAGGAGTTCAAGACCAGCCTGGTCAATATGGTGAAACCCTGTCTCTACTAAAAAATTACAAAAAAAATTTAGCAGGGCATGGGTGGCGCACACGTGCAATCCCAGCCACTTGGGAAGCTGAGGCAGGAGAGTCTCTTGAACTCAGGAGGCGGAGGTTGCAGTGAGCTGAGATCACACCATTGCACTCCAGCCTGGGTCACAGAGTGAGACTCCATCTCAAAAAAAAAAAAAAAAAAAAAAAAAAAAAAAAAAAAAAAAATTACTAGAAGCAGGCTTTTGTAACGCTAAGGAATTTTCTGTCATTCTTCTAGTATAAGGAAGCTCTTTTGGAAATGCAGTGGTAAGAAAGTCCATATGAAAGTCATGAGTTTTTTCCAATTCTGTGAAGAAACTCATTGGTAGCTTGATGGGGATGGCATTGAATCTATAAATTACCTTGGGCAGTATGGCCATTTTCACGATATTGATTCTTCCTATCCATGAGCATGGTATGTTCTTCCATTTGTTTGTGTCCTCTTTTATTTCACTGAGCAGTGGTTTGTAGTTCTCCTTGAAGAGGTCCTTTACATCCCTTGTAAGTTGGATTCCTAGGTATTTGATTCTCTTTGAAGCAATTGTGAATGGAAGTTCATTCATGATTTGGCTCTCTGTTTGTCTGTTACTGGTGTATAAGAATGCTTGTGATTTTTGCACATTAATTTTGTAGTTCATATGGAACGAAAAAAGAGCCTGCATCTCCAAGACAATCCTAAGTCAAAAGAACAAAGCTGGAGGCATCACGCTACCTGACTTCAAACTATACTACAAGGCTACAGTAACCAAAACAGCATGGTACTGGTACCAAAACAGAGATATAGACCAATGGAACAGAACAAAGTCCTCAGAAATAATACCACACATCTACAGCCATCTGATCTTTGACAAACCTGAGAGAAACAAGAAATGGGGAAAGGATTCCCTATTTAATAAAAGGTGCTGGGAAAATTGGCTAGCCATAAGTAGAAAGCTGAAACTGGATCCTTTCCTTACTCCTTATACGAAAATTAATTCAAGATGGATTAGAGACTTAAATGTTAGACCTAATACCATAAAAATCCTAGAGGAAAACCTAGGTAGTACCATTCAGGACATAGGCATGGGCAAAAACTTCATGTCTAAAACACCAAAAGCAACAGAAGCAAAAGCCAAAATTGACAAATGGGATCTAATTAAACTAAAGAGCTTCTGCACAGCAAAAGAAACTACCATCAGAGTGAACAGGCAACCTACAGAATGGGAGAAAATTTTTGCAATCTACTCATCTGACAAAGGGCTAATATCCAGAACCTACAAGGAACTCAAACAAACTTACAAGAAAAACACAAACAGCCCCATCAAAAAGTGGGCAAAGGATATGAACAGACATTTCTCAAAAGAAGACATTCATACAGCCAACAGACACATGAAAAAATGCTCATCATCACTGGCCATCAGAGAAATGCAAATCAAAACCACAATGAGATACCATCTCACACCAGTTAGAATGGCGATCATTAAAAAATCAGGAAACAACAGGTGCTGGAGAGGATGTGGAGAAATAGGAACACTTTTACACTGTTGGTGGGATTGTAAACTAGTTCAACCATTATGGAAAACAGTATGGCGATTCCTCAAGGATCTAGAACTAGATGTACCATATGACCCAGCCATCACATTACTGGGTATATACCCAAAGGATTATAAATTATGCTGCTATAAAGACACATGCACATGTATGTTTATTGCAGCACTATTCACAATAGCAAAGACTTGGAATCAACCCAAATGTCCATCAGTGACAGACTGGATTAAGAAAATGCACATATACACCATGGAATACTATGCAGCCATAAAAAAGGATGAGTTTGTGTCCTTTGTAGGGGCATAGATGCAGCTGGAAACCATCATTCTCAGCAAACTATCGCAAGAACAGAAAACCAAACACCGCATGTTCTCACTCATAGGTGGGAACTGAACAATGAGATCACTTGGACTCAGGAAGGGGAACATCGCACACCGGGGCCTATCATGGGGAGGGGGCAGGGGGGAGGGATTGCATTGGGAGTTATACCTGATGTAAATGACGAGTTGATGGGTGCAGCACACCAACATGGCACAAGTATACATATGTGACAAACCTGCACGTTATGCACATGTACCCTACAACTTAAAGTATAATAATAATAAATAAATAAATAAAGAAAGAAAGAAAGAAAGAAAGAAAGAAAGTCATGAGTTTTGAGAACTGCAAAGGGTGTTAATTCATCCAGCCCAATAACTTTGAACCACAGATGTACATCATAATCATCTATGAAATTGTTTAAAGTCAAATATACCTGAATGTCCCTTGTTCCATGGGCCCAGGGTGAACCTTGAGCATTTAAGTTTATGAAAATTGCCACAGGCAATTCTTATGTTCACTCTTGAAGAACCAGGACAACTTCCTCATTTACAGGCCTCACAGTGACTCAGGGCTGTCTGGGCTGGAGCAGGCTTGGAGGCAGTTCTGAGTTCCAGCCACCTCCTTTCTGCTGCATCATAATCTCTTAGTGTTCTTTCAGTGTGTTTTGCTGTCCTCACTCTCCCCATCACCACAGCTTTCTCCTAGATTTAAATTTGACTTTGGTGAAAGAGGAGATTAGAAAAATATCACAAAACCTTATCAGATGAATGCTCAGCAATCGGAAAGCAAACATTTACCTCCTCCTCATCTTCATTACCCCCTGGTGACCATGATTTCTATTTCATCACCAGCCCAGCTGGGCAGCCCCTAATTAAATAGTTAGCTTCATCAGCTGCAGGCTTTGAGATAACAGTAGGAGCAATAAGCAGTAGAATGTGACTCAGATAGGTAATTGTAGCTAATGAATGACAATCATATACAGAGTTTCAAGTGCACATTTCAGGGGATGCATTCAGTTAGAATATTATTCGTGGAATTGCTAACAGTACTAACCAGAACAATGGGACCTTATCTTTCATATAATATAGCCCTTCTCTAGTTTGGAGACCTGACTCAATCAGTCAAGCTTGCTTACTCTTCTGCTTCCTTTGTGTTCAATACCAATGATAAGAAATATGGTATATAGGGGACCATACATCTGTTTGCAGGTTGTTTAGAAACCTGTGTGTTAGATCTTAAGTATGTAAATTGGATTATTTGTATCTAGGTCTTCTGGAGAAAGACTTTGCTTATGTATTCAATTTATTTTCATTACTTAGCAGTACTTAGTGAAAAGGCTTTTCAATTACCTCAGAGGCAGGATGGTCCAATCTAGTGGAAAGATCATTTCAGCAGGATCTGAAGACTCGGATTTTAGTTTCAGCCCTGCCTGAAAGAGGAAGGCATGAATTCTGTCTGTTTCTCAAAAGCAATAAGTTACTTATAAGGTTTGATCAATGGGTCATTGTGAGATAAGATAATACATGCAACAATACTTTGGGATGATGCACGGTTGTGAAAATATGATGCTATTCTGGTCCAGTTTCATGGACTCATTGATGTAGTCATTAAAAATAACACGATTAGCTTTCCAAGGCAATTTTCAGATTTTAATTTGTTTTTTTGAAATATAATATGACGGTAATTTTCTGAGTTTGGAATTGCTGCCTCTTCTATAGAAAATAATTGAAACTGGAAAACTGAAAATATAATGTAAATGTAATTAGATTTAAATGTCACTAATATTTTTGGTTCTATTCGTTGTGCCACTGGGGCAAGTGCCTATCTACTTGTTATGCATGTAGCATAATTGTTTACGAAACAATTAACGTTTCCTAGAACCATTTGGAAAATGTTATGGTATCTTTACTTTGCTCAGTATAAACAGGGAGGCAGAAAGAAGCTCAAAACTCTGGAAACTCAGAGGGTGGTGGCTTACCATACTCAGTGGAACCATATTTGTCCACGTTTCCCCCCCCAAATCTCCAAATTTATTAGATTCCCACATTAGGAGGAATCATCCCTTCCAAACTGAAACTTTGTGGAGAAATGTCTTGGGATTGATTACAAAGGGAGAGTTATCAAATAAATATTCCTCTTTTATGTTATTGTTTTGACTGGAATATAATTGTAAGGTCTTAGAGACACAGAGCAAATATATTATTCATTTGTGCATTAATTTTTAAAGGAAAACATTTTAGTCTGATTATGAATTCTACAAGCAGCATAATACTAGACAATAAAGAAATGTATAAAGATACTAGCAAAATCACCCATAATTCTGCTTTCAAGAGTTAATACCATTTGGTGTGCTCCTTAAGACTTCTTCCTTCTTGTGTTTACTTATAAAATATATATACATCTTTGTGTATGGTTTATAAACAGTGGGATGCTATTACATGCTGTTTTACAAGACGTTATTTTCATTTGATGGAACACCTTTTATTGTTTCTGAGTAAATGCGCCTGTGCATCATCATTTTTCATGGCTTTAGTTTCTTTCCTTTTATGGACTGACCATCATTTAATTTTCCAAACACTTTTATTAGCCCTGTAAGTTGTTTCCAATTTTTTATTGTTATAAACAATGCTAAACTTTAAGCACCGTTATTTAATGTAAAAAACAGGGCTCAGGCTGTCTACTGTACAGATTTTACATGGGAAGTATACAAAATAATGTTTGCACAAACCTTGGTAGCATATATTCATATAAGACGGCGTGGTGGCTCATGCCTGTAATGATAGCACTTAGGGAGGCCGAGGCAGGCGGATTGCCTGAGCTCAGGAGTTCGAGAGCAGCCTGGGCAACACAGTGAAACCACGTCTCTACTAAAACGCAAAAAATTAGTCAGGCATGGTGGTGTGCGCCTGTAGTCCCAGCTACTCAGGAGGCTGAGGCAGGAAAATCACTTGAACTCAGGAGGCAGAGGTTACAGTGAGCTGAGATTGCACCACTGTACTCCAGCCTGGGCAACAGAGCAAGACTCTGTCTCAAAAAAAACCAAACCAAACAAACAAAAAACACTTTCATGTTATCTAGGTTTTCAAATGTGTTATATTGTGGGAACTTCACAAATTTATAATTTAAAAATTTTACATCTGTATATATGTTATTCTCTTTCCTAATACTTGTGGTCTATTTTTATTTCATTAGTCTGAGATTACTAAGTCAATCATTCAACAAACACGCATAGATGATTTTTTCCTGTGTTGGATGCTAGGGATATAATGGTTAGCAAGGCAGATATAGGCTGTGTTCTAATGGAGACAGACACACTTCCATTCATATGGCAGATACAGAATTTAAAAGGACTATGTATTAATGTGTTCTCATACTGCTACTAAAGACATCCTGAGACTGGATAATTTATAAAGGAAAGAGGTTTTATTGACTCACAGTTCAGCATGGTAGGGGAGGCCTCAGGAAACTTACAGCCATGGCAGAAGGGAAAGCACACATGTTCTTCCTCACATGATAGCAGCAAGGAGAAGTGCCGAACAAAGAGGGAAAAGCCCCTTATAAAAACATCAGATCTTGTGAGAACTCATTCCCTATCATGAGAACAGCAGCGTAGGGATAAATGTCCTCATGATTCAATTACCTCCCACCGGGTCTCTCCTACAGCATGTGAGAGCTGCAATTCAAGATGAGATTTGGGTGGGGACACAGCCAAACCATATCAGACTAGAAACAATGAATAACACATTTTGTAAAGAAAATGAATAGGGATTTGAGAATGAAAATAATGAAAGGGGTAGTCTCAGATAAAGTGTTCAGTAAGTACTTTCTGAAGATGTGACACTCAAACTGAGACATTAAGCATGTGAATACAAATTCATTTTTATAAAACAAGAAAAAAGAAAAGAAACGATAGTAAGACTGGAGCATTTGGGTTGTGTGGGAGACTGGCTTAGACAATGCTGCAGCCTTACAAACAGGTTATATAATAAAGAGTCCTGTGACCACAGCAAAGAGCTTTGGTTTTTATAGAAGTGCAGTTAGAAGCCTAGATGTCATTCACACCTCTTTTATTTTTTCTTTCCTATGTTTTAAGTTAAAAGCTTCATTTATTTTACTTTTCCCTTTATGATGAGACAGAGCAGTTTTTAAGAACGTTTTCTTTCTTGATAGGCCTCATGCAAATATTATGTTTGTCCAGTGTGATACCTAAGTTGCAACTTTAATTTTGATGAAATGTTAACTAATTCAGAAGAATATATTTTTTATTTAGAAAATTAGCCCTTTGATTTTTAGACAACCTATCTGTTATTGAAAGAGAATATTTGAAATCTCCAATTACAAATGCAAATTTTCTATTTATCCTTTTAATTCCATCTACTATTGTTTAATACACTTGGATAACTTTGTTATTAGTTGCATGTAAACTTAAAGTTGTGTGTCTTCTTGTTGAATTTACTTTTTCGTCATTGTGAAATAGCTCATTTTACTTGGCTAATTCTATTTGCCTTAAAATCTTCTTTGGTGTTACTGATAGAGCTATAACAGCCTTCTTTTGGTTAATGTTTTCTTGGTAAGTCTTTTTCTTATATATCTTACATTTAAAAAATATCATTGTCACCTCTCAAACACAGACACAGTTTGCCATTTGTTGTTCTCAGTTTCTGTATTCAAGTTTACTGTGCCCAAAATTATCAAAGACTTTCTTTATGACTTGGGGGTTTTGTATCCTGCTTAAAAAGACTGATCCCTTTCCAGTTTGTAAACTTATTCGCACATGGTTTGTTCTAGAATTTTATAGTTCTGTGCTTTGTGCTTAAGTTTTTGATCTATCTGAAATATTTTGTTTTGTAAGTATTGAAGTAACACCATATTTTGAGTGGTGAAGGACATTGATCAATTGATTCTGATGCACAGTGTTTAAAACGTTAGCAGAAACTAACCTTATATGTTCTCACGTAGGCAAATTTGTACACTTCTTTTTTTATTACTTGATCTATCAATAACATATGAATGTAAGTTAAATTATATCAGAATTTTTATAATTTATCATTATAATTTAAAATCCTTCCTTAATATTTTAATAATTGTGAACTTATAGATTTAAATATAATGTTATTTGGCTGATGGCTTCCTTGCTGTTATACTTTCAAGTTGACTTTTACCTTGGAAGTATAAAATATTATCTTTTCATCATTTACAACTATTTCACTTAATTTTACTCTGCCAAATTAAAAAATTGTTTCTGTTGCTTCTTCTTTTTAAAATTTACATTTTGTTTGACATATCTTTACCCATTCTTGAATTCTTTAATCTTCTAGAATTTTTAATGGTCTTGTAAAGAGCATATGTTCCCCAGTTCTCAGAATCTTATTTTCTATTCCACATCCACTAAGGTATCTGCATGTATTAGGGGACATAGTTTATGCATTAATTTATTATAACTAGCACAACAGCAACTGTATAAACTGTTCTTTTCTCTATGTCTCTGAAGAGAAAGATGAATATTAGAGAAGTGAAACAAGTTACCTAGAGTTACACACCTAAAAATTATCTATTTATTGTAAAAGTTCTTTAAAAATAGTCTTACGTTGATTTTTTTTTTTTTTGAGACAGTCTTGCTGTGTTGCCCAGGCTGGAGTGCAGTGGTGTGATCTTAGCTCACTGCTACCCCTGCCTACCAGGTTCAAGAGATTCTCCTGCCTCAGCTTCGAGAGTAGCTGGGACTACAGGTGTGTGCCACCATGCCCGGCTCATTTTTGTATTTTTAGTAGAGATGAGGTTTCACCATATTGGCCAGGCTGGTCTCAAACTTTGGCCCTCAGGTGACCCACCTGCCTTAGCCTCCCGAAGTGCTGGGATTACAGGAGTGAGCCGCTGTGCATTGATTTTTATTTCTAATTTTATTTCTTATGCATTTTTCTTACTGTATTTCATTATATGGAACATATTTTCTTTTATCTTCTTAATTTTGGAACTTTCTTTTTAATATTGTGGTCAAAAACACATAAAATTTACCATCTTAACCATTTTTAAATATACAGTACAATACATTTGAATGTGACAGATGTCGAACATGTTTTTGTCTTGCAAAACTGAAACTCTATGTCCATTGTACAAGTCTCTTCCTCCCACCCCCAAGAAGATATATGTTCTTAAATATTTCAAGAGGATAATATAATTATTTCTTTAATTATTTGCCTCAAGAATGTCTTTGAAATCTTCATGTTGAAACTTGAAATATAGGACACATTTTCTCCTTTACCTTAATTTCAAGTTAATATAATCCGAGTTTTATTTCCATACAATTATTACATTTTTTCGTATGTCCTTTGTCCTATGTATCTTTATTTTACTTATTTATTTTTCTGAGACAGGGTCTCACTCTGTCACCCAGGCTGGAGTGCAGTGACGTGATCATAGCTCACTGCAGCCTCAATCTCCTGGGCTCAAGCAATCCTCCCACCTCAGCCTCCAGAGTAGTTAGGACTACAGGCATGCACCACTATGCCTGCCAGTTTGTGTGTGTGTGTGTGTGTGTATATCTATCTGTATATATACACACACACACACACATATATATATATATATAATTTTTTTTTTTTTTTTTTGTAGAGATGGGATCCTACTCTGTTGTCCAGGCTGATCTTGAACTCTTGGCCTCAAGTGATCTTCCTGCTTCAGCCTCCCAAAGTGTTGGGATTACAGGCCTGAAGAACTGTTCCAGGCCTCTATGTGTCTTTAAAGAAGAGTGTTTAGACCACTTTTTTTCACCTTCATAACAACATTTGTCTTAGAATTATCTCTACATCGAAGTGGTTTGAGTTCATTTAAAAATCACTTTTGTTTTTCTTGTGATTTATCTCATTATTTCAATCTGTCTTTTTTGATTAGAATATGTATTTGAGAATTTCTCTTATTTTTAAATTGTGGGCATAATGGCTATGCTCTTTGAGTGCTTGAATATGTATTATATTTTTTATTGCTTTAATAATTCCCAATAACACATTAATAAGAGTTGCTTACTTAAGCAACTTAAGAGTTTGAGAAATTTCTCAAGTATTAACTTTGGGTATAATGTTACCTAATTTTAAGGTTTTTAATTTTTAAAGTTTTTCTTCTATATTCAATTAAACTTTAGAGCTAAACTCTAAGTCTTCCAGACCTAAAGTCCAGCATCACATATAAATGTAATGCAATATATATATGTATATATATACACAAAATATTTGTAATTACAATGATATTTAGGTGCTGTTATTGCCTGTTTTGTTTCCAGCTGTCATTTTATAAATAGCTATGTCATTGCATGTGGATAGTATAGTTCAGATATGATTGACTAGTAGACTCCAAACATTTTTTATTGCATATGTTTATTTGAGCATGTACCTCAAAACATTACATATTTATTTGACAATTATGCATGTAGTGCTATTAACTCACATATTAAATTTTAATAAAGTTCAAGTTCTTTCCAAACATTTTAAGAAAAATAATTAAAATCCATATGCTCTGAGATTTTTTCTCTGATTTCAAAGTTGGTGTCTGCACTTTGATTTTTTGGCTGTGTGCTTTGTTAGGCTATACATACAGATCAAATCTGGCTTATTTACCACTGTAACCCCACTACCTTCCACAATAGCTGGAATCTTGTAGGTGCTCAGTAAATACTTATGGAATGATTGATTGGTTTAAGAATGACTTACACATATGCTAAGTTTATAAATGCTAAGGTAGGTATCTAGAGAGAATAATTTATTTGCTAATGTCACACAACTGTCATTCCAAATTGGGGAAACTGCAATGCAGTTTTCTTTCTTGCATTCCAGAAATGGTGCCGTGCAGAGTCCAGTGTTGCATGATTTCCTTATGGGAGCTGTTCCAGGAGTGGAGAGGGGAGAGAGAGGGAAGGGGAACACATTTCAATTAGCTATGTCCAAACAAGTTGATCTCAGCTTAAATCTATTTTCTTTGTTTACAAAACAAAAACAAATGATAAAAGCAGAAAAGTAGATAAAGTTCAAAGTTCATATCCCTGTGCAAGGCTGTCTTTTAAATTAAATACCTATTACTACCTCTAAGTGGATTTACATGTATATGTGGCAATCATATTTCATTTTGTATTCTGACAGTAAATAGGCCTCTAAATGTGAGCATAATTAGAATATATACACAGAATGTAGAAAGACATATTTAAAAATTATATTGAGATAATGCATAAATCACATTGAACACCTCAATAGGTATTAAATATATGATTAGCTTTTATATTATTTAAAATTGATGCTTTTAGCTTTCGTCTTAAAATATCAGGGGAATTGTAAAAATCTCACAGCCTGAGTGAGATAAAGAGTTGAGGAGGACAATCTATTTCTAGGGAAAAAATGTTAGCTGCCATATCTGTCTTAGAGCCCAGGATGACTTTGACAGATGTGGTCAATTTTGATACCGTGAAGTTACTAAAGTGTCCACAAGATGGCAGATCCAGAGTCTGGGATGCCTTAGTCACTAGCACTTGACAAATGTGCCCAGTAAGCCTTATTTTTACAACACTGATCAGCCAAGCTGGTTGCAACAATTAAAATTAACATGCTTAAAAAAATCAACTTGCTACTTTCTGTCTTTATTAGAATATATGTCACACCCCTTTAAAATAACAGTCAGCCTCATGCCACACCATACTGGTTACTAAATCTATAGCAATGAAAACCTAGCTAATACTGTTCAACTTTTCCTAATTATTTCAAAATGAATCACCTTGCTTTCGTATAGTTATGATGTAACAAGATTGCCGTCATACAAAATACATATGAAAACCACTCTTTTTAGAGTTGTCTCATCCATGTTGTCTTATACCAGTGGTAACCAACCTTTTTGGCACCAGAGACAGGTTTCGTGGAAGACAAGTTTTCACGGACGGGGAAATGAGGAAGGGGAGGGTGTGATGGATGGGGGCATTCTCTCATCTAGTTTTGGGATGAAACTGTTCCACGTCAGATCATCAAGCATTAGATTCTCATAAGGAGTGCATGAACTAGATCCCTCACATGCACAGTTGACAATAGGGTTGGCGCTGTATGAGACTCTAAAGCCATGGCAATCGACAGGAGGCGGAGCTCAGGTGGTAATGCTTCCTGGCCTTCAGTTCACGTCCTCTGTGCTGCCCAGGACCAGTCCATGGGTGGGGCCTGGGGACCCCTGTTTTGTACACAGTTGGGAGAGAACTATCTCCTTTCCTCACAGGTTGTTGCATAGTTCATGAATTAATTGATGTTAAGTCCTACAGAAAAGTTGAAAGAAGAGTTTAATGAACACCTAGATGAACTCCCACCTAGATGTCTCAGTCACTAACATTATGCCAAATTCTCTTTCTCTTACACACACATAATTATATATGTCACACACAGGGTTGCTTTTTGCTGAACAACCTCAGCATGAAGTAGGAAACGTGACATTTTAGTCTTAAATAATGCAGCATATATCTCCTAAGCATAAGATCATTACTTACCTAAGCAAAATATCATTAGTCCTAATAAAATAACTTGATTTTATTAATATATAATATACATTTTTACGTTCAAATTTCCCCAATTGCCCTAAGAACATTTTATGGAGAAAATCCAATAAAAGGTTGTGTACCATACTTATTTGTTATTCTTAAATCCTATTTAACCTAGGATGGTCTTCCTTCTGCATTTTTATTTTTCAGGACATTCAATTTCTAGAACTTTTCAGAGCATTGTAGCTTGTTGCACATTCTGCATATATCTGACTGTTTCTTTGTGATCAGATTTGGGTAAAATATTTTTGGCAAACATTACATAGATGGTGTTATATGTTTATTTTTTAGCAGTAGGAGATATATAATGTCAGATTGTTATACAATCGGTCATATTAAGTTAAATTCCTTGGCTACATTGGTGACCTATGGAACTCTCCATAAGTGTACATTTTCTCTTTTGTAATTATTATTCTGTGTCTTAGAGGCTTTACGAATATCCAGTTTATAAAAGCTTCTACCCACTGGTTTTAGTATCCATTGATCATTCTTCGAAATAATTTTTATAAAGCAAAAAATTAAAATATTAATCCATGCATTCATTCCACAAATACTGACTGAACATATTCCACTTGTGAGGCTTTGGGTGAACTGGTGATACAATGGATAATAGAGTGATATGCCCCTTCACTCAAGAAACATAAAGTCTAGAAGACAGACAAGTAGGCACAGACGTTAATCTATTTTTATAAACTTTATTAAGAGCCAGAAAGAAAATAAGCATAATGCTGTGATAGAAAATAATGCTATGTGCGTATAATTTAGTGTGGATAGAGAAAGTTTCTTACAGAGATGTCATTGAAACAGAGACCTGAAAATGACATGAAACAAGCAGTGTGCGAAACAAGCAGTGTGCGATGTGGAGAGTTAAGTGCTTGAGGAGACGGTTCGGATGGAGATGAGAACAAGCTAAATGATTTTAATAATTGTTTAAAGATCTTTCTGCCTACAATGTTGAGAGTCAATTTTAAAATTATAAGAATATTAAATTCTGGCCGGGCGCGGTGGCTCAAGCCTGTAATCCCAGCACTTTGGGAGGCCGAGACGGGCGGATCACAAGGTCAGGAGATCGAGAGACGATCCCGGCTAACACGGTGAAACCCCGTCTCTACTAAAAAATACAAAAAACTAGCCGGGCGAGGTGGCGGGCGCCTGTAGTCCCAGCTACTCGGGAGGCTGAGGCAGGAGAATGGCGTAAACCCGGGAGGCGGAGCTTGCAGTGAGCTGAGATCCGGCCACTGCACTCCAGCCTGGGTGACAGAGCAAGACTCCGTCTCAAAAAAAAAAAAAAAAAAAAAAAAAAAAGAATATTAAATTCAATAAGACTTATTATAAAACTGTTAAATTCATCCAGGTGAGAGATGAGTTTAGGATAGCAAAGATGAAGAGAAATCAAAGGAGATACAGCTGACCAACAGTATTAGACAAACATTATATTATTATGTGAAGATGTTTATATCAATGACATAGTTTAAAATGATAAATATTTCTACTTTTTTTTCCCCTAAGAAATGAGGAATCTCCTACTTGATTTCAGTATAATTTGGTAGCAATACTGCTATTTATTTTGGCCTGAGGGAAGTGAGGCAATAAGTGAGTATCTGTGTTTGAGTGTATGTGTGTGTCTGTGTGCACACACACGCCACACTTGTGAGGTAGAAGGAAATATTGGGGAGATGATTGTGGCTCAACATAAGACCACTACTTTTGAAAGAGAGGCTGATTCTTTAATCAAATTTGATCTTCACAAACAGCCTAAAATATATACTTGCCCTGTCTGATCTTATTTTCTCTTATTCACCTTTTCACAATAGACATTTGGAAGAATAATTTTTGCACCGATCCTATATCCTCCACACCCCTCCCACTCAGAAAGTGCAGCTCTTGAGTGTTTAAAGGAATCAGCCACAATAACCCTACACCAGCTTGAATTCACTCCTGACTGGCTTATGTTCTATTCTAAATTTGCTTAAATTCTGACTTTTGGAATTGTCTCTTGAATTTATCTGTTTCTGCCCTTTCCACGTCTCAATTGACTTGTCTGGGACACCTCCACCTTGATCTTTCTGCTTTTAACCACCAAGGGAGGACACCCTGCCCTGGTCCCTCAAGCCCTAATTTCTGGCTTTGAATCATCTCAGTATATACTTCCTGGTTCGAAATTCAGACAAGTTAGTACACACTTGCATGTTAAGGCCCTCAAAAAACAAGCCTAATAACTCCAGGCTTGTCCTAATAAACACAGAAATCAATCAATAAATGCTCATTATATTTCTAACGAAGTAGCCATTTGCAAATTGGAAACTCTTTTCTAATTTCAACTTCTTTCCAGAAAGGAGGAAACTCTTATTTTTCTTTTACTTTTTTTGAGTGTGGCCTTCAGAGTCTCAATACTCCTTTTAAAAAATGCCCTTAAATGGTGCCACTTCCCAACCTTTGCACAAAGATTTAATATTAAGCCTCACTTATAAGTTATGCAGCATCAAATTTGGGGAAATAATGAGTGATCAAGTTAGAAGTTCTGTTTAACGGTGTTTCTTTGTTTTTGTTTTTGTTTTTAAACTCTCATGTATAAGAATCGATTCCACTGGGACAAGGAAGCTCACTCTGAGAGTGATTTCAAGAAACAAGTCTATTCAAAGACACAAATATCAAACTATTTTTTTTTTTTTTTTTGAGACGAAGTCTCGCTCTGTCGCCCAGGCTGGAGTGCAATGGTGTGATCTTGGCTCACTCCGCCTCCTGGGTTCAAGCAATTCTCCTGCCTCCGCCTCCCAAGTAGCTTGGACTACAGGCACACACCACAACGACTGGCTAATTTTTTGTATTTTGGTAAAGATGGAGTTTCACCGTTTGCCGAGGCTGTTCTCCAACTCCTGCACTCAGGCAATCCGCCCACCTAGGCCTCCCAAAGTGCTGGAATTACAGGCTTGAGCCACCGCACCTGGACATCAAACTGTTCTTTTGGGGCAGAAAACACCACTTAGTTTCACTTCATCCAAATTCATCGATGCACACACACCATTATTTCCCAGGCTGGTCCACTGCTCTGTTGGGATAGCAACCAAGAAATCCACACTGTTGCTGCGGTAGGCTCCTCTGCTCTTTAAATATGCAAAACTCAAGTTCAACTTGGTGTACTTTAAGAAAAAATTTTGTAATACATGTAATAAGAACATTTTCTGGCTGTCAGACCAAAAATGTGACAATGGACCTGCTTTTCTTACAGCCCTGACAACGTAAAAGAGGCAGAGGTAGAGGTAGGTGCAAAAATGGAGAAAGAAGATTGAAGCTCACAGAGATGTGCACATAGGAGAGGTGATTCAAGCCTTTTATTTTCTGGATTGGAAAATACTTATTTAAGTTTAGAAACCTTTGGATTTTTATTTTTCAGTTCTTTTTTATCCTCCGTGAATTCTTGTCTCAAAACCAGCCCCAGAACAAGAGATGTAAAAGGAGAATCAGAAAGAAGATTTGATGCTTAGAAAGAATGGCATTTATGAGCATGTGCTTTTCCTTTATTTGGCATTCTGTTTGCATCACAGTATAGTAAGGATGGAGTGATTTTGTTCTTAGAGTCCCAGGCCACTGGCATCCCAGAAGCTCTGCCAATATGCTTTGTGATGTCTGAAATAGCCTTAGCTTTTTTTCCCCTTGTATAAATAGGGAGAAATGATCATTCTTTTTATATATATATGTGTCAAATAAATTTAGTGAATTTAGGTCCTGTCAATGTGTCAGAAAAACATAGGAAATTCAGAGATGAATCATGGCAAAATTATCAAGTCAGTGAAGTGAGTCTTTCAAAATGTGAACCTCCTCTACGTAGGCTTTCTGAGTTGACCTTTGGTGTCACTCTGAGGGCAGTTCATTGTCCTTGGACATGTATTCTTTATCCCTCTCTTCCCCTCAGCTTGCCACTATATACTTCATTACATTTATTTGATAATCCTTTCAGAGATTAGGCTAAAGTTGGGGATAATATTAAGAAATGAATGTGAATAAGACAATGAAAACTCTCTCATATAAGTAGAGAAATTTAAACTCTCTTTGGCAAGCTCTTGTTTTTAATATTGTTGACTCCATTATGAGAGAGGGGACTTTGGCCTAATGATGGGGGTGGGGAGTGCAGGATTGGGAAGTGAAGAGCAAAATGCTTGGGATATGATGCTGAGTTTCTTGCTTAAAGAATGTGTAAAGCACTTAGCATGGGCCTCTTACACAGTAAAACTTAAATGCATGTCAACTAGTAGGCTTTTTATGCCTAACAACTTTTTGAAGAGAGTCAAAGACATACATGAAGGATTTTAAGGTTCAAATTGGAACTTTAATAATTAGAAAGGGGGAAGAAAACACACCTCATTTACTGAGCCTCTACCACATGCCATAGACTGTTCTAGAGAATTTACACTAATGGTTAAATTAACCTCCATACTCCCATGAAGGAGATATAATTTGGTATAATTAATACCATTTCATAAATGTGGGAACTGACAGACATAGGTTAATATAAAGCTATGTTCTCATGTCTAAATTGAGGTAGAATCCAGATGATAGCCCACTTATTTTTGACTCCAAATTTCATTTTGCCACTCCTGGGTTGTACTGATAACTTCTAAATCACACCAAAATCAATAGAGTGCACTGCTGTCTACTGATGAGTGATTAGTCTCAGGGCCATCTGCCAGTGTTTTAGAACAGCTGATGACAATGGCAATCAAATGTACATCAGAATGATGAATTTGAGTCAACAGGTATTATTGAGAATGTGTTACCTGCTGGCTGAATGGCAAGCTAATCCGCTATTACAATGTCTGGCTGTTTCTGAACAAACCTGATTTTATCCCCCGAGATGTACTGATGGCTCCCCATTCCCACTCCCAATGTACAGCCTTGATTACTAGCACAGGGCACAAAGTCCTTCTCCACAGGCTTTCCTTCCACCCACACCACCACCTTGCTCTTCTGAGTGAAATTCTTTTATGTTATTGCCCCTGTTAGATTTCCATCCTCTGGAACAGAGACTCCAAATTTGCATATCCTGTACTTATTCAAAAAAATCTATTTTATGTGTACTTTCAATATGCTGGCCCTTACTAATCTTTTGTGCAAATTAGAAAGAGGTGTTTCTTCACTTTTCCTTTGGATCAGAAACTTTTCCAAATGTAATGATTTCTGATAGAAAAGTCTACATTTTTGTTACTTGCTTTCTGAAACAAGTATACAAATCTGCCCTATCTATAATATAAATGTCTTTATGCAGTGCTGTGTAATTAACCCAAATGAATAGATTTGAATAGCCAGCAGTTATTTATTGAATACCTATATGCTATGATATTTTCAGTAAATGATAATAGCAAAATGCCAAACTTATTGCTTTTATGGAGCTTGCGTTTTGTGGAAATTATCAAGGATTAAATAAAAAAGAAAAATGAGGATCATGTATATTATATCGTGGTAATGCTAAGGAGGAATAGTAAAGCAATGAAGTTATATACAAAACATCAAGTTTTAGAAATTACATATATTAGGTACTGATCTATTACAAGCATTATAAAATATGCATAAATATAAATTTTAAAATTAGATAAAAATAAACATGAATGGCAGTCCCAATATCACCCTTGGTGAAAGATCTTTTATCTCTCTGTAAGATGAGATGCAAGACGATAGAACTTTCCACAATGCTGGAAATCTTCATTCTGTGCCATACACAGAATGGGAATGTTGCATATTTTAAAAATAGCTAATGAGTACTAGGCCTAATACCTGGGTGATGAAATAATCTGTACAACAAACCCTCATGACACAAGTTTACTGATGTAACAAACCTGCACATGTACCCCTGAACTTAAAAGAAAAAAAATGTGGCTATTGAGACAGAGGAACTGAATTTTAAATCATCTTTAATTTAAATTAATTTAAATCTAAATAGCCATAAATGTCTAGTGCCTGTTGAACAGCAGCAGAGAAAGCAAAGTTCTGCTAAGGATGCAGTGCCTGAGGTAAGTAGAACTTTCCCTTGACTTTGAGCTGTGGCATTCATTTCACCTGCAGACCCTAAGGTTATCCTAACCTTAACCCTGTTTGACCTGGATTAATGACATGTGTTCTCCATCAAGTCTCTAACAGGCTTCCTGCTGAATTCCAGGATGCTTAATTAACCTTGTGTAACACTGTTTATTGCACTTCTGCTAGGATGTTCTCATCTATGCCTATGGTGACCCTGGCTCCACCCATGCGGTCTCATATATTCACTGGTTCCAGATGTTGCTCTTCTAGCTACCTCTCCTCAGACTCCTCAGACCCTTCCGTTATGAAGATTCTGTCCTCAGATTGTCTACAGTTTTAGAAAATGATTCTGCAGCAGTTAAGGTTGGGAGGCTGGTTGTGCTGTGGACCTGTTCTGCTTTTCCAAACACTCCCTGACTAATTTAAAATGCAGTCTTATCTTCCCATCTCATCTTAAACTATTGTTTAAGGCCAATATTTTCTATTAAACAGCTGCATTAGAAACCCTCCTAAAAGAGTGCTTCTGGGTTTAATATTGGATTAAGTAATCCTTCTGGATCTTTACTTGCATCTCTAGAGCATAGTGGTGCTAAATGTGCAAGGATTATTTGAGAGTCTCAGGTTGGTGTGAGAATATCAGGTTCAAGCCAGACAGCTGCCTCGGGCTGTGTGAAGCCCTTTTAGATTGCTGCCACTACAAAGGAAGTCTCATTAGAAGATTCTCATACTAGGAGATATCATGAGACCATCAAACAGGAGGTGAGTGGCAAATAACTTCAAATAAGCAGAACTCTGTTGCTCAAGTTCTCTGCCCACTTGGACAAGCAGCTCTGTGCCAGGAGGTGTTTTATTCACAGCACATAACCACACACAACCCCAGCAGCTCATCCAGGAACCCCAAATATAACCAGCAAGATCAAAACTTCTGAATTCAGCCTGGGGCTTCCTTCTCTAAAAAAAGGGGGAGAGGCATCAAAGCTAGAGCTCAGAAATTTTCTCCCCAGACATTCACATAAGCCTAGCAAAGGTTGAAGTGAAATAAAGAGGAAGTCTAAGCAAAAATATTTAAAATAATCCTAAGCAAAACAAAACAAAAAAAAGAGTTACAGAGAAGAAGAGTCATGTCCAATAACTGTTTGATTTTTTGATAAGACAACAACAACAAAAATCATAATGCAGATTAAAATAGTCCCAAGGAAACAAAGGAGGTGAGTTATTAAACATAAGAGGAGAAAGAAATTAATTAAAAAACAACACAAACAATAGAATTGATAAAACGTTTTGTTCTTTAAATAAACTAATGAAATAGAGATGCATTTAATTTAAACAATATTGAGAATGAGAAAGTGATTGTAATTCACAAAAGGATGTTGTATAAAATTCTATGATAATTATGCTTTACTATCTTGATGAAATGAGTAGCATTGCCAGAACATATAAATTATTATCATTGGCTAATAAAAAGGAAGTGAACCTAATATACTCCAAACCATAAAGTAAATTGAAAAAGAAGAGTATAAATATCAATAACATTTGGTCCAAGGTAGTTTTAAAGAAAGTCCTTGTAACCTTCGGGTAACAAATAATTTCCATGATATTTAACAATTCCTAGATTTAAAAGGTTTTTTTTTAGTCGTGCCTATTATAGCCTGTCTGGGAGTATATAAAAGTGAGCTCCCCCAGGACACCTGCACTGGCTGGACTACCTGTGCCTCTATGACCCCCTGCACCACCCTGTCAATGCAAAGATAAAGAGAGAAGCTCCTGCTTAGGGTCCAGGAAACTCACACCACATTTTGAGAGAAACTGGAGAATGAAAACAGCCTGAAAATGAAGTTGACAAATATTGTCTTCCTAGCATTTTTAACATTTTGAATAAAGTAAAACTGAACAGAATATATTTCAAGTCGTGTTGGACAAGGCAATATTAAGTAGACCGAAGAAAGAGCACAACTTCTAAAACTATGTAAATCAATTTAAAAATAAAGTAGTTACATTAAGATACATTATCAAGGGCAAAATCTGACATAAGCTAGAAATAATTATTAATTGTAATTTATTTAATTTATAAACAATTTAAAATAGGCAGTTATATGATATTCTCAAGAGATTTGACTAAAATTACAAAAGGGTAAAAAAGTTTTAAAAAGCACATGTAAGCAATAATGAAGCAGAGTTTCCAAGATCAGTGTCTATACTTGCATATGATGCATAACAAACCACCCAAGCATAGTGGCATAAGCAACAAACCATTTGCAGATTCTGTGTTCAGGAATTGCAAACCACAGCAGGTTTGACTCATCTATGTTCCATAATGTCTGAGGAACACTAGCTGGGAAGATCAGTTTTTTAGTACATTTGGGATGCTATAAAAAATCCCATAAACTGAAGAGTTTATCAATAATGGAATTTATTCCTCCCTCTTCTGGAGCTGGAAGCTGAGATGGAGCTGCCAGCGTGGAAGAGCCCTCTTCCGGGTTGCACATTGCCAACTTCTCCTGTATCCTTACAAGGTGGAAAGAGAGTGTGCTAGCTTCTGGGTCTCTTCTTATAAGGGCACTAATTCCATTTATAAGGGCTGTACTCTCATGATGCAATTATTTCCCAAAGGCCCTACTTGCTAAGACTATCACCTTGGGAGTTAGGGTTTCAACACATAAATGTTGAAGGGGGCACAAATATTCAGTCTGTAACAATCTGGAAGTCATTCACATGCTTGGGACTGGATATTGCCTGGAGGCTTCTTCATTTATTCATGCAGAAGCTGGGCTGGGATGATTGAAGGGCTTGACTTACCTAGGGTTGTCCACTGATGTACGTGTATACAGCCTGTCCATATGGCTTGGGTTGCTGGCAGTAGGATGGCTAGGTTATGAGAGGGAGATTCCAAGAGTGGACATTTGAAGAAACCAGGGAGAAGCTGCATGGGCTTTTATGACCTAGCTCAAAAGTCACATAGCATCATTTCTGTGCAACTCTGCTGGCGAGAGCAACCTTAAGTTTATCCATGGGACCTTTGCTAAACCTCCATAATAAAAGATTGTGTGGAATCCAAAGCAAGAAGCATTAAGCAGGACAAAGTCAATCAATTTATTTACTACAGAGTGCCATTGCCAACGAAGCTGTAACTATTGGGGATCTTTATGTGTTAAAAAATTATATCAAAATATATAATGCAGAGCATTTTCCCTCTCTATTTTTTCTCATCAAGTCTCAAAAAATATAAAACCTCTAATTTCTATACAAATTAAGGTTAACCTGATATAGTTAAACATTTACACACTAGGAAAAATGCTCATTTTTTTCTGTGTCAACTGATAATTTCAAAACTAACATATGTTGGGCCACAAAGGAAATGTCAATAAAATCTTCAAAGCACAAAATGTATAGGCCATTTTTTCTGCCTTTAAATTTTTTGTAATCAAACTAAAAATAAATTTTAAAAATAAATGTTTAACTAACATCAAAAAGCAATAACACAGCAATTAAAATGTCTTCTAAATATCATAGGTCAAAGAGAAAATCAAAAGTGCAATTACGGGCTTTTTGCTAATTAGAGAAAATGACAACAGCACATAGCAAAATGTATGGGGCATAGCTAGTTTTGACTGAGAAAAAAATAAGTGTACCCTTTTTTTATATACTTCACTCCCAGGCACGGTGTTCAGGAACGTAAATTCCAATATTATTATAATTACATCTCTTTATCTATCATCTATCTATGTAATCTAACTATCATTTATCTATCCAACATTCATTCTGTGTGTATTACAGTTGCCATGGCAGGGAGTAATCTAAATACCCATCAGTAGAATTCAATGCATAAACATCACTTTAATACATTTTGGGACTTCCATGCAATACAATTATATGCAGCCATTATGTACACGTGAAGAACTGCCTATGATATAGGAAGGTTAAAAAAAAATAAGACTAGGCCAGGCGCGGTGGCTCAAGCCTGTAATCCCAGCACTTTGGGAGGCCAAAATGGGTGGATCACAAGGTCAGAAGATCGAGACCATCCTGGCTAACACGGTGAAACCCCGTCTCTACTAAAAAAAATACAAAAAAAAAAAAAAAAACTAGCCGGGCGAGGTGGCGGGCGCCTGTAGTCCCAGCTACTCGGGAGGCTGAGGCAGGAGAATGGCGTGAACCCGGGAGGCGGAGCTTGCAGTGAGCCGAGATCCCACCACTGCACTCCAGCCTGGGCGACAGAGCAAGACTCCGTCTCAAAAAAAAAAAAAAAAAAAAAAAAAAAAACCTAAAAAAAATAAGACTACAAAGAAGGATGAAGGATGCAGAGCAAAATTTTCCTTGTGTGGAGGAAATCTAGAAGGATGTAGCAGAAGGAATGCCAATATCTATTCCACCTTTCCTTTCTTTTTTCTGCCAGAGTGCTGATTTTTTTTTTTTGCTGGTAATTCACCATCCACCCCATAACCATGTGCTTCACTAACAAGCACTGGAATCTCATTTCCCTTCCTAGGGATTTAACAGTTGACATGTGACGCAGTTCTGATAAATGACATGAGGGAGAGTCTCCTCGGGGATTTTGGAAAATGCTTTCTTGTTCTTAAAAGTACAATTTAATACTTCTGTGTTTTTCAATGTAATACTTTTGTGTTTACATGTTATATTTAGAAACTGCTGTAGCTACCATGCAACCCCAAGGGAAGCTAACCCAATCTGATGAAGAGGGAAAGTAGCTCCTTTGGATCACTGAATAAAGCAGCTTGGAAGATGTTGTCCTCTCGGAATTTATTCTATAAGACACTAACTTTTCCTTCTCTTCAGCCAGGTGAGCTGGTACTGCTCTTTTGCAGCTGGAGTCATTTTACTTATACATAGGATACACATCCAAAAAAAAAAAAAAAATACACGTTAAACAACGGATAAAGTACAATTGAAGAAAGAAGTCTGATGCTAACTAGAGATAACTAGCTACAAGATAGATGTATATCATGACATATGCGCGTGTATAAGAACACAGAAAAGTAGCAAAGAAACATGGATAATAGAATAGGAAGCTCTTAAAAACATCTGATTGGCATCCCAAAAGATGAACTATAAAGATTTGGGAAGAGGCCTTACTTAGAGAATTAATGGCTTCACATGTTTCAAGATTGGTGAGAATTTAGCTCAAGCTGGATAACTAAAAAGAATTTATGACTAGACATATAGTAGTGAAACTGCAAGATAGAAGGGAGAGAGAGAGAGAGAGAGAGAGAGAGAGAGAAGTAAAGAGAGGAAGAGGAGAGGGATTCTAAAAGGAGCTGGATAGAAAGGAGAGAATGATTTACAGAAGAAAGACAGCTAGAATTACAGAATACTGCTTGGCAAAAATAAAACAAGGGAAGTGTTATTTAAACATTTATCAATTGAACAATTTTGAATTTGGTGTATCTTTGAGCTAGTCATTGTTATAACTTCTAAAGATGTGGCAATGAGCAAAATCAAAAGGGTCCCTGCTCTCATGAAATTCACTTTTTTTCTTTTTTTTTGAAACGGAGTCTTGCTCTGTTGCGCAGGCTGGAGTGCAGTGGCACGATCTCAGCTCACCACAACCTCTGCCTCCCAGATTCAAGCGATTCTCCTGCCTCAGTCTCCCAAGTAGCTGGGATTACAGGTGCCCACCACCAAACCCGGCTAATTTTTATATATTTAGTAGAGACAGGGTTTTGCCATGTTGGCCAGGCTGGTCTCGAACTCCTGACTTCAGGTGATCTGCCCTCCTCGGCGTCCCAAAGTGCAAGGATTACAGGTGTGAGCCACCGTGCCCAGCCCACATTCTTAGAGGGACAAATGGATTTAAGTGGGCAAATGGAAAAAATTAAAAATAAAGATAATTTTATAGCATAAAAGTAATATGTAGAAATAAAGTATGAAGTTAGAAAGTATTTGCATTGGCTGTTTTATTTTCTAGCTTTATTGAGGTATAATTGAAATTTAAATTGTATTATTTAAGGTGTATGATGTGATATTTTGATGTATGCATATGTTGTGAAATGATTACCATTATCAATCTAGTTAACATATCCGTCACTTTACATAGTCATCATGTGTGTGTGAGAGAGGGAGATGAGAATACTTAAGATCTACTGTCTTAGAAAATTACGAGTATGTAATCCTTTATTATTAAACATAGTCAACATTGGTTATTTTAGATGGAGTCAACAAGGATAAACTTAATTGTGAAGTGACAATTGAGCTGAAGTATTCAAAATGAGAAGGACTATACAAATAATTGGAAGCAATCCTCTAGGACCTGAAGTAAGAATGAATCTCTCAGAGAACAGGCCAAGCAGAGAGAAGGGGGAGAATGGCATGAGATGTTGTAGCAGTGCTGGGCAAGTGTGAAAGAAGACTGGACCTAATTTTCATGGCAATAAGAATTTGAAAGTTTTTAAGAGGGGAAATAATAGGCATGAAATTACATTTTCAAAAGATTATTTTGTCTGCTCTGTGAAAAATTGAATGTCATCAATTATAGAAACAGTGCACTTTACTTTGGATTCTCCCTGCACTTAAAAAAATTTTTTAAATTTTTTTGCCTAAAAGCCAAGGTGAGAGTGTGTATCTTAGGATTCTTCCAGTTTAAGTAAGAGAGCTAGGTAATTGAAACTTAAATTTAAAGCATACCCAATTTTGGCCCCAAAGAAACAAACAAAATTAGTCAACATTATCCAGCTTCAGGCTTGGTTTGATCCAGGAAGTTAAAAAAGTCATTAAAGTTGTGACCCTCCGTCTTTCAGACAAGCTTTTTCTATGTGATGTGCATGATGGTCCCTGGCAACCTGAGACTTCCATCCCAATCGCATTTTAACTTCAGGACAAGAAAGGCTTCTTCCTTGATAACACTGAAAAAAGTATTCTAGGTAGGGAGAACTCTCATTTGCCTCCTTTTGATGATATTTCTATTTCTTAACCATTCCTTGAGGCCTGGGGCATTTTGGCACTGTGATAAATGAAGTCAAGGTCACATTCCTACTGCTGGGCAGCTGGAAGAGTGAGGTTAGTCTCTCTTAAACCACACAGTATGATTTCCCTATAGGAATGATGGTAAACCCTTACTATTAGGTTGGTGCAAACATAATTGCAGTTTTTGCCATTACTGTTATGCCATTACATTTGCACCAACCTTACCGAAGAAGGTGGAGAGGTATTTGCCAGCAAACAAATTGATATCAATACCAGACACAGAAGAGGAAACCTGCCCATTTCTTTAGTAAAATTAGCACTCACGGCTCCACACTGTTTGGTCTTCTCGGTAGGGACAGAATAGTGGTCAAGAGAAATCCTAATAGTTAAAATTAAAATGCTTTTTTTTTTTTTTTTTTTTTTTTTAGCCTATGTAATTTCATTAGGAATCACCAATTAATCTCATAAAGCTGATGAGTCAAGTGGAGAACTTGATATTTTCTTCCAGCAGAGGTTCCCTGCACCATCTTATAGTACCAGCAGCATGAATAAAAGAAAGCAGCTAAAAGTTCTCCCTAAATTCCAACATCCAAAGATGGGGCTCCAGAGAGAGTTTTCTATGGGGTACCAGATAAATTGACTATTTTTTTCTTCACTAGATGAACTATTTTTCACACAATGGCCAAGTTGTTTTTGTTTGGCTATTATCCTAACTACTCCCCAAGGGTCAAATAGGGGAGTATCACAATCTACCATAGAGATTGAATATGACACTGACCATTGTATAGAAAAGTTATAACCTACAATGTGCATTTGACTTTTGATGTTATTTCCGTAGCATAACGAAGAGTCATTAACTAGAGAACAAAGAGTCATTAAATAGAGGAAAATATTTCAAAATTATTCACATTAAGGTCTCAGTAGCATACTGGGTAGGAATACATAGTTATGAGCATAAAAAGAAAAATTAGTACATGGATTTTAATTTCTGTTCTGCATCACTTCATAGTATGTTTGAGCTTTTAAAAACTTGTTGAGGCTGCATTATTTGTAATTGGCCTGAAATGAAGCAATGTCAAAAGGAAGGCGAAATGGATTTTTAAAGAGACTAATACTGGCAATGTCAAAAGGCATAATTTTTAAAGCTTTACAGCAAATTGTTAGAGCTTTAGGTATAATTGAATTAGATTATGGTTGAATTCAGAGCTAATCATTTTTTGTTCTAGTAAAGGAGACTATTGAAGGATAACAAAATAAACCTACTCAGTACCTTTTCTCAAAGAATTTTAAATGCATTCATCATTGTTTTATTTTTGCTTTAAAAATTTACTCAGAAAGCTACTTTACTTATTGCAAAGTAGCTTTCTGAGCCCATGTGTTTATTGCCCTGCTCCCCAACCTCCCATTGAAAAATAACTTCTTATTGCAAAATAAAAATGGAAAATTGTAGTGCAAAAGTGCATTGGACAAAGTCTGAATCAAGAACAGGAATCCAAAAAGAGTCCTATGCACAGCTGATGAAGCATTTTTGCAATTTAGTGCATTTTGGCAAATGACAATAACCAACATGGAAAGGAAAACACTTTCTATATGGAAATCTTTGCCATATAACTGCCTTCACCAGTATTTGCACCTCATCTTTGATAAGACTAAAAACCGTATCTTAAACTTCCAAACATCTCTCTTTTTAAAATTAGATAAAATATCAATATTCCTATTTTCTCTTTGTCCCTAATATAAAAAAGAACTTCTCTTAAATCTGGGTGTGCACATGCACAGACTTCTTTTATAAATGAAAAGGAATTCCATACAACACATCAAAAGATTAAGTAATTCAAACAATGAGAAGTTTTGTGGGTAAACTTGTAAGCTGTCTTCCCACCACCAAAGCAAGCATGCTATATGACACAGTAAAAAACAAAACAAACCAAAAAACAAAACAAAGAATAAACCCAAGAACATATTTTCAGAAAAATATTCAGAAAATATATGCAATATTTAAAAAGCAAAAGCGATAAACCTAGTTCACAGTATATTGACTGTGAGAAAATGAAATCAGTGAATTAGAAAATTGGTGAGTTTTCCATGTTTTCCGGGTTAAAGGTGAAGAAAGGAATATGATAAGTTTTAAATGAGAAATACTGATGATAGATTTAGTTAATTCACCATATATGCCTAATATGCATTCCATATGGAAAGAAGAGATCACCAATAATGAGAGTAAGAAATAACAGGATATCATTTCCCACTTACTAGAAAATTAAAAAGAAATCTGATATTAAGTGTTCCAAATATAACTTATACAGTGCTAATGAGAATCCTAATTAGTTAGTAGAATCATTTGGAAATTGACAATTGATTTCCAATTCATGCATAATTGACATACATACATAGAATTTGACTTTTTACATTTATCCCAAACATTCATACTCCGCTACCAAACAATTACACTCTTATGTATATTGCCTCCTTTGTTTGGATACTTTCAGAAGCAGACCTGGAGACTAAGATTTCAGTGCAAATAGATTTTTTGTGTGTGTATATGAGGTAGTTCCGGGAAATGCCAGTGAGAGACTGGGAGTGAGACAGAAAAGGAAGCTAATACAAGGGCGGATTGCCAACAATTTACCACTGTGGACAACTGGAGCTCAATCTGATGGAGGAATTGTAGAAGATGGTATAGAACAAAACTTCAGGGTTATTCTAGTCAATAGGTAAAAAATCTGGGGTATTAATCTCCAATTCCCTGTCCATCTCTGGTTAAGGACTATTTCTGGGAGCATTAATTATTGCACACTTCCAGCTTGCTCTGAGCATGTGTCCAGCCAGGGAAGTGTTCTCAGGCTGCCTGCAGCCAGCAAGTGTTCACAGAAGTCAGCCTTCAGAGTACAATAGGGAAGACAGACAGAATAAGGATAGTGTGCAAGCAATGTCTGCTAGAGTGACTTAATGAAAGCATGTCATGTGCAAGGAAGTCTATAAAAAGATACCATATGATATCATTTGTAATAGAAAAAAAATGGAAACATCTGAATGTCCATCATTAGGAAGATGAAAAATGAAATGTGACAAAGGCACAAGGAATAAACTAGATCTCTGTATATCAACATTGCTAAATCTTAACATCAACAAAGAATAAGCTGCCAAATGATGCATACATTTATGATAGCCTTTATATAAATGTAATGACAATATAAGTAAATCACACACATATATAATAGCATTTTTAAATTTCAAAAACACACTGGGCAATGTAAACACACTTGTATATGTTTAAAAAATGTTTAAGGCCTAGAAGCATACATAGAAAATTTATGATACTTTTTATCTCTTAGAAAGAAAATGGGATAGGAACAAATAACAAAATGGATTTTATATTTATCTATGATATTTATTTTCATTAAAAAATAAACTTGAATAGAACATCAATGTGTTAAAATGTCAATCTTGGATGGGCCCTGGAATACGGTTCTCTGTAACTTTCTCTTAATTTTCTCAAAATAAAAAGAAAATAAACATGAAAATGGAAGATGAAGAAAGAGCAACAACATTTAAAATAAAGTATTCTTGTGCTGGCATATGCATGAAAAGTTTAGAGATAAAGTATTCTGGGCAAAAACTGGCGAACATCCATAGGTGCAGTTGTCATGTCATCTATTTTGTAAACAATATTGGTTGCAGCCTTCTCTGCATGTTGGATGATCCCCCACAATAGTGACATGTGAAATCTCAACATTACCAATTTTAAACACTTCATCAATCAAGGTGGCAAAAAGCGGCTGAGATATATAGTACAGGGTACAATGTGCTGGGCTCGACACCTGAGAAGGTGTCAGCAATCCAAAGGCCCCTGGGGACTGCATGTAGCTGCTGGATCTCAATACAAGGAGCTGCCATAGCTTTCAAATCCACCTTTCCACATTTTGATCCGATTTTCTGGGAAAGAGGCAGAGAAGGTTCGGGTTTGGTGGAATGGCCGAACATGTCAGAATCTGGCTGCTGCTGCACTGCTCTAGCTACTTTTCTCTGGCATCACAAACTCCTTTCTGTGAATCTTCTTCAATCTTTTTTTTTTTTTTTTTCTTTTTTTGAGATGAAGTCTCGCTCTGTCGCCCAGGCTGGGGTGCAGCAGTGCGATCTTGGCTAACTGCAACCTCCACCTCCTGGGTTCACGCCATTCTCCTGCCTCAGGCTCCCAAGTAGCTGGGACTACAGGTGAGTGCCACCACGCCCAGCTAATTTTTATGTAGTTTTAGGAGAGACGGGGTTTCACCGTGTTAACCAGGATGGTCTCAATCTCCTGACCTCGTGATCCTCCCACCTTGGCCTCCCAAAGTGCTGGGATTACCGGCCTGAGCCATTGCGCCTGGCTGAATCTTCTTCAGCTTTTAAGTTCCAGGTACATTTGTAGGATGCGCAGGTTTACTACCCAGGTAAACATGTGCCATGGCAGTTTGCTACATGGATCAACTCAACACCAAGGTATTAAGCCCAGCATCCATTAGCTATTCTTCCTGATACTCTCTCTCCTCCCCTTCTCCCCCAACAGGCCCCAGTGTATATTGTTCCCTCCCATGCGTTCATGTGTTCTCATTGTTCAGCTCCCACTTATAAGTGAGAACATGTGGTGTTTGGTTTTCTGTTTCTGCATTAGTTTGCTGAGTATAACGGCTTCCAGCTCCATCCATGTCCCTGCAAAGGACATGGTCTCATTCCTTTTTATGGTTGCATAGTATTCCATGGTGCATATGTACCACATTTTCTTTATCCAGTCTATCATTTATGGACATTTGGTTCAAGCGATCCTCCCACCTCAGTCTCCTGAGTAGCTGGAACTACAGGCATGAGGCACCGTGCCCAGGTAACTTTTGTATTTTTTGTAGAGACGAGGCATTTGGGTTGATTTCATGTCTTTGCTATTGTGAATAGTGCTGCGATGAACATACATATGCATGTATCTTTATAATGGAATGATTTATATTCCTTTGGTTATATGCCACACAGAACAATACTAACCTTAAATGTAAATGGGCTAAATGCCCCAATTAAAAGACACAGAATGGCAAGCTGGATAAAGAGCCAAGACCCATCAGCATGCTGTCTTTAAGAGACCCATCTCACATGCAAAGACACACATAGGCTCAAAGTCAAGGGATGGAGGAAAGTTTACCAGGAAATGGAAAACAGAAAAAAGCAGGGGTCACAATCCTAGTTTCTGACAAAACAGACTTTAAACCAACAAAGATCAAAAAAGACAAAGAAGAGCATTACATAATGGTAAAGAGTTCAATTCAACAAGAAGAGCTATCATAAATATATATGCACCTAATACAAGGGCACCCAAATTCATAAAGCAAGTTCTTAGAGACCTTCGAAGAGACTTACACTCCCACACAATAATAGTGGGAGACTTTAACATCCCACTGGCAATATTAGACAGATCAACAAGACAGAGAATTAACAAAGATAATCAGGGCCTGAACTTAGCTTTGGGTCAAGTGAACCTGATTGATATCTACAGAACTCTTCACCCAACAACAACAGAATATTCAATCTTCTCATTGCCACATGGCACTTACTCTAAAATTGATCACATAATCCTAAGTAGAACACTCCTCAGCAAATGCAAAAGAACTGAAATCATAACAATCTCTCAGACCACAGTGCAATGAAATTAGAACTCAAGATTAAGAATCTCACTCAAAACCACACAACTACATGGAAATGGAGTGACCTGTTCCTGAATAAATAATAAAATTATTTATAATTATGATCCTGAGTAAATAATGAAATTAAGGCAGAAATTAAGAAGTTCTTTGTAATTAATGAAAACAAAGAGGTAATGTACCAGAATCCCTGGGATGCAGCTAAAGCATTGTTGGGCATATCGCTCAAGCGATCCTGACATCACATCCTCATATCACAACTAAAAGAACTAGAGAACCAAGAGCAAACAAACCCCAAAGCTAGCAGAAGACAAGAAAAAACGAAGATCAGAGCTGAACTGAAGGAGATAGAGACATGAAAAACCCTTCAAAAAATCAACAAATCCAAGAGCTGTTTTTTAAATTAATAAAATAGACTGCTAGCTAGACTAATATAGAAGAAAAGTGAGAAGAACCAAATAGACACAATCAGAAATGATAATGATGTGGGAGGGGGGCAGGGAAGTGCTGGGTAGAGAAAGGCATGACCCTGGCTAGGGCTTCACCTTCGGGCCTGTGCCCACAGACTTAGTTGAGGACAGCCACTCCTACCTTCGTGCCCAAATGTTGAATTTTCCAAGACCATCCTGGCCCATCACACCCCATCCTGGGCCTATAAAAACTCCAGAACCTAGCGGGCAGGGCAGACACACAAGTGGCTGGACATCAAGAGGAGCAGATCGGTGGAAGAAGATACAAGTGACTGGACGTTGAGAGGACATGGGGAGCACACCGACCAACACTAGCACCCCAGCAGGCCATCTACTGGTGGAACAACTTGGAGTTTGGCCAGGGCGGTCAAAGGAGAGCCCTGGGTCACTCAGCGGCCTGACTCCAGGGGAAAACCATCTCCCTTCTGGCTCCTGCATCTGCTGAAAGCTACTTCCACTCAGTAAAACTTTGCACTCATTCTCCAAGGCCAGGTTTTAGCCAATTCTTCCTGTACACCAAGGCAAGAACCCAGAATGCAGAAAGCCCTCTGCCCTTTCCACAAGGTAGAGGGTCTAATTAAGCTGGTTCACACAAGCCGCCTATAGATGGCAAACTAAAAGAGCACATGGTAGCACATGCCCACTGGGGCTTCAGGAGCTGTAAACATTCACCCCGAGACACTACCGTGGGGTCGGAGCCCACAACCTGCCCATCTGTATGCTTCCCTAGAGGTCTGAGCAGTGGGGCACCAAAGAAGTGAGCCACTCCTGCTGCTGCACACCCTGTGAATGGGACATGGGAACCTTTCCTGTTTCAATAAGGGGGATATCACCACTGACCCCAAAGAAATACAAACAACTTTCAGAGAATAGTATAAACACCTCTATGCACATAAACTAGCCAATCTAGAATAAACGGATAAATTCCTGGACACATACACCCTCCCAAGACTGAACCAGGAAAAAATTGAATTCCTGAATGGATCAAAAACAAGTTCTGAAACTGAGGCAGTAATAAATAGCCTATGAACCAAAAAAAAAAAAAAAAAAAAAAAAAGGCTTAGGACCAGATGGAATTGTAGCTGAATTCTACCAGAGGTACATAGAAGAACTGGTACCATTTTTATTGAAACTATTCAAAACAATTGAAAAAGGACTCCTCCCTAACTCATTTTATGAGGCCAGTGTCATCCTGATACTAAAACCTGGCAGAAATACAACAAAAAAGAATACTTCAGGCCAATATACTTGATGAACATCAATACAAAAATCCTCAATAAAATACCGGCCAACCAAATCCAGCAGCACATCAAAAAGCTTATCCACCTTGATCAAATTGGCTTCATCCCTGGGATGCAAGGTTGGTTCAATGTATGCAAATAGATAAATATAATTCATCACATAAAGAGCACTGAAGAATCATGGTTATCTTGATAGACGCAGAAAAGGCCTTCGATAAAATTCAACATCCCTCTATGTTAAAAACTCTCAATAAACTAGATATTGAAGGAACATACCTCAAAATAATAAGAGCCATATATGAAAAACCCACAGCCAATATCATAATGAATGGGCAAAAGCTGGAAGCATTCCCCCTAAAAACTGGCACAAGACATCATGCCCTCTCTCACCACTCCTATTCAACATAATATTGGAAGTTTTGGCCAGGGCAATCAGGCAGGAGAAAGAAATAAAGGGTATTCAAATAGGAAGAGAGGAAGTCACGTCATCTTTGTTTGCAGATGACATAATCCTATATCTAGAAAACCCCATTGTCTCAGCCCAAAAGCTTGTTAAGCTGATAACTTCAGCAAAATCTCAGGATGTTTATTTATTTATTTAGAGACGGAGTTTTGCTCTGTTGCCCAGGCTGGAGTGCAGTGGTGAATGAGGCAACCTCCTCCTCTCTGGCTCAAATGATCCTCCCACCTCAGCCTCCTGAGTAGCTGGAACCACAGGTGTGCACCACCACACCCAGGTAATTTTTGTACTGTTAGTAGAGACGGGGTTTCCCCTGTTGCCCAGGCGGGTCTTGAGCTCCTGTACTCAAGTAATCCGCTCACATTGGCCTCCCAAAGTGCTGGGATTATAGGCATGAGCCATTGTGCCTGGCCCAGAAACTATTTAGACATTGTCTCCACCCTGAAGCCCATTCTGAGTAGAGCACAATCTTCAAAGAGAGACAGGGGAAGACTTGGTTTCTGGACATGTATGTTTTATGGTTTCAGTCTCTTGGGAGGTGCAACTCCTTGCCATTTGGCTCCATTTGTTGCTGCTGCATATTTGTAGTGGTAACTTCTTTTCTCTAGGCTCTTATTTAAATAACTAATGTGATTTTTTGTACCTTACTACCAAAAGGTCTTTGACTAAGACGTCACTGTTTCAATTTAATTTTTGTCCCTTGTCCCTCCCTCCCTCCCTCCCTCTCTTCCTTCCTTCCTTCCTTCCTTCTTTCCTTCCTTCCTTTCCTCCCTCTCTTCCTTCCTTCCTTACTTCTTCTTTCCTTCCTTCCTTCCCTCCCTCCCTCCCTCTCTTCCTTCCTTCCCTCCCTCCCTCTCTTCCTTCCTTACTTCCTTCTTTCCTTCCTTCCTTCCTTCCTTCCTTCCTTCCTTCCTTCCTTCCCTCTCTTCCTTCCTTCCTTCCTTCCTTCCTTCCTTCCTTCCCTCCCTCCCTCCCTCTCTTCCTTCCTTCCTTCCTTCTTTCCTTCCTTCCTTCCTTCCTTCCTTCCTTCCTTCCTTCCTTCCTTCCTTCCTTCCTTCCTTCCTTCTCTCTTTTTCTTCCTAGCAGTCAAGGTATCCTTCTTTCTTTTTTCTGAGAGAGTATTTGTCTCTGCGTGTTTGCTTAAAGTAAACATAATATCTAAATATCATTATTTTGGATTTTTTCTTGATGATAAAATGTTTTCCTCTTTTAAATGTTTACTATCATCTATTAAAGTTTATTACAATTATTTCTAACTTTGATCCATTTTTGCATCCTTGAAATGAATTCTATTTAGTAATATATTTTTAAAATTTTGGCTCTATATTTATAAGGTGTATATTCTGTAGTTTTCTTTTTTCATGCTATCTTTACTAGTCATATGTTAACCTTGTAATATTCTTTGTAAAGTTTCTTATTTTACTATGGTCTTCCAATTATAAACAGCATTAAAAGTGTTAAATAACTCATCCAGGAAACAGAATGGACCTATCCCTTTTAAGGGAGTGACTTACTTTTTAATATCATTCACTTTATTTGATAGTTATTGTTTAACTGCTATTTTTTCAATACTGCATCAGCTAGAGAAATAAGTAGATATCTAGAAAGGCATACACTTCATGTATTTAATAAGGAAAAACTGCAGACAACTGTGTTTTTACCTCTGGATATATTCTGGGACAGTGATTGGTAGTCAGCAAGGACTCTAGCTTCATCTATAATGTTTCAGGAGTTTAACTTCATCTATAATATTTTAAAGATTTTACATAAATTGCATCCATACAATTTTGGTGTAATTAAAAATTATTTATTTTTAAATTGAGAACTGAGTAAAGGATTAGATTAAATATAATGAATATATGTTTCCCATTTAATATTATGTTTGAAAAATAAAAGTCAGAGGATTTAAATCCTAAAAGAGAAAATATAAATACAAATAAAATTAACATAATAATGATATATGAAGAAATCAATAAAAATTGTATTCTGGGTTATTAAAAATACTCAACTGAATATTTATGCTTTTACTAGAAAGAATCACACAATATTACTAAAAAGCCAGTATTCCACAAGTTAATCTATAATTTTACAATAATTCCAATAAAAATAATGCTTTTTGGGAGATAATAAAACCACTCTAAAGTTTTTCTGTAAGAGCAAATATGTGAGAATTGACAAGAAAATTATAAAATATAATGAAAGTACATTAAGACTCACATATATTACAGAGCATTTAAAAAGTACAATTGTTCAAATAGTTATGAGAGTGAATCCAAAAATAATATCTTAGTGGATTTATTAAAAACATCTGGACCTATATTCTAGTTTATATAAGAAATATACAGAAGTATATTTCTTCTGTATATTTTTCTTATGTATATCTTTATCTTATGTATATTTTTATATATTTATCATTTATATTCCTTATATTAAATAGCATCTCATTTAATCTGTTTTGAACATATATTTAAAACAGAATGGAAGAATTATTTAGTAAATATGTAAGAAATTATGTTAAGATGAAAGCCAGTTTATATTTTAAAAGTACCAAAGTTACCTTCTATCTCATAATTTACACCAAATAATTTCATGTGTGCGTAAGTGCAGATGTGTTTTTGTGTGTATATGTTCATATGAAAGATTTAAAGTAAAAAAAAATGCCAGAAAAATGATAGTTTGTTTCATTTGAGGATGGTAAAGTTTCATACCAAAGACCAAAACTACAAAAGGAAAAAAACACACTGAAATACATAAACATTAAAACGTCTTGGCTAATACATACATAGAAGGAAAATGACAAGCTGGGAGAAAGCATTTTTAGTATAACAAACACAGTTTTAAAATCCTAATCCAAATGAAAAATGAGATTTTATGTCCTTAAGCAAAATATACTTTGAAATGTAAAATTTGTACAAAAATGAAATACTACCTAGAGTTGAAACACACTAACAAAAAAGTTTATTCTCATTAGTTATTGAAGAAATGCAAATTAAAGCAGCAGGAGGGTAACTTGTTATTTATTACCTAGCAAACTTGGAAAAGAAGCCTAGCAGGTTGCCAGTTCTGCGGCTATACAGGAGTTTAGCTAAAGGAGACTGTTACAGTTTGGATATGTGTTCCTGTCCAAGTCTCATACTGAAATGTAATCCCCAATGTTGGTGGTGGGGCCTGGTGCCAGGTGTTTGGGTCATGGGGGCAGATCCCTCCTGAGTGGCTTGAGCCATCCTGTTGGTGATGAGATCTCACCCCGAGTTCACAGAAGATCTCGTTCACACACTTTTAAAGGACGCTGTCTCCTGTGAACTCAGAGCGAGATCTTACCTAGAGCCCACTCTCTCTTGCTTGCTCCTGCCTTCACCTTGTGATGTCCCTCCTCACCCTTCACCTTCTGCCACAATTGGAAGCTTCCTGAGGCCTCCTCAGAAGCAGATATCACTACGCTTCCTGTATAGCCTACAGAATCACAAGGCAATTAAGCTTCTTTTCTTATAAATTTCCCAGTCTAAGGTAATTCTCTATAGCAGTACAAGAATGGCCTAATACAGAGATCTTCAGTCAGCCCTTTACAATGATATTATTTCTCCAACTCATCTGAACTTTGGCAGGAAGAGAAGAGCCTCCGGGGATCCCCTGACCTGCCAGCCTTACATTAATAGTCAATACTGAATTGTATGCCTGTTGCTTCATGAGGCAATGTAGGACAATGCTGTCCAGTAGAACTTGCTTTAGTGATGGAAAATATGTTGCCCACTAGGGTAACCACTAGCCACATGTGGCTACTGAGCATGTGAGAGGTGGATAGTGTGCTGAGGAACTGAATTTCTAATTTTATTTAATATTAATTTGTAATTAAATGCCACACGTGGCCAATGCTTACCATATTGGACAATGCAGCTCTAGGAAAAGCCCATCGTGCCTCTCATACTTATTTGTTTCAGTCAGTGCTAGATGTTTAAGTCTCTCAAGCCACCCATCCACTACTTTCTTTGCACGTAGCTAAGAGAATGACTGTCCCTAGTCCCCTCAAAGGCAAACTCCCCATGTGACCTGTGATGTCTTCCCTCTTGCTAACTCAAGGACTTCCCTCTCATGTTTTCTTTTCTTTCATCTACTTTGCATTCTCTTTTGGATCATTTGAATAAACACTTGCTAAGGTGTCATCCGTCTTTAGGAAAAACTTGCCATTGCCTATTTTCCATCCCTGAGCTCATGGCTGGTTTTGTTGTTGTTGTTGTTTTCATTTTGCTCCTATTCAAGGCAAAATTTGATGACAGAGTTATGTATAATAGCTCTGTCTACTTCCCTGCACCGAATTCTTTATTTCCCTTAATTCCAGTAAAACTGCTGTTGACAAAATGTTGTATCCACTGTATTACTAAACATATGGTTATTTCTTGTTCTTTTGATAGTGTGATATGTAATTTTAGAATGTGTTAAATAAAGATTATTAGACAGAAGACTTTTGCTGAATGGGATGATGCAATAACATACAAGAAATAGAACCTAAATTATTATTTCAAAAGATGCCAAGTAGTTCATATAATGGGAAAGATGAGTGAAAGGTTTGCAGAGTGGCAAGATAAAAGCAAATTAAAATTTGCATATTTATTGATGCCAGTAAATAAGTAGAAAAATAAAATATGGATAATCATTGATGTTATTTCTATGTATGGATAAAAAGGATATTTGATATTAAATGTGATTGATAGGAATGCAAATATATTGGAAAACAGCAGAATATGCAAATTACTGTGACTGGAAAAGGGGGAAATGAATAAATTGAAATGGAACAATTTTGCAATGTAAGAGATGGGTATAAACATATTTGAACATCAAAGTATACTAAATAATGAACATTAAATAAGAAGAGTAGAAATCCAAGTGTATAAATTATCACAATGCATGGGAAGAAGCTGAATTTAATAATCTCAAATGAGTTCAGATTGGATTCAACAATACTACGTGCTCCTTAGGAAAACTAGAAAAGTGTTAATATAATTGTTAGGTTATAAATGTTCAAAATCAGGATAAATAAAAATAAAATTACTGCATTAACATACATGTAATGCAAGTAGGATGCAAGAGAAAACATTTAAAATAGGACAATAAAATATTCCTAACATTAAAATACAAATTTTTGCTGTATACAAGTTGTTCAGAATACAGAAAATGGGCAGCAGTACCTATCTACTTTCACAGGTTGTTATAACCCTTTTATAACAAAGGGGAAGACAGAGATAATACAAGAAGGAATCACTATTGGCCAGTTTCACTTAAAAATATAGGTTAAAAAATTCTAAATAAGATATTCACAAAAACAATCAAGTAGTGTATTAAATTAATATTTACTTAAATAAGCTAAGCTTAAGAATGTAATGATGATTTGACTTTAGAAAATCTATAATATTTCCTATATCTGCAATAACAAATGGAATAGTATAATTTCAAGCACTTAGATGAACGATGATAAATTCAAATGAGTATTTAAGAAGTACGTGTTTTTTGATAGGAAGCTCTTAGAACACTTGGAATGAAACAGAACTTTGTTATCCTGATAACAGATAACCAATGAAAAATTATAGCCATCATCAAACTAGTAAAAATTAGAAATATTCCATTAAATTCAACAATGCTCATTACTGTTACTGCTTTTGTTATTGTCCCAGTTAAAGTGATACAATAAGACACATGAATAGGAGTTATAAAATTCGGAAATAAAGAGGAAAAATATGTATTTTTGGCCTAAAATATCTTTTTCCTTTTTTTCTTAAAATATGATTGCCTATAAATTCCAAAAAGATTAAAGGGAAACTATTAGAAATAATAGAAGTTCAGTCAGATGGTCACATAAAAGATTAACATATAAAATGAATATTATATTTTCTATGCAACATAATTAGAATTTTTTCTATAAAAATGGATCACATAGAAGACCTATTGATACAAACATTGAAGTAAATATGAATAATTTCATAATGTATTCACAAACGAGAGGTCTGAGTCTCAATATTTATGAAGTCCAATTTTGACAAAATTACCAATAATCAAAATAAATCGACAAAGAAACGTGTGGAAGTATTTAAGAAACTTAATAGACTGATTTTAGAATTCACAGAAATAGTCTAAGTGCAAGAATAGTCAAAACAATTCTGCCAAGAAACAACGAAAGGTGTCTTGCACTACCAGTGATTAATACATGTTTATTGCTTCCACTTTGAGATAATGGAATAACTTGAATTTGGAAAAGACTCACAGAAAAAAAAAAAAGAAAAATGAAACAAAAAAGTTGCAAAAAAGAATCTATTTGATGATTAGTAAGTCCCTGAGACACCCAGGATTTGAGGATTCAAGATTCCTAAGAGAAGGGAACTACAGAAAGATGAGATAGCAGTCTTCAAGCATCTTTCCTTAGAAAATTTGACAGTTTTTGCTTTGATACAAGAGGCTGCCAATCAAGCAGATGGCTTGGACCAGGAGACAAAGATATCTGGAAGTCCTCCATGGCTAGAGATTTCAATTTCAAGTTTGGGACTCTTCATAAAAGTAAGTGCTTGAAGATCCAAGTTCTTACAAAGAAGGGAGGAGCAAAAAAACAAGCCTAACGCTCTAATAGTTTTAGCTTGAGGCAGCTGTTACATTTTTTAAACTGTGAAGGCCAAAAGACTAAGAAGAGAGATGGAAAACTATTGAAAAGCAGAGTAGAATTTTAGCAGTATCCCAATGTTGAGCAAACAAAAGTTGGAGTTCAGGACCTACAAGAAAGTGGGATCATAGTAAATTTTACAAATTCCCCATTGTGATCCTTGAAGTCTTCATCCTAAAATTAAGTGCAAAATACCTATACACTGAAACTCAAAAATTCTGCACTTCAGCTAGATGAAAAGCCTATGAAAAATTGGTGTAGATTTTCTAGCAGTTTTCCTTGAGAACCCCAAGACTGCGGTCCGGGACATACAAAAAAGAGAGACCATACTAAGATCTACAGGATCAGAAATTAGAGGTCCTCTTTCTAGAAACAGAGTATGTAGGGCTTTATAAAAGCTGCACTTCAGCAGTTTTTGTCAGTCCCTAATTTGATTAAGGTGATTCCCCTGCCTTGGCTTATCATAAGAATTAACTTCTCCAAATCCTTAGATTTTTTATACAAAATATGTGGCATGTCAAAAAAAAAAAAAAAAAAAAAAAAAAGGACCAAGAGAAAAAAATAGAAAATAGACATATAGATCAAATATATGATCCAATTATTGGAGTTATCACGTGGACATGAAAATGCCACTATTCATGTATATAAAAATGTTGACAATATGCAGAATTTCATCAAAGAATTGAATTTATATACTTAAAACACTGAAAACTATATATTTAATTTATGCAACAATAAAAATTAAAAATGTAATGTGTGGGATTCTTTATAGTAAAGGCACCAGGAGGAGGATATACTCTTCCAAAGAAAACAAGTGTAAAATAAAACAAAATTATTAACATCAACCTTTTCAGGGAGACACCCAAAGGTTGGCAACAAAACGTTTACTCACAGACAACTGCTAGAGCTTTAGATAAGAGCAATGTTTATAACCTTTGCTGAGGACATTTTTAGAAGTGAAAGAACCACACGGAGTTAATGAGTTACTATCAGTTAATGAAATACTATTCACATATCCTTAACAACTGCCGAACTATGTTAGGGAGCCTAGCAAAAACTGGAAAGCCTTAAGGAGACTTGCAATTTTTCTGTGACTATAGTGTTTTCTTCAATCTACACAAAGAACAGAGGGCTTCTGTTTTCAGAATAATCTTTGCAAATCAAGTGACTGACTACTGAAATACACAGGTTCAGGAAAAACTCCCTAGAGAGCCAGGCCAAACTGTGTATATATTAATATAAATAAAACACAAATATATATGCATATGTATATATATTTGAAAACAAAACAAAGACAAATCTATGTAGAAATAGCAGCAGCTCTACCTTATATGGGGGAGAAATGTCGTAGTTTGAGCCCATGAAAATTAATTGAATACTAAAGCAGCAATAAGAAAAACAATCATTATAAAAACAGAAATGAATTTAGAGCCATTAAAACATATTACTTAAAACATACAGTTTTGAATTACAAATTATGAGACATGTGAAACCACAGAGCAATTTAAACTCTCAGTCAAGGTTATTTATATCCAGTGGTTTAGTTATATCCAAGGTTTAGTTATATCCAGTGAAACTATCCTTCAAAAATAAAAGCAAACTAAAGGCAATTTTAAATAAAAACTATGAAAATTTATTGGTAGCAGGTCTGGACTAGAACAAAGGCTAAATATATTTCATTAGATCAAAGATAAATGACACAGAATGATGCTATAAATCCACAGAAAAGATAATAGACATCAGAAATGGTAAATATTTTGATAAATACCATATTATATGAATATAGTATATGTACTATGGTTATGTATTATATACACTTTTTTCTTCTCTTTTCTTAATTTTTTAAGAGAAAAATCTATTTGAAAACAAATTTTATTACACCACATTGTTGAGTTTGCAACATACATAGATGCACTACATATGACAACACTATTACATGGGAGGGTAGGATGCCACTATTTTTGTGCAAAGTTTCTATAACCAAGGTAAATAAGTATTAACTTGAAATATATTGTGATAAGGATAAATATTGTAATTCCTAGAAAATCAGTAGAAAGTAATGCACAGAAATAAGCTAGTCAATAAAGAAAATAAAATGGTGTACTATAAAGTATTTAACACAAAAGATGTCAATAAAAGAGGAGCTGAGAACAAACAAAAAAGAGAGATAAAAGCAAACAGCAAAATGGTAGACCTAATATGCCATTATATGGGCAGTTATATTAAATGTGAATGAGTAAATAATCTATCAAAAGGCACAGATTATTAATTGTATTAAAAGCAAGATTCAATTACTTGCTGTCTAAAGAGAGATGTACTTTAGGTTCAAAAAATCAAAAAGTTTGAAGTAAAAGGATAAAAAAATTATATGCAAGCAATTAATGTAAGATAGGTGAAGTTGCTAAATTAATATCAGCTAAAAATTATCGGGCGAACCTGCTCCTGATGTTTAATGTGGGTTCTTTTCTATTTCCTTGGCTGGGTTGAGAAATAAAGGGAAAGAGCACAAGAGAGAGAAATTTAAAGCTAGGTGTCCGTGATGTTCCCGGAGCCGTAAAACCAGCAAGTTTTTATTAGCAATTTTCAAAAGAGGAGGGAGTGCACGAATAGGGTGTGGGTCACAGAGATCCCATACTTCACAAGGTAATGAAATATCACAAAGCAAATGGAGGCAGGGCGAGATCACAGGACCACTGGATGAGGTGAAATTAAAATTGCTAATGAAGTTTCAGGCACGCATTGTCATTGATAATGTCTTATCAGGAAACAAGGTTTGAGAGCAGATAACCTGTCTGACCACAATTTATTAGGTGGGAATTTTCCCATCCTAATAAGCCTGGGAGCACTACAGGAGACCCAGGCTTGTTTCACGCCTTCAGCTTCAACCATAAAAGATGGGACGCCTTAAAAAGGGGCCATTCATAGGCCTACCCTCAGGGCGCATTCTCTTTCTCAGGGATGTTTCTTGTTGAGAAAAATAATTCAGAGATATTTCTCCTATTTGCTTTTGAGAGAGGAGAAATATAGCTCTGTTCTGTCTGGCTCACCAGCGGCCAGTTCAAAGTTACCTCTCTTGTTCCCTGAACATTGCTGTGATCCTGTTCTTTTTCTAAGATGCCCAGATTTCATATTGTTCAGACACACATGCTCTACAAACAATTTGTACAGTTGATGCAATCACAGGGTCCTGAGGCGACATTCATCCTTCTCAGCTTACAAAGAAGATGATGGGATTAAGAGATTAAAGTAAAGACAGGCATAGGAAATCACAAGGATATTCATTGGGGAAGTGATAAGTGTCCATGAAATCTTCACAATTTATGTTCAGAGATTACAGTAAAGACAGGTGTAAGAAATTATAAAAGTATTACTTTGGGGAACTAATAAATGTCCATGAAATCTTCACAATTTATGTTCTTCTGCCACGGCTTCAGTCGGTCCCTCCGTTTGGGGTCCCCAACTTCCTGCAACAAAAAATACTCTAAGATGAAAACTATTTGAGATAAATAGGGACATTTCAAAATTATAAAATAGTATAACAAGAAGATATATCAATTACAAATGTATACACAATGAAAACTAGAGCTATAAGAAATTAAATATGGAATTAAAAGGAGAAATACGTAAATCAAAACTAGCTGGAGTTTCACTATTTTTCTCTAAGTAAGAGAGAGAACAAGTAAACAAAACAGATAACATATGGAAGACCAAAACATTAACCAATTTTGCCTAATTTAAACGTGAAGAGCACAACACTGAACAAAAATATACATTCTTTCCAAGTGCACTTGAAACATTCACCAACATGGATAACATGCTTGGCCATAAAACAAGTCTTAATAGATTTAAAATAACTGAAATAATTCAGAGTATGTTCTTAAACTCCAACAGGATTAAATTAGAAATCAACAACAGAAAGAAATCTGAAAAATCCCTAAATGTGTGGAAATGAAACACTACATTGTCTGATTCACACTTTAAATCACAAAGGAAATTAGAAAGTACACTCAATTAATGTAAAAAATGTAAGAAAGTATTGTAAAAAATGAAATCACAATATATCAAAATATGTGAGATGCGAATAAAACAAAGCCTAGAGAGAAATTTATGGCATTAAATTATTGTATTAGAAATAAGTAAACTCAAATCAGTGCTCTATGTTTCAACCATAAGGAACTTAAAAAGAAAACAAATTAAATCTAAGGCACATAGAAAATAGGAAATAATAAATATCATAGTGGACATCAATAATGATGTGGATCAGAGGTCAGATCGCTGTTTTGGTCAGTAAATATTTGAAGTTTTACAGACCATATGGTCTCTGTCACAACCACTAAAGCCTGCTGTTGTAATGTACAGTCATAGATCACATGTAAACAAACAGTCAAGTCAAGACCTGGTTCTTTCCAAAGAACAAAAATATTGTTAAAATTTTGCCTAAGCTGATCAAGAAAAAAAGAGAGAATACACAAATTACTAATATCAAGTTTGAGAGAGGGACCATCTTTACAGATATAATAAGCATTAAAAGAATAATAAAGGAGAAATCTGTGAATATGCCAATAAATTTGATGATGGGTGAAGTGGATCAATTCTCTAGAAAAATACAAATCACGGCCTGGCATGGTGGGTCACGCCTATAATCCCAGCACTTTGGGAGGCCCAGAGGGGTGGATCACCTGAGGTCAGGAGTTCGAGACCAGCCTGGCCAACATGGTGAAATCCCGTCTCTATTAAAAATACAAAAATTAGCCAGGCGTCATGGTGGGCACCTGTAATCCCAGCTACTTGGGAGGCTGAGGCAGGAGATTGGCTTGGATCCAGAAGGCAGAGGTTGCAGTGAGCAGAGATCGTGCCATTGTATTCCAGCCTGGGTGACACAGTGAGACTTTCTCAAAAAAAACAAAAAACAAAAAACAACAAACAAACCAAAAAAATCTCTAAAACTAACCCAAGAAATAGGAGAAATCTCAACAATTCTAAACCAAGTAAAGAAGTTGAATTACTAGTTTAAAATTTCTCACAAGAAAAGTTTAAGCCCAAGTGGATTCAGTAGTGAATACTGTCAAACGTTTAAGGAAGAAATGATATGAGCTCTAAAAAATCTTTGAGAAAATACAGGAGGTAAGAACATTTCTCATTTTATGAGGCTGATATTAGGCTGATATTATGCTTATAGTAAAGCTAAAGTCATCAAAAGACACAAAGTAAAACAACAACAAATAATTTACAGACCAATATTCCTCATAAAGGTAGATTTGGTTCTTATCAAAATATTAACAAATTGAATTTAGCAATATACAAAAAGAATAATGCATCATAACCAAGTGGAGTTTATCCTTGGAATGCAGTTATTTTAGCTTCTGAGAATCGCTTCATGTTATGCAGCATATTAATAAAGAAATCATATAATCATCTCAATAGATGTTGAAAAAATATTCTGAAAAAAGAATTTTCTTTTTCATGAAAAACAAATTTATGATAAAAATCTCTGAGTGAACCACCAGCAACAGTGGGATAATTTTCAATCTGATATGGCCATCTATTAAAAACTTATTGCTAATATTACACTTATTGGTTAAAGAGTGGATGTTTTAGCCTAATTTCCAAAAACTAAAAAGGTAAGATTGTCATTTCTCAATGTCTCTTTCTAAAAATTTTTAGCTTTTTGATTTGGCTGGCTATGCTCATAGGCCTGAAAATTTTGTTGTGTTATGGCAATCAATTTTGTGCATAGCCGAAATAAAGATAAAAAACTTTACAGAGCATGTGCTGTGAATTTTTAACCGTACCAACCATTGTATTAATTCTTTCACACGTGTTATCTGGGTTAATTCTTAGATAAACTCTTAGAGACATGTAGCCTCTTTTTTTACGTGTGGAAAAATTGATACTCCCAAAAGTTAAGTAATTTGCTTGAATTCATAGAAGTTATGAAAGATAAAGTTAAGATTCGAATGCAGGCCTGACTCTATTCCTGTCATTTGGAAAACAATTTTAGAATTTTGAAATTCCAGAACATTTTAATTATCTTTATTTTATGAATGTTCCATCTTCATTAGGATTCATTAAAAGTCTTTTCCTTCTTATAGCAAATAACTGCCTAACTTAAAACAAATTTAATAAATGATCACAAATTCTTTGAAACAATTTTCATCGACTCACAGCAACCATTATTATTTAATATAGAGAATATATTATTTACTATTTCAAATGAGAAACATATATATTACAGCAATGTACTATAAATTTAAAATAATTGTTTCTTAATGGTCATTGCTACAAAATGTAACTTTTATATTTCCACATTCTAAATTTCTAGGTATTACTAATGGATTCTTTGTTTTGTTTCTGCACAAGATTTATTCTCCTCTAGGGAATAGCCTACAGCTTTGATGAAGTTAACATGCTTCTCAGTGGATATATGCTTGCTACTGCTTCTGTGTCCCTAAAGGTGCAAATAAAAATAGTCAGTTTTATTGCTTTTCATATTATAGAGAGATTTAACATTTTATGGATTGGACTTTATGATTCCATCCCATAAATACCCCAGGAACATTTTGTTCTATGTCACTCAGCAGAAAGAAGTATATTTTATTACTCTTAATCTATGCTAAATTACTGATTACTATTAATGAATCAGCCCTTCTCAAAATCAACGTTATTTCAGAATAACATTTTTTAAAAGTCAGAACTGTACTTGTTCTACAATTTTACTTTTCAAAGGAGCAATCTATGCTCAAAGGTTTGAAATGACTAAATCCCACAGCTACACATTTGACCTGCACATTTTGTATGACCTGCACACATATGACCTGCACATTTTGTATACTCATGTAAGAGCCGTATCGTGTTTCTTTTCACATTTTATTTTCTAATACACATGAAAAAGTTCGATTATGTACCTGGTGTAAGAAGATATACAATTTTTTATCTCCTAAAGATAACTCATTAATAATAATCCTAATAATCCGTTATCATTATTTAAAAGGCTACTCCCCCCGTCCTCACCCCCACCTCCACCCCCAGTAATCTTCTGTGTGCCTTTTGCTTGCTATTACGTACAGATCTTTTTCAGGGCTCTCCATTCTCTTCCATCAGTTTACTTGCTATTTATCTACTTTTGCACCTATAACATAATGTTTTAATTGCTACAGTTTGAGTTCTCTCAACATATGCTTTTGCAAGAATTGCTTGGCTATTCTTGGTATTTTACTTGTGCAAATAAATTCAGATCAGCTTGTCAAGTTTCACCAAAAAAGTTTGGGATTTTTAGTGGGATTGCTCTATATCTATATATCATGAGTCTATACATATAAAGGTAAATAGGCAAAAATTTGGAGGAAATTTACAGTACATATAGTATATACGTATACCTGTATAATTAAAATACATGAGAAATTACATATAAGGTGTGATGGAGTAAGTGAAATTACACTATGTTAAAATCATTGCTCTGTCCAGCAAGAAAAAGCTGGTTAGTAATAGTCTTTGATATGTGAACATTTCATCTTGTGACCTTTTGTCAAAAGATTACTCTGAGATTTTTACTTTTTTTACTTTCAAGTTTTCCTATACACCAGAATGGCTTAAAGACTGCTAAAGATAAGCTATTTGGTGGCTTAAAGAGAAGCCTAGTAGTAGAAATGAAAAGATCTGTCATGTAGACAGACAACGTACTGCCAGGCTATATCTGCCACAGGGGAAAAAACAGACAAAAATGGTGGGTAAAGAAAATAGAGATGGGGTGACAAATATGTCTAATTAATGTACCTGATAATATAGGCTTCTAATGTATAGAACTAAATTAAAATAAATAAAACAGAAAATTGATAAATCCAAAATCACAGTGAGAGGGTTAATGCAACTGTGTCAGTTTAGACAGCACATATAGATTTAAAAATTTATAAGCATATAGGAGATTTGATAAATCTAATCAATAACTCAATTTAATTGGCCTTTATAAAATACTGCACCCCCAAACTGAAGGAAAAGAGCTTTGAAATTACATATGAGTTATATGCCAAGCCAACTGACCATATGTCTGATGATAGAGCAATTTCAAGAATTTTTAAAAGATGAAATAATTTAAATTATGTTCTTTGGCTGTAGTTGTAGTATTCTAGAAAAAATAAGAAAAACCAACTAGAAAAACCCTGTGTATTTGGAATTTATGAAATACATGAGTCCAGAAAAACCATAATGGAAATTAGAATATATTTAAAATTAATTTATTATAAAAAGAATACCTACAAAAACAAAAAAGTAAAGCCATAATTAGTGGAATCTTTACAACCTTAATTATGTTAGGAAAGAAGAGCTGAAGATAAACGAGTTAAGCATCCATCTCAAGAAGCTAGAGAAAGAACAGTGAAGAAAAATAGAAGGAAGAAAATAATAAAATTAATTGAAAAGTAAGTAAATCTATAACAGGATAAACAAAGCAAAAACTTGGTTAATTTTAAAGACGAATGAAGTTGGCACATCTCTAGGGAGAAGATGTAGAAAGAGAAAGCATAATATCAATAATGAAAAAAGGCATCACTGCAGGTAATGCAGAAATTAAGATGATATAAGTATATTATGCTAATAAGGTAAAAATTTATGGTTAACTATGCATGTATACATGATAAATATTAACTCAAGGATAAATAAAAATGAAACCATCATATTATCATTAAATGCATTGAGAAAGAAGTAAAGTATTTTTTAAATAAAAACTTAGGTCTCAGCTTCCTTAGCAAATTTTGCTAATTTTTCAAAGATGATTCTCCATATCAAACAAATTCTTTCAATAAATAAATCAAGAGGAAACATTCCAAAACTCAATTCATAACACTATCATAACCTGTCACAAAAATCTAAAAATCTACAAGATATACAAAAAATACATTAAATTTTTACTCATGGATATATATATGAATATTCCTAAATAAAATATTAGCAAAGCACCATTTAGCAGTGTATGAAAAATAAGTTTCTAAGATAAGTTTATACCCAGAATGCAAGGTTTGTTTAATATTGGAAACTAATTAATGTCAGTCAAAACATTAACAGATCACAGTGAATAAAGAAATGTGGCACATATACACCATGGAATACTATGCATCCATAAAAAAGGATGAATTTGTGTCCTTTGTAGGGACATGGATGCAGCTGGAAACCATCATTCTTAGCAAACTATCACAAGAACAGAAAACCAAACACCGCATGTTCTCACTCATAGGTGGGAACTGAACAATGAGATCACTTGGACTCGGGAAGGGGAACATCACACACTGGGGCCTATCATGGTGGGGGGGAGGGGGGAGGGATTGCATTGGGAGTTATACCTGATGTAAATGACAAGTTGATGGGTGCTGACGAGTTGATGGGTGCAGCACACCAACATGGCACAAGTATACATATGTAACAAACCTGCACGTTATGCACATGTACCCTAGAACTCAAAGTATAATAAAAAAAACAGGTAATTATAAGCAAACAAGCATACAGAAAAAAAAAAAAGAAATATATGAAAATCTTAATGGTTATCAAAAAAGCACTTGATAATTTCAACAGCCTTTTATAATAGATAATTTAGGATATTTGGGCCTCAAAAAGTCTTTTTAATGTAAGTGTATGACAATAAAATATAGAGCAAGCTTCAAGCTTAGTGTTGAATCATTGGAAGTCATCACAACTGTAGAAGTCCTACAAATCAAAGGAAAAGAGATAACTCAGTAGGAAAAAGAACTACAATTTGAACAAACTGTAATAGGAAATCCAAAACTATATATATATGTGTATATATATATGTAATCATTAATAATCAGGGATTTGAGTATTACAATCACAGTTTAGAACAATACATACTATACTGGCAAAAGCTATAATTTTGACAATAACAAGTGGTGGTGGCAGATACATGGAGATATGAATTCTCACAAAGTGCTATTATAGTATAAATGTGTACATTTGTAAAACAGTATGACATGAGTGATTTAGAAACTACTCATATTCTATGGCTTAGCAAGTCTGTTTCTATCAGATGCTGTAAAGAAATATATACACATTTTCACCAGGAAAATATGCAGAAGAATGTTCATAGCACCATTTTTCTTAACTCCAAACTAGAAAGAATTTAAGTATCCTAAACATTCAAATGGGCAAATAAATTGCTACCTGTGGAATATTACAAACAAGTCAAATAAATATAAAATAAATAGCCCAAACAACAAGTTTGAATCCAACAAAGTGAATGTTGAGCCAAAAAAAAAAAAAAAAAAAACACATGAAAAAAATCCATAGAGAATCTTTCTATTCATGTAATGTTCAAACTGGGCTATTCTAAGTATGTCATTTAGGGATGACTTCATAGCTTGTAAAAGTAAGATGAAAGGACAGTGTTGTCACAAAAGTCAGGATTTGAGTACCTATTGAGGACCAAGAGCTATAGGGAATATACAGTTAGGTGAGTTTAGTTATCACATCAGAAGTCAAGACTCTCAGAGGATGCAGCCTTTTAACTGAGAAAATAAAGTGAAGAATAAACCTGGAATGGCAATGAGAAACTATTGTTATAGCTGTTTGTGTCTGAAACACAAGGAAAACAAGGCATACAGACACTTGGAAATTCACAGTAGTAGAGTACCTACACTGATTAAATGAGAGATAATGGATAGAACTGCTGTGACAGGTGTCCTCCAATTTATGCCTCGTGTTCCATTATTGGAACGCTAAGCATGCGGGAGTTATTTATATCCTACTGCTCAAGGTCACGGCCAAGGTCTCATTGCAAAAATTCAATCAACTGCAAGCTCAGGCATGAATGGGTTTAAATGCCCTTTCTCACTCAGGTGAGAGTAAGAGGTACCTTTGTTGGCCAAAACCCTGAAGATTGTTGCTAAATGAGTTGAGCCATCTTCTGGCCATGAATAAAGTGTGAATTTTTGAAGATCTCTCACAGCATTTATAGTGTTGATCATAAGCTTTAAGCTTTTTCTTATGTGAGCATTTGATGTGATTAATTATATTAATATATTTTCTTTAATTGAAGTATATTTGAATTCCTTGAATAAAACGCTTTGTTTACAGTATTTGATTTCATGAAACAATCAAGATCGAATTCTAGCATTAGGGGAAGAATCTTGTCTCCTATTGAGGCGACAGTGTAAGCTTTTTGTCTGTGCAGGCTGGCCAGCCAGAATCTGTCTGTTTGATGTTGGGGGGTAGAGGAAGGATTCCTGAAACTTGCCAGTCCTAAGGAGGAACTACATTAGAATTTTGAAGAGCTTCTGGGTGTTCAAATTGGTAGCATCATTTTTTTACACACAGAGAAGCCTGTTTATATAAAGTGGACTTCTGATAGCATCTCAGCCATGGTCAGCACGTGCTTGTTCAGGGCTGGCCAACCAGAACTCACACAACTATGCCTGCCTGCCACCGCTTACCAATTGCCATAATTCAGAGCTGTCAGCATCTCCCCATATGAAAGATAAAGAGACACACAATTATGCACCTGCCAATGACTTATGTAGGGATGTCTAAAATGTGGGAGTAATACCATTCGGACCCACAGTCTCCTAAAAGAGACATAATGAAAAGAAGAAAGAGACCTTTATCACTCATGGTATCATTTTTTCCTTTGACTCTGTCTGAAGACTGAGGGTCTAACTATAGCTATCTCAAATGTTGCCCCCCTCAACTAGGCCTAAATTGATTCCCATATTTAAAATTTTAAACTTTCGTACTGCTTACCCTGCATTTACCTCATTCTAACTTACTGTTAATGTGTTTACTTATTATGTATAATACTTAATATGTTTCCTCTTTCACTGGTCTATAAACACTAAAAGAGCAAGATTGTCTGTTTTGTTCACTGGCTATTCTCAGCACCTGGAATAGTGCTTGGCACACAGTACACACTTGATAAATATTATTTTATAGAATAAATGAACAGAAGTGTGCAATACTTTAAATTATACATATTATATACACATGTGTATATCAGTATGTGTACACATCTATTCATTCTGAACATCTAGATATACTTCATATTATATTGCATATTATATTTATGCTAGGAGTTACATTTGTACTGAGTGTATTTAATGTATGTTAATGTATGGTAGATATTTTTCTCATTTGCAATGCAATTTAAATAAATATATATGTACTGTCTAGCTTAAACATAGTCAGCTGTCCTTTGTTTTTGTTTTTTGTTTGTTTATGTTTTGTTTTTCTAAGATGGAGTTTTGCTTTTATTGCCCAGGCTGAAGTGCAAAGGCGTGATCTCAGCTCACTACCACCTCCTCTTCCTGGGTTCAAGTGATTCTCCTGCCTCAGCCTCCTGAGTAGCTGTGTTTATAGGCACCCGCCACCATGCCCAGCTAATTTTTTGTATTTTTAATAGAGACAGGGTTTCACATGTTGGCCAGGCTGGTTTTCGAACTTCTGACCTCAGGTGAACCATCTGCCTCGGCCTCCCAAAGTGCTGGGATTACAGGCGTGAGCCACCGTGCTCAGCTGTCCTTTGTATCTTTTTCATAAAGGAGGTAATTGGCATAGAATTCTGTAGGAAGAATAAGCCAAACATTAGCTGATGCATGATTTTCTTTTTCTTTTTTTTTTTTTTTTTTTTTTTGCCACTATGACAAATGAAAGTTTAAGAAATCTATTATTCAGGGCTGTGGACAGATTAACAGATTGTGTGTAGAAAGAAAATCTTGCTGTTTTTTAAAAGACCTAATACAGTTATGCTTATTGTAGGCTGTGGGGAAAATTACTTCTTAACAGGATTGCACTGTCAAAAATTAAGCTACTTCATGAAGGGACATGCCAGAGGAGGTGAAGGGGATGGAATTAATACAACAGATAGCAGAAATAGCTCTGATAAGATGGTTCAGTTCATTGTCATGGACAGGGTGGGACATTTGTAGCATGGCCAGTGAGCAAATATGAAAACAGCATTGTTTAGTCGAGTAAATACAGAAAAGCAGAGTCTGATGTTTTTATACTATTTGGAAAACCTTTCATTTTCCTTACAAACATTATTTTCCCGGTGGAGACTGGTTTGGGTTTAATTATTTTTCTAAAATTCAAAATGAGCAGTGTGAAGTCTAGAATAAACTTGCCAAAGTTTGCATCAGTCATTTGGTCTTGTTTAAACATAGAATAAAATCATTTTAATGTAAACTCTTGCTGATCAGACAGGTCTTTACACTTAGCCTAATGTAACTGAACAGGCATTCTCACATGTATGTATGTGGGTCTCTACAGTTAAGGTAATTCCATTTACATGTTTTATTTGAAAGCATTCTTTTTCTCATGAGCTTAGTCAACATAGAGCTCTTTAGGGTTCAGTAATTGTTTTCTAACAGCCTCTCTCATCATGTTTGACTACGCATCATTTGAGTGAGTCAAGGTTTATTCCTGAAAGACATACAGATGAACAGGGAAATGTTAGCTAGATTTTATTGAGGAGGAAAAATAAGAAGTGGTCATACTGTGTATCCTGCTGATGTCTTTTCTCCATCTTCACTTTTGGTTTCCTCATTTAGTAGCACTTTCAATCCTGGCACTGCAAGTATGTACCAGGATTAATGTATTCCAACTCATTAAAAGACAGAATGCTAGAATTGTGTTTCCAATTCATTATTTTTGTAATTGTACTTATGTTTGTTAATTAAATCACTATTGTTCACAGCAGGGTGTATTGGAAAAAGTGCAGCAAATCAGATTTTTCATTGAACCATCCCATTTACTAGAATAGTCACATTTAGAGATTATGAACAAAACCATGTTTTTGTCCCAGTTTTAAAAGTAAAGAGAGCAATAAAATTACTGAGTATGCTTGAATTTTTGAAGGATGGACATCTTAGCATACAAGAGGCCCATGCAATGGATCAAGAGACAATACTACTCTGAATAGCAGAATAATACAGGTACTTGGCCAAATGTGCTGGGAACTGACTCAAATGGGGAGCTGGACCTCTGATTCAGACCTGAAGATTTATTCATCACACAGGTGAACAGAGAGTGAGGGGCTAGGCCCATGTTCTGTCTGTTGACAAGTAAATTAATCAATTCATTTATTTTTTAGCAATCAAAAAATATATTTTGGAAAGAAAAAATAGAAAAATTGATTTCAATATAATCATAAAGTCAGAATCAGAGCTTGACAAACCAAACACAGAAATATAAACTAGAAAGAAAGAATATTTGAATAATATAGTAAGATTTATGTAATAGATGTATTTATATTCTATTAAAAGGAAATATATCTTATTTTCAAGAAACAATAGAGTATATTTAAGGATTTCTAAAAATTCAGTCACTAAGGTACACATACAAAATACTTATAATTTGTAAGCCATATTATCTACTGTAGTACTAAAAGAGAAAATAAGGTAAAGATATAATGAAAAATTATATTGACTACAACAGAACTAGAAAATAATACTTATGTCAAGGAGACTATGACAAGTTGAATTAAAGAATGTTTAGATGATTATGAGAACAGGCACAGTTGATTATTATTAAAAGATGCTCAGTTATGTGTTGAGGTGAATTAATAGTAGTAAATCATTTATTTAATAAACTAAATAAGTTAGCATAAAGACCTAAAGTTTAAACTCAAGAATTAAAGAATGTAATTGATTTTTTTTTTTTTTTTTTTTTTTGAGACGGAGTCTCGCTCTGCCGCCCAGGCTGGAGTGCAGTGGCCGGATCTCAGCTCACTGCAAGCTCCGCCTCTCGGGTTCACGCCATTCTCCTGCCTCAGCCTCCCAAGTAGTTGGGACTACAGGCGCCCGCCACCGCGCCCGGCTAGTTTTTTGTATTTTTTAGTAGAGACGGGGTTTCACCATGTTAGCCAGGATGGTCTCGATCTCCTGACCTCGTGATCCGCCCGTCTCGGCCTCCCAAAGTGCTGTGATTACAGGCTTGAGCCACCGCGCCCGGCCTGTAATTGATTTTTAAAAGGAAACTAAACAAGAGGAAGAAATTGCTATGGATACATGGAAATGCGATGGAATTGAAAGCCAAGGAAAAAAAATAGTAGACTAGGTAAAATATAACTTGATTAATTAAAAATAGGATCCTAAATGGTAGTGTGCTCTTTTAATGTTAAAATTATCTATTGGCAAAGATTCATGTATCTTATTTTTCCTTCAATACTACAAATCTCTTTTGTCTTCTCAACTTCATGAAGAATTAGGCTATGGATGTTGCTGAAAATTCAGAGTAAAGCAGGTCAGAGTGGAGAGTCCCACCACAAAATGTGCCCCAGTGGAGTTAGAGGAGAGTTTCCCAAGTTGTAGAAGCCATGGTTCTCATGTGCATGAATGAGGCACAGACATGTGGAGAGGTGCAAAGTTCCACATTATGTTTTGTGAGAGTTATTTATTTCCTAAAATGAAAGTTAGTCGTACCATGAGGTGAAATCTACACATGCATTTGTCAATCTAAATCAAAGGAGATTCACACACTGGTTAACTTTTTGGTCACTGCATTCATCAGTACCTTGTGTTTTAAGATTCTTCCATAGAATAATTAGTGCCAAAGTTGAAGAGGCCACATTAGAAATCATGAGCCATTTACAAACATACATCTATAATCTTTATTTTTTGAAATAATTAAATTAATACACACCTTTTGTATAGGATTTTAACCTCTTTAAAGTTTATTTTCTTTTTGAGTATTTATTTATTTATTTAGAGACAGAGTCTTGCTCTGTCACCCAGGCTGGAGTGCAGTGGCAGGATTTCGGCTCGCTGCAACCTCCGCATCGTGGATTCAAGTGATTCTCCTGCCTCAGCCTCCCAAGTAGCTGCGATTACAGGCGTGCACCACCATGCTCAGCTAATTTTTGTATCTTTTAGTAGGCATGGGGTTTCACCATGTTGGCCAAGCTGGTCTTGAACTCTTGACCTCAAGTTATCCGCCTGCCTCGGCCTTCCAAGTGCTGGGATTACAGGCGTCAGCCACCGTGCCCACTTTGTGCATGTATTTAAATCCTACATGATAAATTCAGGTTCTGATAATGATAATCAAGGTTTTGAAGAGTATTTTGCTAATGGAGTTTTCTTTCAGGCATATTGTAAGTTCATCTTGACATATTTATTTAATCATAAATATAAATAGCATCATGGTTTAGGGATAGTCACATAGTTCTAGCTACAGAAGAAAGGTAATATAATGTACTTGGCTCATTCAATATGAGAGTAAAGTCTGAGTATTTTGGCTTTTTGAGAAGTGCAGCCCTTGATGGTAATTCTACAGTATGAGATGCCATAATCACATCATGGATGCAAGGACTCTCATTTGGGGAACAGTAGACCAGAGGTCAATTGAAATTGTTTGAGGACTTATCAGAGATAAGTGCCTTTACTTTATAGACTGGATATGGATCAATACTCATCTGATGAAAACTAGACATTGCACTCAAGGAATTTGTTGCTTCTCCACATTGCAAGAAGAATGATCGCTTACATGAAAATCTGATTATTATACCTACTTAAAGATCTTTCATATTTCTAAACACTTATAAGATGAAGAGCAGGGTCATCCATTAGTATGCTGAAATTTATTGAGAATTAAGCCAAATTATTTTAATGCCTGGATTACATATACTCAGTTTTCATGTTCTTTCCACTTCCAAATTGTCTGAAACTTTTAGGGTTTTCTCACAAAACTTGTGTAGAGAACCTTACAGGGTGAGAGCATACATAAAGGAGAGCTAATAACAACGTTTTTTGTTGTTTGAAGAGACTGTGCTTTTTAACTCCAACCATTCTACATCTGTGCTGCGTTATACAAGAGCCTAGTTTAATTGCCACGTGCGTCTATTTAAATTTAAATTAATTAAAATCAAAGAAAATTCAAAATTTACTCAGTCGCACTATCCATGTTTCCAGAATTCATTAGCCATGTGTTAGTGGCTGTTCTATTGGACAGATCAGATTATGAATATTTCCATAATCAAAGTGAGTCGAACCATGACAGTACTGCTTTAAAATTTAGATAGTCACTACACTTTCTTTTCACTACCTATTATTACCTTTACTGTTTTTTTCTTTTTTCTTTTTTTTTTTTTTTTTTGAGACGGGGTCTTGCTCTGTCGCCAGGCTGGAGTGCAGTGACGCGATCTCAGCTGACTGCAACCTCTGCCTCCGGGGTTCAAGCGATTCTCCTGCCTCATCCTCCCGAGGGGCTGAGATTACAGGTGTGCGCCACAACACCGGCTAATTATTATTATTATTATTTGTATTCTTAGTAGAGACACGGTTTCAGCATGTTGGCCGGGCTGGTCAGGAACTCCTGACTTCAAGTGATCCACCCGCCTCCGTCTCCCAAAGTCTGGGATTACAGGCGTGACCTTTACTTTTTCACCATTTTGTATTCCTATTTGACATTCCCTCCCTTGTGCTGCTCCCATCTACTGAACTCTTGTCTTCTAAATCTGCCCTATTCTGCATAATGACTTTCTAGTTCTGCCTGTTGGTGGGACTCCCTTGAACTTTTTGTTGTTACCACTCTTTCCTTTGATTGGACCCAGTTCTCTCAAATGACAGCGTACCTTTGCTCTTCAGCTGATGTTTACTTGAATATCTTGATACATGTGCCACATTTCACCAAGCCACACCAAGACTCATCTCATAAAATATGGATTTGTGTTTTATCACTCATGACCTTTTCACTTCCATATATTTTACAAAATAAATATAACTACTTTGGCAGAAAGCCTGCTATGGTTTGAATGTTCCCCTAAAACATGGTGAAATATATTCGTGAAATGCCAATATAATGGTGTTGGGAGGTAGGGACTTTAAAAGATGATTGCGTCATGAAGGTTTTGCCCTCATGAATGTATTAATGCCATTATCATGGGAGGGGATTAGTTATTGAAGTGGGTTCTTGATACAAAAGACAAGTTTGGGCCTAGTTCTCTCTGTCTCCTGCATGCTTACTTACCCTTCTGCCATGTTAATGACACAGCAAGGAGGCCCTCACTAGATGTGGCCATTCAGTCTTGGACTTCCCAGTTTCCAGAACCATGAGCCAAATAAACTTACTTTACTTAAAAATTATCCAGTTTGTTATATTCTTTTATAGTGGCTGAAAATGAACACAGACTATTTTGTTATATAATGTTAGTGATTTTTTTTTTTTTTGCTTTTTTAAAAGAATGAAGAATTTTCCAGGTGACATGAAAAGATTAAAAAATCAGCTAATTACTATTCAGAAACACTTAATAGAATTATAATAAATAGATCTAAAATTTTGGGTAGAAAGCCCTAGGAAATGAAGTATTCTTATTCATTGTCTTCCCAAATGGATCTGCATTTTGGACAAGCACTTACAATTATGCCTTTTATGAAACTCTTCTAAAATATAATTTGTTAAAACTTTTATTTATTTATTTTTATATTTTCAGAGACAGGATCTCACTATGTTGCTCAAGTTGTCCTCGGATTCCTGGGATCCAGTGATTCTTCCACTACAGCCCCCAAGTAGCTGAGACTGTAGGTGTATACCACCATACCAGGCTTTAGTCAAAACTTTGCCATAGCAAAAAGTGTTAATATTGATTATGCAAGTTAAAACATGAGTGATAATTAAAATGTTATCTTAACAAACTTTGTTTAAGATAGAGATGTGTTGTCTAAAAGATATTTTATATCTGTATATATTCATCATCATTAGGAAATATTGCTAACTCATGAATACTTTTTTTATTATTAAAAATTTTTGGGAGTACATAGTAGGTGTATATATTTATGTGGTACATGAGATATTTTGGTACAGGCATGGTAATTTCTAGCTTATGATATCAGAAATAGTGCTCCCCATCTTAGACACTGAGCATTTTCCCTAAAATCTAGCTGTCTTAAAAGATATGGAAACTACCAATGAGAAGGAAGAAAATGTAATTTTTCAACTTGTACCTGCATACTCTACGTCTCTTTCCCAAAATGGGTAAATCGCTCCAACAGTTTTATTATCTGTACTTCAAATCTAACTTCCAATTATTTATTTTAATATGTATGAAAAATATTTTTGCTTTTATTTATTGAGATATAACTCGCGTACTATGAAGACCTCCCTTGTAAAATGTACAAGTAAGTGTTTTTAAAGTTATTCAAAAGTCTGTTCAATCAGCACCTCAAAAGGAAATCCAGTCTTTAGCAGTCATTTCCCATCCTTCCTTCCTTCCTGCTCATCTCCTGGGAAACCCTAATCCACTATTTGTTTTTACAGATTTGCCTATTCTGGACATTTCAGAATGATTAAATGGAATAACACAACAGTGGCCTTTTGCATCTGGCTTCTTTCATAAGCATTTTGACAGAATGTTTTCAGGGTTTATCAATACTGTAGCATGTATCAATACTTTTATTTTTATTAATGAATAGCATTTCATTGATTTGATTTATCATACTTTGTTTATTCCTCAGTTGACCATTTGGATTGTGTCTACTTATGGGGCTATTATAAAATGCTGCCATTAGGAATATTCATGTACATGTTTTGTGTAGATATATGTTTCCAATTTTCTTGGATATATACATAGGAGTGGAATTGCTAGACGATCTGTTAACTGTACATTTCAATTTTTGAGGAATTATCCAGCTATTTTCCAAAGTGGCTGCATATTTTTACATTTCCACCAGCAATTTATTGGGGTTCTAATTTCTCCAAACCTTGTCAACACTTGCTATTTTCTGTGTTTTTGATTATCATCATACTAATGGGTATGAAAGTAGTATCTCATTGTGGTTTTGATTTGCATTTCCCTGATGAATATTTATGTTGTGTACCCTCTGCAAGCCCTTAGTAGCCAGTTGTATATATTTCTTGGATGAATGTCTATTCAAATTCTTTGTCCATTTTTTGGCTATATTATTTCTGTTTTCATTATTGAGTTGTAAGAGGTTTGTAGAAATATATTTTGGATCTGTCTATCCAGCTACCTTTCTAATTTTCAGATATTTTCCCTTGTACTCTAGGTTTAATTTTCAATTTTTGGATGGTGTCCTTTGCAGCACACATGTATTTAATTTAGATTTGGTCCAATGTATCTATTTTTTTCCTTTGGTTGCTTGTGCTGCAGGTGTCACATCTAATAAAGCATTCCCTAATCCAAGATCACAAAGATGTACATGTATGTTTTCTACTATGAGTTTTCCATTGTTAACTTTTAGCTATTTGACCCACTTTATTTGGAATTAATTTTTGTACATGTGTGGAGGTAGGAGGTCAAACTTCATTTTTCTGGATGTGAATCCAGCTTTCCCAGAACTGTTTGTTAAAAGAAAATTATTTCCCTGTTGAATTGTTTTGACAGCCTTGTTAAACATGAGTTGCCAAAAAATAGATGGTTTATTTCTGAACTTCAAATTCTATTCCACATGTTTATCCTTATGGTAGTATTACACAGTCTTGATTAACATAGCTTAGAGTACGTTTTGTGACCAGGAAGTATATATTCTCTTACCTTGTTATTTTTTCAAGAATCTTTTGGCTATTCTGAGACCCTTTCATTTCCATATGAATTTTAAGATCAGCCTGTCAATCCCTTGACAGATGCCAGCTGGAAATATGATTGTGATTATGTTGAATCTGTAGATAAATTTGGCATGTATTACCCTCTTAACAACATTATATCTTCCTATCCATGAAAATAGAGTGCCTCCATTTATGTAAGTTGTCTTCAATATTTTCCAATGATGATTTGTAGTTTCAGTATACAAGTTTTATACTTCTGTTGTTCAATTTATCAATAAACAGTTTATTCCATCTGATATTATTATAAATGGAATTGTCTCTTAATTTCAGTTTTGAATTGTTTCTTGCTAATGTATAGAAATACCATTGATTTTTGTTTACTGACTCTGTATTCTGCCATGTGTCCCAACTCATTTAATAGCTCTAATAGTATTTTTTAATGTCTTAGGATTTTTTACATATAATACCTTGCCATCTGCAAACAAACATTCCTTTACTTCTTCTTTTCCTATATGGACATCACTTATTATTTTTTTCTTGCTTAATAGCCCTAGCTACAGCCTTCAGTATTATGTTAAATACAGTGGTGAGTGTGGGCATCTCTGTACCATTTCTCATCTTAGAATGATAATGTTCACTTTTCACCATTAATTATATAGTGGTTATCTTTTTAAGAGATGCTTCTTGTTTGTTTGAGGAAGTTTCCATCGATTTCTAATTTGTTGAGTGGTTTTGTCATGAAAGGCTTTTGTCAAATGCATTTCTACATCTCTTTGGATGATCATGTGAAGGTATTTGTTCTTTATTCTATTAAGGTGATGTCACCTTGATTATTTTTTGTATGTTGCATTCCTGGAATAAATCCTTCTTGGTCATGGTGTATCATCCTTTTGATTTGTTGCCAGATTCTAATTGCTAGTATTTTATTGAAAATTTTTGTGTCTGTATTCACAACGAGTGTTCATCTGCAGTTTTCTTTTATCATGAGTTTTTTGTCTGGTTTTAGTAGCAGGGTAATAATGACCTCATAGAACATACTGAGAAGTGTTTTTCGGATTTCTGTTTCTTCCTGAGTTCATTTTGACCATTTGTATTTTCCTAGAAATTTGTACTTTTCATCTGGGCCATTTAATTTGTTAGCATAAATTTTTTTAGTATTTCCCTTACGATCCTTTTATTTCTATAAAGTTGATTGTAATAGCTTCTCTTCTTCATTTTAGTAATTTAAATCATTTCTCCTTTTCTTAGTCTGGCTAAAGGTTTTCCAATTTTGTTGCCCTTTTAGATAAACCAACCTTTGCCTTTGCTGATTTTATCTATTTTTAAAGTTTTATTGGTTTCAGCTCTAATGTTTATCATTTCCTACGTTCTATTTGCTTTGGTTTTAGTTTGCTCTTTGTAGTTTTTTTATTTTTTTAATTTTTTTTATTATTTTTTTAATGCATGTGCTTGTTTATGTGTATGTGTGGGTTTAATTTTACAAACGGTATTGTTTTACAGATTTTTTTCTTTTGTTTATTTGATAAACTCAACTTTATCTTTTAAAAACCTGTGGAAATCCACTCTGAATGTTATATATTTAATAGTGAATAAATATGCCACATTATAGATAACTCCTTGTAGCAATGTACCTCCTTGTGTATTTTCCTTTACAGGTCCTTGAGAGAACTTCTTAGAGATAAAAGGATTCCTAGAGTGTGATTTGGATAACTGTCATTAGTAGGCCCTGATGGCTTTCCCCTTCTGTACCAGTTTGCATTGCTACCAGAAGTGCATTTGAATTCCTGTTTCCTCATGTCCTGGCTAACAACTGAATTTTACATTATTTTATCATATGCTCTTTTAATTTCTTAATTTTGGCATTATCAAGGTTGTAGAATCTCATTCTTATTTTAATTTGTATTTCTTAAAATGTTATTACAGATGAATCATTCATATGATTATTAGCCTTCGGATTTCTTAACCTCGGAGTTTCTGTTTTTATTCCTTTTCTTATTTTCATATAGTTTATCTTGGTCTGCTGTATCAAGAATAACGAACATTTTTAATTTTTATTTCATGTTAGTTTCAAACACTGAGATATCGTCTCTAAATTTGTCATCCCATACTTAACTATGTCTATGGTGTTGTTGCATTAAACACTTCAAATTTGGTGTAAAGTCATCATTCCTCCCCTTGCTTAAAAGATTATGCCCTTTCCTCTAATTATAAAGATGTTTTTCTAGTTTTTCTTTTGTAATTCATGTAGTTCTACATCTTTAAGTTTTGGTATATGGTATGAGATATCTAACTTCATTTTTTCTTATATTGTCATCCAAGTTTTTTAAAAACAAAACATTAAAAATATCTTGCATTATTTCAGTGATTTGTTAATGCTACTTGTGTAATATATCTACTATTTAGTGTACATCAGTCTGTTTCTGAGATACCTATTCTGTTCCACTGATTTATTTTAGGTACCTTTCAGTGACAGCACCACATGGTGAGGTGAGGTTACTGGTCTGTATATATTATATCATCAGATGGGACAAGTACTCCCTCTTTATTTCTCTTTTCAATTATCTTAACTATTTGTAGACCATGATTCTTTCAAAATAGTTGCATTTGGTTTCTAAACTATTCAATAAAATTTTAATAAAACATCATAAGATGATTAGTTTATAGATTAGTTTGATATTGCAATGTTTGCAATGATAGGCCAAATCATCTACTAATGTGACATATCTTCCTTTTTATTCAAGTCTTTCATGTGCTTTAGCAGAGATTTTAATACATGTATAAGTATTTATACACACATAAAATTGAGTCATGTTTTTGATATTTTTCTACAATTTTCTATTATATATTTTCTATTACTCATATACAGTAATGAGTAACTGTATCTGAAAAACATGTCCCTGCTAGTCATTTTTAAAACTCTGTTCAAAAGTAACAATGGCATAAAATTTAAGCTCCACAGGTAATTCTCATATAAATTATGTACCAAGATGATAGAAAATAGACTTGTATTTTCAGCCAAGATGTAGAAATATGAGAATTGCAACAATCCAAGCACACGATTTTTTTTTTGCAATGGTGAATATCACTACTGTGTAGAAAATCTTAAAAGACTATTTGAAGTAACTTAACATTTCATTTTAACTCATGTTTGTGTCATGAAATTACATCGTCTTTACTCATATTGCATTCTTCAAATAGGTGATAAGTTTTTTTTTTTAATGAGACATTGAATCCATGAGTATTCAAAGAAAGTGAAAAGATACCTATAAGATTAGAAAGATAGAAAGAAAGATACCTATAAGATACCTATTAGACTGACATATTCATAAGAATGCAGAATGGTTATGCATTGCAGTGTTAATAATACAGTGAGTGGTCACTGATAAAATTGAATTAGATAACTCATACAAAGTTATATGCTTAACAACTGATTTTTCTTTTAGTTCTGAATATATACATCCTTCACTGCCTATACCCTACAACTTATTTTTACCTTTTATACTTATACTTACACCTATACCTCACTTATAACTATATCTAAATTTATGAAGAATAGTGTTCAGGAAATAACAGATAATTGGAGAATCTGGAAAAGGTGAAAAAGGAAGGTCCAGGGAAAATACATTTTCTATGCCGTGATCCCCTAGCTAAGTTTTGATTACTGAACTTTGTACAAAGCTTACTGTGTGTAACTGAAGAAATCAAAAAGAGGAAGAGCTGCAATCTTGGCTAAAATTTGATCCTAAGAACTTGAAAGTGGAATAAAAACTATATGCAACCTAGAAATTGCCACTTTAAATTCTTCAGTGCATTTCAAATAGAATACGATCATTATGCAGGCTATTTAATTACTCTTGAAAAACTATTGGAAGGGATATTTATTTCTGTAAAAATAAGGAAAAAATTATCGTCTTCAGCAAAAATGTTTGAGACCTAGTAATGTATATTGTAGACAGGCTTGAATCTCACTATCTTTAATTTGGAGAAATGTTTCTTTTGTAAATACCATTTAGTCTGTGCCTGACCTGCATCTATTTCTTGTCTCTGTGGATATATATGCATTCTGGTTCAGAAGGTGACTCACAAGAAATCAAATACCAAGAATTCTGAAGTTGCAGGATGGATGAGCAGAAATGGCTTTGATATCCTACTGGGGCATTGATTATTAAAAGGAAATGAGCTGGATTTAGAGAGATTTCCCTGTACTGTGATACTGATGCATCACATATGTTATCTAAGATGGAACGATGTGGACTTTGACAAACATATTAATATGTGATTTTTTGGTTCAATTTGACTTTAAACATTTGTTTAAAATTTAGTATGTTCCATATATTATGTAAAACACTTTATATGGATTGCTTCACTTAATCAAGACAACAACCATAAGATACAGTTATTTTTAATATTCTCCTTTTAAATATGAGGAGTATTTAAGTGAATTTTTCTCAAGTGCTGGCAGCTGGCTAGTGGTAGAATAGGATTTAAAACCAGGCAGTTAGTTAATTTACAAAAACTGTGCTCACGTACAATATGCAGATTCATTTTTTCCTGATTTGATTGTATTATTGTAACCAGAACAAGGCCACTCTCCATGGGTAATGGTGCTTCCACTAACAGCAGCATATATGTGCCAATTAATTTAGAAGGAGGCAGATCTTGTTACAAGAAACAAAGACTGATTAGACTAGATAAAAATAGCTTAAGAAATAATTTTATTATGAAAATTTATAAAATATAGCTTGCTTTCTTTCCTTCTTTCTTTTATTCTTTCTTTCATCTTTATTTTTTAATTAAAGGAAAATAAGGCAATTGAATGGAGATGCCATGTACCTTAGTAAAAATAAGTGAATAAATACTGTATAATATAATAAAGCCCCATATAGACATTTTCCAGGTTCAAATATAATCAGCATTTAACAATCTAGTTTCACCTATATAAACGCTGACTCATTCTCCCTCACCCCTATTGTTTTGTTTTTTTGTTTGTTTTTGAGATGGAGTCTTGCTCTTGCCACCCAGGCTGGAGTGCAGTGACATGGTTTCGGCTCACTGCAACCTCTGCCTCCTGGGTTCAAGTGATTCTCCTGCCTTAGCCTCCTGAGTAGCTGGGATTACAGGTGCCTGCCACCATCCCCGGCTAATTTTTATACTTTTAGTAGAGACGGGGTTTCACCACGTTGGCCAGGCTGATCTCGACCTCAGGTGATCCGCACGCCTCAGCCTCCCAAAGTGCTGAGATTACAGGTGTGAGCCACCGTGCCTGGCCACTGATTGTATTTTTTAAAGCAATTCCCTGATGTTACATAATTACTCAATAAATGTTTCAGTGTATACTTCTAGAAGATAGATACTCCCTCCTTTTAAACATTACAATACTACAATCACTATACCTAAAACAATTTCTTAATCTCATCAAATACATAATCAGTTTCAAATTCATCTAATTGGTTCATTTTTAAAAAACTGGTTTGTTTACATCACAATGCAAATCCAAGAAGAAATTTATTCTTTTTCCTTTGGCTCATTGTCTCTGAGGTAGGTTCCAAGAAGCCTAAGGATGCTGAGGACACACATGGGTTGTGGGAATAAAATGCCATCTACCCAATCAAGATACCTTACGGGCAGGGCAGGGAAAGGCTTTTAAGAGTTTCAGGAGACTGTGGGTGCCAAATGGAGTCCAGCATAGTAATGAATTTGTAGTTAATTACTGTGAGAAATCTTATGCTGTTATTTCTGAATTTTGATGAACACTAGCAAATGTGGCAGCCTGGTGTTGATGAAATTTTGGACCATGGGAAAGGGAAGTCTCTGTCCATCATTGAGTAAAAAGGTTAAAGGTATCAGAAACTCAGGGATAGTAAGAAGTAATATTAGTAATAGTACTGAGATACTAGCCCAAGGTAGAATTTTGGTAGTCACGTGGCATGGTATATACAAACAATACTTGAAATTATGTGAATGCACATACATGAGTGTACATGCCCTCATGTAAGGACTCAGTGAGGGATAATATAGAGAAGGACAAAACACGAAGAGTTAGGGAATGGAGAGCTCTCATGCCTGGTTGTTAAAGAAACATCACTTATCTGAGCATGTCTTGGAAGCCTGAATACATATAGGCACACCCTTTGGAAAGATGGTAATCAAGGCAACTTTTTAGGTGTTGGGAGAAGGCCACACACCTGGTCACACAGTGATAGGACTTGAAGTATCTGTGAAGGGCTTAGGGTTTTTTTTTTTTTTTTTTTTTTAAGACAAAGTCTTGCTTTTCTCCCCCAGGCTGGAGTGTAATGGCGTGATCTCGGCTGACTGCAACCTCCGCCTCCTGGGTTCAATTGATTCTCCTGCCTTAGCCTCCCTAGTAGCTGGGATTACAGGTGCCTGCCACCACTCCACCACTCCTGACTAATTTTTGTATTTTTAGTAGAGACTGGATTTCACTATGTTGGCCAGGCTGGTCTCGAACTCCTGACCTCAGGTGATCCGCCCACCTCGGCCTCCCAAAGTGCTGGGATTACAGGTGTGAGCCACCGTGCCCGGCTGGGCTTTGGGTTATTTTTACTCAACTACATTGCTCAAAATTTCTCAAACAATATTGGACCCATTTTCCAGGTGTGTAAAATCACTAATTAAATATGAGATGCATAATATTGGATATGCACATATAATGTGATGTGTTAAATTACACCTCAATTACATTAAATACCAACCCATTATAACAACAAAATAAAGCCTATATTAACAGTTTTCTTTTTCTACACTGACCTCAGTATGCTGAGAGTTTTTCTGAGTTGCAGCAAAATTGTCCGTCCATCATTTCCAGCACACCATGTTTTAATGTTATAAGAATATTAATAAAGGAAGAAGAATGTGTGCTTTTTCCCAAGAGAGGCACATTTATAAAGATTTGAAATTGCATTTTATTCATGTAGGTTGCATCAAAATTAGTGAGGTATTATTCATGATTGTTAAAAATTGTAAGCCAACCTAATGTCCAGCAAAGACAAGTTGTTAAGTAAACTATGGAGCAACAACCTGATGGGACATTATGCATCAACGAACAGTGAGCATTTTGAAGACTCTGTAAGAAAACGGAAATGAAGATGTAAAACTTTTTTTTAGGGGGTTATAGGAATTTTTGCTTTATTCATTTTACTATTAATGTGCTATAATGTTCTCACAATTAATAGTTATTCAAAAATTAATAAACAGAAGATGAAACTGAATTAGTTTAAAAAATTATTTGTGAAAAAGAAACATGTTCATTAAGTCTGTGAGTGGACATAACGAAACAGAATATGTTAATTTCAAGCTAAGTATAAACTGTCTTGGCCTGAGTCAATAGCAGGCATAATTTTATGTGTTGTGTCTACAATGTATTAGTGAGATAATGGTAGCTATTTAAAGAAATGAGACAGAGACAATTCAAGGCAAAATGAACAATTAATTTAATCTAATAGTAATTTAAACTATCTGTTTTAAAAAGATTCCCCATTCACAACTTAACTTCTTTTTTTTTTTTTTTTTGAGATAGAGTCTTGCTCTGTCGCCCAGGCTGGAGTGCAAAGGCACCATCTCGGCTCACTGCAACCTCCGCCTCCCAGGTTCAAGTGATTCTCCTGCCTCAGCCTCCTGAGTAGCTGGGATTACAGGCGCACACCACCACGCCCGGCTAATTTTTGTATTTTTAGTAGAGACAGGGTTTCACCATGTTGGTCAGGCTGGTCTCAAACTCCTGACCTAGTGATCCACATGCCTTGGCCTTCCAAGGTGCTGGGATTACAGGCGTGAGCCACCGCACCTGGCCGGAAACTTAATTTTTTAATAAAACAAACTTTTTAAACATACTGCTTCCATGAATGCCACTTACATGTCAGATCTCACCTCCACAAAGTCAATTTTTTACATTATAAAAATCTAAAGTATAGACAAATATATTATTTTTTTCCAGTTTTTAAGATATAATTTTACACAGAAAAATTTTGAAGAAAGTACACAGATCTTTCCATTATTATATTTCCAATATTTCCATTATTATCTCCAACTTTTTTACTTTGTGTATGCTCTATGTATATATGTTTAATATTTTTTCAGAATACTGATACTATATGTTAGTATTTAATTAAAATATATTATGTCGTATCTATATATAAATAATATAATTCAATTATATAACAAATATAATGTCTTCCCTCTATACATGTTTTCCAAAAATTAATATAATGTTATTTTAATTGTATGCCATAATTAATTGCATAACATTAATATATCAAATAGTTAATATACTAATGATTATATTTTAGATATAATTTAGATTTCAACCAACCATAGATAAAAGTTTAGGGGACTACAAAAAAGGGAATGACTGCACCAAACATGTAAAGACTATTTTTCTTGTTATTTTTTAAAACAATACAGTGTAACAACTTTTACATAGAATTTACATTGTATTAGGTATTATATGTAATCTAGAGGTCATTTAAAATATAAGGGTGGATGGGCATAGATTATAGGCAAACACTATGCCATTTTATATAAGGAAATTAAGCATCTGTGAATTGTGGTATCCTCAAGTGGTGGGTCCTGAAACCAATGCCCTGCTGATACTGAGAGATTACTCTACATATATACATATACATATGTATGTGTGTGTATGTGTGTTTTCCAGAATATTATTTCCAGAAGACCAAGAGGAGAGGAGAGAGTGATGAAAAAGTTGCAGCTAATATGCCTGGAAAACTCTAATTTCTATTTCCTAAGATCAAGAACATTTTTTACACATATATATTACAATCATAGCATGGTTACCATGTAGAGTACACTTTGACAATAATGAGGGATAATGAATTAAATATTGAAAGTATTTTCCATAAAGCATTTTAAAATGTAAAGTATGATGATATTGAAGAACAACAATGAAAAGAAGTATATACAATGGCTTTTTCAAAAAGAAGCAATAAGCCTATGGCTATGATGCACTAGCTGTATATAACAGATCAACCCTTCTTCAGAAGATTAATGAAAAGCTAGTTTTGAAAACAATAAATTTCTTGATGGTATCTTCAAGGTAGCTGGGATTTGAGAGGCCAAGATTTCAGAGAAAAGGAAAGCTCTCTGGGCAGCTAAACGTCCGTGGCTTCTCTTCTTAAAACATCCACAAAACCAACACTAACGTAAGTTTAACTTCCTAATTTCAGCTCTTAGCAGTCTCTTTCTGCTGTCAAAATAGAAATTTGGAACTTACAGCACTCTCAGGCAGAGTATTTCCAGGCTTTCACTTGAGATCCCTGAAAGATCACGCTGTAAAACTGATGGTAAATCAGAAAGAAACTAGAACTTACAAAGCTTATAACCAAGTTTGGTTGTAGAAAAATGATCTACTCTCACTTTAATTGCCTGCTAATATGTACAGAAAATTGCTGGAAAATGCATTATCTTTAATCTCTTATTTTTTAATACACAATGTTTAGGAACTGTTGGAAACAGATAATTGGTGCCATGAAGAAAAGTCAGCATGGAGACAAAGGATCTCTCAGCAAGGCAGTTTTTACTTTCTGCAGAAAGGGTGCCCTTCACAGATGGAACAATAGTGAGAGCACGTTTGAACAAAGAAAAAACAGACATATTTATCCCTTAAGCATTTTGGTCATCCTTACTTCTGTGTCCGGCATCCATTGACTGGAACTGGACCTTATAGTCTTAAACTGATACCTGATTTGCTAACAACCTGAAACTTTCCTAAATAGGTAAGTGCAAACAAAGAAGGAGAGGAAGTTGCTTATGAAAGGTTTAAGGAAGCAATAACATTTCCAAATGAGGAAGAAGCATAAGCTATGAGCTAAGACTTACCTGGGCCTGTCTAGACATACCTGAGTAAGCCAAAGCAACTAACTGGGCTAAAGTGTAGGAACTGATAGTTGATAGAAGGCTTCAGAGTAAGAAGCTATTTATTCCTAGTGTCTATTATTTTATTTTTAAACCAAGGTGAGCTTTGAAGAGGAACTTTTCTACTTTCTATAGGAACCAATAAACTTACCTGGAAAACTAATGAACAAGAATAAGTTAAAACAGACAGTAAAAACAGATTTACAAGGTTGTTTTTTATCTGATATATATTTTTAAGAAAACAACTGATAAATACGTTCAGAAAAATAAATGACAGGATGAAGAACTATAGAACTGAAAACTATGACAAATAAAATTATTAATGAAATATATATAGGATTAATAGCAGGTTATTTATAGTTAAAGAGAAGATTTGTATTCTGGAAAATAGGGCATTAGGACATATTCAAAGTAAGACATGGAGAAAAAAGAGTGAAAAAATATAATAATGACTATAATATCTTGGGTGGAATATACTGATAAGATTTCTTATCTGTTGATTGGATTCACACAAGGCAAAAAGAGAGAGAACATTTGGGAGAGATTATGGTTAAGAATTTTTAAAATCTGATAAAAGATATAAAGTCATAGATTCAATGAGCTGAAACAAACAAAAAAAAAAGGCAGGGTAATTACAAGGAAAATCCTACTAAGGCATATCTTAGTCAAATTGCTGAAAATAAAAAATATTGAAAAATTTTAGAACCATTTAAAAAAAAATGTCAGATTGCCTTCAAACGTGAACAAAGGACATAGAGCCAATTGTGTAATGAAAAGAGCATAAGCCACAGGAAATGAGATAAAGTCCGAAAAGAAAACAGTACGCATACAATTTAATGCCCAAATAATGTATTCTTCCAATTTAATGTGAAAAAGGCATTTTCAAATCAATAAAAGCTGATAGAATTTATTATCAGCAGAACTACATTGAAAGAGACATTAAAAAATATTTTTGAGGCAGAAAAAATTAGGATCCCAAATAGAAACAAAGAAATACAGGAAGGAGGAAAAATAATGGGAAGGGTAAATATAAAATGAATGTTTACTATTAAAAATAATACTCATGATGTTTTATGGGGTTTGAAATACAAGTAAAATACAAATACTCTGATGGACTTGTGTTTTAGCCATGATCAAATAGACTGGAGGAGACTAAGGCCCCCACTGAAGACAGCTAGAAAAGCTGCATAAAATAGGTTTATTTGTCTGTTTTTAGTAATCTGTTTAAAGGCATCAACTTTGAGCTGGCAAGGCAGCCAGGAGTTGAGAGGCCATATCCTGGGGAGAAGTTTATTGAGACAAACCAACTTCCTGTATGCCAATGAAAATCTCTCAAGGCATTATCCAAATCTTATCATAGGCAAGATGGTAAGGAGCTAGGCGTAGAGCAGTGCTGAGAGATAGAGAAGCTAATAGAGCTTTAACCAACCTATGGAGTTGTGAGACAAAAAAAATTGCATTTTGGGGTTGCCAAAACAACCAGTATTTAGAAGGTCAAGATGTGATAGAGAAGGCAACTGCAGACAAGTGAGAACAATACTTAACGTAGATTTTCTCCTTTAGTCATTTGTAATTAAGCTTCAAAGGCAAATGACAAAATAGCCAAACACAAAGGAGCTTAGAAACAGAGAATACTTTTTGGCAATCTCACAGTGCAAGGAAGACAGATATTTGAATTCAGAATTCAAAAAAAAAGAAGGGGCCCTCAGAAACACTTGCTGGACTCCTGGAAGGTCACTTAGTAGAAGTAGGGGAAAACAGAAATAAATACGTCCTTTCAAAGGTTGCAGAGCAGCCTTGAATGAGCTAAATTTGTGGCTCCATTGAGATAATCTGCTGCTGTACTGCCGTCTAGAGGGCAGGGTTAAGCTTTTCTGAAGGAAGATAACATGCACAGCCTCTAAAATGGATGGCATAAATGCAAATTAGCATTCAATTTAAAAATAAAACATAAAAATTATGCTTTAATTGCAAAAATAATCCCAATTGTATTGTTACTTGAATCTATGTTCCTTGCAATATGTCTTTGCTGTTCCTTCCATCAGGAGACAGAGGACATTTCCCCATCCGTTGTATCTAGGCAGACAATGCGTTGAGATGAGCTGTAATTTATATGAATATGCTGAAAGTGATCATGTATCAGTTCAGGGCTCAAGATTTGTATATTTATCTCTCTTTCTCTTTCTCCCTCTCTGTCTCTCTGTTTTCGATTCCTATCACCACTACATGAATAGCCTGGGCTAACATATTAGAGAATGAGGGACGACATGGAAGACAGCTCAGAGCCCATTTGCTCTATCTGATCTATTCTAGACCAGTTTAAAGCTCATCTCAAACTTGTGAAAGGGTGAAGCCATGATTGATAGATACACCAACTTTATACCTGGCTGACTACAGATACATAATGGAATCCAAATGAGATGAGAACTACAAGGAGTTGATTGGTAGATTCATGAGCAATAGGAGACACTCAGTTTTGGAGTTGCTTGTAACACAGCAGTAGCTAACTGAAAAACTTATTAATAGAAATTAAGAGAAAAACCAGACAATAGAAACATACCTTTAAACGATCCAGTTATTGAAGATACTAGATATGGGCTTTACAACACCTGTGACTAACATATTCACTAACTTTCAGATTAAGAGCCAAGTTGTCAACAGAAAGAGCAGGAAAACAGAATACAGTGGAAAACCAACTTTAAATGCTGAATGAAAATGTTTCAATCTAGAATTCTACAGCCACTGAAAATATTTTTCACAATTAAAGTTGAAATAAAAACATCTCTAAGGAATTTAAAAGGCACAAAAAAGAGAGATATTATTACCTGTAGAACCTCACAAAATTTGAATAAAATGCTAATGGCAGAATACTTCAGTCACTAGGAAAACTTAAAAAAATACCCTAAATTGCTCACCCGCGATTGCAGAGAGAAGTGAACAGCAACAGAAATTGTAATATATGGATATAAATGAATAAATATTAAGTATACAAAAATTTAGAAATAATATTAGGTGATGAGTAAAATACATATAAAAATACATGTCAACAATTATACAGGCAAGGGACAAGTGGAGTTAAAGAAACCCCAAATTCAATAAATTCTTGGAACTAGATAAAATGAATACTTATAAATATCATGAGTAAAAGCAGGGGCCTCTATACAGACTTGATTCACACAAATAGTTGAGAAGAGAGTATTTTGAACAACTTTATGGCACTAAATATAAAAATACAGTCTAAATGGAAAACTTCATCTAAAAAGATAATTTATTAAAATCAACCCAGGATGAAATATAAAATCTGTATTACTGTATTTTTATTACTGTGGTTAAATTTATAATTGAGTCTTTTCTGCCAACAACGTGAGGTTGAGATGGTTTCACTGGTAAATATAGAGTTGTTTTCATTCCTTTTTGAATTGCCACTTTTGAAATTTATTTCTTGTGACGATTCTACAAGGTAGATTAACCCGTTTCACAAATTAGGAAACTGAGATTTAAAGAGTGTGTAAATAAAGGTTAGATTTCACTTTATCTAATAATCATAATTTAAAAAAGTTGCTCAAAGAAAACAGAAGTTTTTTCTCTTATGTGACCATGAATCAGTCATTTCATTCATAATATGGTATTCATAATATTGCTTTTCTAAAAGATGGAGTTTTTGTCAGATGGTTTCTTAGGGATCAATAATTCTAGCTGGGAAGAAAAATCAAATTAGGTTTGTAGTATGTAACTTTGCAAATGTCTATTTTGTGTTGCATCCTATGTTCAAATTTTTGGGGATTCTTGAGTTCTGTTTGTTTTGTTAAGCTAAAATTTTCTGTGAATTATTGGAAATTAGGTGTTTTCTTGCATCTTTTACAGAAACAAGGAACTAAGCCTGAAGATTTTGTATCCGAGACAGTATTATTAGTATACTTTGTCTCAATGAAAAGTTTACTCCATAATGAAGGCATGAAAGCATGCATCCGTTCATTTATTTCACTCATTCAACAAGTATTTTGTGATCATCTACATTGTGATAGATATAGAGCAAACACCTAATTCATACCATCATGAAGTTTGTCATGCACAGAAAAGGATAGTCATTACTAGAAAAAAAAATGTTTTTTTTTTTTTTGAGACAGAGTCTCACTCTGTCACCCAGGCTGGAGTGCAGTGGCTCCATCTTGGCTCACTGCAACCTCTGCCTACCGGGTTCAAGCAATTCTCCTGCTTCAGCCTCCAGAGTACCTGGGACTACAGGCATGCACCACCATGCCCAGCTAATTTTTTGTATTTTTATTAGAGACGGGGTTTCACCATGCTGGTCAGGCTGGTCTCCAACTCCTGACCTCGTGATCCGCCCCCCACCAGGCCCCGCCGCCTCTGCCTCCCAAAGTGCAGGGCTTACAGGCATGAGCCACCGCACCAGGCCCATTAATCAAAATTTTTAAAGTAAATCCCTGTCTCTCAACACTGGTAAGTCCTCTGGAGAAGTGTTTCTCCACACTGGGACAGTGCTAGTGGGAAGGAAGGGCCTAATGTAGCCCAGGGGTCAAGAGAGCATTCACTTTGGCCGGGCGCCTGCCTCACACCTGTAATCCCAGCACTTTGGGAGGCCGAGGCAGGGGGATCACTTGAGGTCAGGAGTTTGAGACCAGCCTGGGCCAACATGGCAAAACCCCATCTCTACTAAAAACAGAAAAATTAGCTGGGTGTGATAGCGTCCACCTGTAGTCCTAGCTACGCAGGAGGCTGAGGCAGGAGAATCACTTGAACTCTGAAGGTGGAGGTTGCAGTGAGCCGAGACCAGGCCACTGGACTCCAGTCTGGGTGACAGAGCGAGACTCCGTCTCAAAAAACAAACAAACAAAAAGAGCATTCGCCGAAACACATCTTTGAAGTAAGATCTGAAGGAGCAGCTCACTCACTAGGCCATGTGTGGAGGTTGTGGTGGGACAGTGTGGAGCAAAGGAGGAACTGTAGGCCGAAAGGAGCGGAATCTGCGCGAGAGGCACCATGAACAGTAGAGTGACTGTGGCAAAGCAAACGCAGGGCCGGTGGTCCGGGAATGGGCGAGCCAATGGGAGAGGGTGTGCAAAGGGGCAATAGCGTGACTCCTTATACTGCAGGTCTTGTCACGTATATCCACTGTGAATAAACTGTTGTGACGATAAATTAGATGCAAATAATAATACCTCAGTGTTTAAAAGGAATACAAAGGGGGAGGGGAGTTCTTTTGTAAGAGATATAGAGTAGTAGGCTTGCCAGGTCAAGAAGTTCTGGATATCTGCTTCACAACAATGTGAATATACTTAACACTACCGAATTGTACACTTAAAAATGACTCAGATGGCAAATTTTATGTTACTTTTTTAAAATTACAATAAAAAATGACTGCAAAAAAGGAATGAAAATTCCATTTCCTGTATATTTCATATCACTGGTGATTCCATTACTTTTAAGTGAGGAAAATAGGTAATGTAAAATCATTTTGCTTTGTAATCTCTTAAAAATTAAAATATATGAAGTTTAAAGATATGAAAGAATTTAATAATTTGTCTCATAATATTTTAAATCATAAGCCAGAAAACCTAGAAAATTGAGTGATATTATAACGTTTTCTCTGTGTATATGCATGATAACTATTTTCTCTTTAGACATAGTAACCTCGTATTTAAAAATAATTTGCAGGCTTCAAAGTGTATTTTATTATTTGGTTGTTGTTAGCTGTAATTGCTTTCTTCCAAAGGCAAATCCCAGCCTCTCCTAATCACACCAACATATAGCTTCGTCCTAGAAGGGTATTTTTATTTATTTATTAGAGGGTTTAAAAATAGAATAGTATTATTTCTTTCTTAGTTACTTATAATGATTGATTTTATATACGTTCTCCTCTTTTGTTTCATGTGCATGTATTTTTTTCACGTTTAAAAGTTTTTTATATTTTACACATAATTTAAAATAATACATCTATTATCTGTTTCTTTAGGAAAAAATCAGTAAATTTCTATCCAAGAAAAATAATAGAATTAGCATATTTCCATATTTTTCTCATAAGATTATTTCCCATGCACTAACCAAATTTTAAATTTTCGATTCCACTTTAGCATATTCTTGCTCTTGTTATATATTTAAATATTGTCAAACTTATATTACTTTATTACGTTTTCATCATATTCAAATGAAAGAAATTAGTGTTTAAATTATAACTTATTTTCTTCTGTCTCCATGCTAATTTTTGTTATCGTGCAATTTCTACACATATAAAATATATTCTAGGACCATATTCTCTATACTAAGAAAATATTTTCTATTCAGGAAAGCACTCACTGAAACACATCTTTTAATTAAGATCTGAAGGAGAAGGTTCTCACTAGGCCTTTGGGAAGGTTGCAGTGGGACAGTATGGAGCAAAGGAGGAATTATAGGCCAAGAGGAGTAGGATCCTCACTGAGGAACCATGAGGGGCAGAGTAACTATGGGAATGCCAATATAAATGGAAGGTCAATGGTTTGGGGATGGGCTAGGGGTTTGGGGAGGGTGTGCAAAGGGGCAATAGCAATGAAGCTCTCCAATTCCATCAGATAAATGGATTCTTCATTCTTCCATTTTGGAGGGCATAGAATCCCTTACAATATTTTCTTTAGGATGAGCTCATGAGAACAATATCCTCTGCATTCATAGATATAAATAATTACTTGTTTAGCATTTAGATTTGATTGATTTGTCGTTTCATTGTGAAATTCTTGATTAACTATTTTCTTCAAAATTCATAGGAAAATCCAATGTTTTTTATTGTTGAATACCACCAAAAGAATGACTGAAACAAGCCTGACTTTTTCCTCCACTAGGTGACTTAATATTTTCTCTTTTGCCTTTGATTTTCAAAAATTTTCTTACAAATAACTTTGTTATCCATTCAGTTTAAATAGTAAATTAATTTTTGACACATACGAATTGTTTACATTTATGACATACAGCATATTATTTTTATATCTGTATACATTGTGAGGTAATCACTGAAATTAACATATTAATCACCTCATATACTTACTATTTTAAAACTTTTGTGGTGAAATCATTTAGTTTGAATCTCCACTTTCACTTTCTGTGTGCGTTTTAAAACTTTATAATATGTATAACTTCATATATACACAAAGAAGACAAATAATACAATGAATTTCATGTGCCTACCACTCAGTTTCAAAAATTATCAACTCATAGCCAATTTTATTTCCTACATAGCCCAGTTCACTTCTCTGCTTAATTCAATTTTTTCTGAAGCAAGTCTTAAACATTGTATTACAAATATTTCAGCATGATTCTCTAAAAGACACTTTGGTTGGCTGCTCATATTAACAGTTTTTGGTGCAAAGCTAGTACTCAATCAAAAGCAATATTCTGCAGTTTTTTATTTTACCATATTTATTGAAATTTAAAAGTTGGCATTAAGTATTTGAATATTTAAGTGAAATATTGATAGTGATAACAAATGAAAATTATGGTGAATGTCAAAAATATATGTAAATATGTGAATTGGATATTTTCATAGAATTTTAATTTTTCTCTGAATCATATGTTCTTAGAAAGATTTGAAATGTTCTTAAACACTATCAGATTTACCCTTTAAAAGTATACAAATCCATGGCCTGTAGTATATTCAGAGTTGTGCAGCCATCATCACTAATTTTACAACGTTATATTCACCCTAATAGAAATCCTATACTCTTTAGCGGTCTCTCATTTATTTCCAGATTCCCCATCCCATAGCTTTCTGTCTCTGTAGATTTTCCTATTCTGAACATTCCAGACAAATAAAATAATATAATATTTAGTCTTTTGATACTGGATTCTTTTACTTAACATGGTTTCAAGGTTCATCCATGTTGTAACCTGTATCAGGCAAAATTTTGCTGAATAATATTCTACTGTATGAATATACCACATTAAAAAAATCCATTCATCAATTGATACACACTTCTGTTCTTTCTACATTTTGGTTATTATTAATAATGTTGCTATGACCATATCTGTCAACTTCAGCAGTTCATGTCTTTCTAGGAATTTTTCTGTTTTATTTAGATTATTTAATTTGTTGGAGGATAGTTGCACCCTTTTGGAATTTTACATATCTGCAATATTGGCAGTTACTCCTAATTTTAGTAAGTTGAATTCTCTCTCTCTCTGTCTCTGTGTGCGCGTGCGTGTGCGCGTGCGTGTGTGTGTGTGTGTGTGTGTGTGTATGTATCAGTCTATCTAACGGTTTAACAGTTTTGTTGATCTTTTCAAAGAACTAACTTTTGGTTTCATTGATTTTCCCTATTGTTTTTCTAGTCTCGATTTTGTTTCTCTTATGATCTTTATTATTTCCTCACTTCTCCTTGCTGTGAGTTTAGTTTTCCTTATTTTTTAGTTTCTTAAAGTAGAAAAGTTGTTAATTTTAGAATGTTGCTCTTTTAAAAAAATATTGGCATTTACTGCTATAAAATTCCTCTCTGAGCACTTCTTTAGATTCTTGCCATAAGTTTTGATATATTGTGAGATCTTTTTTATTCATCTCATAAAATTTTCTGATTTCCCTTGTAATTTCTTATTTAACCAATTGGTTATTTAGGACTGTGCTGTTAATTTTCAAATGCAGATATTCTGCTACTTAAGATGCATCACTTCTTGATAAACCCATTGTAAATTGAAAATATTATAAGTTGAAAATGTATTCAGCACTCTGGTAAACCCAATATAAAGTCTAAAAATTGTAAGTGGAACCATCATAAGTTGGGGACAATTTGTATTTGAATTGCCCAATTTTCCTTCTGCAATTAATTTCTATTGTAATTCCACTGATGTCAGAGAACATACTTTGTATAATCTGACATTTTTTCAAAAGCCTCAATAAATTCAAAAATATAAAATTATACAAAATGTGTCTATCTTGGAGAATTTTCCATGTGCAGTTAAGAATGTGTATTTCTGTTTCTGTTGAGTGGAGAGTTCTGCACATCTATTAGATCTAGTTGTTTTTTTTTTAGTCTTTATTTACTTGTTAATCTTCTGCTTAGTTTGTTCTATAAAATCACAGTCTTTTAAAACCCTACTGAAAATTCTCAGTAAACTAAAATTAATTATACTAAAATCATACAACATTTGTAGAAAAAATTATACCTTAAGAACAGAGAAGTAGCCAGAAATCAAAAATAAATATGAAATTACTGAAAAGGATACATAAAAAGAATGTAATTCTAGGTGAGTATGTTACTACACCCATTTTATTTCCAGAGAATGTCAAAGTTATAAAATAAATACTGTTCCGGCCGGGCGCGGTGGCTCAAGCCTGTAATCCCAGCACTTTGGGAGGCCGAGACGGGCGGATCACGAGGTCAGCAGATCGAGACCATCCTGGCTAACCCAGTGAAACCCCGTCTCTACTAAAAAATACAAAAAACTAGCCGGGCGAGGTGGCGGGCGCCTGTAATCCCAGCTACTCGGGAGGCTGAGGCAGGAGAATGGCGTAAACCTGGGAGGCGGAGCTTGCAGTGAGCTGAGATCCGGCCACTGCACTCCAGCCTGGGCGACAGAGCGAGACTCAGTCTCAAAAAAAAAAAAAAAAAAAAAAAAAAAATAAATAAATAAATAAATAAATACTGTTCCATCTGTAGCTGATAATCAAGAAAATGTCAGATTACCTACATGTTTTGCTTTCTGACCTTCTCAGCAATTGTATGAGAGTGCCATCAATACATAATTTTTTTTTTGCTTTGCCTTATAGTAACACGCATTACTTAAAGCAGTTATCAAAGTAGAACAATAGCTCCAAATCTGAATTTTAAAAACTTAGGTTGGTACTGCTTATTAGACATTGTTTTGAGCTGTAGTCTTAAGCTGTCTCAAGCTAGGTTTACCTTCAACTAAATTATTATTAATTGTCTGCCCTAATAACTTTATGATGTTGATTTCATAATCAAGATTTTTTTTTTTTTTTTTTTTTTTGAGACAGAGTCTCGCTCTGTCGCCCAGGCTGGAGTGCAGTGGCGTGATCTCAGCTCACTGCAAGCTCCGCCTCCCGGGTTCACGCCATTCTCCTGCCTCAGCCTCCCGAGTAGCTGGGACTACAGGCGCCCACAACCGCGCCCGGCTAATTTTTTTGTATTTTTAGTAGAGACGGGGTTTCACCGTGGTCTCGATCTCCTGACCTTGTGATCCGCCCGCCTCGGCCTCCCAAAGTGCTGGGATTACAGGCGTGAGCCACCGCGCCCGGCCATAATCAAGATTTTTGAATTAATCAGAAAGTAATTACCAAAGTGAATTCAGTGTGTGTGTGTGTGTGTGTGTGTGTGTGTATAAATTTTGAGGAAAAAAAAGGCCAAACAATATGGTCGTACTGACAACAGTTGACATATTTTGAGGCTCACGATATTTTGGGGCCATTAAGTGAGTGTCTGGCATTTGATCAAACACTAAATCTTGACTTAATTGTGGCGGGAACATTTTCTTAAGTTGAAGGATTTTGACAAGAGAAATGTCACCAAGAAGATTTTTTGTCTATAAGGTTTTATCTCAGATTTAGGTGACAGGTAAACCATTCACATATTCTCTGACTTAAAATGATCCTTTTTTATCTGATCTTCCACATCTACATAATTACATTTATGGAATATTAAATCATAATATTGGCAATGATAACTTCATCCCTAGTTCATGCAAAACATACTCAGGAATTCCATATAGTGCTGATATAATCAATTAATCATTATCTCTATTACAAGGCTCATTAACAACAAAACTAGAGAATTGTAGCAGTATTGTTTATTTACATAGGTAGTCAATCATTACTTATTAACACAAACATACAAGGACAACAGTGGGAGATGAAAATAGCTGATTACGGACAAGATCAGGAAGATATGTCTTGCCATCCCAAATGTTTATATGAACTCTCTCTTATGGGAAATGTAGGTGCAATGAAGGGATTTAATTGAATATATTTTATTTGAAAAGTTTATGAAGTCTGAAATATGGATTAATAAACAGATTGATGAAGTAAGACTAGAGAAAGAAAGACTGGTAAGGAGAATGATGCTGTAATACAAAATTAATTTTAAAAAGAGATCATTTTATTCACTAGCATTTTAGCAATGTAGAAAGTGGAATGGATAGGAGGTTGGGTGGTTGATTTCTACATGGGAAGATGGGAATGAAGTCACTATGATGTGATATATTTTCCACTTATTTTTTAAATCTCTTAAGGTTCTTTCTTATCCCACTTCTTCCTTCTCCACGAAAACTGACTTTTTAGAGAAAGTTCTTCCATTGCTATAGTCCTGTACCTATAATAGTCCTCTTTTCATGTATGAATGAATACAGGTGACAAGGTTTGGATGAAGGACTATATAAACAAATATTTTATCTGGTTATCATGTATTCTCTAATTTATTTTAAAGTCAATGTTACAATAAATTTTGATATTTCTTAATAAATGAACATTAATAAATGACGAAGTCATAATCTGGGCATTTCTTAATTCCTTTTCATTAGTAAGTTATAGTATAATTTGACTTCTTTTTTAAACAAATGGCACAATGAACAGATAATCATTCTTACATATGTTTCTATGTGTGTTTCACCACAAAAGATTGTGCAAGGATTGGGGGGATAAGAAAGGGGGCATAGAGTTTCATAGTACTTGACAGTACATGCTTCCTGAGTTTGAATGCTTGCTTCATATTTTACTAACTCTGACTTGAAGTAAGTTCTTTAATCTTTCCATACAGTAATTCTCTCGTCTCAAAAAGATATAATACTAGTATCTGCAGAATTTTGTTATGAAGGTTAAATTTTTTAACTAAATTAACTAACTACACTAAACTAGCTAAATTAAATTAGTTAATATTTATAAAATACTTTAAACGTTTTTAATTGCTTTTTAAATAATTGTTAAGTAAAAGTGGAAAACGCTCCTGGATTTCTTTTCCTAGCTGTATTGTGGAACAGATAATCATCTACTGAAAAGACTCAAAAGCTAAGTAAAAGGAAAAAAGAGACATCTAACTATAAGTTATTGGCATAAAATTAATAATGCTCAGGAAATAAAACTAAATGAAACAAGAAAATCTGAGAGCTAAACAAAGAATTAATGGTGGTGTTCACTAGCCCCGATGACCATGAACTTTATTCATGACCTCTGAAAGCATGAGGAACTGAAGAAAAAACCTAGAGAAATAATCAGAATGGGAAGTTTAAAAGAAGACCACTACTAACATAAATAATAATGAATCAAATACTCTCATTAAAAAACAGATTATGAGGCAAGATGAAAACCCATAAGGCAGTTATTTTTTATTTATGAGAAACATTTAAAACAAAAAAGCAAGAAAGGTTAAAAGTAAAATGATGTAAAAATATGCTAATCAGAAGGTAACGACAATATTATCTAAATAAAGGGGTTTATTATAAATTGTTAAAAAGGTCACTGGGTTCAGAAGCAAACAATTGCAAACTTACCTGCATATCATCACATATGACAAAACATGTAAGGTAAATATTATCAGAACTGCAAGGAGAAACTGGCAAATTCATAATAAGAGTGGGTCAATTAATGTATTTATCTATTTTCATATTTACATATCTCCATTAGGATGTAAATTTCATAAAGCAGAGATTTCTTGTTTTATAGCTTGTGTGTATACTGTACTTAGAACGGTGACAGGTTTCAGATAGATATTCAGAATGTATCTCTTGCATTAATGAAATAATTTTCTTTTAATAGCAAGGAAAAATCTGTTGGGAAGGAAAGCAGCAGGACTGGATGATTTAAGTAAGTTTTAAGAACTGTCAAGGAGGAAAAAAATTTAAATTTAACTTAAAAACTATTCTATAAAATAACAACATTATTAAAATATTCTATATTTTATATACATACATTCATATATTATTGAAAAGAAAACTTCTTACACAATTTTAAGAATTGAGGAGTATTTTCTAATGCACCAATTGAGACAAGAACATAATATAAAAGAGTCATGCTCATAAAGACTATATTACTACCTTAATAGAAAAAAGCATGCAATTAAATATAACATTTCAAAAATACTCATCAAAATTAAAAACATAGGGAACTTCCTTGAACTAGTATAGGGTATATTTTTTAAAATATTTTTTAAAATGTTGAAATATTAAAATTATTTTCTTTGTAATACTTAAATCCATATCACTAACCATGTAACCACCCCATATCACTAACCATATTCAGAGTAAGTGACCTAAACGTATCAATTAAAAGGCAGAGATTCTCAAATAGCAAAGCAGGTCTTTATGCTGCCAACAACAAAAGCAAAAAGTTCTTACACAAAATGACATAAATGAGTTAAAAGACAGAAACACAAATGAAAAACACTAATAAAAATAAAGGTGGAATGGCTTAGTACATATCAAAACATTTCATTATAAAACATATTACCAGGAATGAAGAGATACATTTCATAAAGTGATCAATATAAGAGGACAGAACTTCAGAATTCATGAAATAAAAGCTAGTAGAAATGAAATAAAAAATAGAAAAAGTTACAGTTCTGTTTGGAGATTTCAACACCCCTCTCTCAGTTGATAAAGCAAGTAGATGGAAGTCAGTAAAAATATCGAAAATAGTACAACACTGTCAACCAACTTGATCTAATTGCCATTTGCAGAAAATTCTACCATAATAAAGAAAATTTATTTTCTTTTTAAGTGTAAACAGAGCATTTACCAAGATAGACTGTACTTAGACACATAGTAACTTTTCAAAGATTGAAATCATATAGAGTATGTTCTCTGATTATAACAGAATTAAATTGAAAGCCAATAAAGATATCTGGAAAGTTCTCAAATAATTTAAAAGTATATAAATAAAAAGCTTATGACACATTGGTCAATGAATAAGTCAAAAGGGAATTTATAAAACGTTGTGAATAGAATGTAATGAAAACACATCAAAATTTGTGGAATGCTGCTAAAACAGTGCTTAGAAGGAAATTCGTAGCATTAGACACTTATATTAGAAAAGAAGAACTTTCTGAAATAAATAACCTAAGCTTCCACCTTAAAAAATTAGCAAAAAAACCAGATTAAACTCAAAATAAATAGAAGAAAGGAAATAATGTAATAAAATCAGAAATTGGTAAAATTTTAAAAATGCAGCAAAAAAATAAAATCACTGACATCAAAACTAATTATTTGAATAAATCAGTTTCATTGAAAAACATCCATCCAAACTGTTTAGGGAAATAAAATGGAAAACTAAAAATGCTCATAACTGTAATGACTAATACTTTAAATGGGTCAATTATTTCAAAGTTAATTTATATCTTTAATAAAATATCAATTCAAATTCATTTTTTTTTGGTGTGTATCTTTGTTAGCTGTTCCTAAAATGTATATAAAATTGTCATGGAGCAAATGAACCAATGTGGGAGATTATCGAGAGTTATGGGAGGAAAGACAGATAGCTATAAAAATGGGGGCATATATATTCGGGACTTCCTGAGTCTGTATCATGTGTCATGGTCCTCACATTTGGTTCAGAATAAATGTCTTCAAATATTTTACAGAGTTTGGCTTTTTTTTGGTCAATATTGATTGGTGCCCAATGCCTGGCCTCAGAGAAAACTCAGGACCTCCTAAAGTGTCACCCTAAATCAGGATTGAGGTACTGACCTGCGCCCACTGAAACTCCCCAACTTCAACTCTCTCTTTGGATGAAACTGGTAACTCCTCCTGAGTCGGGACCTTTCGCTTGGCTGATGGTCCTCTGGTTTATTCTGAGCTGGTTCTCTTCCAGCAAGTCGTTGCTTAGGATCCTAATTTTGGTTCAGAGGTGCAGTTTAAAGAGTCTTCTTCAGTGCCTTTTTCTCCCAAAATAAATCTCAAATGGCTCGTCTGTACATTTGCTTGAGAAACCAAGCTGTCACTTGTGTAAATGAATCAGAGACTGAGATTCTCAGTGCCACTACACTGAAACCCAGACTACATTTCAGTTTCTCCCTTAAGGAAAAAAGTGGGAAATAAATGATCTATGAATGAGGAAAGACGAGGAGAACAACTCTCTTAAAGGCCCTCTGTTTGGTTTGCTGGCATCTCTCCCTGCAAGTGTTTGTAAATAGGAAAGTTCCAGGGCATGCCAGGTTTTCTAGGACTCCAACTGGTTACATATTATGGTTTGTTCTTGTGTACAATTTAAACTGGCAAATTACATCAAGAAAAAATCAGAGCTCAAAAGTCAACCTGCAACTATAGAGTTCCTAACTTCTCTATTTCTCTATTTTCTTTTCTGCCTGCTTTAAATCTGCTGTTACTTTTCTACTGGTTTTGAGACAAAAACCACTGTTTGTATCCAACTATGTTTTTGTTGTTGCTGTAAACTAGTGAGTTTGTATTGATATCTCATAGGATAGAGTTCCGAAGTAAAAACTATAGAATCTTTGTTTGTATATGTGTCAATGTGTGTTTATATGTGTTTATGTGGGTGTACCTATATTTTATTATGTGCTGTAGCTACAAGGAAGCAAATTGGATTAAAAACAAAGGAAGACTAGGCCGGGCACAGTGACTCATGCCTGTAATCCCAGCACTTTGAGAGGCCGAGGCAAGCGGATCACCTGAGGTGAGGGTCTGAGACCAGCCTGGCCAACATGGCGAAACCCCGTCTCTACTAAAAATACAAAAATTAGCTGGGCGTGGTGGTGCACACCTGTAATCCCAGCTACTCAGCAGGCTGAGGCAGGAGAATTGCTTGAAACCAGGAGGCAGAGGTTGCAGTGAGCTGAGATCCTGTCACTGCACTCCAGCCTTGGGGACAGCATGAGACTCTGTCTCGAAAAACAAATAAATAAAAGGAGGACTCATAAATTAAGTAAATAAGCCCAAATGCCTTTCAAGTTCATGTGACTCAAACAAATCTTTAATAAAAAATCTGGCTTTAAGATTATTGGTAAAAATAAAATTAGAAATATCTTCAGAATTGTCCATATTTATGTTTGTTTGATTTATTGCCCAAGTGGTTTTATATTTGTGTGTGTGAGATATTATAAAGTGTGAAAACTTGGCATGAAGGTTATAAAGTTATAAACCCAGCTCAAAATGAATTATCTTTGCGCAATTTTTGATAAATAAAATATTTAATATTGTTTGTTTAATGAAAACCAAATCTTGAGTTATAGGAAGAGATAATTAAAAAAAAACAAACAAAACTTGTTTAATGTAAAGATTCTTACTTAGGTAAACACCTGATAGTCACAGGCTATAAAAGTGGTTAACAGGGAAATAATTTTATTTTTTTCTTTGTATTCTTGGCTTTATTTATTTATTTATTTATCTATTATTGAGATGTCCACTTTAAATTATGTGGGCATTTAATACAATGAGAATTAGCATGTTTAATAGCACTGATTCTTTTAAATTTGGAACATGCCTTCCTAGCTGAAATTGTATACAAGGAATATACTTCTTTCTTTCAATAAAAGCATTTATTTAAATTGACATTTTGAGCTCTCTTGTAGAAACAAAGTCATGTCCATGTGGCTCTTCCCATCCCAGAAAAGCATCAATATGGAGGATGGAGCTTGTTGGTGCTCACGTGTCATCTTCGTGGCAGGGCACGAAAACAGAAGGCAGCTTTTCTTCTAATTCAACACCACTAAGTTATCGGACTTACATTAGAAAATAATTATTGAATCTCTATCAATTTGTGTTACGAATTTGAGTATTCCATTTGAGTGTCTTTTCTAAGCACCCCTTTTTGGTACCTTGATATAGCAAACATCTTCAGCATGAAGGAGAAAGAAAAATCTAGAAAAACCTTTGGTTATCCTGGGTTTGATCTTAGCAGATTCTCAAGTAGATCAAATAAAATAATATCTATATAAATGTGCTTTAGTAAACTTAATTGTAATGTATGCATTTACTTTTCTTTTTTTTTTTTCAGTTTTTAGATTCAGGGGGTACCTGTGCAGGTTTGTTACATGGGTGTATTGTGTGATGCTTAGGTTTTGGTTACAAATAGTCTCATCACCTGGGTACTGAGCAGAGTATCTAAAAGTTTTTCAAACCTTGCCTCCCTTCCTTCCTGTTCTAGTATTCCCCAGTATCCATTGTCACCATCTTTATGTCTATGAGTATCTAATGGTTAGCTTTCACTTATAAGAGAGACCATGTGATATTTGGTTTTCTGTTGCTGCATTAATTTGCTTAGGATAATGGCCTCCAGCTGCATTCATGTTTTTGTTCTTTTTTATGGCTGCAAGGGACATGATTGTGTTCTTTTCTATGGCTACGTAGTATTCCATGGTATATATGTATCATACTTTCTTTTTCCAATCCATGATTGATGGGCACCTAGGTTTATTCCATGTCTTTGTTATTAAGTATAGTGCTGAGATAAACATATGAGTGCACGGGTCTTTTTATTATGATGATATGTTCCTTTGGGTGTATACCCAGAAATGGGATTGCTGGGTCAAATGGTACTTCTGTTTTAAATTTTGGTGAAATTTTCAAACTGCCTTTCATAGTGGCTGAACCAACTTACACTCCGACAAAGAATGAATAAGCATTTCCTTTCCTCTGTAGCCTCTACATTATCTATTGTATTTGACTTTTTAATAGCAGCCATTCTGACTGGTGTGAGATGGTATTTCACTGTGGTTTTGATTTGCATTTCTCTGATAATTAGTGATGATGAGCTTTTTTTTCATATGCTGGTTGGCCACTTGTATGTCTTCTTTGGAAAAGTGTCTGTTCATGTCTTTTCCCCTTTTTTAAGTTCCTTATAGATTCTGGATATTAGGCTATTTTTGGATACATAGTTTGCAAATATTTTCTCTCATTCTGTAGATTGTCTGTTTACTGAGTTGATGGTTTCTTTTGCTGCGCAGAAACTCTTCAGCTTAATTAGGTTCTACTTGTCAAGTTTTGTTTTTGTTGCAATTAGTTTTGGGGACTTAGTCAGAAATTATTTCACAAGGCTGGTTTCCAGAATGGTGTTTCCTGGGTTTTCTTCCAGGATTCTTGTAGATTGAAGTGTTATGTTTAAATATTTAATCCATCTTGAGTTAATTTTTTTGTATGGTAAAAAGTAGGTGTCCAGTTTTATTATTCTGCAAATGGCTAGCCAGCTATCCAAGTACCATCTATGGAATAGGGGACCATTCACCATTGCTTATTTTTGTCAGTGGTGCCAAAGATCAGATGAATGTAGGTGTGCAACTTTATTTCTGGGGTCCATATTCTGTTCCACTGGTCTATGTGTCTACTTTTGTACCAGTACCATGCTGTTTAGTTACTCTAGCCATATAGTATAGTTTGAAGCCAAGCACTGTGATGCCTCAGGCATTGTTCTTTTTGCTTAGATTTGTTTTGGTTATTCAGATGAATAACCAAAATTACAAAATAATTTTTTTGGTTGCAGTTGAATAGTTTTTTGTAATCCAGATGAATTGTAATAGTTTTTTGTAATTCTGTGAAAAATGAATTTTGGTAGTTGAGTAGAAATAGCATTGAATCTGTAGATTGTTTTGGGCAGTATAGCTATTTTAATGATATTGATCATTTCAACCCATGAGTATGGAATAGTTTTCTGTTTGTTTTTTTCATCTCTGATTTCTTTTAGCAGTGTTTTGTCGTTCTCCTTGTAGAGATCTTTCACCTCCTTGGTTAGATGTAGTCCTAGGCACTTAATTTTTTTTTTGACTATCATAAATGAAATAGAGTTCTTGATTTGGCTCTCGGTTTGAATATTACTGTTGCACATAAATGCTACTTATTTTTGTAGGCTGACTTTGGAGGCTGAAACATTATTGAGGTTATTTATCAGCTGCAGGAGATTTTTTGGAAAGTCTCTTTAGGGTTTTTTAGGTATAGACTCATATTGTCTATGAAGAGAGATAGTTTGACTTTTTGTTTTCATATTTGGATGCCTATTATTTCTTTGTCTTGCCTGATTGCTGTAGCAAACACTTGCAGTACTATCTTGAATAAGAAAGGTGAGAGTGGGAATCCTTGTCTTCTTCTGGTTCTCAAGGGGAAGGCTTCCAGCTTTTGCCCATTCAGTGTGATATTGGCTGTGGGTTTTTGACAGATAGCTCTTATTATTTTGAGATATGTTCCTTTGATGTCTAGTTTTTCAAGAGTCTTTATCATGATGGGATGTTTGGTTTAATTGAAAGCTTTTTCTGTGTCTATTGGGATGATTACATGGTTTTTGCTCTTTATTCTGTTTATATGGTGAATCCCATTTATTAATTCACTTATGTTGAGCCAATCTTGCATCCTGGGAATTAAACCTACTTGATCATGGTCAATTAACTTTTTAATGGGCTATTTGATTCACATTGCTAGTATTTTCTTGAGGATTTTGCATATATGTTATAAGGCATATTATCCTGTAGTTTTCTCTTTTCATTGTATCTTTGCCAAGTTTTGGTATCAGGTTGATGCTGGCTTCATAGACTGAGTCAAGGAGAAGTTCCTACTCCTCAATTTTTTGGAATAGTTTCAGTAGGATTTGTACTGGCTCTTTTTTGTACATCTGGTAAAATTTGTAAATCCAATTGGTTCTGGCTTTTTTCTAGTTGGTAGATTTTTTGTTACTGATTCAGTTTTGAAACTCAATATTGGTCTGTTTAGGGTTTTAGTTTCTTCCTGATTCAATCTTGGGAGATAGCATGTTTCCAGGAATTTATTTATTTCCTGTAGATTTACTAGTTTTTATGCATACAGGTGTGTATGATACTCTCTGGGGATCTTCGCCACCTTTGTTATTTCTGATTGTGCTTATTTGTATTTTATCTCTCTTTATTTTTGGTAAAACTAGCTAGTGGTCTATGCATCTTGTTTAGCATTTCAAATAACCCATTTTTGGTTTTGTTGATTCTTTGTATGGATTTCAGGGTCTCAATTTCATTCACATCTGTTCTTAGTTTTTACTTTTCTTTCGAGAGCTTTGGGGTTAGTTTGTTCTTGTTTTTCTATTTCCTGTAGGTGTTATGTTATATTACTTATTTGAGATCTTTCTAACTTTTTGAGGTGGGCATTTAGTGCCATAAACTTTTCTCAACACTGCTTTTTCTGCATTCCAGAGATTTTAGTATGTTGTGCCTCAATCTTCATTTACTTTTAATAATGTTCTCACTTCTTCCTCAGTTTCATCATTTACAAAAGTCATTTAGGAGCAAGTTGTTTCATTTCTTTGTTATTGTGTGGTTTTGAGAGAGCTTGGTATTGAATTCTATTTTTATCCCATGTGGTCCAAAAGTGTGGTTTGTATGATTTTTATTTTTGTTAATTTATTGAGGCTTGATTTACGGCTGAGCATATGGTTGATCTTGGAGTATGTTCCATGTGCAGGTGATAAGTGTGTATATTCTCTGGTTGATGAGTGGATTATTCTGTAGATGTCTATTAGATCTGATAAAAGAAAAACTTCAGCTGAATTAAATTTAAAGGAGTTTAACTGATCAATGAATGATTCATGAATTGGGCAGCCCCCAGAATCACAGCAGATTCGCAGAGACTGCAGCACGGCCACGTGTTGGAAAAATATTTATAGACAAAATAAAGGGAAATAACGTACAGAAATCGGCAGTCAGTTACAGAAACAACTGGATTGATTACAGGTTTGCATTTGCCTTATTTGAACACAATTTGAACACTTAACAGTCTATGAGTGGTTGAAGTATGGTTGCTGCGATAGGCCAATACTTAGTTATTGTTACAGGCTAATACTCGTGAATTAGATTTTCAATCTTGTCTGACTAATAAGCTAGGTTACAGTTCATCCACAAGTACTCAAATATAGAAATATGGAGTTCTCAGGCCATATTTAGTTTGCTTTAACAGGTCAGATTGGTCAAATGTCAAGTTTAAATCTAGAATTTGTTAGTTTTCTGCCTTGATGATCTGTCAAATGCTGTCAGTGGGATGTTGAAATTCCCCACTATTACTATGTAGCTGTGTAAGTGTTTTCACAGGTCTAGATTTACTTGTTTTATGATTCAGAGTGCTCCAAAGTTGAGTGTGTGTATATTTAGGATAGTTAAGTCTTCTTTTTTAATTGAACCTTTCATCATGATATAATGTCCTTCTTTGTACTTTATTGTTGTTGGTTTAAAGTCATTCTATCTGATATAAGAATAACAATCCCTTCTTTTTTTTCCCCTGTTTGCACAGTAGATCTTTCTGCAATCCTTTCTTTTGAGCTTATGTGTGTCATTACGTGTGAGATGTGTCTCTTGGAAACAGCAGATAGATCTTATTCTTTTTATCTAACTAGCCACTCTGTGCCTTTTAAGTGGGAGCATTTAGACCATTTACAGACAAGGTTAATACTGATATGTGAGATTTTGATCCTATCATGTTTAGAACTCCTTTAAGAACCTCTTGTAAGGCAGGTCTAGTGGTAAAGAATTCCCTTAACACTTTCTTGCCTGAAAAAGACTTTATTTCTTCTTCACTTATGAAGCTTAGTTTGGCAGGATATGAAATTCTTATTTGGAATTTACTTCCTTTAAGAATGGTTAAAATGGGCCCCTAGTCTCTCTTGGCTTGTAAAGTTTATGTTGAGATGTGCAGATTAGCCTGATGGGGTTCCCTTTGTATGTGATCTGACTTTTTCTCTAATCACCTTTAAGATATTTTTCTTTAGTGTTGATCTTGCATAGTCTGGTGACTATATGCCATGGTGATGTTCATTTTGTATAGTATCTCACAGGTGTTCTCTGTATTTGTTGTATCTGAATGTCTACCTCTCTAGCAAGATTAGGGGAATTTTCTTGAATTATTCCCCTAAATATGTTTTCCATTTCAAATGTGTTTTGCTATTTCTCCTTCTCTCTCAGGAATGCGATGATTTATACATTTGTTTGCTTTAGCTAATCCCATATTTATCAAAGTCTTTGTTTATTTTTTTAAATTATTTTTTCTTATTTTTTGTCTAAATGGGTTCAATCTAAAGACTAGTCTTCAAGCTCTGAAGTTCGTTCTTCTGCTTGGTCCAGTCTATTGATAAAGTTTTCAATTGTATTTGAAATTCCTTAAGTATATTCTTCAATTCCAGAAACTCTGATTGATTTCTTTTTAAGATGTTTATCTCTTCCTTCATTTCCTGGGTCACCTTAGAAGTTTCTTTGTGTCGATTTTCAACTTTGTCTTGGATCACAGTGCGTATTTTTGTAATCCATGCTTGGAATTCTTTGTCATTTCTGAGTTTCCATTTTGGTTATTGTTGGAGAGCTAGTGTGACCCTTTGCTGCTGTTACTACATCTGGACTTTTCATGGTGCCAGAATTCTTGTGCTGTTTCCTTCTTATCTGCAGAGGTGGCACTTCTAATGTTTTGAATTATTTTCAGCTGGGTAGAATTGTTTTCTTTTTCTTTTCTTCCCTGTACTATTATTATTATTATTATTATTATTTTTCCTTTCCCTTTTCTTCTCCATCTCCCTAGGAGGGGTAATTGCAGAGAATGCTGGGTAGGTGATTTGGCTTTGCCTCGATAGCCCTATGCACTGCTGCCAGCAGGTTATATACGGGGCTATGCAATTTGACCTACAAGCCAGTAGATGGTGCTTATAGGTAAGAGCAGGCTGCAGCCCGTATGGCTGGGTACGTATTTGACCTTTGTTTACTGGCAGAAGCTTTCTGTTGCCTCAGGCAATGAGCTGATTTTGAAATACTGAGTTGTCTGAGCTTTCTCCTCAGCTCCAGAAGGTTGGGGTCCATGGTGGGCAGGCTGGACACAGTGGGTCCACCTACAGGTCCCCCAAGTGATCTGTCCAGCGCTGAGAGAAAAATTCAGTGTGTAGTCATCCTGCACCCAGAGATGTGCCTAGACATGGAGCTAGGAAACCTCCTCCACTCCAAGTTCTCTACACAGACAAGGAGGCTGCCTGAACTCCTTATCCAGGTAAGTGGGTGCTACAGAAGCCTGGATATTTGCCTGGGCATGAGGTGGAGTGAGCCACCTTTCACCAGAATCTCTACACAGGAGGGGTGGGTTGGCTCAGGCTGCTGATCCAGGTGAGCTGGTGCTCTGAAAGCCTGGAGATATGTTTGGGCAGGTAGCAGAAAGGGCCTTGCTGCATCATGATCTATGTCCAGGAAGGGTGAGCTGGCTCAAGCTGCTGAACCAAAAGACCAGGTATTCTAATTGCCTGGAGATCTGCCTAGGAACAAAGCAGATAAGACCTCCCTGTACCAGGATCTCTGCATAGAAAGGGTGGGGCAGGTCAGGATGCTGCTCCAGGTGAGCTAGTGCTCTGAATGCCCAGTCTGCCTGGGCATAGAGCCGAGGGGGCCCACCTGCACCACGATCTCTGCACAGGGCAAGTGAGGTGACTAATGCTGCTGAACCAGGCAAGCAGGTGCTCTGAATGCCTGGAGATATGCCTGAATGTGTAGCAGAGAGGGCCCTCCTGTACCAAGATCTCTGCAGAGGAATGGTGGGGCAGTTCAGGGTGTGCCTCCCCAGGGCTGGTGCTCTGGAGCCCATAAAGCAGAGAGGTTCTCATTACACCACAATCTCAAGGGAGCAGGTTGGGGAACCCAGTAATGGGTCATGCAGAATGGTTCCGGGTCATCAAAATGGCCCTGGCTACTAGTCTTGTCATCCAGAAGAAACTGCAACTGTAGCAGCTCTCTTGCCACCCCAGGCCTGCCATGGGGGAGAATCTAATTCCAGCGCACTAGTGAGGTGCCACAGTTCTGATTGTGAAGGCCCTTATCGTACTCTAGAGCAGGCACTCCAATCTCTGGTCTGAAACTAAAATGCCTGTGTGGCCACGCCCCTGGGTCATCAAAGCATGGCTGATTTTGTATGCACCTAGATTAAAAATGGCATCGTGCCCTTTGTCCTAGGTCTGGGAAAATGTCTGCAGCTTTTCCTGGTGTGTTTCCCTCACAGCGTCCCCGAACTTCTCCCCAAGTAAGTTCCAGGGATTGGGAGAAATAAAGTGCTCTTGCTTGGCCTAGGTTGCTCAGATCCCCAGGGGAGAGCGGAGTCACAGACGGAGGGTGCCTGCCTCTCTCATATATTGGAAATGCACTCATTTTTATCAGCTGGATGCTGTCACAGGGGATCTTTGCAGGCAGTCTTCTCTCCAAGATCAGAGGTGTCTTTTATGATTCTGGTGAACTCCCATTTTCCTTCTTAAATTAAAGCTGGCAGAGTTGATCTTTATGCACTATCTCGCTATTTCCAAGTGGTCAAGGCATGCTAAAAGCCTCTGATTCACCATCATAAAAAAGGAAAGAACTTTTTTTTTTTTTTTTTTTTTTGAGATGGAGTCTCGCTCTGTCGCCCAGGCTGGAGTGCAGTGGCGTGATCTCAGCTCACTGCAAGCTCCGCCTCCCGGGTTCACGCCATTCTCCTGCCTCAGCCTCCCGAGTAGCTGGGACTACAGGCGCCCACAACCGCGCCCGGCTAATTTTTTGTATTTTTAGTAGAGACGGGGTTTCACCGTGGTCTCGATCTCCTGACCTTGTGATCCGCCCGCCTCGGCCTCCCAAAGTGCTGGGATTACAGGCGTGAGCCACCGCGCCCGGCCAGGAAAGAACTTTAAATGATGATTAGCTTTGCCTAATACTGCAGTTTTCATAAGTAATCTAGGTAAACTATTAAAAAAAGTAAGTTTATTAGGTAAATGTAATGGAATAAATGCTTATGAATGAACTTGCCATGTAATTTAAAATCTTAATGTTGTATTTTAAAATTGTATTACAGAAAAAGTTTTCGAAAAATTAATTATAAAAGGATTTTCATCTACAAAATGCTGATGTGACAGACAATTCAAGATTTCTTACTTCCTAGGTAGTCATAAAAATTTAAGGCTACTAAAAATAAAAATTCCAGTTAATGCATAATTCTGCATATAAAGGACACCAAAGTAAGATGTGCTTTGAATAAAGAAAAAATGATAAGAAAGACTAAAAATTTTGCTGTTATTAAAAGGAACATAATTTTTGTCTAATTCAAAGATTATTTAAAGGTTATTTGTGAAACAAGGTAAATGGAATCAGTAAATAAGAGAGTTGGATAGAAAGTTCTAGCTATAAAGAGGTATTTTTGGTAAGAAACATTCAAAGGGAAATAATTTTCTTTGATAAATAACCATGTATGGTAAATTTTTGTCTTAAAATAAAATGACTTGTTATTTAAGAAAAAGGTATGATTAGGGCCAAACAGAAAGTCCAATCCTGTCATAAATGGTCTTTGTAATTCACAATAAGGTTCATAAGAAGAGAATTCACAAAAATTTTGTATGTGATTAAGTTGGCTATTATGTAAAAGAAATCATTTATAATTGTCTTTTTAGAAACTTGGCTTTAGTATTAAAAATATATTAACACAAAACTAAAGAATTGGTCAGAACAAGATTTTCTTAAGGTATTGATTTACTTTTAATAAAATTTCAAGAAATTTTAAATTTTTTAACTCTGTAATATTTCTTTTTGAAATTTCTCAGATTGAGATCTTAGAAATTCAGCTTTTGCTATATTCTGCTGCTTCATCTCTTCTTCCTTTGAGAAGGTCTGGGATGGCAATTCTCACCTTCAACTTTTGTTGGATCCTGTAACACTTTGTTTTTCCTTCAGCTCCAAATCTGTTTTTATGGCTGCCACTAAAATGTTTTATCTCGAAGGTTGTTTTTTTTTTCAAAAAAAAAAAAAAAAAAAAACGAAAAACAAAAAATGTTTTCTTCCAGTATAATTTTGTACTCTCGGTTTTTCTTAATATGTTTAGAGGCCAGGGGCCCTCTAGAGGTTTGCAAAAACAAACAAACAAACACAAAAACAAAACTCATAAAAGAGAGATTCGTTTGGCAGGGCACGGTGGCTTACTCCTGTAATCCCAGCACTTTGGGAGGCCGAGGCAGGTGGATCACGAGGTAAGGAGATCAAGACCATCCTACTTAACATGGTGAAACCCCGTCTCTACTAAAAATACAAAAAATTAGCCCGGCGTGGTGGCGGACGCCTGTAGTCCCAGCTACTCGGGAGGCTGAGGCAGGAGAATGGCCTGAACCTGAGAGGCAGAGCTTGCAGTGAGCCGAGATGGCGCCACTGGACTCCAGCCAGGGCGATAGAGCGAGACTGCTTCTCAAAAAAAAAAAAGAAAAAAAGAGATTGGTTAAGGAGAAGGCATACAGATTTGTTTGTTGTGTTTATGCAGGAGTTTCCAGAATAAAGACCCAAGATACAGAGGAAATTGCCCATTTTTATGCTTAAGTTCAACAAAATATGGACAGCCATGTAAAAATATGATCAAACAAAAGAGTATAATTTAATACTAGTTAATTGTTTAGGAGAAACCCAGCAAGGCACGCCTTTCTAACTTCTTAACCCCCCATGCATTTCCTTCCTCCTGGGTATTAGGATCTTATGACCTACAGTTCAACAAAAAAGGTCAGATAATTTCTTTAGCGCCAGTTCTTACACAGAAGGGCAGAGGAAGGTTAAGCTTTATGACTGGCTTTGAATAAAAGGAGTTCTGGATTCTAGGATCTGCCTTTGGGAAAGAGAGAATCTGGTTTCTATGGCCAGCCTTGACGGAAAATGGGACTGACAGACAGAAAGACAGGAGAAAGCCAGAGAAAAACTTTTACTTCTGAAGTTGCTTCTGAGGCTTTCATTTTAGGGTACTGTTTTCTTAGTCCCAACGTATGTGTAAAAGGTTCAATATAGCCAGGCAACTTCTCATGCTGATGCTAAGAGTCACATGTTTCCCTGCTCAAGGTCTCTATAAGGTCCTGTTCGCTCATAATCCTGGACGCAATTTTCCTGTGTCTGATTTATTCAACTTCTCTCTTCGGTAGGTTTGACTCTCAGGTTATCCAAATGGGCTCCCCATAAGGAAAAACAATCACTGCAGAAAGTCTTTTTTTTTTAAATTTATCTTTTTGGTACCTAGCTTAAGAAACAAAGATTTTATGCTTTATCAAAATAATTCCTGTCTTTTAAATTGGTTTTTAAAAATTACTTAAAAATCTAAACTTTTTAAAAGGGTCAACATTTTTGTATCTGTGTATCTTCCTATATCAATTTTAAAGTATTTTGATTATCACTGGTTAAATAAATGACTATTATTTTATGATGATCTATGCTTCTATTTTGATAAAATTGTTGTAAGCCTTTTAACATATTTGAAAAATATGCTCAAAAGCAAATACCAAATTAAGTCTCTGACTTAGACTTATTGCCAGAGGCTTATCAAAACTATACAAATTAATCACCCCAAGGTTATAGATCTTTCTTACAGCTTCCCAGTAAGTCACAAATCCCACTAGCACCACCTCATCAATTGAGAGACTTTCTCCAGCTCCATTAAAAAAAGGTCTTTATCAAATATTGTTAAGTAATCATTGTGCTGTTACATGGCATGGTTTTGACTTTTGGGTACACTAATCTCATCTAAAAGGGGGCACCGATTCCCACTGAATCTTTAACATCAATGCAAATACCTGGAACCAAACTCAAGTTAACCAAAGCCTCACCCTCATACCTGGGAAAACATAACAGTCAAAATAAACTGCTTTCATAGGATACTGAACCGGGCCTGTATACAATGACATAAATACTCAATTAATAATTTTTCTTCTCTCTAATATAATTTATTTTATGCCTTAATACTAGATAATTTAAATAATTATATTAAATGTTTAATAGTTTTAAATGTTTAACTACCTGTGAGTTTCCTTTTCTTGCCATAGAGCTAGGCTGGGCTTTATGTCTTTGCTGTTTACAATGCTGCTAATTCTATATGTAGCTTACAAAATTGAGTGAAATAACAAAGATTATCTTTTTCTATCTGATATCTCCAAATTTAAAAACCATTTAAAATCCCACAGGGTTTGATCTGTTTTCATTGCTGATGCCCCGCTGGAAAACTATACAAGCATCTTTCCTCTAGGCCCAGGGGCTATCACGGAAGACAGGGGCGTGTGAGACTGAAAGGACTGATTTGAGAGATGAAATTAGTTTAAATCCTCCAAATCAATGATGGGCACACAAACGCCTAAATAGCTGGCAAAATAAGGAGCTTTGCCTCTTGGGCCATTATGTGGTCCCTTTTCAACCACCCCAAACATAAAGAATTTCCTGCTTCCTGTAGAAATAAAAGAAAATTAATGAGAGGATATCAAGATACTGGTAACAAAGCCTCCTAGGTATACAGCTCCCAGTTGTGAGGTTTATGCAGATATATGTATAACCTTTTTTTTTTTTTTTTTAAATCAGTCACCTTAGGACAAATTACTTAAAAGACTGCAAAAGGTATTATGACAAAACAAAAGTCTCTAAATTCCTTTCCACTTTCCATAAAAGGTTTTAACAAAATGTTTATGTTTTGTATAGCTAATTGCTACAACTCTGCAACTAAAACCAAGATTATAGTAGCTCCAGGTATAGAAGTTACAGATAAGTCAATTTTGTAACCTTGTCTGGCCTTTGGCCTTTGGCTTTTGGCTTTTGCATTACTTAAAGAATTTTAAGGGTTGATGCATGCCTATCCACATGCATTACCATCTGGCCTAGAATATTTAAATTGGCTATAAGTCTTTAGGCTCTAATTCCATGATATAGGGGTCCCATTCTGAGGGAGAGGGTGGACCTGGGGCAGGCAGCCATACCATCCTGGCAATGCTATGTGACAAAATACAAGTTTGGATATTGTTGTTCTTCTAGCCAATCTTGGCCAGTACGAGCAGAATGTAAACCAAAAATAAGATTCTAAATCCCCCATCTGATTAAATCTATACCCCTATTGACCAAGGGGATTCCAAAGAAACCCGGAAACACACACACACACACACACACACACACACACACGAAACAAACTAGCTTAGGCCATGACAGGAAGAGGGGCTAGATATACTTCATTGTATCCTCTCTCTTTTGGAGTTCAGACACAACTGACCAGCATTAACATTAAAATACAGATCCTAAGACTAACAGAACAGACTCTTCCTAGCAATAAGATGCTAACTCCAACATGACTGGTATAAATCACATGACAGGTAAGAGGCCCTAAAGGAAATCAGTGTTTTACCCCCAAATACGTTTCTTTGACATATATTGAAATGGCCCTGCAAAACTGTCTCTTGTAAAAAAAATTTGCATTCTGTAGATAATCCTCTTTTCTTTCCAGGTTTTTTCCTGATCCAGGAGAGATTTAACTAAGAGTTTGACACCTTTCAGTGTCTGATAAGAGACATTTAGTATCTATTCCCTCTGAAGCCTGCTGCCTGGAGGCTTCATTTGTGTAACAAGAACCTTGGCTTTCAGGACCTCCCTTATCATAACCCCAAGCATCTGTTTTTTCAACTCTTTAGGTAAAGATTAATGCTCAACAATGTCCTGCCTTTCTGGGCTTAATCAATGTAAACCTTACATGTATTGCTTTAGGTCTTTGCCTTTAACTTCTGCCTCCCTAAAATGTACAAAATCAAGCTATAACCCAACCACCTTGGGTACATGTTCTCAGGATCTCCCAAGGCTGTGTCATGGGTCATGGTCTTCACATTTGGCTCAGAATAAATCTCTTCAAATTCTTTTTTTTAACGGAAAGACCAGGGTGTCAATAACAAAGAGTCTACATATAGGGACTCTTTATTACAATTAGGGTACTATAGAAAGTGGAAAAATGATAACACTTCAATAAATAATGTACTGGGGCAATGAATATTCATATCCAAAAATTAACATGTGACTTTTACCTTGCATTAAACACAAAAATTTATCTCAAGTGGAGTGTAGATGTAAGTTTCAAAGCAACTATAATAGTTCTAGAAGAGAACATAGGAGACTATGTTTATGACTCCTATGGTTAAAATATGTATTAAAAAGGAAATAAATCATGCCTATTATACAGATTGATAAATCAGAGTAGGTGATATTGTTTGGCTCTGTGTCCCCACCCAAATCTCATCTTGAATTGTAATCCCTGTAATCCCCAAGTGTCGAGGGAGGAACCTGGTGGGTGATGATTGGATCATGGGGGCAGTTTCCTCCGACTGTTCTTGTGATGGTGAGTGAGTTCTCATGAGATCTGATGGTTTTATAAGTGTTTGGCAGTTTCTCTTCCACATGCTCTGTCTCACCTGCTGCCATGTAAGATGTGCCTGCTTCCCCTTCCACCATGATTGTAAGTTTCCTGAGCCCCCTGCTCCTCCAGCCCTATGGACCTGTGAGTCAATTAACTCTCTTTTCTTTATGAAGTATCCAGTCTCAGGCAGTTCTTTATAGCAGTGTGAGAAAAGACTAATACACTAGGATAAAATTAAGAACTTCAAAAGATTTCATCAGAAGGGTGAAAAGACAGCAAGATAGTGAAGAAAAAGATATCTTCTAGGCATAAATAAAAAATACAAAAAAACAAATTAATACAAAAATGACAAATGGATGGAGTTTTAAAAACCTAATTTATGTAGGAAGATATTTATAGCTAATAAATCAGATAAAACTAAGTAGTTCAAGGAAATGGCAAATTAAAATCACATTATGATATCATTAGTCACATACAAGCATGACTACAATTACAAAGACTGGCTGAACCAAATATTGGTGAATAAGTGGAACACATACCAATTCACTGTTGGTAGGAATATAAATTGGTAAAACCAGTTTGAAGAAAATATTTGGCATTATCTTATGCTGAATGTACATTTACGCTTCTATGACCAGGAATTCTAATTTCAGGAACATGCCCAACAGAAATGTGTCTATGAAGATACATGTAAGAATGCTTATAAAAGCACTATTCATAATAGTAAAAAAGTAAAAATAATCTAAATGAATGAAATAGTAGAATGGATAAACACACTGTACTACACATATACACACAGTATGTATTATTCAACAATGAAACTGAACTATAGCTAATTAATAGCATAACCTATCTTACATATGATTTAAGCAAGAATAGCTAGCCACAACATCACACAAATTATATGACACCTGTTATTTAAAATTTTAAATCCATATTCTAACTTAAACAAAATAAGAGTAATTATTAATGAATCCTTACATGATAAAACTGTAAGGAAAAGCAAAGGAATCATTACTATAAAAGACAAGATACTAGTAATATTTTGGGAGGAGGTAGGAAAAATGGAGTGATTTGAGAAGACCCAAGGAAGAATTATCTTGTTTTTTGCAGTGTTTTATAACTTGACTTAGGTTGGGGTACACTGGCACTTGTCTATGTAACACTTTAAATTGCATACGCAATTTTCACTGCGTTTTGTAGATTAATTAAAAATTTTGAGATGGGCACGGTGGTTCGTGCCTGTAATCCTAGCACTTTGGGAGGCCGAGACAGGTGGATTGCCTGAGTTCAGGAGTTCAAGACCAGCCTGGGCAACATGGTGAAGCCCCGTCTCTAGCAAAAATACAAAAAACTAGCCGGGGGTGGTGGTGTGTGCCTGTAATGCCAGCTGCTCAGGAGGCTGAGGCAGGAGAATGGCTTAAACCCAGGAGGCAGAGGTTGCAGTGAGCCAAGATTATACCACTGCACTCCATCCTGGGTGACAGAGCATGACTCTGTCTCACCAAAAAAAAAAAAATTGAAAAATAAACTACAAGATATATTTTTAAAAATAAAATGATAAAAACTGTATATTAGGAGTTTGTATAACTGTTAGATAACCACTGTCGTTAGCTAGTAAATATTAAGGTGTCAGTATCCTATGACCCAATATTTTCTCATCAAGGTTTACACATCAGAGGAACTTGCTTATTTTCAATAGGAGCATGTACATTCATGTTAATAGCAGATCTCTCTAATAGCTCCTATTTAGAAGCAAGGAAATGCTTAGTGAAAAGAAGGTGATTAAATTACATTATATTCATAAAGTGGAACAACAGGGAGTGAAAGAAATATCTGTTGTTTTGTACACAAATCTCAAGAACATAGTGTTGGGGCAGAAAGCTCAGTTCAGAGGCAGAGTAAACAGTATATTGTTCAGCAATACAAACATACATTGTGAAACCAAGGGAAAAAAACTGCCTCAGAAAGGAAAAGGAATTAAAATACCAAGGAACCTTAAAAAGATTTAAATTTGGATGAAATGAATGCTCTCTTTCTTAAAATGCATATATGAATTTGAATTTTTTTTTACCATTTTAAGCCAACATATAACATACGGCTTTTGTAGCATGTCAAGATTTAAACTGATCTTCTAAAAAATAATATTCCTAGGTCATCTAGCTATTTACCCCCTAATTACTGCCCATTCTTTACATCTCATCACTGATAAATTACTTAGAAAATAACTTCATATAAGTTTTACACATATACATATATCTACTATATATAGTAATAAGGTTGATTATATTTTGACAAATTAACAACTCAGTATTTTTTCCAACTTGCTTTTAATGAGTTACTGTGTTCAATTATAATGATGAACTCTTTATTAAAAAGCCATTTTATATTGGGGAATAATTTTTCATATTTTTCTATTAATCTTGATGTCAGAATTATGGATGATAATTTAAGGAATCTGAAGGAAACAAGCAATAAATTATTCAGTGAGGCTTTTTATTTTCCCTTATGCGTATTTTCAGCACCTGCAAACCATTGATTGGAATCAGTGGGGTACATGTTGTTCATGCAGTCAGAATAAAAGACAAGTGTTTTTATCAAAGGTAGCATGAAGGCCAGTGTTTTATCAAAGGCAGAGAATATTGAACTCTATGTCCACTGAGAAACTTGAGTAATCCTCCCCAGTAACTCAGCCAAGCATATTTGCTTGCATCATGACCTTTGTTTCACATTGTGTTTCCCATTCTCCCTTCATTCTTTTCTGGAGAGCAAATAAATATATTTATGACATACATTTTCAAAATATGTATTTGGTAATTTGAGGTTGAAAATAGGGATGGAGGAGGATGATTCCTAAGTAGAGATGATATAAGAACTATTTCTGATTTGGTTTATTGCAGAATAACAAATTAGTAAATTATATTCTTTCTTAAATAGTTGCATTACTTACAGCATGTCAACCTGATCCTGATATCTCATTTTTTATATTACTCTATTTTAAATCAAGTCTTTTAGACTAAAACTTCAATCTCTTCTCAACACATATCCCCTAAATTTATCGTTCAATGACCACAAGCAAATTCTCTTGAGTGTTCGAGAAATGTTTGTATTATTTTTCAGCCTGTTGTCCTTGCGTTGCCCTATAACAACTAAAAAGAGAATTTTATTTTTCGAACTGATAAAAACAGAACCTAATATAACTTTGAAATCATTCTGCTAATATAGGGATTTGTTGTGGTTGTTGGGCTTCTCTCTCTCTCTCTCTTTTTTAAGTTTTTTATTCTAGCTTCTACGAATCAAGATTTTTTTTTTTTTTTTTCAGACAGAGTCTCGCTCTGTCGCCCAGGCTGGAGTGCAGTGGCCGCATCTCAGCTCACTGCAAGCTCCGCCTCCCGGGTCTACGCCATTCTCCTGCCTCAGCCTCCCGAGTAGCTGGGACTACAGGCGCCCACCACCTCACCCGGCTAATTTTTTGTATTTTTTTAGTAGAGATGGGGTTTCACCGTATTAGCCAGGCTGGTCTCGATCTCCTGACCTTGTGATCCGCCCGTCTTGGCCTCCCAAAGTGCTGGGATTACAGGCTTGAGCCACTGCGCCCGGCCCAAGATTTTTTTTTTTAAAAAAATTAGTACACAAATTTTAGCCTCTTAGCCAGGACACTAAGTTATGTAAATATTATTTCAAATATGTACTGGACTGTTTTGGTGTTTTGTCATCAAGATGTAGTTGACATGTGAGTTTTTGTATGATCTTATTTGGAAAATGGTACTAAGAACAGAGACCTCTTATCAACATGGCTCTATAAATTCATAATATGAAGTAACTTTTTAACGAAATAGAAATCACTATAAACTATAAATAGATAAATTTTAGTTTATATATTGATATATACAGAGTCATGCATCTCTTAATAACAGAATTCTGTTATTGCATCATTAGGAGATTTAACTTTTGCAACATAAGGTGTACTTACACAAACCGAAATGGTGTTGCCTACTATATATCTAGGCTATGTGGAATGGCCTATTGCTCCCAGGCTACAAACCTATACATCATATTACTGTACAAAATACTGTGTGTAATTGCAACACAATGGTAAGTAATTGTGAATCTAAACAAACATAGAAAGGTACAGTAAAAATATAATATTATAATCTTATGGGACCACTATCTTATATGCAGTCCAATGTTGATCAAAATGTCACTCTGTGGTGCATGACCATATATATATTATAAATGTGTGTAGGAGTGTGGCCTCAATAAACAAAAAAATGAAACATATTAATAGGTCATGAAGAGAAAATAAGCAAAAAAATCATTCTTTGAAACAACACAGATGTAGGGGCCTTGCTGGATGCAGGTTCCAAGCTTAAAGGGGTAGAAGCACCTAATGGATAACCAGCACCAAAGTGTTTCCATGTAAGCCAGCCTCATTGTTTGAAGCCAGCAGCTGAGCTTGGGCTGGTCAACAAGGAAATAAAAGTTGAACCATAGGTTTTATGGAGTTATAGCTGAAACACCATCCCATGCTTTGCCTTCAACTGAATTTAAAAAGAAAAGCTTTATTAAAACTGATTTAAATCATGAGGTCAATTCCATATCTGAATAACCTTCAGTTTTACTTTCCATTGCTTCTCAGGGCATAGGGAACTGCGGAAAGATACCAGGATCCGACCAAGCTGACATATCTAACAGTAAATACTCATCAGAAAGGTAGGCCTGTAGAATGTTCGATTGGCTGTAAATTTACTTTCCAGGAAAGTTAAGAAAAATTGCTTGGTGGCAAATTTGGTTCTAGGTAGAAGGAAAAAATCTCCCATAAATCTCTTGTAAGAATTTATAATCATAAATGGCCCTCATATGAGTTTGCACTCTAATATTGCCTGGGAGTCCAAATGCCTTAGTTCAAATATTAAGTTTGAAAAAATATTTGTTTATAGTGTCTTTAAGTGTCTGCAAGATGCAAATAAAAATCTTCCCTGAGCCCAGAGTCAATCCAAGTTATGAGAAATTTGTACAAATACATTTCCAAAGATTTTAAGCCTACAGTCAAAACTCATAAATCACACAAATAATGATGTGTCAATAAGTAAGTCTTGACAGACAATAGGCAATCAAATTAGACATCAAATGCTTCAAATGTCAGAGACAAAGTATAACACTAGTACATATAGGCCAGGCATGGTGGCTCATGCCTGTAATCCCAGCACTTTGGGAGGCCGAGGTGGGCAGGTCACCTGAAGTCAGGAGTTCGAGACCAGCCTGGCCAACATGGTTAAACTCCATCTCTACTAAGAATACAAAAATTAGCCAGGCGTGGTGGTTCATGCCTGTAGTCCCAGCTACTCAGGCGGTTGAGGCAGGAGAATTGCTTGAACCTGGGCGGTGGAGGTTGCAGTGAGCTGAGATTTGGCCACTGCACTCCAGCCTGGGTGACAGAGTGAGGCTCAGTCTCAAAAGCAAACAAACAACAAACAAAAAAATACTGCACATATGTAAATATGAGCTATAAGTATATATAAGCAAAAGGAATACATATATGTATATATGAACAAAGATAAATACGTTAAAAAAGATTTGAGAAGAAATAATAAATTTTTTAAAAAATCGTAGAACTGATATTTAAAACTCATTAGATGTAGTTAAAAACATATAGGCCGGGGCAGTGGCTCATGCCTGTAATCTTAGCACTTTGGGAAGCCGAGGCAGTTGGATCATTTAAGGTCAGGAGTTCGAGACCAGCCTGACCAACGTGATGAAACACCATCTCGACTGAAAATACAAAAATTAGTTGGGTGTGGTGATGCATGCCTGTAGTCTCAGCTACTTGGGAGGCTGAGGCAGGATAATTGCTTGAACCTGCGAGGTGGAGGTTGCAGTGAGCTGACATTGCATCACTGCACTCCAGCCTGGGTGAGACGGCGAGACTCTGTCTCAAAAAAAAAAAAAAAAAAAAAAAAAAAAAGCAGACTATATGTGATGGTTAATATTGAGTGTCAACTTGATTGGATTGAAGGATGCAAAATATTGTTCCCGCGTGTGTTTAGTCAGGGTGTTGCCAAAGGAGGCTAACATTTGAGTCAGTAGACTAGGAGAGGCAGACCCACCCTCAATCTGGGGGCACTATCTAATCAGCTGCCAGCATGGCTAGGGTAAAAGTAGGTGGAGAAACATGGAAGGACTAGATTGGCTAAGTCGTCTGGCCTCCATCTTTCTCTTGTGCTGATGCTTTCTGCCCTCGAACATTGGACTCCAAGTTCTTCAGTTTATGGACTCTTGGACCTAAACCAGTGGTTTGCCAGGGGCTCTTGGGTCTTCACCCTCAGACTGAAGGCTGCACTGTTGGCTTCCCTACTTTTGAGGTTTGGGGGCTTGGTCTGTCTTCCTTGCACCTCACCTTGCAGACAGCCTATTGTGGGACTTCACCTTGTGATCATGTGAGTCAATACTCCATAGTGAACTTCCTTTCATATATACATCAATCCTATTAGTCCTCTCTCTCTAGAGAACTCTGACTAATACAGATTTTGGTGCCTGGAGTGGTTCTAGGGGGAATAGAGTTTTAAAGATGGAGTTCTTTAGTTGAGTTTCTGGAATTCGCTGCTTCACATGATTATGCCTCAAAATGCTAAGGACTCTACTTCTAATAATATGGAGAACACTGATAATCCTTGGCATGAACTGTTTAGACAGTTTTGCAAAATAAATGCATTTGATACTTCTGATTCACTGCTCATGAGAGGCAAGGAGTTTAGTGGCTCTATACATAATATCTTTGACCATATATGGAGAACCAAGGTATATAATGAAGTTGGTTGGTTGCTGCTAAATTCACTAGACAAAGTGGTAAAAGAAAATGATGAACTCAGGAATTCTATCCCCCAACTCCAGAAGCACATACTGAGGCTCAAATCTTCTAAGATTTCCTTGAGTGAGAGTCTTATCTCCTGTAGAGAAAGAGTTGAAAGTATAGAAAATAAGACACAAGCTCTTACCATGAGAATGGCTGCGCTGCAACTAAAGATTCATACACAGCCTTGCCAGGTGTCTACTGTTAAAGTGAGGGCATTGATTAAGAAAGAACGGGACCCTGCAACTTGGAATGGGGACATGTGGGAGGACCCTGATGAAACTGGGGGCACTGAGATCCTAAATTCTGATGAGCTTTTATTTTTTTGCCAGATAAAACTTCTAGTAGTGCACCCTGTTGTGCATTTTGCTTGGAAGGAGAAATGGCCAGATTCACAATTATATACTGATACATGAGCAATAGCCAATGGTTTGGCTGGATGGTCAGGGATTTGGAAGAAGCACGATTGAAAAATTGGTGGCAAAGAAATTTAGGGAAGAGGTATGTGGATGGAGCTCTCTAAGTGGTCACAAACTGTGAAGATATTCGTATCTCATGTGAGTGCTCACCAAAAGACGACCTCAGCAAAGGATAATTTTAATAATCAAGTGGATAAGATGACTCTTTCTGTGAACACAACTCAACCTCTTTCTCCAGCCACCCCTGTCATCACCCAATAGACCCATGAACAAAAGTGGGCATGGCGGCAGGGGTGGAGGTTATCCATGGACTCAGCAACATGGACTTCCATTCACCAAGTCCAACCTGGCTATGGCCACTGCTGAATGCCAATTTGCCAGCAGCAGAGACCAATACTGAGCCCTAAATATGGCACCATTCCTCAGAGTGATCAGCCAGCTACTTGGTGGCAGGTTGATTATATTGGATTTCTTCCATCATGGAAAGGACAGTGGTTTGTTCTCACTGGAAGACACTCCAGATATGGGTTTGCCTATCGTGCATGTGATGCTTCTGCCGAGACTACCATTGTGGACATGTGGAATGCCTTATCCACTGTCATGGTATTCTATACAGCATTCCCTCTGACCAAGGCACTCACTTTACAGCTAGAGAAGTATAGCAGTGTACTCATGCTCATGGAATTCACTGGTCTTACCACGTTCCGCATCATCCTGGAGCAGCTGGATTGATAGAATGCTGGGATGGCCTTTTGAAGTAACAATTACAACACCAGCTAGGTGACAATACTTTGCAGGGCTGGGGCAAAGTTCTCCAAAGGCTGTATGCTCTGAATCAGCATCCAATATATGGGACTGTTTCTTCCATAGCCAGAATTCATGGGTCCAGGAATCGAGGGGTGGAAGTGGAAGTAGCACCATTCACCGTCACCTCCACTCATCATCACCCCTAGTGACCCATTAGCAAAATTTTTGCTTCCTGTTCCTGTGACATTATGTTCTGCTGGCCTAGAGGTCTTAGTTCCAGAGGGAAAGATGCTGCCACCAGGAAATACAACAATGATTCCATTAAACTGGAAGTTAAGATTGCCACCTGGCCACTTTGGGATTCTCCTGCTTCTAAGTCAACAAGGTAAGAAGGGAGTTACAGTGTTGGAAGGGATGATTGACTTGGACTATCAAGATGAAATCAGTCTACTCCTCCACAATGGAGGTAAGGAAGATTATGCTCGGAAAACAGGAGATCCCTTGGGGCATCTCTTAGTATTACTATGCCCTGTGATTAAGGTCAATGGGAAACTAAAACAGCCCAATCCAGGCAGGACTACAAATGGCCCAGATCTTTTAGGAATGAAGGTTTTGGTCACTCCATCAGGTAAAAAGACCACAACTTGCTGAGGTGCTTGTTGAAGGCAAAAGGAATACAGAATGGGTAGTAGAAGAAAGTAGTCATCGATACCAGCTATGACGACGTGACCAGCTGCAAAAATGAGTACTGTAATTATCATGAGTCTTTCCTTCTCATTTTGTTAAGAACATTTGTGCATATACACACTTATACTAAAAAACAACTTCATTTTATTTTCTTTCTTTTTCCTTTATTATGTGACATAAGATTTATGGAGTTCATATTGGCATTTAAGTGTTAACTTTATGTAATAACATTTGGGTTGGGGATTGGTGCATTTCTGGTTGTATGAAGGATAGCTGTATTATGTTAGGTATAATTATAACCTTATTACTGTCTTTATTTGACGATTACATATGATTTCAGGAGATGTGTATGGATTCAAGTTGACTAGGGGTGGACTTATGATGGTTAATATTTATGGGTTCAAGTTGATTGGGGTGGACTTGTGATGGTTAATATTGAGTGTCAACTTCATTGAATTGAAGGATGCAAAGTATTGTTACTGGGTGTGTCTGTGAGGGTGTTGCCAAAGGAGATTAACATTTGAGTCAGTAGACTACGAGAGGCAGACCCACCCTCAATCTTGGTGGGCATCATCTAATCAGCTGCCAGCATGGCTAGGATAGTAGGCAGAGGAACATGGAAGGACTAGACTGGCTAAGTCTTCTAGCCTCCATCTTTCTCCCATGCTGGATGCTTCCTGCCCTCGAACATTGGACTCCAAGTTCTTTGGCTTTTGGACTCTTGGACCTACACCAGTGGTTTGCAGGTGGCTCTCGGGTATTCAGCCACAGACTGAAGACTGCATTATCGGCTTCCCTACTTTTGAGGTTTTGGGACTTGGACTGCTTCCTGGCTCCTCAGCTTGCAGATGGCTTATTGTGGGACTTCACCTTGTGATCGTGTGAGTCAATACTCCTTAATAAGCTCCCTTTCATATATGCATCTATCCTATTAGTCTTGTCCCTCTATAAAACCCTGACTAATACACTATACATAGTTGAAGAGAGGATTTATGAACTAAAAGATAGAAATTAAAAATTTATCTAGAACAAAATACAAAGAAATGAATGTATGGAAAGCAAGGAAAAGCAGCTGATATAATAGAGGATAGAGTGCTAAGTTCAAAGTATATCCAATTTGTAGTTTTAGAATGAAGAGAAAAAAATAGGGGTGGTTCAATACACAAAATTGGCAAATAATTTTTTATGACCAATGAAAGACATCAATTTTGATTCAGAAAACTCAATAAATCCCAATCAGACTGAAAATATATTCACCCAAATATATGATGATTAAAAATGCTTAATATAGAAACAAAGAGAAAACCTTCAAAGGAACTAGAAAAGAATGTACAGATTATATACACAAATGAAAAAATTGAACTGATGTTATTCATCACAATGAAAGCCTAGTGCAAAATTTCTATAATGTACTGACAGAAAATAATTTACCCACCACATAACATATTTAACAACCAAACAAATATATCTTTAAAGAATAATATAAAAGTGAAATATATAGTTTAGGGGAAACAAAACAAAATTTGGCACCAGTAAATTTTTATCAAAAGAAATTCCAAAAGATATGTTATATGCATAAATGTCATCTCAGATGTAATAAACCTCAAAGTCCCAGTGGACTTTCCTTAACAAAAGACCCTAGATATGACCCTTGAAAAGGGTTTTTGTTCAAATAAATTATAAAAAAACCAACCCCCTTCAGAATATACTAACAAGAATCTGAAAAGCAAATAGAGAAAAAGCCTCTTAAAGTAAAATCTGCATTTTTCCAAATGTAACACCATAAAACATTTTTTTGTTAATCAGTCATCGTTAATATCTCAGAGAATATACTTTTGGGAATATGGACTATATTTTCTAATCAAAAGCTTTAAAAAGATTCCTAAACAAGAGCACAAACAAATAAGGGACATAAGGAAAGATTAATAGACATGGAAGAAATTTATCTTAAAAAAAAGAAAAAGAAAAAAGAACAATCCTATGCTTCCAGATGGTGAGGATTATAATGACATAAATCCCACTCCACCATCAATGTAAACATTTAATGTCAATCCAATAAAATCCCAACTGAGTTTTTATAGATTTTGGTTATTTGATTGACAAATTCATTTTGAGGTATATTTAGGTGAGATCAAACGTTTTTTTTTCCTTAGGAAAACTGAATAATAAAATAATATTTACATTTTCAGATATAGCATTTCAGGGTTAATATGATTTGTATATTGTGGGGGTCCTTACCAGATTATATAAGCAGAGGGACTATGGGAACAAAATAAAAAGGTAGAGAAAAGCCATCCTTATATAAAATAATTTTACTTACAAGACAAATATATTCGACTTACAAATTAGTGGGAAGCAAATTAACAAATAATGCTTAGATATTTTCATTAACTACATATTTAAAAAGTAACAGTGTATCCTGTCAAACATCACTCAGCCAATAGCTATACATATTATTAAATACAAAGATATAATTTGTATTAAAATGATACAAAAATAGAAGTTAATATGGCTTATCAAGATAGGAAATTCAAGGTAGGAAAAAATAAATGGTAAAGGATTTATTGATATGCTTAATAATAATAAATTCATACATTTTTTATGATTATAAACAATAACAAAAAGGCATATAAAGAAATATACTATTATTACGAAAAGGACAAGAATATTTGTTGTTTAAATCCTTACAAACAGAACAAAAGTAGCAATACAATTTACTAAAAAAAATTAGATTTAGACAAACCTACATTTATTTATCCACCTTCTACTTAGAAGTTAAATAGGCAATAAGTATTATTTTAGATTAACTTTGTGCTTCTAGGGTCTGACAAATTTAAAAGCAGATTTAAATTATTTTCAAGTTCACCCCTTAGTAGCTATATAAACTAATCTTTATTTTTTGCATTCTAAAGGAATGGGGATAGAAAAAGGTAAAATCAGCAAGATGTTGCAATAGGAAGCCCTGATCCCTATCACTCCCCACTTATAAACACACTGATTCAACAACAAAATATAGACAATTCCCTTTGTGGCAAATCCAGAAACTAGTTGAAAGGTTCATAAATCCAGCATGACTGTGAACCCACTCACATTGAAACTGATGTAAGAGTTTAAGACACCCTCTCACCAAAAGCCCTGCTATTGACCCAGCACCAATAATTAAGAAGAAACTCTTAGCTTCAGTTTTTCTCTGGGAAGAAACAGAAGGACAGGACCTTGCATACAGTGCTCTGAATTTTCTGGGGCCTTCTTGAGGCACATCCTTCTTCTTTGCCTATCTTGGAGTGCTGGAAGGACCTGGCATACTACAGATGCCCAGGGGCTACAAAGACTATAGTTTGAAATAGGAGGCTAGCACATGCTACAGTTCCACATTTCAGCTCACCAGCTGTTTTCTATCTTGCTTATGTCAGAGCACCAGTAGGACTAGCATATTCTTGATGCCTAGGGGCTACTGAAAAGAAACATGGTGGTCTGAACTAGCATGAAAGTTTGAGAGGCCCCCTAGAGTCCGTAGCTAGGCTGATTGGTGAGGGTCTCCACCTGCATGACAACAGTCCCCAAAGACTAAGAGAGGAAGTTCCTTAGCCTGATTTGTTATTGGTCTTTGTATTGGTAGACACCAATACAAGTAAAAAAAAGGAAAAAAAAGGAAATGAAGAAACAGAATATGTTATAAACAAACAAGATAAATCTTCAGAAATGAAAATATATAACTCACCTGAAAAAGAATCCAAAGCAACCATCATAAAAATGCTCAACAAGTTCAGGAGAACAATACATGAACAAAGAGCATTTCAACAAACAGACAAAAAAATGCAACAAAGTAACAAACAAATCATGGAGCTGAATAATATAGTAACTGAACTAAAAATCCACTAGAGTGGTTCAACAGCAGACTAGATAGGCAGAAGAAACCATTAATGAATTCAAAGTCAGGTCATAGAAAGTTATATAATCAGAGGAGCAAAACAACAGAGGGAAAAACGTAAAGAAAGCTTTAGGTACTTAAGGGGAAATCTCTGAACATACTAATATGTACATTATGAAAACCCTAGAAGGAAAACTAGAGAAAAAGAGGTAGAAAGCATATTCAAAGAAATAGTAGCCAAAACCTGAAAGCTGGGGAAGAAATGGACATTAAAATCCGGAAAGCTCAAAGTATCTCAAATAAGATGAACCCAAATAAATTCACCATGAGACACATTGTAATCAAATTGTTAAAAGCCAAAGAGACAATTTTTTAAAGCAGCAAGAGTAAAGCAACTCATTACATACAAGGAAACTTCCAGCAGATTTCTGTGCAGAAACATTGCAAGCAAGAAGGGAATATATTCAAAACGCTGAAAAGAAAAATGGCTAACCAAGAATATTATACACGGTAAACCCTTCCTTCACAACTGAAAGATAGATAAAGAATTTTCTGGACAAACACAAGTTGACGGAGTTTATTACTATTAGGACTACCTTACAAGAAATGCTAAAAAAAAGTTCTTCAAGTTGAAATGAAAGGATGGTAAACAGTAATAAGAAAGCACATAAAAGTATAAATCTTTCCCGTAAAGGTAAATATATAGACAAATACAGAACACTGCAGTATTGTAACAATAATAGGCAAGTAATTTTAAAGCCTAATATAAAAGTTAAATGCAAAAATGTTTAAAAATAACTATGCAGTCATCCCTCTGTTCCTGCAGTTTCTATATCTGTGCTTTCAACCAACTGCTGATTAAAAATACTTGGAGAAAAAAGTAAAATTAACAATACAACATAATAAAAATAAAAACCAATAGGGTATAACAATTATTTACCTAGCATGCACACAGTATTAGGTATTATAAGTGTTCTGGAGATGGCTTAAAGTATATGACAGGATGTGCATAGGTTATATACAAATAGTATGTCATTTTTTAAAAGGGGACTTGAGCATATACAGATTTTAGTGTCTGTGAGGGATCCTACATACTGTAGTATATTTGAGTTTCTTTGAGTTATGGGTATCCACCTTGTGGATACCAAGGTGCAACTATAATTATACAAATATTTGATCAACACACAATATAAAATGGTACATTGTGATGTCAATAACATAAAGAATGTGTGTGAGGGGAAGAGAAATAAAAGCATAGGGATATTTTATGCAAGTTGTAACCAAAAGTGAGCAGTGGTGGCTATATTTATGTAAAAAAGAGACTTAAAAACCTGTCACAAAAGACAATGAAGGGCATTATATAATGATAAAAAGATCAGTTCAATAGAAAGACATAACGATAATATATGTAACATATAATGTATATGTACTCAACGTCAGAGCACCTAAATATATAAAGCAAATATTTATAGAACAGCAGGGAGAAATGGGCAGCACTATGACAATAGTGAGAGACTTCAGTTCCTCACTTTCCATAATGGATACAATATCCAGACAGAAAACCAATGAGTAAACTGTGTATTTACACAACACTATAGAACAAATAAAATTAACAGAGCTAAAGAATATTCCTCCCAACAGCCACAGAATGCATATTATTTTCTGCTACACACAGAACAGTCTCTATTGTAGGTCACATGTTAGGGCACCAAATAAGTCTTAACAAATTTAAGAAAACTGAAATCATACCAAATATTTTGTATCAAATGGAATAAAATCAGAAAGTATCTGCAGAAGGAAAATTGGAAAATTCACAAATATATAGACGTTAAACAACACACTCTTAAACAGCAAATAAGTAAAAGGAAAAAACCAAAAGGGAAATTAGAAATCATCTTGAGATCAATGAAAATTAGAAACATTATAGCAAAACTTATGGATGCAGCAAGGCAGTGTTAAGAGGAAAATTTGTAATTAAAAAAATGGCTACATTACCAAAAAAAGAGAACTCAATTAAACCATGCAATTTATACTTTAATGAACTATAAAATAAAATTAAACCGGCCCAAAGTTAGCAGATGGAAAGAACTATACAGTTTAGAGCAGAAATAAACAAAACAGGGAATAGAAAAATAATAGAAAAAATCAAGAAAGCTAAGTTTTTTTTTTGAAAGGTTAAACAAAATTGACATGCCATTAAGCTATACTAACTTAGAAAAAAAGAGAGAAGACTCTTTAATCATAAATGAGAGGGTTATATAGAACTACTGTAGGTAATAGTGTGTCAATTGCATAATCTAGAAGCAAAGTATATATCCCTAGAAACATAGAAACATTAGGAAACAGCAAATTTGAACAGGCCTATAACTAGTAATACGATAGAATCGGTACTCAAGACCTCTCAACAAAAAAATAAGCACAGGACTAAACGGCTTCACAAGTGAATTCTACTAAATATATAAAGAAGAATTAACACTAATCCTTCTCAAACCTTCCAAAAAATTAAAGAGGAAGGAATACTTCCAAACTCATTACCAGCATTACCCTAATGTAAGCCAGCATTACCCTAAAATCAAAGCCACACAGAGACACTACAAGAAAACTACATGCCAATATTCTTGATAAACATGGATGCAAAAATCCTCAACAAAATATTATCAAACTAATTCAACGGCACATTATAAAAATGACACACCATGATCAAATGGGATTTATCCCTTGGATGCAAGGATGGCTCAACATAAGAAAATTAACGTACTATACCACAAAAAAAGAATGGAGAATAAAAACTGCATGATCATCTCAACAGAGGCAGAAAAAACAATTTACCAACATCAATGTTTTCATGATAAAAACTATTGAAAAATTAAAAATAAAAGTAAGTTGCCTCCATATTTTAAGCCTATATTTAAAAATTCAACAGTTAACATCATATTCAATAGTGAAAAACTGAAAATGTTTCCTCTAAGGTCAGAAACAAGACAAAGATGCCCACTCTTGTCTCTTCTATTCAACAAAGTACTGAAAGTCCTAGCCAGAAAAAATGAACAAAAGAAATAAATAAAAGGCATCCAAATCAGAGTGGAAGGGGTAAAGTTATCTCTGTTTTCAGATGACATGATCTTACTTGAGGAAAATTCTAAATACTCCACAAATGAACTGTTAAAACTAGTAAACACATTTAATAAAGCTGCAGGATATAAATCCACATACAAAATATTTTGTTTTTATACACTAAAAACAAACCGAAAGAAAATAATTTCACTTACAATGGCATCAAAAAGGATAAAATACTTGAGAATAAGGTTAACTAAGTAGGTAAAAGACTTATGGATTGAAAACTACAAAACATAAGGAAAGAAATTAAAGAAGACACAAATGAATGGAAAGACATCCCATGTTCATAGATGGAAGACTCAGTATTTTAAAAAGGCCATACTACACTAAGAGATTTATAGATTATTTTCAATCTCTATCAAAATTCCAGTAACATTTTTTACAGAAATGGAAAAATTATTCTGAAATTCATAGGGAACCACAGGAGACCTGAACAGGCAAAACAATCTTGAGACAAAGTCAGAGGCATCACACTTCTTGATTTCAAAATATTTTATAAATGTCTAGTTATAAAAATAATACAGTGCTGGCATAAAGACAGACATATAGACCAACAGAACAGGGTGGAGAGCCCACCCTGATCTTTGCAAAAATCAACTCAAAATTGATTCAAGACTTAAATGTAAGGCATGAAACTGTAAAACTCCTAGAAGAAAACATAGCTAATAAACTTTATGAGATTGGGTTGGCAATGATTTATTGCATATGACACCAAAAGCATAGGCAACAGAAGAAAAAATGGGCAAATTGAAAAAATGGGATTGCATTGAACTAAGCAGCTTCTGCATAGCATGGGAAATAGTTAACGAAGTGAAAAGATGATTTACAGAATGGGAGAAAAATATTTCAAACTGTGTATCTGATAATGGATTAATATCCTATGTATATAAAGCTGTTTCAATTCAATACCAAAAAAATAATAACCTGATTAACAAATGGGTGAAAGACTTGAATAGTCATTTCTCCAATGAAGACAAATTGCCTACAGGTATATAAAAAGATGCTCCACATTGCTAATCATCAAGGAAATGCAAATCAAAATCACAATGAGATTCCGCTTCACTTCTGTTAGGATGGCTATTACTGAAAAGAATAAAAGATAACAAATGTTGGTGAGGATGTGGAGAAACTGAAAATATCGTATACTGTTGGTGGGAATGTAAAATACTGTTATGGAGAACAATATGGAGGCTCCTGAAAAAAATAAAAGTAGAAATACCATATGATCCAGCAGTGCCACTTTCGAATATTTATTCAAAATAATTGAAATTGATATCCTTAAGAGATATTTGCACTTTCATGTTTGCAGCAATATTCACAATAACCAAGATATGGAAACAACCCAAATGTTGATGAAGAGATGAGTGGAAAAAGAAAACATATATAAAGTGAAATGTTCCACTGTAAAAAAAGATGGAAATCCTGTCATGTGTAACAACATGGATAAATCTTGTGGCAATTAGGCTAAATGAAATAAGCCGATCTCCAAGGACAAACGCTGTATTACTCCACTTACATGAGGTATGTGAAAGAGTCAAACACCTAGAAGCAGAGAGCAGAATGGTGGTTGCAAGGGGTTGGAGGAAGGGAAAATAAGGAGTTGCTACTCAATGGGCATGAAATTTCAGTTACGCAACATGATTAACTTCTAGAGAACAGCTGTACAACATTGCATTGTGCCTATACTTAATAATACTCTATTATACACTTTAAAATTGTTAAGTGAGCAAATCTCATGTTAAATGTTCTGACTGCAATAAAAAATGAAGAAATGATAGAAAACATCCGAATTTTATTCTATTAGAAATTATGCAGAAATAATTCACTATGACACAAGAGTGAAAATGAAATTTTTATAAATGCAAATCTAAGTTATAAAATATAAAAATATAATTTTTAAATTCAATGGAAAATGTTTCTAAGATCACAGTGAAATGAGTAATTTTAGATATCCTAGCAGTAAAGTAAATGTGTATACATAATCTGTAGAGCTATTTGGGACTATCAAATAATTTATAATATGCTTACAGTTGACCCTACAATTCCATGTTTATGAGTTTAAGACATTTCAATTTCAATGTATTTTAAGATAGATTTATTTTCAATAATGTGTATTCCCTTTTTGTAAGAGACGCAACTTCGGATACATGTAGAAATAATTACGGATCTGTGTATACACAGGTTAGTATAGAAACATTGCATTGTAAGACCTAGAGTTTCAAGTGCTGCCTTAACCTCTTAAGAGCCTCACAGCCCTCTCAGAGGCCTAATTATCAATTCCCCTCTTCTTACAATATATATAACCCTACCCAGTGAGAAAAGTTCTCCACCTGGCTAGTTTCTCTGTAAGTTAGACCAGCTGTACTCTACCTGTTCGTCAACTTAGGCTCTATCTTCATGCCAGACTGTGGAATTATTCAAACAAAGCAATTACACCCTCCTGCAGGAACCAGAGAACACCCAAACTTGTTCCTATGAATACTGCCTCCCACGGTCCCTCCTTGTTCACTCTGCTCCTGAGTGCAACCACTGTGTGGCCCTGAAGGGTGTGTGGTGTCCTCCTACCCCAGACTGTGAATATATGTGACTTATATATTCCTGTCAATCTTTTTTGTCCAGTGCTGAGTGTTGTATACTCTGTATCGCATATTATTTATGGTGGAAAGGGGATCTGTCTCTCAACAACGAGGTGAATAGGAGGCAATCAGAACAAATACCCATTTCCTTCCTCTGTTAGCTGAAAGGACTTAGAATCAATGACGCCTTGGTAGCAAATAGCACAGTCAACACATAGATTTTGGCTTCTAATACTTCTCCAATAAAAGGAACTGGGATTTTTTGGAGAAGTGATTGATTCTAGGTCTGGGGCAAAAAATATACTCGATAAGCCTAGAGCATCCTTTGGTTCAGAAAGTAAGGAAGTGCTTTAAAACTCCACAATGATAGGGCTCCATCAAAGGATGTAGGAATCATCTATAAGAGCTTCCAGTGGTCAAAACTGAAACAATTTGAGCAACAAAATAAATATAGTAGTATTGGATTATAGACTCAAAGTCTAAAATAAATATCTCTAAGTAAATATTAATATAAATAACCAGTTGATTAAATGAATGAATAAGAAGTACGTAAATAGGATGAACTGGCCAAATTTTCCATCTCCTGTGCAAAGGAATTCCAAATCATTTATGTAGACACTCAGCCCTCTCAAAAATGGTAAATAACTGACTTTGACTGTGGGCTGCCTATAGTGACATCCCTTCAAAAATACACTATGAACAAGGGCAAAAAAGAGTTTTTTTTGTGGTGGAGAAATCTGGAATATAATGGACTCAGGTGATCAGGTAATATCAATACTGATAAGGCATGTCCATAGTATGTAGTGAGAATATCACTGTACTCTTCCTCACCACTAAAATCTAATGCCAGAATGGAGCTTTACTTCTGTGACCTTTCTTTAAAAAATTCATCATCTCAGTATCATTGTGATAAAACCATAATACAAATCCAAATTGAGGGACTTTCTACAAAACATCTGACCAGTATGCCTCAATGTCCAAGGTAATCAGAAAAAAGGAAAGACAGAAACTGTGATATCCTTGAGGGGCCTATGGAGATGTGATGGCTAAATATACCATGGTATGCTAAATAAAATCCTGGGGGGGTGGGAAGGATATGTGGTAAAAACGAAGAAAATTTAAATAAAGCATGGTCATTAGTAACAATAATGTATTCATATTGGTGAATTAGTTGTGTTGAATATACCATATCGTATTAGTCCATTCTCATGCTGCTAATAAAGACATACCTGTGACTGGGTAATTTATAAGGAAAAGATGTTTAATTGACTTCCAGTTCAGCATGGCTGGGGAGGCTTCAGGAAACTTACAATCATGGTGGAAAGGAAAGCAAACATGTCCCTCTTTACATGGCGGCAGCAAGGAGAAGTGCCGAGCAAAAGACGGGAAAGTCCCTTATAAAACCATCAGATCTCATGAGAACTCACTATCACAAGAACAGCATGACGGTAAGCACTCCCATGATTAAATTATCTCCTGCTGGGTCCCTCTCATGACACATGGGGATTATGAGAACTACAATTCAAGATGAGATTTAGGCGGGAACACAGCCAAACCACATCACATACTAACATAAGGTGTTAACAATAGGGGAAACTGGGTGTGGAAGCTCTATACAGTCTGCAACTTTTTTTGACATCTGAAACAATCCTAAAATAAAACGTTCATTTTAATTCCTGGTTTTGATATTGTACTGCAGCTATATAAGGTTGTCATTATTAAGAGAAGCTGGGTAAAGGACTCATGAGACTATGTACTCTTTTTGCAAGAATGAGTCTATAATTATCGTGGAATAAAAAGATGACAATATTGTGTCTAAAAAATGTATCTTTATTTTTCTAAAACAGTCTGTTAGGTGAACCCCTGAGTTATTGCCCATATTTGATCATTAACCTATAGAAATGGCAGTTTGACATTCATCACATAATGGAACAATGTTTGAACAGTGGAAGGAATCTGGAATTGGTAAGTTCGGAGCACCTCCTCCTTTGCTTAATACTGCATTTAAATTGTGGAAACTTACAGAGGCTATGACACCAGGAAAGAAGCCTTTTCTTCTGGTCACTTTCTTCCTAAATCCGAGCTGGATTTTACCTGAACAGGTCTTAGACTTGCAGTCTATTCACTTGGGGTATGGCTCAGTCACTTTTAATCTTGATTGTCAGTTCATTTAGTTTTGAATTCTCTGTTTACTCTACTGCACTGCTCAAAGAACTCTGTAGCATTCTTTTGATCTGATACTACAGTGGCCTCAGGAAAAGTGGTGATCTTTCTGTGGCCCTATGTGCTGTCAAGGTACACAGAGAGAGCTCTGCTTCTCCTGTACCAAAATATGGAGTGGGAAACTTTGCAGTTTGTCTCAACTGCTGTGTGACTAGCCCCAGCTGGGTCCTTACTTTCTCCCAGAACCTTTGGGAAATGGAGCATAACATTAACCTGAAATTTCTGGAAATGCCCAAAGGAAGGAAGACTTATAGAGTCTACTCAATCTTTGTTTCTTTTCAATGTTTCCTCCTCCTCACACCATTCTGGGGATATTTTATCTAAATATTTAATAATCTTATCTTTGATTTATAGAGTTTTTTTTTTTCATGAATCCTCTCAGAGCCTAAGCTTTTGAAAATCACAATATATTTCTTTGTTACTGTTAATTTACTTTCCTAAAGCAATAGCTACCACATAGTTTATTTGCTGGAATGCAGTTGGTTGGGGGCCAGGGGCAAAGAGTAACTAGAAATAGCAACGAACCCTATCATTCGGTGTTTCAAAATTGGACTGTGCTATATTTCTTCTTCTAGCAAATATTGACATGGCAACAAGAAAGACTTGCTGCTATTCCAGATCTGTACTCTCTTTCTGGCTCCCCAGGCTCTCACCTCTGAAGCACACAACTCCATTTCTAGCTCTTCTCTGGGGGCTCAGTAAGTTTATTCTCATAATAAAACCCTAAAAAAACCCTACATTTGTCCTTTCTTCCTAAAATCTGACAACTTCTTTTGGTGGGCGGGGGTAGCGTGGGAACCTTAATAAATATTTCAGAAGCGTTCTTCTTTGGGAGTGTTCTTAGCTAGTGTGTGGTGGGGGAGGCCCATCTTTCTGCCTGTGTAACATTAAAACAAAAATGAGTAAATGCTAGTCTCTTCCTTCTGTTATTTGGCCTTGATGAATTACTTTTCTTGAGGATCCAGCAGATATAGAATATTGATTCAGGTCATAAAGAAGTTGCTTCTAAGGTTTTCAAACCCACGAATTTTATCACATTTATCAGTCTGAATGTGTCATAAATTTTCTCTAAAATTGACTATAGACATTAATATTTCATTCAAACAGTTTGTTCAAAACACAGAATGCATTATTATTTTCTCTTCTAGATTTACTACTTTTATCAACAGATTTCAATACTTAAAAAATTATTAGTTAAATTTTCACAGCATTGTGGAAATATATGAATATTTATAACATGGATAAAATTACTGTGCCTCAATATTTATAGAGAAAATGCCTATGATATCCATGACAGTGGTGAAATATTCCATCTGTGTATGATGCTGGTTAGATGACAGTGATTTTCCTAGTTGCAGTCCTTTGTCTTACTTTCCCCAGGCACTTCTTTGTTGGTTTAAGTTTATGTTCTTATAGTTGCTTCAAATTGGACTCACAGTAATGATACTCACTGAGTTCTTATGTGTTCAAAAATATATATAGCATTTATACTTGGAAAACAATTTGGCTGTCTATAAAATACTTGGACCAACTTTATTTCTTTGAGAATCTTGAAGGTGTTATACCACCGTCTCTTAGAATTTAATGAAAAATGAAATTTGAGGTCAGCATGATCTTTTCTCCTAGTTGCCTAAATTATTATTACTTTAGTTCTGAAAGTTTACATATTTACTATAATACATCCGGGGAAAATTATTCTGCATCAGTTTTCCTACCATATGGTATGCTCTTTGAGCACATAGATCTAAGGCTTCTTTTAATATATTTAAAAATATTGGTTTTCCTCTACTGTTTTGGCTTTCTTCTTAGGGACAAAGTATCTTCTGTGTGCCAGTTCCCCTGTGCCTGTCTTTTATATCTATCCCCGGCTCCCCAGCAGTTTTAAACTCTTTTTTCATATCATTTTGCATACATTTTTATAGGTTTCATGTTGTATTTTCCACAGTGTGTGTTTTCCCTTGCATTCATTGTGATTTTTTTTCCCCTTCTTTCTGGAATGGTTTTATTTCTACTGCTTTCCTAAGTTTTGACAGTTTATCTTTTATCTTCTCCAGATGACCCATTATTTCTGTCCTGAATTTTAGCTCTTCCAACTTTCCTTCCTAAAGGCAATTGTCTTCTGAAATTTGTATATTCTTGAGAAAATATTTAGATCTAATTATATCTTCTGTATGGCATACTTTTAAAATAAAAAGTCTATTGTTATAAAGCTTTAAAAATATTTTGCTCATTTTTTTCACATATTGTGTTTGTATTGACGCTGTGGCAGTTTCTATTTTATCACTGGCCACTGAAGAAATTGAAATTGAATTTCCTGAGCTTGCCATTTCTATAAATGGTGGTTGGGCAGGAAAGCCTCATGGCCAGGTTGATCTTCCAAAAATCTGGAAGCACTAAGTACAATCCAAGCACCAAGTACACTTCCTCTTCCCTTGACTAAATGAGGCACAGGAGGACCACTGGCACCAAACTTGCTTACTACAGTGCCAACACTGAAATAGCCCACCACATCAGAAGAATGCAATACCGGTGCTCAGATTTGCCTTCACTTTGATGATACTTTTCCACTCTCTGTACTTCTTGTCCTCGCTTGCTCTCAAGAGGATCCCCCAATCTAGTTACTTTTGGCAGGCTTTATGTGTATTGCAAAATCTGTCGTTTTTATCTGTCTCCTGGTTTCACCATAAATGGTTTTCCAGGGTTTTCATTCTACATTCTGCTTTTGGATGATTTCTAGGCAGAGAATGAGAAATGCTGACTCATCCAGCTATGCTCCTACCATAAGTTCCAACATTGCTATTTTTAAATAGGAAAAGTTTGAATACACAGAAAAAAAACATATATATAAAATGAAAATTTCCCACTGTGTAAAACTCATGTAGAGAAATACATAAAGACATAATAAAATTAAGAGTGTATATGTGGTAAAAGCTGGTTTCAAAATATTTTCCATACGCCATGAAGTATGCAAAGGTATAGAAAAAGTTTTGAGAGTTATATATAGAAAGTGTAAGGGAAGAAAAGATATGATACCTTTCCTCATCCATCATAAGGGTCGCCGCAGACACTCACTATAACCAAAGACATGTTAACAAGAGAAAAGCATAACAAACTTTTTAAACTACATTTTACGTGACATGGGAGCCTTCAGAAATGAAGACCCAAAAACCCAAGAAAACTGTCTATTTTTCAGCTTAGGTTCTATGAAGAATGGATAGTCATGCAGAAATGTCATTGGATCAAAGGGTATAATATAATGGTAATATACAGGAAACCCAGCAAGGCCTGTCTGGAATCTTCTTGGCCTCTCTGTGTAGCATTCCTTCCTCCTGCATATGTCACAGGACCCCTCTGGAATGAGGGTCTTCAAGGGAGAAGGGAGAGAGTGACCTCTCTTGTTTTTACAGCTAGCTTTGGGAGAGGGGTCCTAGTTCCACCTTGGGAAATGGAAATCTGGTTTCTATGTATTGCTTTGGGGAGAAAGAAGGGAAGGAAAGAGGAGGATGGGAGAAGGTCAGAGAGATCTTGCTTCTGAGGCTGTTGCTGAGGACTTCTAATCTTCCATTCCAAGTACATAGCATTGTCAAAGCACCATACCCTCTGAGCCCCAACAAAGGCAATGATGATTTAATGAGTGCTTTTAATTACATTATTTTAGATTCTTCTGAATGATATAATTTTCAGAATTTTGCTTTGTTTTAAGAAAAACAAGTTATGATAATGCATTTTACAACAAATGCATTTTATGCAATTTTATTTATGGATATATTCTTATTTTTTTCCTTTATAATTTAGATTGTTACTGTTTTCTTCTGTTCATTTCAAGACAGCAATTTGTCACTCCAAATTTAGATTAACTTATATCTTCATCTAATCTTGGTGGTTTTTATATTTCAATGCTTCCTCATTTTTTTCTTTTTTTTTTGAGACAAGATCTCACTCTGTCACCCAGACTGGAGTGCTGTGGCATGACCTCAGCACACCACAACCTCTGCCTCCAGGCTCAAGTGATTCTCCTGCCTCAACCTCCCGAGTAGCTAGGATTACAGGCGCATGCCACTACTGCCTGGCTAATTTTTGTATTTATAGTAGAGACGGGGTTTCATCATGTTTGCCAGGCTGTTCATGAACTCCAATGATCCACCCACCTCGGCCTCCCAAAGTGCTGAGATTACAGGCATGAGCCACCGCGTGGCCCAATAGAAAAAGTTTTGAGAGTTATATATAGAAAGCGTAAGGGAAGAAAAGATATGATACCTTTCTTCATCCATCATAAGGGTCGCCGCAGACACTCACTATAACCAAAGACATGTTAACAAGAGAAAAGCATAACAAACTTTTTAAACTAACATTTTACATGACATGGAAGCCTTCAGAAATGAAGACCCAAAAACCCAAGAAAACTGTCTATTTTTCAGCTTAGGTTCTATTAAGAATGGATAGTCATGCAGAAATGTCATTGGACCAAAGGGTATAATATAATGGTAATATACAGAAAACCCAGCAAGGCCTGTCTGGATTCTTCTTGGCCTCTCTTTGTAGCATTCCTTCCTCCTGCATATGTCACAGGACCCCTCTGGAATGAAATTTTAATTCATAAATTTACCTTATCATAGATATTATTTATAATTAAATATCTCAGCATCATTTATTAGATTGTTTGATTTTTCACATTCATTTGAAATACTATTTTTCCTACACATTATCAGTAGTTCTCAATTTTTTTCTCTGATGCAACTGTTTAATATTTATGCCATCACAAATGATATCCCACAGTAACCTGCTATGTACATAAGGCAATTCCCATATTTGCAATAATTGGAAGGTGTACTTATTGCATCTTCATCTTTTTTCCTCCAAGATCAGTGATGTACAATAGCTCAGAATCTATAAACTAGGTATTTATAGATTTTGTTTTGCCTTTGTTCTTTTTATTGTTTCTACATATTTAATAAAATATGGATATTACATTCTTTTGGAGGGTTTTTTTTTTTTTTTTTTTGAGATGAGGTCTTGCTCTATCATCCAGGATGGAGTGCAGTGGCACAGTCACAGCTCACTACAACCTCAACCTTCTGGGCTCAAGTGTTTCTCCCACTTCAGCTCCCCCAAGTAGCTGGGACCACAGGCGCCACTATGCCTGGCTAATTTTTAATTTTGTAGAGACAATGTCTCCCTATGTTGCCCAGGCTGGTCTCGAACTCCTGGGCTCAGGTGATCCTCTTCTCTAGGCCTCCCAAAGTGCTGGATTTACAGGCATGAGCCATTGCACCTGGCCTAATTATGATAATTTTATGACATGTTGTCATATCTGACAGAGTGAGATATCCCTTTTGTATTTCTTCAAAATTTCATTGAATCCAAGTCTACAATTGTTTGGAGAAGATTTGACATTCAAGAGATAATTCTTAATTTATTAAATAATTTGTTTGAACCATTAATGGCAAACCAATATTTTCAGAGTATTTCTTTTTTCTATTCAAGAATATTGGCCTGGTGCGGTGGCTCACGCCTGTAATCCCAGCACTTTGGAAGGCTGAGGCGGGAAGATCACGAGGTCAGGAGATCGAGACCCTCCTGACTAACATGGTAAAACCCCGTCTCTACTAAAAAATAAAAACAAATTAGCCAGGCATGGTGGCAGGTGCCTGTAGTCCCAGTTACTCGGGAGACTGATGCAGAAGAATGGCATGAAGCCAGGAGGCAGAGGTTGCGGTGAGCCCAGATCATACCACTACTCTCTAGCCTGGGCGACAGAGGGAAACTCCATCTCAAAATAAATAAAATTAAAATAAATAAAAATAAAATAAAAAAATAAGAATATTGGATGTATCTGCATTTTTCAAGCCTTCTTTTATGGCACTTAATAAAATTGTATAGTTTACATTATTTTCTTTGACATAATAGATATTTTATAATATAATGGGTTTTCAGATTTTCTTTTAAGAGAAACTTTCCTAAAAGTATTATAGGCTGGACTTCAGAGGAGCATGACTAAAGATAGGGCAGAAAAAAATATTTCCACGATTACAATAACTCTAACATGAAATAGTGATGGGCTAAAAGTGAATAAAGTGTGGTAATAAGGAAAAAATGGCATTTGTGAGCAGCGTTCTGTTAATAAAATCAATAGGATATGGTGATTGTTGAGTGTGGAATGGAAGAAAGAGGCAAAGTCAACATCGATCCCTAAGTTGCTAGCAAAGTTCAGACCTAGGTTTCAGAAATAAAAACATTTCTTCAGAATGGGTTGGGTTTACAGTGTATGGTGGGGCTTGTAGGTGAAGATTTCGGTAGGTAATTAAATATATTATCATCCTATTGATCTTGGTTTAGACCTCAATGTCTTCATTTGTAAAATAAGGATGATTACAGTTACTTCATGGAGTTTGAGTGACGATGGGAAACACACTTCGGGTTTCACTCTTTCTCCTCCCTTCTCCTTTTGATGTAATTACTCAGCTACCTTTCAGCTGCAAAGACAAGAAACACAAGAGAATATCAAATTAAGTAGAATAGCCAGTTTGCCCGTCTGTCTCTTCAAAAACTGCAGCCTCTGACATAGACCAGTATGTACTGTATTTATATTTATCAAGCCAGTTCAAGCCAATTTATGTAACAACAATATGGACTCATTTTATTGCAGTATTTGATCATTTTTACTCATCCAGTAATTTTTTTTTTTTTTTTTTTTTTTTTGAGACGGAGTCTCGCTCAGTCGCCCAGGCTGGAGTGCAGTGGCACTATCTCGGCTCACTGTAAGCTCCGCCTCCCGGGTTCACGCCATTCTCCCACCTCAGCCTCCTGAGTGGCTGGGACTACAGGCGCCCGCCACCACGCCCGGCTAATTTTTTTGTATTTTTAGTAGAAACGGGGTTTCACCGTGTTAGCAGGATCGTCTCGATCTCCTGACCTCGTGATCCACCCGCCTCGGCCTCCCAAAGTGCTGGGATTACAGGCATAAGCCACCACGCCCAGCCCATCTAGCAATTATTTGATTACCTTGAAATGGTGTTTGCAATAATAAAGTCCATATGAATGGTTTGTTTTGGAAAGTAAAATAGTTCTCAGCTGTGTGTACATGTAAATCTGAGCTACACTGTATTTTTTAAACAGGACTCATACCTTGTCATTTTAAAAGCCACATTTCCACAGCAGCTTTATTTTCTTTCACAATTTTTATGTCTAACTCCTTCATTCTATCTAATTCCATAAAAAATAGTTTGCAAAAATTCATCATGGTCATCCAATTTAAATTTTTGTATGTGTGAACATAAACATTTTTCCTATCCTTAGTTTGTATGATTCTGTATGACTTGTGAATTATGTTCAGCTGTTGCTCCAGTGACAATATAAATAAAATCTTATTTTAAGTCTGAAAATTTGCAAAGAGAGAGAAAATTTAATATTGCCTGTCTAGTAATTGACATGATACAAGAATGTAATTGATCTTGGATACTTGAGATGAAGTATCCAATAAACCTTGGATAACATAGCTGACCCTGAGTTAGTCAAAAGAAACCACTATCTGTTCTCAGAAGTATCAATATACAATCATACCTTTTAATGCTTTTTATGTTTTAAGTGATCAAAATAAAATTTTAGGCAGCAAATCATGGCAGTGGGAATTGGGACTCATATAAATAGAAATAAAGAGAGTATTATTTTTATATTTTTCAGGAGTTTGGAAATTCTGATTTTTTTACACTACGATAGAAAAATATACTTGAAATTTTGCTTTTAAATGTACTGGCTGCTATTTTAAAAAGCAGTGAAATGCATAACTTAAAATGCTATGATAATAATGATAGTAATAATAAAACCGAACCTAGTAAATCCATAGAGACACTATAGGGAAAAAAGACTTAGGGCATGCACAGCAATTAGAAACACAAAATGAGAATGAAAAATAATTCCAAAAATATCAAGACTCATAACAAATAGAAGGAAGCTAAAACCACTTAGTGAAGTACATATGTCAGATCATATTAAACAAACATTTAAAAATAATATTTTCTCTCAACAATCAAAAACTATGTAGAAACTTGGAAAACAAAGATACAAAGCAGTTAACTGCAGGAAAAATGCTATTTTTTTTTAAAACAGGACAAAGGAAGCTGTTGTATACACATCAATAAAAGACCAAATAGATTTGAATCTGAAAAACGTTAAAAGTGAAAGAGGAGACAATTTTAATCAGTAAAAGGCTTCTCTTTCTCAAGAAGAGGAGCTTGTATTAACCCAACAACCTAAATTTGAAATCCATATAACAAAACTTTGCAGAAATCAAGATGAAGTAAATACATTTCATAAAGGAAAAAAGAAAGATAAAATTGCAAAAGGTACGAATTACAAAGTAGTAACTTTGCCTCGTGTGTGCACGTGTATGTGTGTACACTTCTAACACACAAAATTTACAAAAATGCCAATAAAATCTCAGCAACAGAATCTCAAATTATTGCCAAAACAATGACAAAAGTTAGTCAATGTTACCTGACTGCAGACCAGCTAAGGAAAAGAATTATCAAAATTGAAGTCATTTGGAAACCACCAACTACACGTAAATACAATGCACAGGCTCTAAAGTGATAGTTGAAATTACAGATATATACATTTACATACATATATATTAATAAGTACTTATAAATTTGTATTTACGCACTTTAGGCCTTTGGACATCCTATCCCCAATGTATATCTTTGGACATTTTACCCCCTAAAAAAATGTTGAAGTCTGCAAACAAAAAGATTTATCCAGAATTGCTGCTGTACTTGGCCAAAGTGGAGAGGGAATTAAAAGAAAATGAATGTTCAGTGCTTAATGCCAGTTAATGGATTAATCAAGAAACAAAGACCAACATATTCCCCATACAGCAAGGGTTAGCACAAACCTCTCCTGTGGGGAAGAGTGAATAAATGGCTGGACAGTGGCCAAGAATTTTACCGTAATAGAATTCTTTCCATATGAGAACCTAACACCAAAGGAAAGAAGACTCCTTCACAAAAATTCACTGTTCATCATTGTTTTCTCTGCCCTTTATTAGCTCTGATCTTGCTATCTCTGCTTAGACTCAATAGTCATTTGGTTAGAGAACATTCTCAAGTATTATTTCAGGTAAGAAACATGGTGGTTCACTCTGAATCCTGCAGAATCCTAAGATAAATTTTGCTCAGAAAGATGAAGAATATCTAGACCACAGAGAGAATTGTTATATTGAGTAACTTTTCCTCTGTGGTTTAAATAAATTTAGACATACACAAACACACATATGTAAAATATGAAGAAAATTATAAACTCCATGATAACTCGCAAATTTTTGCATATGAAATTAGTCCTATATTGAATTAGTTTCCTTTGTAATTAGCCTGGTTAGAATTATACTTAAATAAGTCCTGATTTCTAGGGACAGTGACCTAGCATCCCATCCAGTTACTATCCCTTGATAGCATCCCGATTTGGAGAACAAATTAAATGGTGACTCTAGATTTCTTTCTTCATTTCAGGAAAAGTGTTTTCTATTGCTTCTTTAAATATTACTTCTATGACAAGAATTCCAGCTCCTCATTTGCTAAATTCTCTTTATCTGACCTCTAAGTCTTTTTTATTTAATTTGCTCTAATGATAATCTGTATTTTTGGGTTTTTTTGGTTATTTTAAGTTCTTTCACTAGTGTATCAAGATTCAGTAGCAGTCATAGTGCTTTTTGATTTTCTTATTGAAAAAATATTTTAATTTGTATGGCATTTTGACTCCTTCCTTTTTCTCTTTTGCTTTTAATATATTTCCTTTACCATTCTTATTTTTTTAATTAACTTTTATCTTTGTAAAAATAAAATATTACTAAGAGGCTAATATTGTAAAACAATAGGTCCCTACTCTACCTCTCCTGAAAACCTAGGCCTGACACCCTGAGGCAATCATTTCAACTCTCATAGTATTTTTCCTATTTGCATTTATATTTTTAAACAATACACCTGTACTATTTTGTGTTGCTTCATAAGTTGCTTGTGTGTGTGTGCTGTATACAGCAGTAGAATACAGTAATAAGGAGCATGGTGCTTTGAGCCAGGACTGCTTCAGTGCAAATCCCAGTGCCACCACTTACTTGATGTCTAATCCTGAACAAGTTATTTAACCAATTTGTCTGCAATTCCCTTATCTATAAATAGGAATGATAACATCACCTAATTCATGGTATTGATGGGAAAATTGCTTGTTATGTTCACCAATATATATTACTAACGCATTTTCTCTAGCTATTCTCCAATTTTTGAACTCTATTCTATACGTTCCTTTCTCCTGTAATAGATAACAAAAATTCTGACACTATATGTTGTTTTTCAGGGATGTTTACTTTTATTCTTGTTAGAATGTTCCAGGAAACCACTGAGTTTATGCTTCACGCACCTGCTTTTCATCTTGAAAAAAAATTTGTTGGACAATTTTGTCTGCTGTTTTCTTCTTGCTTTCTTTTGGATTGACATTCCTCTACCACGATTTCAATAATATCTGGGGAGAGAGAAAAGATAAACATATGTTCTCAATCTTCCATATTCTGAATGCAATATAATTAAAAATTATTTCATATATTCAGATAAATCTAAAATCATGACATATGATGCAGTATCTTTAACATTTTTCTCGAGTGAAACAACATTGAATTGTTTTTCACAATCTCTCTTTCAAGAAAGTGGTGAGTCTGTACTTTTGACTGAATTATATATATGCAGTTTTCCCTGGAGGTGGTAAACTTTTCTTGCCACCACTGCTCTAGACAGTTGTTAGAATAAGAAGAGAAGGGAGCTGGTGCAGTTGGATGGAAGCAGAGGGAAGAAAGAATGTCTAGGAGGAAGGTTAAATCAAGGATCTCAAAGTTGCATAAAAACGATAGCATTATTGCCTTTAAAATAGCATTGCCGGTTGGGGGCGGTGGCTCACGCCTGTAATCCCAGCACTCTGGGAGGCCAAGGCGGGTGGATCATGAGGTCAGGAGATCAAGACCATCCTGGCTAACACAGTGAAATGCTGTCTAAAAAATTAGCAGAGCGTGGTGGTGGGCGCCAGTAGTCCCAGCTACTCGGGAGGCTGAGGCAGGAGAATGGCATGAACCTGGGAGGTGGAGCTTGCAGTGAGCCTAGGTTGTGCCGCTGCACACTCCAGCCTGGGCAAAAGAGTGAGACTCCATCACAAAAAAAAAAAAAAAAAAAAAAAAGCATTGCCAGGGCTAGATGTGGTGGCTCATGCCTGTAATCCCAATCCCAGCACTTTGGGCTTCCCAGGCAGTCAGATCACCTGAGGTTAGCAGTTCGAGACCAACCTGGCCAACAGAGCAAAACCCCTCTCTACTAAAAAAACAAAAAAAAATTAGCAGGGCATGATGGCAGGTAACTGTAATCCCAGCTACTTGGGAGGCTGAGGCAGGAGAAGTGCTTGAATGTGGGAGGCAGAGGTTGCAGTGAGCTGAGATCATGCCACTGTACTCCAACCTGGGTGACAGAGCAAGACTCCATCTCAAAATAATAGCATTGCCAGGACTAAGTTAGAAATAAAAGACAATATGCTAAGTGTAATTGAGTGATTCTAAATTAAAATTAGAAACAAGCAAATCATTGGTTAAACAGAAAAACATAGTGGTGAAAGGAAGTTGAAAGTTAAAGTCATAAATTGAAGATGTAAGAAGCTTGGAAGGTACATTGGGTTTTAGTCTAATGGGGATTTGGAAATGTATTTTACTTGATATTTTGTATTGTATAGAGCACCCTTGACATAAGTAACTCCATCTTACATTCCAAAAGGTACCTTGCATGCAGATGTTTTGCCTAATCAATAAAGCATATAATCAAGCATACTCTTCCACTATCAGTCCTCACCAGAGGACTCTGGTCATAAAAAAAGCAGGACTTGGGCCGGGCGCGGTGGCTCAAGCCTGTAATCCTAGCACTTTGGGAGGCCGAGACGGGCGGATCACGAGGTCAGGAGATCGAGACCATCCTGGCTAACACGGTGAAACCCTGTCTGTACTAAAAATACAAAAAAAAAAAACTAGCTGGGCGAGGTGGCGGGCGCCTGTAGTCCCAGCTACTCGGGAGACTGAGGCAGGAGAATGGCGTAAACCTGGGAGGTGGAGCTTGCAGTGAGCTGAGATCCGGCCACTGTACTCCAACCTGGGCGGCAGAGCGAGACTCCGTCTCAAAAAAAAAAAATAAATAAAAAAATAAAAGCAGGACTTCACCAGCTTGGAACGGCCATCTTAACAGACATTGTCGTGCTGTCACTTGTAATAAGCACCTGGCATCCACCACTGCTGAAGGCTCTGCCCACTTCAAAGACTCTTCCTTGCAAGACTGACAGATCACCTGGCCCAGACCAGGATATTTGTTTTGCTCAGATTGCTTTCTGTGGACTGGTTCATTAACCCTTTTTCCTATCCTTTTCCTCTTGATGTTAAATGTTACTTCATTTGTGATGGAATGTTTAACCTATAACATTTACACATTGATTAAGTATACTATTATGTTTGATTTGCAGTATTGACTGACTTGGTGAATGGCTTGAGCCTGTGTGCCCACGGCTTTGACTACTGAGTGAATGGGAAGTACGAAGATTTTCCTTCTTTGGAATTCCAGGTAGTTTATGGTTTTTATGATTGAGATAGCATGAATAAAAGTCTGACGCCGTGGAAAGACACAAGCATATGTGGACCTGATTACTTCTGACCTTGTATCACTCATGATAAAGATGGAGAAAATGAAGGTATAATTTTAGCATTTTTCAGGAGTCACTCTGGAACAAGTTGTTGTTTCATCCCCATATTAAGTAAGAAACAAGTTAAATGATTTTCCAAAAAGAATGTTTTGTATTTGAATATAGGAGAGAATAAGAACATACGAGGCAGGTGGGTTAAAAAAACATGAAAAGCAAATGTTGGCTTGGATTTTTATTTCCAATGAATCTTAATTCCAGAAAAATAAAAGGCAAAGCATTTATTGCATTGTAATGTGAGAGTAGAGCTTAAAGAGGGTGGGTGTCATTTACAACAGTCATGTTGTAAATTGAAGTCATAAGTCTTCATAAGCCCGTCACAGGACGGGCTCTGCTACTGGTGATTATTGAGGCCAATTAGTACTAGAATATGGATGTTTAATTTTAGTCATCTTATTTCTTTACCTATACACTATAATAAAATATTTTCACAAGGCAAGTGGAAAACCCAATCTGACAGCAATTTGTAAAGTTACTCTAGGGGAGAACAGAAGGTGAATTAGGGAACTAAATCCACATGTGGGGACTACTTTCCAGATTTCAAGACTCAGGGCATTTGCACTGAAATTCAAAAGAAGCCTGGCATGTGCGATTACAATCAAGATGAAACCAGTATGAGACTTCATGCACAATTTCCTGTTTGCCTGATAAAATTTGAAAATAAAATCAGTAGACAAACCATATATGACCATATTTTACATGCAATTAATGCTTTAGGGTTTTTAAAAAAGTATTTCTATCTAACCTGTGGGATAGTTCCCAGAAACAAATAAAACAACAGCAAATTTTAGGAAGAATAGGAACAGTCTCAAAGATTCAATGGAAACATTATTTAAAAACACAGAAAAAATATGACAAGATTTATAAAATTTGCATATGTGAGAGACCAGCTAGATAGCAAAGTGAAAAAAGATGAGAGAATGGAGAGGAAATTAAGGCACAGTCACATTCTCAAGTCTAATTGAAAGATTTATTAAAGAATCATTGTAAATCCAGAAATTTTGGATCATTGATATACTGGAAAAGTTATACACTATTCAAAATTTGCCACCAGATGTTGATCAGTTCTTCCCCAAACATGCTTATAAGATTGTATCCCTTATTGGGACTACCCTATCAATTGTTAATGATAATAGTAATATACTCCTCAACTGTTACTGCTACCATGACCATTGCCACTGCTGCTATTCACTCCCCTCTAATGCTTTTATTCCTTTTGCTGTGCGATACATTTGACATGTATTACCTCTAATTTTATCAATAACCACTACACCCATGTAGACTTGCAATATTCTAGGCAATCTTTTACATGTTGTACATAGGCTAACTTATTTAGACATCACAAAAAGCCTATGAAGCAGAATCTGTCATTTTTCCCACTTTATAGAAGAAGAAACTCAAGGCACGGAAATTTCTTTGAATTGGCTCAATGGCACACAGATAAGAAGACAGATTATTTAGTATCACTACATTAAACCTAAGGTAACTGTCATAACATGAAACCGAAGACTCAGAGATGTGACTTGTCCAAAACCACACAATAAGCAAGATATCTTCTCAGCCTATTGTCCTGATATAAATGAGTTCATGCACAACAAGCAAGATATTTTCTCAGCCGATTGTCCTGATATAAATGAGTTCATGCAATCCAAATACTGAGATATCTGCATTAAACAGATCTTTGTTCTCCTCTTGGCTGTAATATTTCAGAGCTATGAGAGTTTTGTCAAGTTATGTGAACTTTCTAAGCCCTCATTTCTATTCTGTAGGTTAAGACATCAGTGCTTAGATTACAGAGTTAGGAAGAATAAATAAACTGTTATCTTTAAAACACTTACTACAGCACCTGGCAAAACATGTTTTTAACAAATCCTACATCTCTTATCCCTTTCTTTCCTTGTCACCAGCCATGGGACCCAAGAAAATAAGAAGCAAAAGCATATGTCATATTCTGCTTCTTTGTTCAAAATGGGTGCAATTTTGCCACAAAGGCCTGGTTGGGGGAAAATATGAATAAAAAGCTTTTCCCTGAGATAGATATTTTTAAGTTAATTTTTTTAACTTGTCAGAAAAACATGTATCTCAATTTAGATGCAACCTTTAGACAGTGCTATTTATACAAATAATATCAGGCGTTCCAGAACAAATAACGTGACACCGATATCCATGATTATCATTAACCTTAATCAGACATGGCAAGCTTAGAAATTCTGTGACTCCAGGAAGACGTTCTCTGATTAGCTCTGCTCAGCAGTAGGCTTTCCTAGGCTGCACGTTAATAGCTCCATCCCCCATCAATGGGAAAGGGAAAGTCAGGAAATGTTATTTGTGAAAAATGGAAGTTTATGAATGGACTGGCCACAGTGTCTACATTAAACAAGCATGGCACATTGATTGGGGTAGCTGTCAAGTAGTTTTGATGGATTATTTTTTTCTTCATTTTTCTTTGAGAAGGATATATTGGTTTAGCTCACTGCAAAACATCTAAACACGCTTGTAGATAATTTGTTTCTTCTTAAAACAAACAGCCTTGCATGTTGTGGCCTATAGATCAACAATCATGGATTTCCCCAATAATTTATCCCAGAACAACCTATGGTTGGTGAGTAGCTTTATAAAAGAGATATAATGTCTGTTCTAAATAGATAAACATTTAAACATTAATTTCAATCATTGGAAACTGAACTGAATAATGTATGTACCTAGTGACTGGAGGTGTTAAAAATAGTGACATGAGGAATTTCAAAATACTTAATTACTGTTTTATTGGTGTAAAGAGTAGAATACCTTAGTAGGGAAGTACAGATGATCAGAATGAGCGTGTCATTTGGAAAAAAATAAACAAGCAAACTGGGCTTTAAGTTAGAAGGCTTGGACTCTAATTCATCATTGTAACTAATTTACTGTGTGAGCAAGTAACATTTGCTTGACAGGGAGCTCTAACCTTATTTGTAAAAATCCTGTGGTTAAACTAGGTTATTTTCACCTCTAAGTTGTCCCTTCACGTCTGTGCTCCTATGAGTCTTTTATGTGAAGAAATGTTGATCTCCCAGAGAATGTGCATTTATTAATTAATAATTAAATAAGTTCTTCTTAGGTTTTGCTAGGTTCTCTGAAATGATGAAAATTTTTCCCTGATCCTTATTTTTTTCTATAAGAGATTGACCCTTTGGCCCCTTGTAGATCTAATGCTCATTTTCTAGGAGCATAATTCATTGAGGACACAGAAATATAGTATAATTTGCCAAAGGAGAAAAAGAGGGAAAGAAAGAAAAGTATGAAAAAATAAACTAAGCATACATAAGGGCTTCCAAAATATCTTTTTGATTTGTCAACTTTATTTTAGATCATTAAAGTAGGAATACAGGAAAAGGGAAAAGAAAGGCAGGCATATAGCTTTTTTGTTGTTTATGTTAATTATAGATTTTCTTTATGTTAATTATGGATTTTCTTAATGTACCTCTGATAATGATATATGTATAAAGTATGTGTTTATATAAAATAACATTTGATGAATCACAAAGTGATTCACAAATTCTAGAATATTTGTTCAAATAATAAAAATATAAAGAAGAAAATAAAAGTAAGCAGTATTTTGTTACATCAAAATTACCACAGTAACATTTTGTTGCATTTTCTTTCCTTCTTTAAATATAAGAATTGCATGCTACTTTAAAACTACTTAAACTCATTTTTTCCAGCACATTCTTTAAGAAAATTATTAATATTAGAAAAAATAAAAAAGTTGGAATAGAAAGAAAACAACATACTTTGATACACATTTTTAACAAAAATGAAAATATTAGGCATATAATGCCTTTTTGACTTAACAATATGACATCACATTTTCATATGAGTAAGCATTCATTAATATTATTGTTAGAAATGTACTCTATTTTATCATTGCAAAATGGATTCTATCCTTTTACTATGCAGATATATGGACTCTTCACAGTTCTAAAGATGAGACAACTTTGGCTCTGAGAGATTGTTTTGTGTGTTTTGCTGTTGTTATTTGTTGTATGTGACAAACACTCATGTAAGGAATTAAAATCATATCTTACACTATATTCTCTGTGTTAATCCCTACTGAGATTCTGATGGCAAGACATTCATGCATTTTTAATGTACCTATGGTTTATATGTAAATAAAAACCTTTATTTACTAAAGGTTTTTTAGTAAAAAAAATCTTTATAGTTTTGCTAAATACAATTATGTCATAATATTGCTTATTTTAAAATGTGGCCATCGTTATTTTAAATTATTTTTGTTTTTATATTTTATTGCTTCATATTGCTAACTCCAAATCAATATTGATAATTGGATTATGTCCTCCCAGAGCTTTCTCCACTTTCATATAATTATGTATTGGTTATTTTATTTGATTTTAAATCAAGGAATATATCTTACATATACATTTCTACAGCTTGCTTCTCTCAATTCACAGTAGATCATGAACATTCTTCCCAGTAAGTTAATATGAATGTAGTAAATTCTACATCAGTTTGAAATATAAAATTATTCTTCACTTAAGGAAAAGTTAACATATAGTTGGATAGTTTCAAGTTCATTCCTATACTCTAATAAATACTCTAACCATCACTTCATTTTGAACAAATGCTAGTTGGGGGAAAGTGTCTTATCATGGAGTTATATCAATCAGTGTTAGCTGGGATGTTTATAGAATTTGTCTTCTGGGAACTTTAAAGAAAGATTAAATTTATTAGAGATTGGAAATGATTCCAAAGAGTATAACCTCACGAGTTTAATTGTTGGGGAGCATGATGCACATGATTTTTGAAAAATCTAAACTAACAGGTAAAATAATAGTTGTTTAGACTATAGAGCTACTAAATATTGACCTGGTTTGGAGGGGGTGGGGAACAAATTGTTGGCACATGGACATTTTTGTCTTGAGGAAAAAAAAACAGAGTTTCAAAAATACTATCTCACAAACACAATAAACAATGGTAAAAAGTATATATTTTGTTTCTGGGCATATACTTAAAAGAATTGAAAGCAGGATGTCAACGAGGTATTTGCACATCAATGTTTGTAGCAGCATTATTCATACACAATAGCTAAAATGTGGAAGTTACCTAATATCAACAAATGAATGGATAAGCAAAATATGATATATACATACAAGAAAATATTATTAAGCTTTGAAAAGGAAGGACATTTTGACACATAGTGCAACATGGATGGAATTTGAAGACATTATGTTAAATAAAATAAGCCTGTCACAGACAGACAAATGCTGTATGATTCTCTTATGTGAGATATGTAGAAAGTAGTTTAATTCACAGAAACATAAAGTAAAATGGCGACTGTCAGGGGCTTCAGGGAAAGGACAAAAGTTTAATGGGTATAGAATTTCAGATTTTCAAAATGAAAAAGTTTTGGAATCTGTTTCACAACAGTGTGAATGTATGTAAAATCTTGGAACAATACACTTAAAATGATTAAGATGGTCAATTTTGTTTGCCACATTAAAATAATTTTTAAAAACCATAGCAGCAGAAAGCAAATCAATTTCTTTGAGCTGGTGAAGTTAGGGAGGGTTTGACTACCAAGGGGTCTGAAGGAATGTCTTGGTTCTATTATGGTTATTCCTCCTCAGGTGTTTGGAAAAGCATATAGAATTGTCAGGCAAACACTACATTTTACTGTATCTAACTTATACTTTAATTTTAAGAAGTATAGGCACTGGAAAAAATATATTATTCTCATGAATAAAATTATTTTATGAAATATGAGCATGGAAAAACAGTATTTTGAAATCAATATAGTTTGTGTTTTAATAAAAAGTTAAATGCTATGTTTGTATTTTTTTAATGTTTACATTTATCTTTGTAAAAGGAAAGAAAATAAAAGAAATTTAGGAGATTCTTTTCATTAGAAATGCATATTTCTTCTTATAGGTAGGCATATAGGTGGAATTAATATACTAAAATTTATTTAACTATCTAGTTCTGATTGTTAGTTAATTTGATGTAATTATGTTGTCACTCCAAAAAAATACCTCCTATCAATATTAAATATAACCTTCTATACTTGTGTTTTTACTGACATGGTGTAAAGTCCTAATTGTGGAGCAGTAGATATATAGTGTTAATGCGATAGCTGTATCTTTTCTTTTCCCCTTTACTGAAGTATAATTGGTATAACAAAATCAACATATAATTGGAAATATGTATATGCTTATGTAACCATCACCAGAATCCAGGTTATAAACCTATCACTTCCAAAAGTTTCCTTGGTCCCTTTGCTTTTTTTCTTTTGTGTGTGTTCAGTAAGGACCCCTCACATGAGTTCTAATGGCAGGGTCCCCAGTATGCCCTACATTGGGCCAAGACCTACTTTCATTATCACTGTATTTTTTTGTTTATGCTCTGTTCTGTGGTATAAAGATATTGTTGAAAATGTAGAAATGGCTTGCAGCTATGGGTAAAAATGATGAGAAAAAGAGAAAGCATTAATGTTTAGCTATAGCACAGAAAGTCAAGATGTTGGACAAACTAGATAGAGGTTTAAGTGTAAAATATCTTATAGAAGAGTACAGTGTTGGAATGACCATTATATATGACCTGAAGAATCCAAAGGATAAACTGTTGAAGCTCTATGCTGAAAGTGATGAACAGAAGTTAGTGAAAAATAGAAAAACAAGGTATAAAATTAAAATGAAGATACTGATCATGTATTGAAAGACTGGATTCATCATTTCCCAGTGAATATATGCTGCATATTGGTGCATTGATCATAAAACAAGCAAAGATCTATCATAATGAACTGAAAATTAAAGGAGAATGTAAATATTCTACCAGCTGGTTTCAGAAATTTAAGAAAAGATACAGTATTAAATATTTAAATTTTGTGATGATAAAGCCCCTGCAGATGACAATTCAGCAAAGAAATTCATTGACAAGTTTTTCAAAGTCATCACTGATGAACATCCGATGGAAGAACAAGGCTATAATGCTGATGAAATATCACCTTTTTGGCATTACTGTCCCAGAAAGAAAGCTGATGAGACAGCCCCTACAGGAATTAAGAATGCCAAGGACAGAATAGCTGTTCTGGGATGTGCTAATGCAGCAGGCACACATAAGTGTAAACTTGTTGTAGGAGGCTAATGCTTGCATAGTCGTTACTTTCAAGGAATGAATATCTCACAAGTCTATTGTGCTGGGAAAACGTATAGATAACCACAAACATCTTTTCTAACTGGTTTCACAAATGTTTTGCACCAGCAGATTGTACCAGTGCTCACTGCAGGGAAGCTGGACTAGACGATGACTGCACGATATTCTTATTACTTGAAAACTATTCTTCTCATCTTCCAGCTAAAATTCTCATAAAAAATAATATGTATGCAAGTAATTTTCCCCAAAAGTGACTTTATTCCTTCAGCCATGTGACAAGGGTATTCTTAGATCAATAAGATTAAATATAAAACACTTTCTTGAACAGCACACTAGTAACACTGAACAGAGGCATGAGTACAGAAGGTAATCAAAAGGAGTTCAGTGCAAAGGATGCTATATTTGCTGTTGCCAGTGCTTGAAATACAGTGATTGAAGACGTAGTTGTGCATGCCTGGCACACCCACTAGCCTGACTTTGCTCAATGATGATAAAAACAAGGTCGTGACTTTAAAGGGTTCTGTATGTCAAGTCAGAAAAAAATAATTTTTAATCACCTTACACATGCAAACATATACCTTCAGGGTCTGTAAATAAGCCAGAAGTGCATATTGAAGAATTTTTAAAGTTATTAATGAAGCTCCAGTTTTTCATTAATTTACTGGTGGTAAAATAGCCAAAATAATTCTGAATTAAGGTGATTGTTGTAACAGTGATGACAAAGATGATGTTAAATATTGTAGAAAAAATGCCGGAAAATATGGAAGTGACTTTGGAACCAGGTAACAGGCAGAAGTTGGAAGAGTTTGGAGGGCTCAGACAAAGATAGGAAGATGTGGAAACATTTGGAACTTCCTAGAAATGTGTTGAATGGTTTTGACCAAAATGCTGATAGCGATGTCAGTAAAGAAATCCAGGCTGAAGTGGTCTCAGAGTAGATGATGAACTACATAATCCGAACTGGAGTAATGGCCATTCTTGCTATGCTTTAGCAGAGATACTGGTGGGATTTTGTCCCTGCCCTAGAGATCTGTGGAACTTTGAACTTGAAAGAGATGATCTAGGGTATCTGGCGGAAGAAATTTCTAAGCAGCAAAGCCCTCAAGAGGAAGCAGAATATAAAAGTTTGGAAAATTTGTAGCCTGATGATGCAAAAGAAAAGAAAAACCCATTTTCTGGGCAGAAATTCAAGCCTGCTGTAGGAATTTGAATTAGTAGTGAGGCACAAAATGTTAATTTTCAAGACAATGGAGAAAATGCCTCGAGAGCATGTCAGAGACCTTAATGGCAGCCCCTCCCATCACAGGCCTGGAGGCCTAGGAAGGAAAAATGGTTTCATGGCTTGGACCCCAGGTCCCCATGCTCTGTGCAGCTTGAGACATGGTGCATGGCATCACAGATGCTTCAGCTCCAACCATGGCTAAAAGGTGCCAATGTGCAGCTTGGGTCATTGCTTCACAGGGTGCAAGCCCCAAGCCTTAGCAGCTTCCATGTGGTGTTGAGCCTGGGTGCAGAGAAGTCAAGAATTGATGTTTGGGAACCTCCACCTAGATTTCAGAGGATGTATGGAAATACCTGGATGTCTAGGCAGAAGTTTGCTTCATGAGCGGAGCCCTCATAGAGAACTTCTGCTAGGGCAATGTGGAATGGAAATGTGGGGTCAGAGCCCCTACACAGAGTCTCCACTGGGGCACTGCCTAGTGGAGCTGTGAGAAGAGACCCATCATCCTCCAGACCCTAGAATGGTAGATCCACTGACAACTTGTACCATGTGCCTGGAAAAGCTGCACGCACTCAATGCTAGCCCATGGAAGCAGCTGGGAGGGTGGCTCTACCCCGCAAACCCATAGGGGTGAAGCTGCCCAAGGCTGTGAGAGCCCACCTGTTTCATCAGTGTGACCTGATGTGAGACATGGAATCAAAGGAGATCATTTTAGAGCTTTAAGATTTGACTGCCCTGCTGCTTTTCAGACTTACGTGGGGCCTGTAGCCCCTTCATTTTGGCCAATTTTTACCATTTGGAATACTGTACTCCATTGTATCTAGGAAGTAACTAATTTGCTTTTGATTTTACAGGCTTATAGGTGGAAGGGACTTGCCTTGTCACAGGTGAGACTTTGGACTTGAACTTTTGGGCTAATGCTGGAATGACTTAAGACTTTGAGGGACTGTTGGAAAGGCATGGTTATGTTATGAACTCTGAGGACATGAGATATGGGAGAGGCCATGGATGGAATGATATAGTGTAGCTGTGTCCCTACCCAAAATTTTACCCTGAATTGTAATCCCCATAATTCCCATTATCCCCACATATCAAGGGCAGGACCTGGTGGAGGCAATTCAATTATGAGGATGGGTCAAATGGTATTTCTGCTTCTAGATTTTTGAGGAATCACCACACTGTCTTTCACAGTGGGCGAACTAAGTTACATTCCCACCAACAGTGTTAAAAATGTTCCTTTTTCTCTGGAACCCCATCAGCATCTGTTGTTTCTTGACTTTTTAATAATTGCTATTGTGACTGGCATGAGATAGTATCTCATTGTGGTTTTGATTTGAATTTCTCTAATGATCAGTGATGTTAAGCTTTTTTTCATATGTTTGTTGACTGCATGGATTTCTTCTTTTAAGAAGTGTCTCTTCATATCCTTGCCCACTTTTTATGGGATTTTTTTTTTCTTATAAATTTCTTTAACTTCCTTCCTGGATATTATACCTTTGTCAGATGGATAGATTGCAAAAATTTTCTCCCATTCTGTAGGTTGTCTGTTCACCCTGATGGTAGTTTCTTTTGCTGTGCAGATATTCTTTATTTTAATTATATCCCATTTGTCAATTTTTGCTTTTGTTGCAATTACTTTTGGTGTTTTCTTCATGAAATCTTTGCCCATGCCTAAGTCCTGAATGGTATTGCCGAGATTTTTTTCTAAGGTTTTTATAGTTTTGGGTTTTACATTTAAGTCTTTAATCCAGCTTGAGTTAATTTCTTATATAAGCTTTAAGTAAGGGGTCCAGTTTCAACTTCCTGCATATGGCTAGCTTTTATTCCCAGCACCATTTATGGAAAAGGCAATCTGTTCCCCATTGCTTGTTTTTGTCAGGTTTGTCAAAGGTCATAGTTGTAGGTGTGTTGTCTTAGTTCTGGGTTCTCGATTGTTTCATTGGTCTATGTGTCTGTTTTTTTACCAGTACCATCCTGTTTTGGTTACTGTAGCCTTCTAGTATAGTTTGAAGTCAGGTAGCGTGATGCCTCCAACTTTGTTCTTTTTACTTAGGATTGAATTGCCTATAGAGTCTCTTTTGTGGTTCCATGTAAATTTTAAAATACTTTTTTTTTTTCTGATTCTGTGAAGAGTGTCAATGGTAGTTTAATGTAATCTATAAATAACGTTGGGCATTATGGCTATTTTCATGATATTGATTTTTCCTATCCATAAGCATAAAATGCTTTTTCATTTGTTTGTGTCCCCTTTAATTTCCTTAAGGAATGGTTTGTAGTTCTCCTGGAAGAGTTCCTTCACTTCTCTTGTTAGCTGTATTCCTAGATATTTTATTCTCTTTGTGGCAATTGTGACTGGGAGATAATTCATAACAAATTATGAATTAGAAGCTCTCTGCTTGTCTGTTGTTGGTGTATAGGAATGCGTGTCATTTCTGCATGTCGATTTTGTATTCTGAGACTTTGCTGAAGTTGCTTATCAGCTTAGGAAGGCTTTGGGTTGAGATGATGGGGTTTTGTAAATATAGGATCATGTCATCTGCAAACAAAGACAATTTGACTTCCTCTCTTCCTATATGAATACACTTTATTTTTTCTCTTGCCTGATAACGCTGGACAGAACTTCCAATACTATGTTGAATAAGAGTGGAGAGAGGGGGCATCCTTGTCTTCTGCTGGTTTTCAAGGGGAAAGATTCCAGCTTTTGCCCATTCGATATGATATTGGCTGTGGGTTTGGGTTTATCAGATATGGCTCTTATTGTTTTGAGATATGTTCCTTCAATACCTATTTTATTGAGGGTTTTTTAACATGGAGGGATATTGAATTTTATTGAAGGCCTTTTCTGTATCTGTTGAGATAATCATGTGGTTTTTGTCTTTAGTACTGTTTATGTGATAAATTACATTTATTGATTTGCATATGTTGAACCAAACTTGCACCTCAAGGATGAATCCAACTTGATCATGGTGGATAAGCTTTTTGATGTGCTGCTGAATTCATTTTGCCAGTATTTTATTGAGGAAGATTTTTGCATCAGTGTTCCTCAGGGATATGGTTTTTTTTTTTTGTTATTGTTGTTGTATTTCTGCCAGGTATTGGTAGGATGATTGTATCTCTGCCAGGTATTGGTAGGATGATTGTATCTCTGCCAGGTATTGGTAAGATGATGCTGGCCTCATAAAATGAGTTAGGGAAGAGTACTTCCTTTCCAATTGTTTGGAATAGTTTAAGTAGAAATTGTACCAGCCTCTCTTTGTACCTCTGGTAGAATTCAGCTGTAAATCCATCTAGTCCTGGGCTTTTTTGTTGTTGTTATTGGTAGGCTATTTAGTACTGCCTCAATTTCAGAAATCCTTATTGATCTATTTATGGATTCAATTTCTTCCTGGTTCAGTCTCGGGAGGGTGCATGGGTCCAGGAATGTATTCATTTGTTCTGGATTTTCTAGTTTATGTACACAGAGGTGTTTATAGTATTCTGTGATGGTTATTTGTATTTCTGTGGGGTTAGTGGTGATATCCTCCTTATTTCTGATTGTGTCCATTTGATTCTTCTCTCTTTTCTTCTTTTTGATTCTAGCTAGCAGTCTATTTACTTAATTATTTTTTTCAAAAACCAGTTCCTGGATTCATTAATTTTTTAAAGGGTTTTTCATATCTCTAGCTCCTTTGGTTATGCTCGATCTTGGTTATTTATTGTCTTCTTCTAGCTTTGGAGTTTGTTTGCCCTTGGTTCTCTAGTTCTTTTAGTTGTGATGTTAGGTTGTTGACTTGAGATCTTTCCAGCTTTTTGGTGTGGTCGTATAGTCCTATAAATTTCCCTCTGAACACTGCCTTAGCTGCAACCCAGAAATTTTGGTATGTTGTCTGATTGTTCTCATTTGTTTCAAAGAACTTCTTGATTTCTGCCTAAATTTCATTATTTACCCAGGGATCCCTTAGGAGCAGGTTATTCAATTTCCATGTAGTTTTGTGGTTTGGAGTATGTTTCTTAATCTTGAATTCTAATTTAATTGTGCTGTGGTCTGCAAAACTATTTGCTATGATTTCAGTTCTTTTGTATTTGCTGAGGAATGTTTTGCTTCCAATTAAGTGATCAATTTTAAAGTAAGTTTCATGTGGCAATGAGAAGAACATATATCTGTTGTTTTGGGGTGGAGAGTTCTGTAGATATCTATCTGGTCCGCTTGATCCAGAGCTCAGTTCAGGTCCTGAATATCTTTGTTAATTTTCTGTCTCAATAATCTGTCTAATATTGTCAGTGGGGTGTTAAAGTCTCCCACAATTATTGTGTAGGAGTCTTTTTGTAGGACTCTAGAAACTTGTTTTATGAATCTATGTGCTCCTGTATTGGGTGCATATATATGTAGGATAGTTAGCTCATTTTAGAGAATTGAACCCTTTACTATTATGTAATTCCCTTCTTTGTCTTTTTTGATCTTCATTTGTTTAAAGCGTTGTGTCATAAACTATGATTGCAACCCCTGCTTTTTTCTGTTTTCTTACTTGCTTGGTAAACATTCCTCCATCCTTTTATATTGATGCTATGTGTGGCTTTGCATGTGAGATTTGTCTCTTGCAGACAGTACACTGATGGGGCTTGACTCTTTATACAGCTTGCCATTCTGCATCTTTTAATTGGGGCATTTGACCCATTTACATTTAAGGTTAATATTGTTATGTGTGAATGTGTGAATTTGATCCTGTCATTATGATGCTAGCTAGTTTTTTTGCAGACTTGTTTATGTAGTTGCTTCATGTTATCACTGGTCTGAGTACTTCGGTGTGTTTTTGTAGTGGCTAGTGGTTTTTCCTTTCCACATTTAGTGTTTTCTTCAGGAGATCTTGCAGAGCAGGGCAGGGCAGGGCAAGGGGTGATGAATTCCCTCAGGGTTTGCTTGCCTGAAAAGGATCTTATTTCTCCTTCAGTTATGAAGCTTAGTTTGGCTGGGTACGAAATTCTGAGTTGGAAATTTTTAAATTTAAGATTGTTGACTATGAGCTCCCAATCTCTTCCGGCTTGTAGGGTTTCCACTAAGGCTTGCTTTTAGTCTGATTGGATTCTCTTTGTAGGTGACCTGGCCTTTCTCTCTGGCTGCCCTTAATGTTTTTTTCTTTCAATTACATTTTGGATAATTTGAGAATTATATGTCTTGGGGTTGAATTTCTTGTGGAGTAAGTTACTGTCACTCTCTGGATTTCCTGAATTTGAATGTTAGTCTATCTTGCTATGTTGGGAAAGTTCTCCTGGATATCCTAAAGTATGTTTTTGTACTTGGTTCCATTCTTCCCATCCCTTTCAGGTACCCTAATAAGTCATTGGTTCAGTCTTTTTACATAATCTCATATTTCTCAAAGGTTTTGTTCCTTTTCATTCTTTTTTCTGTATTCTTGTCTGCCTGTCTTATTTCTGAAAGTGTATTAGTCCGTTCTCATGCTACTATGGAGAAATATCCAGGACCTGGGATATTACAAACAAAAGAGCTTGTATTGATTTACAGTTCTGTATAACTTTGAGGCCTCAGGAAACGTACAATCATTGCAGAAGGCACCTCTTTACAGGGCAGCAGAAAAGAGAATGAGTGCCAGCAGAGGAAATGCCAGACGCTTATAAAACCATCACATCTCATGAGAACTCACTCACTATCATGAGAACAGCATGGGGGAAACAACACCCATGATTCAGTTACCTCCCACCAGCTCCCTCACATGACACATGTGGCTTATGGTGATTAAAATTCAAGATGAGATTTGGGTAGGGATATAGCCAAACCATATCATTCCACTCCTGGCCTCTTCCAAATCTCATGTCATCACATTTCAAAACACAGTCATTCCTTTCCAACAGTTCCTCAAAGTCCTAACTCTTTCTAGCATTAACCCAAAAGTCCAAGTCCAAAGTCTCATCTGAGACAAGGGAAGTCCCTTCCACCTATGAGCCTGTAAAATCAAAAGCAAGTTAGTTACTTCCTAGATACAATGGGGGTACTGGAGTTGGGTAAATACACCCATTCCAAATTGTAGAAATTGGCCAAAATGAAGGGGCTACAGGCCCCATGTAAGTCTGAAATCCAGTGGGACAGTCAGATCTTAAAGTTCTAAAATGATCTCCTTTGACTCCATGTCTCACATCCAGGTCACACTGTTGCAAGACAGGTGGTCTTTCATGGCTGTGAGCATTTCTGTCCCTGTGACTTTGAATGGTACAGCCCCCCTCCCAGCTGCTTTCACAGCTGGCATTCAGTGTCTGCGACTCTTCTAGGCACATGGTGCAATTTGTTGGTGGATCTACCATTGTTGGGTCTGGAGAACAGTGGCCCTCTTTTCACAGTTCACTAGGCAATGCTCCAGTGAGAACTCTGTGTGGGGGCTCTGACCCCATATTTCCCTTCTGTACTACCCTAACAGAGGTTCTTCATGAGTGCTCTGCCCCTGTAGCAAACTTCTGTGTGGACATCCAGGCATTTCCATACATCCTCTGAAATCGAGGTGGAGGTCCCCAAACCTCAATTCTTGTCTTCTGTGCACCTGCAGGCCCAACACTATGTGGAAACCACCAAGGCTTGGGACTTGCACCTTCTGAAGCAATGGCCTGAGCTGTACCTTGGCCCCTTTTTGCCACGGCTAGAGTGGCTGGGATGCAGGACACCAAGTCCTGAGGGTGGACAGAGCAGGGAGGACCTGGACCCAGTCCAAGAAACCATTTTTCCCTCCTAGTCCTCCAGGCCTGTGATGGGAGGAGCTGCTGTAAATGTTTCTGACATTCCCTAGAGTCATTTCCCATTGTCTTGGAAATTAGCATTTGGCTCCTTGCTAATTATGCAAATTTCTGTAGCAAGCTTGTATTTCTCTCCAGAAAATGGGATTTTCTTTTCTACTGCATTGTTAGGCTGCAAATTTCCCAAACTTTTAGGCTCTACTTCCTCTTGAATGTTTGCTGCTTAGAAATTCCCTCCACCAGATACCCTAAATCATCTCTCTTTAGTTCAGATTTTCACAGATCTCTACTAATTTTGTGTTGTTTGTTCTTGCTTTTCTACTTTTAAAAAATACAGCATTAGGTGGCATATTTGAAGTTTTTGTTCTTTTTGTTTTTTTTACTTTTTTGCTGTAGGCATTTATTACTAGAAACTTCCCTCTTAGTATTGCTTTTGCTGTATTCCAGAGGAGGTGTTTGTCTGTGTCATCTTGTAAATCACTGAGCTTCTTTAAAACATCATTTTGAATTTTTTTATTGGGCAATGGAGTGTTTTCTTTTTCTTTAGGTTGGTTGCTGTGAATTATTTATTTATTTATTTATTTGTTTATTTATTTATTTATTTTAATTGTATGTTTCTAATTCTTCATGTTCTTTGTAGCTTTGCTTTGGTTTATGCACATTTGGAGAAATAACCCACTCTTCCATTCTTTGTCAGCTGAGTTTAACAGGAAAAGATCTTTACCATTTAGCACTGCTGGAAATTCTGGACCTTTCTTCCTAGCTGTCCTTGGTACCCAGACAGAGTGTCATTTATGTGGTGGAATTTCTGTGGTACCTGCCTTTATTTTTCACAAAAAAACTTTAGTAAATAAATATACAGTCTATTTATTCTAAAGAAATGTCTTAAAGGTGGACCCCAAATTGGTCAGGATATAGTTATGAAGGACTTTTTTTCATTCCATCCATCCTGAATTTTGTCCATCCCAAGGCTGGAGCTTTGACTACATATTTGTCTTGGAATCAAGAGCAAAAAACCATGGAAAAGATACTGCGTCTTTTTTTTTTCTCATGATATCTAAAATAAACAGGTATTTATATTAAGTACTTTAACATTCAGATTACCAAATTTTATTTTAACATGGTTGGGTATAAAATAATTTATATAACTTTTCACCTTTCTCTTTCTATTTTTAGCTATGCTAAATCTAGGATCCATTGGTGAAACAATAACTGCCTTGGAATAGTTATTTTTCTTGAAAACCAGTAAGGATATGAGGTATTTCTGTGGGCTGAAATGTGTGCAAACAACAACTTAAGAGAGAGAGAAATTTATTGGTGAAAACATAGTCAAGATGAAAGAAAGCTGAAGGATTTTGAATTGCACAAACTATTTGGAGTCATTAGAACCATGTTACCTCTCTTACAAATCTACTGATTTGTGTATTAATGTAGGACAGATTTCAACTTTATGCTTAGAGAATAGATAAGATCATATTTAAAATCCTTCAGACTTAGCAAAGAAGGCTAAATGGATGCAATGGCTTTAAACATCTTTAAATGGAAGGAGGCCATTCTGCAGTCACAGATGAGAATATTTTACCAAAGAATTAAGAATGTTCTAAAATGGATTAAGCATTGGACTAGGTAATGTAATGCACTAAGTTGAAAGAAACATATAGCTGGCATGGCATGGTGGCTCATGCCTATAATCCCAGCACTTTGGGAGGCCAAGGTGTCTGGATCACCTGAGGTTGGGAGTTCAAGACCAGCCTGTCCGACATACAGAAACCCTGTCTCTACTAAAAATACAAAATTAGCAGGGCGTGGTGTGCATGCCTGTAATCCCAGCTATGTGGAGGCTGAGGCAGGAGAATCACTTGCACCCAGGAGGCGGAGGTTGCGGTGAGCTGAGATTGCACCATTGCACTCCAGCCTGGGCAACAAGAGTGAAACTCTGTCTCAAAAAAAAGAAAGAAGGAAAAGGTAGAAGCGTATAGCTATTTGTCCAAGGATCATAAACTAGTTAACATCTATAGGCAATATTCTTAAAGAGCTCTCTCCACATAAGCCAATATGCTGTTTTTAGTGGATAATATTTATTTTGCATGAAAGAGAGGACAGGGACATTTATTGTTATGCTGCAGGAATACTTTGAGTTAAGGGTTATTAAAATAGAGATGCATGATTGGCTGTAAGTACAATAACTATTATTACAGTGAATGTAACATTTACATTATAAGGGAAATTAATACAGAAAAGACAGAATCTCTAAGTGTGCTGGGGATAGGAAATGTAAGAAAAAATATAAGAGAATGCTCAAAGAAAAAAGAGATTACAAACTTCTTTGACCCATTCTCCAAAAGAGTAGTTGTTAAAATTTTCTTATAAGATTTGTTTACAAAATATCTATTTGTAAAGCAAAGGAGAATAAATAATTATATACCAGGAATTTGCATCAAAATTGAGGCACAGCATGTCTAGAGAAATGGAATAGAAAAGAAAATAATATGTATCAGTTATATACGATCTGTTAGGCACACAGATATGTTTCATAATCATGCCATCTGATCTTAGAAAGATGGAAACTATTTTGAGAAAGTCATTAATATTTTACAGAAGCATTTGTTTATTTTTATTTTAAAAGTGTTATTTTATTATTAAATTTGTAACATACAGGCCCACTGAACAGAACGTATTTCTTTCATATATATGTGCAGTTTTAAATGTGCACATAATGTAAGTAAATAATTGTGGTCTTTAAAATGATAGACAAACAGATTTAGCTTCTATTTTTCCTTAATATTAAGTGGTATCTAGCTTGATGTTTTCCATTCATCCTATCCAAACACCCCACTAGAATAGATATTAAATACAAAATAAATAATAGGAAAAAGAAAATCAGTAACACCAAAACTAAGAGAAAATCTGAGAAACTGGGAGCCATATCCTCAATTTTCAGCTGAGTTAACTGAGTAAAAGCTACTGAAAAGGTATCTCATGAGATTAAGATGATATAATGAAACAATAATAACTAAGAATTTCCCCCAAATTAATATAAAACCAAAGCCACAGATTCAGGAAGCTCGGAGATTATTAAGCAACAAAAGTGCCGCATACACACAAAAATTATGCCTGTATGTATTACATTTAATCTTCAAAAAATCAATGACATAAGAAAACTCTTGAAAGAAGCCAAAATGGGGGAAACTTTACCTATAAAAAAGCAAAGATGAGAATTATATCTGACTTCTCAGAAACCATGCAAGCGAGAACAAAATGGAGTGAAATATTAAAACAAGAGGGGAAAAAACTAACAAATTATAATTCTGTACTCTGAAATTATGCTTCCAAAATGAAGAATAAATAAAACTTTTGTCAGACAAATAAAAATTGAGGGGAGTTTTAGCCAGTACATATGCCTCGCAAGAAATGTTAAATGTTCTTCAGAGAGAAGAAAAATGATACAGGTCAGAAACCTAGATTTATGTAAAGAAAGAGCATTGGAAAAACAATTAGTGAAGGTTAATAAAAGCATTTTATTTTTCTTATTCTTGAATGATCTAACATAAAATAGTTTGTTCAAAATATTAATAGCAACAACATACTTAAATATGCTTATGTACAAGTGAAGTGAATGACAACAATGATACAATGAATGGAGGGAATTATTTTGTTAATATAAGGTACTCATACTACCTGTGAAGTGGTATAGTGTTATTTGAAAGTGGATTTGGATTAGTTATAAATGTTACAAACTCTAGGACAATCACTAAAAAAAGTATAATTGGTATACCAGAAAATGAAATGCTATAAAATACTCAATTCAAACCACAAAAGTCAGAAAAAGTGTAGAAGGCCAAAAGAGGACCAAACAACAAATAGAATGCAGTCTCCAATATGATAGATATTAATTTAACTAAATCAAAAATAACTTCAAATGTCAATGGTCTAAATCGGCAATTAAAAGATAGACATTGTCAGAGTGGATCCAAAAGCAAGTTCCAATTTTCCACTGTCTAGAAAAAAACTGATTTTAATATACAGATACATATAGCCTAAAAGTAATAGAATATGTACCATGCAAACACTAATTTAAAAAGGAGGAGGTAGCTATATTAATTTCAGACAGAGTAGACTTCACTACCAGAAAAGTTTTAAGGACTAAAAAGAAACATTACATCATGATAAAGGGGTCAACACTCCAAGATGACACAGTAATTCTTAATGTTCATTCATCTAAAAATAAAGTTTCAAAATATGTGAGGCAAAAACTGATAGAACCAAAGAAGATATAGATGAAGCCACTATTACGGTTGGAGATTTTAATACTCTTCTATCAGAAATGGACAGACAGCAGGAGAAAATCATAAGGACTTAGTTTAACTTAGCAGTACCACCAATTAACTGAATGTAATTGACATCTATAGACTATTTCATCTAACAATAGTAATTACAAATTTTTCTCAAGTTCTCATGAAATGTCCATGGAGATAGACCACATGCCAGGCCATTTACCCCAACAAAAGAAAGAAGAAAGGTAAGAGTAGAAATCATATAATGTCTTCTCTGAGACAACAAAAGCAATTAAACCAGAAATCAGTAACAGAAAGACAGCTGATGCTTTAGACAAAATACTTGTGTTCCTTGAAGATTTATATGTTGAATTTTAACATCCAATGTGATGATATTAGAAAGTGGAGCTTTTGGGAAGTGATTGGGCCATGAGGGCAGAGCCATCAAATAGGATTAGTGTCCTTGTAAAAGAGACACAGAGAAGTCCCTTAGCTTTTCTGCATGTGAGAATATGGCAAAAACATGATTGTTTATAAACCAGAAAGCTAGTTCTCACCAGATACTGAATCTGCCAGCTCCTTGATCTTGGATTTCCCAACCTCCAGAACTGTGAAAAATAAACATTGTTTACAAGCCACTCAATCTATGGTATTGTGTTAGGGCAGTTTACATGGATTAAGACAGTTAGAACATCCAAAATGCTTGGATATTAAATAATACACATCTAAATAACACAGGGGTCAAAAAAGAATCTCAAGAGAAATTTTCAAATATTTCAAACTAAACCGAAATGAAAATACAACTTATCACAATTTGTAGGATGCAGCAAAATGAGCACTTCAAGGGAAATTTATAGCATGAAATGCATATTTCTGGAAATAAGAAGAAATAAGAAGATCTAAAATCAGTCATTGATCTTCCACCCTAAAAAACTAGAAAAAGGAGAGCCAATTAAATTAAAAGTGGAAAAGAAAATTAAAAACTAGAACAAAAATCAGTAAAATTAAGAGCAGGAAATCAATGGAGAACATCAACAAAACTCAAAGTAGTTGTTTGAAAAAAATCAGTAAGTCTTTAGTCACACTAAAGAATAAAAGATAAAAAACAATTGCTAATGTCAAAATTAAAGAAGGAACATCACCATAGATTCCATGAACATTAAACAAATAATAAAGAAATATATGAATAAATTGACATCCTCAAATTTGATAATTTAAATGAAAAAGACAAATTACTTGAAAAGCACAATCTTCAAAAACTCATAAAAGAAGAAATACATAATCTGACTAGGCCTACATCCATAGAAGTATTTGAATCAATAATTAATAACCTTGCAAAGAAAAAAACGCCAAGATCCAGTAAGTTCACTGGTGAATTCTATCAAACACTTAAGAAAGAAATTATACCAATTACCTACAATCTCTTCCAGAAGATAGAAGCAGAAAGAATACAGTTTGAATATCCCTCATCCAAAATGCTTGAAACCAGAAGTATTTTGGATTTCAGGTTTATAAATGTTTGCACATACAGTTGTTCCTTTGTATCTGTGAAAAATTGGATTTAAAGCCTCCCACAAATACCACAATCCAAGGACTTTCAAGTTCCTTATATAAAATGATATAGTATTTGTTTACAACGTATACACACGCTCTCATCTACTTTAAATTCTCTCTGGATTACTTATAATACCTAATACAATGTAAATGTTACATAAATAGTTATTATTGTTTGGGAATAAGGACCACAAAAAGTCTATATATCTTAATACAAACACAGTCCTTCATTGTTTTCAAATGTTTAATATTTCAAATATTGGTCAAATTTGCAGATGTGGAATGCAGAGGTCAGCTGTACATAATGAGATATCTTGAAAATGGGACCCAAATCTAAACACAAAATTTATGTTTTATATATACCTTATACATATAGTCTGAAAGTAATTTTATACAACACTTTTAAGTAGTTTTTTACATGAAACAAAATCTGTGTACATTGAACAGTCAGAAAGCAAAAGTGTCACTATGTCAGTTACCCATGTGGACAATCCGCGGTTGTCTGGCATCGCCATTATTCCTGACCTTATATATTTTATATGCTGCTGATAAGCAATAATTTTCTTACACTTATTCACCAATAAGCACTTAACAGTAGAAAAATAATGGCATACTATTAATACAGTGAAACAATAATGTGTTCATGGTAGCTACACAGCACAGTAGCATCATCAGAATAACTGCTTCGGCGGTTAAAAACAATAGATAATGGCAGGCTTCAGGTCTCCATCTAAGATGCTGTACTTTGATTCAAAGGCTGTACAATGTGTCTTTTTTAGGTGAGAAGAGCCTTCAGAAGCAGTTGAGGGACCAGAAAGGGGGTCCTCTAAGGGTGACTTTTAAAAATGTTTCCTCCAGAATAATCTACCTAACTTACATTTTTTAACTTTACAACTCTCTTTAATTATATATACTGACATGATGTCTTGTTCTGCTATGAATGCACACTATTCCTATCCTTCAATAAGCCCATCACACATTTTTACCATGTCATCTTGTATTAGCCTGTTCTCACATTGTTATAAGGAAATACCCAACACTGGGTAATTTATAAAGAATTATTAGAAGAGGAGAAATAAAAAAGATCAGAGCAGAAATAAATAAAATTGAGGCTTAAAAAAATACAAAAGATTAATGAAACAAAAAATTACCTTTTGAAAAGATAAACAAAATCAACAAATCTGGGGCCGGGCACGGTGGCTCAAGCCTGTAATCCCAGCACTTTGGGAGGCTGAGGTGGGCGGATCACGAGGTCAGGAGACCGAGACCAACCTGGGTAACACGGTGAAACCTCGTCTCTACTAAAATACAAAAAGTTAACCGGGCGTGGTGGCGGGCGCCTGTAGTCTCAGCTACTCAGGAGGCTGAGGCAGGAGAATGGCGTGAACCCGGCAGGTGGAGCTTGCGATGAGCTGAGATCCGGCCACTGCACTCCAGCCTGGGAGACAGAGTGAGACTTCATCTCGAAAAAAAAAAAAAAAAAAAAAAAAAAATCAATCAAACAATCAATCAATCAACCAATCAATCAATCAACAAACCTTTATCCAGATGAAAGAAACAAGATAAAATGCTCAAATAAATAAAATCAGAGATGAAAAAGGAGACATTACAACTGAACCATAGAAATGTAAAGGATCATTAAAGCTTATTACGCAGCCAGGCGTGGTGGCTCATGACTGTAATTTCAACATTTTGGGAGGCCAAGGCATGAAGATCGCTTGAGTCCAGGAGTTTGAAACTAGCCTGAGCAACATAGGGAGACTTCTGTCTCTACAAAAAATAATACAAATAAAAATTAGCCGGGCATGATGGTGCATGTCTATGGTCCTCGCTACTCAGGAGGCTAAGGTAGAAGGATTGCTTGGGCTCAGGAGGTCTGCAGCGAGCCAAGATTGCACCGCTGCACTCCAGCCTGGGCAACAGAGTTAGACTCTGTCTCAAAGAAAATAAATTTAAAAAAACAAAGACTATTATCAGCAACTAACTATATGCCAATAAAGTAAGAAACTTAGAATAACTGAATAAATTCCTAGATACATAAAACCTACCAAGATTTAACCATGAAGAAATCCCAAACGTGAATAGACCAATAATAGGTAACAAAGATCAAAGCCATAATAAGAAAGCTCCCTTTGAAGAACAGTCCAGGACCTGATAGCTTCACTATTAAATTCTACCAAATATTTAAATAAGAACAGAGCTACAAAGTACTACATATCTGGGGAGTGAAAGGTTTTCTTCGACTCAGAACTTTCCTGAACCTAGAGATGCTCTCAGCAATTACCACTCTTCCTACCAATGCTTTCATTGAAAGATCAAAAACAAGAAGTCTAAGTGCAGTTATTTCAACATTAAAAATAAGCCTATGTAACACACCAAAAAATGTAAAATAGAAATAAATCCAGATTTATTTCATAAATGGCTGCTGGGTCAGTAACCTGCACAGCATTTCTGAAGGTCTTTCTTTTACATTATTGGTGCAGTGAATACTGGCACACTGTTTTGTTTTTTTCTTTTTCTTTAGACAGAGTTTTTCACTCTTATTGCCCAGGCTGGAGTGCAATGACGTGATCTCAGCTCACTGCAAGCTCCGCCTCGCAGGTTCATGCGATTCTTCTGCCTCAGCCTCCCAAGTAGCTGGAATTACAGGTGTGCACCACCATGCCCAGCTAATTTTTGTATTTTTAGTAGAGACAAGGTTTCGCCATGTTGGCCAGGCTGGTCTCAAACACCCGCCTCGGCCTACCAAAGTGCTGGAATTATAGGCGTGAGCCACTGCGCCCGGTCGGCACACTGATTTTTTTAATGGCAATTCTAGATACATGTTTCCTTTGATTTAACAATTGCTCTTCTAGGAATTGAGAACTTGGTACAATGTAGGATATTACACTATTGTTTCAAAAGGGGTATATCATATATATAAGCATTGGGTATATTTATAAATTATCTAAATACTAATACAAGGAAATGGTTTGCTCTTATAAATGATTCTGTAAACTTTTTGATATAGAAATATTTTCACAGTATATATATATTTTATATGCCTCTTTAAATTTAGTTTTATTTTATCTATTTGTGTTCAATATATTTTGATACACACACACAGTGAAATAATTAATAAGGTCAAACACATTTCCATAGTCATCATCTTCCATAGCTATGTTTTATTGGTGTGTGGCAAGAGCATGTAAAATCTACTCTTTTACCATATTTTTGGTATACAGTACATCATTATTAATATAATCTTTATGCTGTATAGAAGATCACTAGATTTATTCATCTAACCTAACTGCAAATGTGTACCCTTTGACCTACTTCTCATTTCCTTTCCCTCTTTCCCCCTAGGAACCATTGTTTTACTCCGTTTCTATTTATTAGTGTTAAATTTTATTTTTTAGATTCTGCATATAAGTGAGATCATACAGCATTTTTCTTTCTTTTGTTTGACATGTTATCCTCCTGGGTTCATCCATGTTGTCACAAATGACGGTGCCTCCTTTTAAAAGGCTGAATAATATTTCATTTTGTGTGTGTGTGTGTGTGTGTGTGTGTGTGTATAACAATTTATTTGTCCATTCATCTCTTTATAGTCACTTAGGTTGTTTCCATATCTTATCTATTGGGAATAATGCTGCAATGAACCTAAAAGCACAGAAAATGGCTATGAGGTGCTGATTTCATTTCCTTTTGGTATACAACCAACAGAGGGATTGCTGGGTCACAAGGTAGTTTGTTTGCTTGTTTGTTTGTTTTTAAGAAATTCTGTACTGTTTTTTATAATGGCTCTACCAGTTTATATTCTCATTAACAGTGTATAGAGGTTCAATTTTCTCATAGTATATTTTTAGTGGAAAAATGTATGATATGGTTTCTATGGAATGATCATGTGCATATATCTGTATCTAGATATAATTCTATAGGAGTCTAAAGGCATGCATTCTAAAATATTACCAGAATAATCTCTGAATATTAGACTTTATAATTATCCAAATTCCCCTTTATTTTCTAAAGGTAAACCTCTACTAATTTAATAATAAAATATAGTAAAGAAAAAGATGAATAGTTCTAAAAATTAGTTTCCAGGGCTGAGAATTACTGAGCAAAATAAAGAAACAAATTTGAGGTCATCAGTGGGAATCTCAGTTTTTTGCATGGTTTCTCAAGAGTAAGCCTGACTCCTTTTTGGTGGAATATCTAGTCCAAAATGCCTTCAGGAGTGAGTAACATTCATTTCTGAATTAACTTTCAGTTTCCTGGCAATTGTTTGTACCAGACTTAATTTTCAGTGTTTTAAGTCTTATGTATTTACAGCATCAATTGCAAAACTTCTTGGGAATGAGGCAGTAATAAAAGCATGAAACTAGTCACAGGATGTGGTTAGATATTAAAAACACACTATTCAGTTGACATGCCTGTGTTTTAAGAATTCTGTGGTCTCCAGAGCTATAACTCTGAGTGATTTATTTTCTTTCTCCTTTAATTTTCAGGTTTACAAACTGATGTTGGAACAGTTCTCTTGTATACCATTTATAGTAAGAAATCCTTTAAGATTGGGCTGTTCTCTAGTTGGCCTCTGGGTAGTTAAGTTTTCCAAGAGAACAAGTTTGAGGGCAGATAAATACATTCACATGTTTAAACTTTACTTAACTTTCACTCTATCAGTGTATCTTCACTCTGCCTTAGTTCCCTCCCCCTGGGCTTACATTGCTTTTTTGGTAGAGTCAGGGTGCTATGGTTTGAAGGTGTTCTCCAAAGTTCATGTGTTGGAAACTTAATCTCCAGTGCAACAGTGTTGAGAGCCTGGATCTTTAAAAGGTGATTCAGTCATGAGGTCTTTGCCTTCATGGATGGATTAATGTTGTTGTCACAAAGGTAGATTAGTTATAGTCATAATGGGTTCCTGACAACAGGATGAGTTTGCTGCCCTTCCTCTCTTCTCTCTTTTTCTCTTTCTCTCTCTTACTTGCTCTCACTTTTTCTGGTGTGCCCTCTTGTCTTTCCACCTTTCATCATGGCATGAGGCAGATTGTTGCCAGATACAGGCCACTCAACCTTGGATTTCCCAGTGTCTGGAACTGTAGGAAATAAATCTCTGTTTCCTACAAGTTACCCAGTCTCAGATATTTTGTTATAGCAAAGCAAAATGGATTTGAGACAGAGGGAGACACTTTATTTTGTACATGAGTCTTTTATTATTCCTTCTCTTACACTGAGAATTATGTAATACTTTAGGTTGGCTAGCAATAGTATAACATGTTACAAATATTAAACTGTAAAAATTATAAGGGTTACTTTTGCTGAGTTATCATGGTAATGAAACAATAGAGATTCAAAAATACGCACATAATAACAATAAGAAGAATATGGCTAATATTGGTTAATGAGATTTCAAAGTGATTTCTAAAGGACAGAAATTATAAAATAGACTAGAAAAAAACTGGGCTGAGGCTGTGTGGACATAGATCTACCAATAAGTACATCTGAGAGGCTCTCATCTCAGAGTGATAGAGACAGGCAGATAGAAGCAACAAAGATGAGCTTCAAACTTCTAAAATTCGGTGTTAGTACTGGAATACAAAGCCAATGAAAGCTCAGACCACAATTCAAAACAAGTAATAACAATGGGAGAAAAAAATAAGACATATCTGATATTGTCCACATCTCTCTAAGAAGAATTCTAGAAAGAGAATGAGAATACACATGTAAACAAATTATACAAGTAATAACAGAAGATAATTTTCTTTAAGTGAAGACCCATGTTTCCAACAATTGAGTTGTATTAAAAAGTGACAGATGATGAAAAGGATGGAGTCGAAAGAACTTTAACAAAGACACACCCTCATAGAAGTGAAGAAAATCAGATTAAAAGAGCATTGTAAAAGTTTGTGGGAATAATATGTACAGACAGGCAGCCCTCATTACTAATGAATGCCATATTTTCACAATAACCTATTCACTGAAACTTATTTGTAACCCCCAAATTAATACTCACGGTATTTCCTTGGCTATTCATGACCATGCACAGAGTAGCATCCCAGGTTCTGAGTCACGATGTACACATTTCCAGCTCAGATGAAAAAGGTGATACACTGCCGTCCTGTTTGGTCTCTCATCCTATAAATGAGCATCCTTTGTTCAGTCTATTTAATGTCACAGTTTTCAAATGTGTGTGCTTTTTGTTGGTAATTACACTGTTTAAAATGGCTCTTAGGCGTAGTGCTGAGGTACTGCCTAGTGTGCCTAAGTGTAAGAATTCAGTGATGTGCCTTCTGGGGGAATATGCATATTTAGGTAAGGAATGAGTTATAGTGCTGTTGGCCACGAGTGTGATGTTAACGACTCAACAATATATATTAAATAAGCTGTCTTTAAATAAAAACACACATTTCCAAAAGGTTATGTATTGATTGATGAACATTTTGTGACCAGAAGCTCACAGAAACCTAACCTCGCATTTCCTCTAGTTGCAACTTTTCCATAGTCACCAGTTTAGTGTACAGTAATTTCGTAGAATGTAACTCCTGCAAATAACAAACATTGACTGCTTGTCACTCAAAAGGGACAGGCATTAGATCTTCTTTCTAAACACTTGATAAATCAAAATGTTATATACAAAAAGTTAGGTTGTACCTTGTATCTAGCTAAACTATTAAACAATTATGCACTCAGAATAAAGATTTTATTTTTCATTAAGTAATTGAAGATATATATATTAATTAAGTAGAAGAGAGATACAAGATCCAGAAAAATGAAGAACAAGGTCTGGAGTTAGAGACCAGCCTGGTCAATATGGTGAAACCTCATCTCCACAAAAATGCAAAAAGTAGCCGGGCATGGTGGTAGACGCCTGTAGTCCCAGCTACTCGGAAGGCTGAGGCAGGAGGAACTCTTGAACCCTGGAGGCGGAGGTTGTAGTGAGCCGAGGCTGGGCCACTGACCTCCAGCCTGGGAGACAGAGTGAGACTATGTCTTTAAAAAAAAAAAAAAAAAAAGTGGTAGGAACAGAAAATGTACTTAATCTCGATGCCGGGATACTCTTCTTCTATTAGTTTAGGGCTCATACAATTAAAGCCATAAAGAAATGTATAAATAAAAATTCTGATCCACTAAGGAGCTCTTAAATGCATTACACGAAGAACTATAATAAGAAAGATATAATTTATTAGAACACACTTTATAGTAGTCCACCTGACTTGGTTGTGATAGTAGATACTTGTTTTAACACTCTTCAATAAAAAAGTAAAATTTTATGTGTTGGACATTGAGAAGTAGAACCAGAGGAGAAAAAGTTAAGGAATAATGCAGGTATTTATATGTATGTGTGTGTGTATATAAATATTAAACTTAATAAATATAGGAATATAGATATTATTTGATATTATTTAAACTTATAGAGCTAATCAATAGAATACATAGTTCCAAATGTAAGTACATATTCACATTCAGAGTCAAACACATGGGAATGTACATTTCCAAATACAAGTATTTTTAGGATAAGAGTCAGGGGAAAGAGAGGATAGTATAGGTGACCTAAGTTATATTGTATCACAAATGAAAGTTGATAGTTGATAGTACACAAAGAAAAGAAAACATGGAACAGAAATTAATGTTTTATATAGATGTGTATGTGTTCATATATTCTCAGATATATACACCAGATGAAGTTGAAAGTATATATTACGGGCAAAACAATTTTTAAAAAATAATAATTTTTCTTCCTTAATGGGGACTGGATATTAAGAGTGTTTGGGACATCGTTGTGAGGTTTGCTGTTTAAAATAAGCTCTTTGTCCTCTTTAACATGTTAGTATGGATCATCTGTCACAATTTAAAAATATGTGCTAAGGAGTCTTCTGCTTCTGTCCAAGTGAAGTAACAGAAAAATGATTTACCCTGTTGCATGAAACAATTTTAAAAGTGGGAGAAAATGAGAAGGGAGAAGGCACAAATTACTGCTATTAAGAATGGCAAGGGTAGCATTTATTTTATAAAGATTATTAAAAACTTTATGAGATGGATAAATTCCTGGGAAGACACTAAGTAGCAAAGCTCAAGAAAATATAGGTAATATGGGTAGCACTATATTTAGTAAAGAATTTCAATCTTTAATTCAAAATCTTCCAGAAAGAAAGTTTTAGCCTCAGATGGGCTCCCTTGGTTAATTCCACCAAACATTTAAGGAAGAAGCAATACCATTTCCACCAGAAAAATACATTCCAACTGTGAGGCTGGAATTACCCTGATAAAAACAATATAATGAAAGAAATATACACACCAGTGTTCCTTGTGAAAATATACAAATACTTTTAAAATTATGTCAAATCAAATCCAACGATTGTAAGAGGTATAATGCATCATCATTAAGTGACTTTTATCCTTGGTTTGACATTTTAAAAACAAGTAATACAAACAATATTCTTATCAATATTGATTGATTGAAATTTAAAAACAAAGATAATTAATTTGATCATCTTAATATGAACTAAATAATATTTGCAAAAACTCAGTATCGAAATCAAAATTGCTGTTCTTGATTAGGAAAAAAAGCTATCATCAAATTAAGCACAGAAATAAACTTACTCAACTTGATCAAGGGCATGAATGGAAAGCTAACCGTAAAAGAATACTTAATCATAAAAGAACTGAATTCATCACCACTAAGATCAGGAAAAAAGCAAGGATGTCCAGTCTCACCACTCCTAATCAAGATTGTTACACAGGATGTCCTAGGCTGTGCAATAAAAGAAGGAAAAAACCCTATTTTTATATTTTTATAATTTATATTTTAAGAATTTGAGTTATAATTTAAATATTATCCAATTTACTTTTTTTCTAGGAAATTTGGAATTATGAAACCAACATCACAATCCAATTTTAGAGTATTTTCATTATCCTAAAATATTTCTCAATTTAGTTTTTCTATGTATAGATTTGTCTTCTGGGGAAAGTTCATATAAATAAAATCATACGATATGAGGTCTTTTTGTTTTGCTTCTTTCATTTAGCATAAGGTTTTTGTCATTCATCTATGTTACAGTAGGTATAAGTATACCATCCTTTTTCATTACCTGATAATATTCCACCATATGTAGGCTTTTTGACTATTCTGAGTCTCTTGGAATTCCATGATTTTTCTAGTCAACTTGTCAATTACTATGAAGTTAGCTGGGATTCTGATAGGAATTGCACTGAATCTATAGATCAATTTGGGGAGTACTGTTTCTGAATAGTCGAAAAATATTAAGTCTTCTGATACATTAATATAAAATATATTTCCATTCATTTAGATCTTCAATAATTTATTTCAGTAATATTTTGTAGTTTTGAAAGTATAAATTTTGTACTTTTTCATAAATTTATCTTTATGTATTTCATTCTTTTTGATGATGTATTTGTTCATTTTCTGATACTATAACAGAATACCACAGACTGGGTAATCAATTTTAAAAATAAATTAATTTCTCACAGTTCTAGAGGCTGGGGCATCTAAAAGCATAGCATCGGCATCTGGTGAGGGTCATCTCATGGTGGAAGGTGAGAAGGTAAAAATTAGCATGTGAGAGAGAAAGCGTAAGTGGTGTACTCCCTTTTATTACAACCTACTTTCACAAAAACTAACCCTCTCTGGCAATAATGACATTAATCCGTTCATGAGGGTTTTGTTCTTATGACCCAATCACCTCCTATTAGGTTCCACCTCCCAACACTATTGCATTGGGGATTACGTTTCCAACACATTAATTTAGGGGGCACATTCAAATAAAATAGCAGATGTCATTGTAAATGGAACTTTTTTTTTAATGTTATTTTTGGATTGTTCAAGTGTATAGGAAGAGTTGATTTTTGTATGTTAAACTTTTGCCTTGCTGAACGCCTTTATTAGTTTGAATAATTTTCTGATAAATTCCTTAAGTATTTTCTATGTTCTGTATTTGTCACCTGAAAATAAGGATAAACTTCTTCCTTTCCATTCTGATCCTTGCTTGCTTTCTCTTTCTCTCTCCCTTCCTTCCTTCCTTCCTTCCCTCCCTCCCTCTCTCTCTCTCTCTCTTTTCTTTCTTTCTTTCTTTCTTTCTTTCTTTCTTTCTTTCTTTCTTTCTTTCTTTCTTTCTTTCTTTCTTCCTTTCTTTCTTTCTTTCTCTTTCTTTCTTTCTTCTCTTTCTTTCTTTCTTCTTTCTCTCTCTTTCTTTTTTCTTTCTCTTTCTCTTTCGTTCTTTCTCTTTCTTTCTCTTTCTTTTTCTTTCTTCTTTCTCTGTCTCTCTTTGTCTCTCTTCTTTCTTCTTTCTCTCTGTCTCTCTTTGTCTCTTTTTCTTTCTCCTTCTTTCCTTCTTTCCTTCCTTCCTTCCTCCCTTCCCTCCCCTCCCCTCCCCTCCCCTTCGCTTCCCTTCCTTCTTTCTTTCTTTCTTTCTTTCTTTCTTTCTTTCTTTCTTTCTTTCTTTCTTTCTTTCTTTCTTTCTTTCTTTCTTTCTTTCTTCTTTCTTTCCTTTCTTTCTTTCTTTCTTTCTTTCTTTCTTTCTTTCTTTCTTTCTTTCTTTCTTTCTTTCTTTCTTCCTTCCTTCCTTCCTTCCTTCCTTCCTTCCTTCCTTCCTTCCTTCCTTCCTTTCCTTTCTTTCCTTTCTTTCCTTTCTTTCTTCCAATTACCAATTTTTCTACACAGGACCTACAGCACTGTTTAACTGACATGGTGAGAGTGGACACTCTTTTATTGTTCCTAATATTAAGGGGACAACATTCAGTCATTTACCATTAAGTATGATGTTAGCCGTGGGTTTTTTAGATTCTTGTTATTAGGTTTTTGACATTTCCATCTACTATTAGTTTTTCATGAAAGGGTTGTGGGTTTTTTAAAATGACTTTTCGGCACTTACTAAGATGATCATGCAATTTTTGGTTTCTATTCTATTTGTCTGATGCCTCATATTCATTAATTTCCACACATTAAACCAGTCTTCAATTCTGGGATAAATACTACTTGTCATGGTGTATAATTCTTTTTAAATGTTGCTTGGCTCAGCTTGCTACATTTTTGTTGAGGATTTTTGCATTTTTATTTGCAAGAAATATTGATCCATAGTTGACTTTTCTAGTATGTCTGTGTCTAGTTCTGTAGTTAGGGTAATGCTAGACTTGTCAAAACACTTAGGAAGTGCTCTCTCCTTTTCTAGTTTTTTAAAGTGTTTATTAAGAACATGTATTAATTCTTTATTGTTGGAACACACTATTGAAATCATGTTGGCCTGGGTTTTACCTTGTGTGCAGTATGTTGTTTACTAATTCAATCTCATCATTTATTAGAAGTCTATTCAGATTGTCCATTTCTTCTTGAGATAGTTTTGAAGTTCGTGTATTTCTCTGAATTTATTAATTTTATCTAGATTACCTAATTAGTTTGGCATATAATTATTCATCACATTCCTTTATAATTCTTTCTATTTCTGCAAAATTGGTAGTAATGGTCCCTTTTTTATCTCTGATGCTAATAATTTGAGTCTTTTCTTTTTTTATGGTTGATCTAACTAAAAAAATTAGTGGTTTCAGTCTTTCTAAAGAATGAGCTTTGGTTTATTGATTTTCTCTCTTTTTTTAAATTATCTGTTTCATTAATGTTTGCTGTCCTTTTATTACTTTCTTCTTTCCACTTGCTTAAGTTTGGTTTGAGCTTATTTTTCCACTGGCTTAAGGTGTTAGGCTATTTATTTCAGGGTTTTCTTCTTTCTTAATCTAAACATTTATAGCTATAAATTTCCAAGTACAAATGTTTTTGTATGATTGTAATGTACTTGTGTGTGTGTGTTTGTCTTGACTAAGTTTTGAGGCCTTGGTTGTATGCCAGTCAGTTCCTCTTTTTGCCTGCGCTGATTAAGGCCACACCCCCAGCCACTTTCTGTATTGGTCTCTTACACTCTGGGCCACTATACACTGGCACTAATCACCTAGGGCTTGGTACCAGACACCTAGAAACTGCTGTAGGCCCGCGAGTCCCCTGGAATTCTTCACAACAGCCAATTCTAGGCCTGCTTACCCTGCCTCACCCATGCCTTCCTGTGGAAACCACAAAAAAGTGCTTGCCCACAGGTCACCTCATCTTCGTCTTCTGACTGACCCCAGTGCTTCTCCTGAGTGGCCCTGTATGGCATACTGTGGTCTCCCTAAGAAGCTTGTGAGTATAACAAAACTGCAAACATCTTTTTGGCTTCTTTCTCTTCATCTGCATCCAGCTTTCTCATACCTCACCCAAGATAATATGGTTAAAACAACTGGTGAAGCAAACAGGGTGTTTTGGTCTCGGATGAAAGAGAAATACCACTAGATGGTGTCTGGATTTACTGAGAGGTGGACGCAGCCTGGGAGCAACTGCTGCCTGCTGGTAAGCTTGCGCTTGAACCACTGCCACTGTGCATGATTTCATGTTTTGCCATCATTTCCAATCCTAAATTGTGGATCTCATAAACTGTGTTCTCCTTGAGTTTCTACAACCTAAGCACGTGTCTGCCTCCTCTCTTAGTCACTGCTTCCTGAGCCTCCAGAAGTGAAGGTTCCACATCGACAACTTAATTCTTCAAAAGCTCCCCCAAAAGGAGAAAAAAGGGACTAACCCCCTTGGACCTTATGATACCCCCCAATCAGCAGAGTGGGCTGTGCCCCAAAGAGCCAGGCATATCTGAACCAAATTCGAATTTCTTGTTGCCTGATGTAGTGTAGCAACAGCAGACTGCCCACAGGTTGCCTGGAAGTACCAAGAGTTGCATGAAACTGGCAAAGGAGCACCCTAACATGGGGTCCTTGAAAAACAATAGTGTGCTGTCGGGGCTGGTGGTTCCTCTGCTGTTGTTTACCTTGTATCCGATGGCTCTCCATCCCTATAGTCAGTGGCCTATTGGTGCACACATCCATGGAAACTAGCAATTCAAAATTTTATGAAGCAGGAAAAGGAAAAAGATCATCTTATCCTTGCTCCCTGTTGGAAAATGTAAAAGTCTAAGTCATTTTGCTCAGGCACTCCTTACTGTTGCAGCCTATCAACCACACTAAGAGCTTGTTATTGAGATCAAATGGCCTACAGGTTTTCTCTAGAAGACCTGGATACTGGCATTTACTTCTCCTAGGTTGACAGGGATGCCTTAGAATGAGAATCAGCACCTTATGAGTAGACTTATGGGGACTACCAGGAGTAAGTGGTGAACATTGAAGGGATAAAACTGGTTTGGAACAGACAAAATATGTTTAAATTGGACAAAATATTTGAATAAAATGAAAGAAGACATATTGATGGCAAAAATGTGTTCCACAAGTCATTAGTCATTAGGGAAATTTACATTAAAACCACAATGTTATATCATTAGAGAGAATAGACTGACTAAGGAAAAAGTGCTGACAATACTTAGTGCAGGCAAGAAAGTAGGGTCACTGAAACTCACACACGTGACAGAAATATAAAATGATACCATCTCTTGAAAGGCTCTTTGTCAGTTTGATAGAATCAGGGGTCTGTCTACTCATGCTTCTCCATTTTTAGGATCCTCATGAAAGATTTCAATATCTCACCTTGAATTGTAACAATCCCCACGTGTCAAGGGTGGGGCCAGGTGGAGATAACTGAATCATGGAGGTGGTTTCCCCCATACTGTTCTCCTCGTAGTGAATACATCTCACGAGATCTGATGGTTTTATAAATGGGAGTTCCCTGCACAAGTTCTCTCTTGTCTGCCACCACGTAAGATGTTGGTTTTGCTCCTCCTTGCCTTCCACCTTGATTGTGAGCCTCCCCAACCATGTGGAATTGTGAGTCAATTAAACCTCTTTCCTTTATAAATTACCCAGTTTTAGGTATGTCTTTATTAGCAGCATGAGAACAGACTAATACAGATTTCTTGATTTCTATAGATATCTGAGCTTGAAAACTGATGGCCTAAAGTCACTCAACACTTCGGGCAATGTTGAGTGATCAAGGTAAGAGATTATATTTGGGTGTAGGCCAGTTTACAGCCAGCATCCTTGGATTGCTTTTTTTTTTTTTTCCTGGAACTTCTTGTGGGTTAAATATGTATCTATAACTGTGGCTATAGATATAACTTTTATGTGAATAATGTATGTGTTAGAGGTGAGGGGCATTGTTAGTGTGCAATAAAAAGATTGAAAGATAGGATTTTGGCTACGCTTATGAGGATTAGTGCATTGAGTAATTACAGATGTCACAATGATTTAGAATGAGTACAAAAATCAATGTTAGGCAAACTATTCCTCTGTAAACATTAAAATTCTGCTTTGATGTGATAACAATCCTTCATTAAGATGTTTGTAATCAACTTATTTAGTCATCTATAGTGAGTTAAGCTTAGCAAGGGCAACATGCAGTATGATTCACTGGGCGGTGAGAAAAATACTGTATTAGTACAATTTTTATTTAATTTTAACTTAAAAATAATAAGTACATTAAGTTAGGAAGCTTGCTGGTGAAGATATGAGAGCTCCACAATCCAGAGCTGTTGATAACACCAGCAGGAGTCACTGGCTTACTACTGCTGAACTGAAGCATAGTAAAGTATACATGTGCTTTGCAAGATATAATTATGGATTTTATTATCTAGTGTTGACCCTCAAAAAATAGAAAAGTGGTTTAAATAGATTCCTACTATTGTGAAACACAAGAAAATGGCAGAGCTAATATGGGTAATGTGAAATGTTTGTAACCCATATTAAGTCGTAAAAACAATGGCAATCAAAATGCCTGATAACACATTAAGTCAAAAATTAAATTATGAAAGATATTATTTTACTGTATAAATTCACATTTATTTTTAGTGTTGATGACCTTGCCTTAGTTAACATTTTGACTAGAGTTAGTATAAACATGGTAGAGATTGCTAGCTCTGCATCAAAGACTAGTATTATTCTGTAGTTTAAATTGTTGCTGAGAATACATTATAAGCCAATAAATAGATTTCCAAGCCCACTTTGCCAATACAATATTAGCGAAACTGATGTATGATCCCTTTTGCCCAGGCCTAAAAAAGTCTTTTCTTCCACCTATTGGATGCAGTCAATGTCTAGGGTGGCCATGAAAGTCCTATGTTAGCCGGGGCTTCCACATGAATAGAGTTCTTTCCTCTCCTAGCCCCTTTCCCAGTACAATCTGATTTCATATGAACAATAAATAAACATGTATTTAGTAAGCCAATAAGATTTCAATGTTATCAATAACTTTTATATTTATTTTACCAAATATGTAGCTTGCATTAAATTATTTCATAATGAGATAATTTGTATAAGTTTTAAAATATAAGCACCTAACACATGATAATCAATATGTATTTATTTTCAGCAACATTTTAAGTCTAGATAATTCCTCCAATACTCTGCAAAATTTCCTTAAACAATGAGAAATGTGAAGAAACATATAGATAGAGTTCATAGGAAATGGCAGCAAAGTGCCTTGTTTCTCTAGATACTGTTGAACGGGCAGAGAAAAATTTCAAAAGTTTGAAAGAAATATGTTTAAAATAATACATAGTGTGAGAGGTTCCAGAGATGGATAAAAGTACAGATTCCTAATGTGCTTTAGATTTTGGCATTTGCTACTCTGTGTTTCTAGAAAAGATACATAAGACAACTATTCTTGTGAGCCACTAAGAAAAAATATACCAGGAAAACCGAAAGTGTATCCATAAATTTTTTTTCTACTTTTATAAGAATAAACAAAAAGACTTAAAAAAACCTTTTTTTTGAGAGATAAGGTTTATTTGCATCATTCATAGACAATCCTGAGCAGCAAGTATACATAAAGTACTAATGAACAAAATTCTACAAGAAAAGCCAATATTGTTTGTTTGTTTTATTAAAAATGAAGCCTTCTTTTTAACTAAGTGGAGAGTTACTCTGAAAATCTTTGTGCCAGGCAAGAGTTCACTGGTTACATTTCAAAACATTCTTGAACTGGGTATTAATTTTTAAGATGTAAGTCACTTCATGTTATAAATTTACTGATTTTATTTTGTTTTGGGATAAGTAGCTATCAATTGTAAGGTATACAGCAGATATTTTTAGACAATTAAGAATGATAATAATTAAAGCTTATATACTGTTACCTATGCTTCTGACACTGTTTAAAATTTTTTTCTATCAATTTTATTCAATTAAATTTACACATATTACAGTGCACCAGTGTTTGAGAGTATCAGCCTTTTAAATGTTTCCTATTGTAGAGGATAGGTACTAGTACTTGGTTGTGGTTTTAATTTACATTTCCCTGGCAATTAAAGATGTTAAGTATTTTTTTATATGTTTATTTGCCGTTTGTTTATTTTGCTGTGCAGTAAAATACTTTGTGAATTTTAAAAAAGTAGGTAGTGTGCTTTCTTATAATTGAGTTTGTCGACCTAAAAGGAAGAGGCTGAGGCACAAAATATAATTTAAAGCATTTACTTGAGCCAAAGTGAGCACAGTTTTCCAGGGGCTCATACCCAAGTATATTTAGAGAAGAGCTCTCTTTGGCCTTTGTTAAAAGGAGGTTTCCAAAGGCCCAAATCGAGGACAAGGAGTGGGTTGGTACACAGTTGTTTATCAAGAATTCTCATTGGTTTACAAAAATAACATTGATAAGTTATTGGCTATACGTTGTTAATCTAGGGGTATGGGTTATAGTGTCTGGTGGGGGCAATGTTAGGGTACTTTATAGCTACTGTGGCAATAGCAAGCAGTTTCAAGAGATGAATGCATAGTTGAAAAGCGGGGAAGTAGGACAGGGTTGCTGTCTCATTTTAATGCTTCTCTGGGATACTTTAAAAGAATTCACACTCTTCAGATAAAAGTTCCTTTCTTTTCTCAAGTTGTAAGAGTTTTTTTATATTTTGTATACAAGCATTTTGTCAACTTCATATGATGCAAACATTTTCCCACAGTCTATGGTTTATTCTTTCATGTTAATGGTTGACTGGAAAATTTTGATGAATTTCAGTTTATCATTTTCTTTCGGTACACACGATGCTGAACCATAGGTCATACAGTTGTTCTTCTGGGCTAGAAGTTGTATAATTTAGCTTTAGGTTTAGGTCCATGAATCACTTTGAGTTTACTTCGTTTATGGTGTGAGAAATGCTTGAGGTTTTTTGTTTGTTTTTTGGTTTTTGCTTCCAAATGGAAAACTATTTCAAAATGGATAAGAGATTTAAATGTGAAATACAACACTTACGAAACTTGTAGGAGAAAGCATAAGAGAAAAATGTGTCACTTTCACATTGGAAATGAATTTTTGATACTTTGGCCAAAGCATAAGGAAAATAATTTATGAACTTGATTTTACGAAAGCTTTTACCCTGTGATACATTGGTAGAGGATGAAAAGATAAATTTTGGCCTGATTGCTTATATTTGTAAATCTCATATCCAATAAAGAACTTATATCTAGTATATATAAAGAACACTTAAGCATCAATAAAACAGCATACAATCCAATAAAAAAAGCAACGTATCTGAACAGAAACTTTATTATATAAGTTATATGAATGCCAAATAAGCCATAAAAATATATTCAATATTATTTATTACTGGTGAAATGAAAATTTAATTGGTCATGAGATAATTGAGAATGGCAGAGTAAAGAATTTTGAAAAATTTTTCTTTCATCAAATCAATAAGAACATTGACAAATATTGTAAAAATCAACTTTTTCAGAACTTTTAAAATTAACTGGAAATTAAGCCTGGAAAATATTTAGAAACGATTTATTCAAGAAAAATAGCTGAATCTAGGTAAGAACAGCAAATTATATGGCAGTCTGACATTTTAATTCCATTCCTTTTTTGAGGCCTTGAAAACCAACAGCATGATGAAAAACAGGAAGATCTATCAGTCACTGGTGGAGGTTGATGAGGTTTGAATACCTCAAAAACCACATTTCCAGAAAATTGTATTTGATCTGTCAGTTCCTTGGAAAACTCCACTGAGATATTGCCCTGTGCTAACAGTCTTTTCCCAGGAGCATCTGTATACAAACAAAGGAAGTAACAATAACAACAACGAACAGTGAGGAATTGTTCAACATTGTTGCTTGGTGAAGTAGCAATAACAGCTGCAGTGAATAACAAGTTGGCCAAAAAACTAAAAAGGAAAAGCTAGAAATGAGATGTCCATAGGGTCTTTGAAAAGCTCTGGCATATTTCTGGAATTAGAAGGTCACATTTATGTGTAGTAGTGTTCGTCTCATCAGAGATGTGGAATACCACGAAAGACCTGAGTATGTCCTCAGTTGTCACCTCTGGCTGATCTTGAAGCTCTGCACAAGCAGTACATGAAGGTGAAAGCAGAGCTGTAAACTTGGTGCCTGATCGTAGAGAGTGTGCACCAAAATGTGATGCAAAGACTCCTGGTAAAAGCTTGCAGACTTACTGGTTCTAGGCATTTAAGGAAATCTCTGTTCAATCATTAGCCCAGTACTAACAGAATTGAGTACTGGGGGAGCCACACAAAACAAAGAATGCAGACTTATAGAATTAGTTCAAGGAAAGTCACTAAACAAGCAAAAAAAAAAAAAAAACAGTAAAAACCCTTGGTGGAGAGGAAATCTAATTTTCAGAGTATTATATTATATTATATTATATTATATTATATTATATTATTTTTTCTGAGTCGGAGTCTTGCTCCATTGCCCAATCTGAAATGCAGTGGCAACATCTCGGCTTACTGCAAACTACACCTCCCAGGTTCAAGTGATTCTCGTGCCTCAGCCTCTTGAGTAGTTGGGATTATAGGTACCCACCACCACACCTGGCTAATTTTTGTATTTTAAAAATATTTATTTATTTATTTTTGAGACAGGATCTCACTCTGTTGCCCAGGATGGAGTGCAGTGGTACAATCTTATCTCACTGCAATGTCTGCCTCCCAAGCTCAAGTGATTCTCCCACTTCAGACTCCCAAGTAGCTGGGATTAGAGTAATGGGCCACCAGTCTGGTTAATTTTTGTATTTTTAGTAGGGACAGGGTTTTGCCCTGTTGGCCAGGCTGGTCTCCAACTCCTGACCTCAGGTGATCCTCTTGCCTTGGCCTCCCAAAGTGCTGGGATTACAAGCATGAGCCACCATGCCCAGCCTAATTCTTGCATTTTTAGTAGAGACAGGGTTTCAACATGTTGGCCAGGCTAATCTTGAACTCTGTACCTCAAGTGATCCTCCCTTAGCCTCCCAAAGTGCTGGAATTACAGGCATGAGCCACCACACTTATATTATTTTAAATGTCCAATGTTCAATAAAAATTATATACACGCAAAGAAACAAGAAAGTATGTCTCACACACAGGGAAAAACAGCAATTAATAGAAATTGTTAATGAGATCACCCAGATGTTGGACTTAGAAAAATACATGTAAATCAACGATTTCAAATTTGTCTGTATTAATTTGCTAGGGCAACTGTAAAGAATACCACCAACTGGGTGATTTAAACAACAGAAGTTCATTGTCTCATAGTTCTGGAGACTAGCCGTCTGAAATCAAGGGATTGGCAGGGTTGGTCCCTTGCTGAAAGCTGTCATGATAGGATCTGTTCTTGGTTTGTAGATGGCGTCTTCTCCTTTGGTCAAAATTTCCTCTTTTTATAAGAACACAAGCCACACATTTAAGGTATACAAGTTGATCTTTTGATATATATATATACATTGTGGAAAGATCACTACAGTCAAGAAATTAATATATCCGTCAACTCATGTAAGTAAATTTTTTGTTTTGTTTTGCTTAATGAGAACACTTAAGATGTACCTGTAGTGACTGTTCATAATTTTATGTTGCCTCAATATCATTTAAATATACAGGTTTAACATTCTCATGCCAGAAGCAGGACTCAGTTACCCCTGACACAGTTTCCAATACTATATCCCACCCAAATGGCTCCAGCTGCTGGCTAGAGATAAAAAAGTAAAGGCATCTCTCCTGCCAGGCAAGCTGGGCTCCTTGTTTTCCCTCTGATTTCTTTAAATGGACGGTTTAGATATTTGCCCATGAACTTAAAATGACAACCTCTCAGTCACAGAATGACCTCCTGCCTCCCAAGGGGATGGGATTACTGGTGTGAGCCAATGCCCCAGCCCTGAATATGTTTATTAAAGATGTTCATTCAACTTGTCCCAAATCATTTAGGTAAGTGGAGATGTGATGTTAACCCAGGCCACTTGTGTCCTAAATCCATGCCTTTAATCTCCTTCTGGAGATTAAAGATAGATATCAATGTTCCTTTGTAGTCTTCCTTGTTGTGTACATTTCTGTGTATGTGTGTGTGTGTGGGGGGGGGGCGGGGGTGGAGGGGCAGGCAGGAAGTGAAGGGTGTTTAATTTTAATTTAGATGAGATTATGATTTTCTCAACTTTTTAGCAATTTATCATGGATTATTTTTACCTAAATGCCTCTTTCAATTTTACAGATGTAAATATATTCCTTTAATTCTGCATCAAAATAATTATATGTAAAATAAAATACCAGGAAAAAACCTAAAAACTTGAAGTAGGAAATAACATTCATTGAATTCTTTCATTAAATGCTTATTTATATGAATTATGATGTTCTACTTTTCAAAACACCAAATCCAGCAATTCAATTTCTGGCCTCTAAAACTTACGATCTAAGGTTTCTTTCTAAATATACATTGAAAATAGTGTTGATTTTAGGGAGTCATTTTTCTCCTCTATAGCAATGATTCAGTGAATAATTTTAGCAGTATATTTTCCTACTTTTATCTTCATAAGTAAAATAGAAAATCAGCTTGTTCATACATGCTGCTTATGAGAGTTTTAGAAAATCTTAATGCTACAGACACCACAAATATGTAGACAGATCACTTGCCTCTTCACCTTTTTCCTCCCCATTTTTCCCTTTTTCTTGAAAATTATAGCTTGCTTTGGACTGTACCAGCTGGTGCCACTTGGGATAATAAAATAGCATGAGCTTGGGTACGATAATTTATTACATTTATGTCATGACTTTTTTGGTACTATAGTTAGCCTGCCAGAGCCTCAGATTTTCTCCTCTGCTTTAATTTGTAAATTGGTCGTTAGTACCTGCTTTATGTGGTTATTAGGGGCAATAAGGAGATAGTTAAAGCACTAGTTAACAGCCTGGCACATGACTGGTTTTTCTTTTTGTCCCTGTCTTCTTTCTTCTCAGTTTGTCTTCTTCCATTATAGCATAAGATGATCCATTATAGCCACTTCTTCATAACGGCTTCTTAATTAACAGTTCATATTTTTAAATGAAGCAAATAGTGGTTTTATTCCATTAAAAAGGGCAACTTTGAGAGGTGAAGCCAGCTGGACTTCCTGGGTCCAGTGGGGACTTGGAGAACTTTTCTGTCATACAAGAGGATTGTAAAATGCACCAATTACTCTCTGTCAAAACACACCCAATCAGTGCTCTGTAGCTAGCAAGGAGATTGTAAAATGCACCAATCAGTGCTCTGTAAAAACAAACCAATCAGAGCTCTGTAGCTAGCAAGAGGATTGTAAAACGCACCAATCAGTGCTCTGTAAAACGTAACAATCAGCACTCTGTAAAATACACAAATCAGCACTCTGCAAAACGCACCAATCAGCAGGATCCTAAAAGTGGCCAATCACAGGGAGGATTGAAAAAAGGGCACTCTGATAGGACAAAAACAGAACATAGGAGGGGACAAATAAGGAAATAAAAGCTGGCCACCCTAGCCAGCAGTGGCAATCCACTCAGTTCCCCTTCCATGTTGTGGAAGCTTTGTTTTTTTGCTGTTTACAATAAACCTTGCTACTGCTCACTCTTTGGGTCCATGCCATCTTCAAGAGCTGTAACACTCACCACGAAAGTCTGCTCCATTCTTGAAGTCAGTGAGACCATGAACCCACCAGCAGGAACAAACCCTGGACACAATTTGTTTAGCTAACTGGTTATTAATTTATTTATGTATATATTTGCAAACTGGAGTTACATACCAAATGCCAAATTTCATGATAGTAAAGCAATTAAATAACTCTACTTAATGACATGTAGGCAATTAACTTCTGAATTCTTTGAACATAAAAAAGAAAATAGTATTCCAGTTAACAGCTATAGGACCATGAGAAGAAAAAGTGAAAACTTGAAACATGACAGGTTATGGTAAAATAATTCAAAAAGCAAATACAGTTTTAGTTTTATAAAATTGTGTACCATGACTTCAGCCAAGTTCACAGGTAGAGTGAGAAAGTTATAAAAATGTTGATTTGTTTCAGTCAAAACAAATATAAAATGAAGAGAAATATTTGTGAACAACTAAAGTGCTTAATACTACTTATAGAACAATAAAACATGATGTCAACAGGTGGTAACCATGAGTATTTTCTGAATAGGAATGCTCATAAATCTGAGAACCATCAGATTTATATACATTTATATTCTATACATTTTCTTTGTAGTTGATACATTTTGATTTTATGTATATCACTGGAGATAAACCCACAACCTAGACACCTTAGGATATTTTTTTTCTTTTCTATGTCGGAATGAGAAAGGGGATTTTAGTGGGGAGTGGAGAGGGAAAGAGAAGTGGTTGTTACTTATAAGATCTTAAATAAATTTTATTAGTGTTGAAGAATGTTTGCCTAGATTAGCGTGTGTGTGTGTATGTATGTGGCTGGCTCTATGAATCCATAAAAGAGTGGATATCAACTTAGATTCCAAGCTGCCTCCAACTACTCATTCTACCACTTACAAGCCATGTGACCTTGGGCAAATTAATTTATTTGTTCTTTAGTTAAGTCACCTGTAAAATGGAAAATGCATTGGCACCTACCCCATAAGATTAAATTTTTACACAGGTAAACTACTTAGAACAACAAATATGCTATAATAATTGATATGGTTTGGCTCTGTGTCCCCAACCAAATCTCACATTGAATTGTGATCCCAAGTGTTGGAGGTGGGGCCTGGTGGGAGGTGATTGAATCATGGAAGTTGTTTCTAATGGATTAGCACCATCCCCCTAGTGCTGTCTCATGATAGAGTTCTCACACGATCTGGTTGTTTAACAGTGTGTAGCACCTCCCCCACTTTTTCTCTCTCTCTCCTGTTGGCCGTGTAAGATGTTCTTGTTTCCCCTTTGGTTTCTCTCTGAAGCATCCCCAGCCATGTGCACTATATAGCCTGTGGAAATGTGAGTCAATTAAACCTCTTTTCTTTATAAATAACCCAGTCTCAGGTAATTCTTTATATCAATGTGAGAATGGACTAATACAATAATTATTCAGATATATTAATATATTGGTTTTGTGATGATTATTATTTCTCATGCTTCTCTGTCCTGTGCATCATCTCTTCAAATTCCTATTGAATATTTATATCAACAACATGAACATTTTAACCATTACATTTAACCTAGAAATCTTACTTGGGTATATAATTCTACACAAAGCCATCATTCTTGAGGAGGTATTTATAAGGTATTCTATTACATAAAGAATAATCAAACAGTTGCCAATTGGAAAATGAATTGATATATTGTTGTCAGTTCATATTGTGAAAGTTTAAAAATAAATGGCTACGTTTCTGTATTGACTCAGAAATGTCTGGATATACTGCAGTAACAAATAATCCCCAAATCTCCTTTTCTGAAAAATAGCAATGCTTCTGATGCGTGTCATCCAGAGTGTCTGTCATCATCTCAAATGTTGGCTCTCTCTGTACAAAAGGAAAGAGAGAACGTAGGGAAGTGGCCACTTGTCTCATCTTTAGAAAGGTAATGTGTAAATTTACCCACATTTTATTGGTAAGAGGAAATAAAATGGGCATACATATTTTCAAGTAGATGAAGTTCAATCAATCATAAAGGAGAGGAGAAAGAGCCAGAATATATGTGAAAATGCTAAAAAGTACCACTGTTTATATCAATTGACCTTGAGGAATGGATATTAGAAATGTAAGTTGCCAATTAATTAGTATCCTGTCACCTAATAAAATTAGTTTGTCACTATATATGTTGTCATTAACATGGATAAAAATGCAAAGACAATTATTGTTCTGTTTCTTTATACTTTTTCCTTTTTTATCTCTATTGTAAGGAACATATCTTTAAGAAAATAAAAGAGGAGAATAATAAGTAACTAATTTGAATCAGTAACAAAATGTCTCCCATTAAAGAAAAGCCCAGGACAGCATTACTACAGAATTCTATAAAACATTTAAAGTGCTAATATCAGTTTTTCTCAAATTATTCCAAAAACACTGAAGGTGAGGGGATTTTTCCAAATGTATTCTACAAAGCCAGAATTACCCTGATATCAAAAACAGAGAAAGCCATAAGAAAAAAAAAAAAAAAAAAAAAGAAAAAGAAAAGAAAGCCACATGCTAATATTCCTCATGAAAACAGACGCAAAAATCTTGAAAAACATACTAGCAAACTGAATTCAACAGCACATCAAAAGGATTGGTCACCCTGATCAAGTGGAATTTATCCCAGGGATGCAAGAAGGTTTCAACATATGCAAATTTATGAATGTGATATATCACAACAAAAGAATGAAGGACAAAAAATGTATGATCACTCAATAGATGCAGAAAAAGTATTTCATAAAATTTAATGTGTCTTCATAAAACCTTTCAACAGAGTAGGTTTAGAAGGAATGTACCTCAATATACTAAGGCTATATATGACAGAACCACAGCTTACATCATACTGAATTGAATTGAGAATAGCCGAAACCTTTCTCTGTAAGATCTGGAAGAAGAAAAGAATGCTTATTTTCATAACTATTAATTGATGTGATACTGGAAATCCTAAGCAGAGCAATCAGGCAAGTGAAAAAAATAGAGGATATCCAGACTGGAAAGAAAGATGTCAAATTGTCCCTGTTTGCAGACAACATGATCTTACGTGCCTGCACACACACACATATATATCCCCAAAGACTCCAGCAAAACACTCTTTGAACTCAATAAATTGAGTAAAGTTGCAGGATACAAAATAAACAGCAAAAATCAGTAGTGTTTCTATCCACCAAGAGTGAGTTTCCTGAAAAAGAAATCAAGAAAGCAATCCCTTTTACAATAGCTACAATAAAACACCTAGACATAAATTTAACCTAGATGGTGAAAGATTTCTACAATGATCAGTAGGAAACATTGATGAAAGAAATTGAAGATGACTCGAAAAAGTGGAAGATACTCATGTTCATAGATGAGAAGAATTAATATTGTTCAAATGTTCATACTACCCAAGTGATCTACAGATTCAATGTCACTGCCATACTGCCATACGAGTAGATACATAGATGCATAGGATGGAATAGAAAGTGCAGAAATAAGCTCACACATCTACAGCCAACAGATATGTAACAAAAGTCCGCATACATGCAATGGGGGAAAGAACAGCTTTGTCATTAAATGGTGCTGAAGAAACCAGATGTTCACATGCAGAAGAATGAAACTAGAGTCTTAATCACTCATCATATACAAAAATTAAATAAACATTGGTTAAATACTTAAATTTAAGATTTAAAACAGTGAACTACTTGAGAAAACGTAGGTAACAAAGGGGAAAAGCTTTTTGTCATTAGTCTAGATGAGATGTTTTCAGATTAAACCTCAAGAGCACAGGCAACAAAATCCAATATAGACAAATGGGCTTACATCAAACTAAAAAGCTTCTTAACAGCAAAAAACCAACCTACAAAATGAGAAACTATATTTGCAAACTATACATCTGATAAGAGACTTATATCCAACATATATAGGCACTCAAAAAACTCAACAATAAAAATACGAGTAATCCAATTTAAAAATGGACTAAAGAAGACCTGAAAAGACATTTCTCAAAAGAAGACATACAAATGGCCAAATATATATTAATAAATGTTTGACATTACTAATCATCAGAGAAATACAAATCAACACTGCAGTGAGATATCATCTCACTCCAGTCAGAATGACTGCTATCCAAAAAATCAAAAGTTAACAAGTGTTGGTGAAGGTGCTGAGAAAAGGGAGCTCTTACACCCTGCTGGTGGTAACATAAATCAGTACAGCCAAATATATGGAAGTTCCTCATAAAATTAAAATATAACTACCAAATGATCTAGGAATTTTACTGCTGGATATATATATACACAAAGGAAATGAAATCAGTGTGTTGACAAAATACCTGGATTCCCATGTTCATTGCACTATTATTCATAATAGACAAATATGAAATAAATCTAAATGTTCATCAATGGATGAATGGTTAAGGAAAATGTGGTATAGATACCCAATGGAATACTATTGAGCCATAAAAAGAATGAAATCCTGTCATTTGTAGCAACATGAATGAACACGGAGGGTATCACGTTAAGTGAAACAATCCAGGCACAGAAAAACAAATACTGCATAATCTCACTCATGTGTGGAATCCAGAACGTTATTCTCATAGAAATAGAAGTAGAATAATCATGTCAGAGCATGAGGAGTGTGGTGGGGGCAACTGGGGAAAGACTGGTTAATAGGTACAAAGCCACAGTTAGATAAGAATAAATTCTGATGTTCTATTGCATAGTAGGCAACTAGAGTTCACAACGTATTTCAAAATAGCTGGAGGAAAGGTTTTTGAATGTTCTCATCACAAATAAATGATAAATGTTTAAGGATATGAATTTGCTAACTACCCCTTTTTGATAATTACATAATGTATACATGTATTGAAACATTACATTGTACCCTAGGGATATGAACAATTATTTTGTGTCAATCGTTAAAAAGAATCAAAGTGCAGGTTAATGAAAACTTTTTAAAATGTTTACTGTATGGCCTGGGTTTAAATTTGTCTTAAGAACATTATATGGACTTATGTGCAATATAAATTGTATTAAACAGAAATAGGGTTTGAGTGGACCTTAAATTTTCAGAGTCTCTGCACTTACCCTGCCCACTTTGGCACCAAGTTGTTGTATCCAATTTTTGGTAAAGCCCTTCAAATTCACCCAATTCTTAGAATTTTCTAAATTTGGTGTTAGAGTCCATGCTTTATAAAAAATAAAAGGATTAATTGAGACTGTCTATGGAATGAGAATTGCATAAGTGATTCTTTACGTTAGATTTAAACATATTCTCTATATGGATTGCATGGTATACATTCACACTTATACCTAAAGAAATCCACACCAAATGCAGTGGAGGCAAAAGGCTAGTTCTACCTGGTGGTCTAAAACATGGAAATGTTTCAAACTAGCAATTCCATTTAAATGCAGTTGAAAGAGATTAAAAGGCAAGGTGGGCATCTAGTTGGATGGGATTAACCCTGGGCTATGGAGAAAGAAAATTGCTTGCAGCAATATATTGAATTTTTAAAACAGTGAAGTGGGATCATGGCAGGAGATGAGTTTGTAAGGAAGGCTAAATAATAGAAGCAATTTAAATACCACAATCAGTTTAATATTTGTACTTCTTTGCTTATGAAATAAATATAAAATTTACTGTAACCTCATTATTATCATTCTTCATAAGATATTTTGCTTCATTATCCCATACATATTTTTATAGGACATTAACATTTTTAAATAAAACATTCTCAGTGGTACACCTTTAAAGTTCTTTTTTCATTCACTAATTTATTGATTCAACAAAATATTCAGTGCAGATTTTTTAATTAAAAAAGCAGAGTTCCATTTTTTTTAGTTTCATGGTGTTCTTTATCTCCACTGATAATATTTTATCAGTGGGCCTACTTTGGCCTCCCAAAATGCTGGGATTACAGGCATGAGTCACCACACCTACCTGATAATGTATTGTTATGCGTTATAGGAAATAACCTCATATATATATATTTTTTTTTTTTTTTTTTTGAGACAAGGTCTTGCTCTGTTGTCCAGGCTGGAGTGCAAGGTTGGTGCAATCATGGCTCACTTGCTGTCTCAACCTCCAGGGATCAAGGGACCCTCCCACCTCAGCCTCCCGAGTAGCTTGAACTACAAGAATGAACCACCATGCCTAGCTATGTTTTTATTCTTTTTTTTTTTCAGTAGAGACAGGGTCTTACTATGCTGCCCAGGCTGGTCTTGAATTCCTGGGTTCAAACATTCCTCCTGCTTCAGATTCCCAAAATGCTGGGATTACAGGAATGAGTCACCACATCTACCTGATAATTTTTGTTTTGAGTTATAGGAAATAACCTCTTTCTTTACCTCTTGTAAGAGGTAATCTGTTTCCACAAAATATTTCAAGTTAAAATTTATAACTTATTTCTGATTGGTTAGACATAACCAGAAAGTCCTTGAATCCACTTGTGTTGGGTCTCATGCAGTACCTTATAGAATAATGTAAAAAATGGTGTTGATTATCTCCCAGGAAAATTTTTGTATTTCTATACTATTTTACTTGAAAATTTATGTTACCTCACTGAGTCCTTACAGATGGTGTTATGGGGTGACTGGTGTCACCTCAAATTCATATTTTGAACTCTTAATCCCCAGAACCTCAGACTGTCATGGTGTTTGGAGAGACGGTCTTAAAAGAGGTAATTAAGGTTAAATAAAGTCATGTGGACCACCTTAGTCAAATCTGACTGGTGTTGTCATAAGAAGAGGAGATTCGGACCCACAAGAAGAGACACCAGGGACACATGGATGTGGACAAAAGGCATGAGAGGACATAACGAGGAGGCAGCCATCTACAAGCCAAGGAGGGAGGCCTCACAGGAAACCTTAATCTTCAGAACTGTCAGAAAATACATTGGGTTTTCTCAATGAGTTGAGATGAGGTTGTTCAAGCCATTCGGTGGTATTTTCTCAGTGCAGCTCTAGTAACTGAGTATTGATGGGTATGTAAAGACTTTTAGCCAAAACAAACAAATACATAGCACAAAGCACTGCTTTCTTATTATGCAATTAATTAAGTTCAGTAAAGTGCAAGACAAAGTTAGATTTTCTACAATGAACATGAGCTTGTTCCACATAACAAATTACACGTTTGAAGGGACCTGGAAAGGAATAGATTGGTGACCACAAGGAAAACGAAAATTAGGGCAGGTCAAAACCAGAAACACCATAACATTAACAAGAAAATCTTGGAAACCATGAAAAGAAAGTGGTTGCTCAGGGCGAACTTTCCATTACACTGGAATTTTTGGCTACATTTAAGGGCAAAGAATAGGTTGGTGGGTTTTTGGGGGATTTTTTCCTAAAGACATGCTAAGGAACTTTTACTTTTGGAAATAAAGTGGCTGCAATGGGAGCTTCAACAAAAGCTCATTTGGAGAATACTAAAACATTGCTAAAATATTCAACTTATTTTGCTATTGTTCAGTGAAGTGTTTCAAACTTTCCTACTGAGCACTTCATGTTCAATCCCTAATGCAAATAGATTCAGTTCCAATTCATTTCATCCCCGTGTTTTACTTATTTGTATCCTACTGAGCGATTTTTGATGCCAGATATTCTCTTTTTCTCCTACATTTTATATTTTATCTTTTCAATTTCCCACTGAGGAGTTTGCTAGATATCCTGTCTAGCAATAAGTTACATTTAAATAAGTATCATATTTTTGGAATTCTAATGGGCAGTGACCATTCAGCTGAAAAGATAAAAAATTCTCTTTAAGATATGCACAAAGGAGTTATAAATGTGATAGATTAGTTCTGACCTTTTAATAGGATTGATTACACTATATTTTAAAATAATCCCTTAAAATCTCTGAATGTTGATGGCTGCTCATAGGAGAAAGTTGTGTTCTTTATGAGCACTACCAGATATCTATTAGTAATTAATGCTGGATTCTCATTAATGATACACAAAGGAATACATTTTGAAATTTATTTGAAAATCTAATCAATCGAAGCTTTTTTCATGTAGGAATTATACTGAGAAAATCCTCTTTTATTCACTCATATCAAAAGTGGCAGATATCTGAATGCTGGCCTAGTGGTTTTGCATTTCTCTGTGCTTTCTGTTAAACTAAGTTCTAAGAAAGCTTTCAGTCACAACCTATTGTTTGGTAAGAAATCTTTAGAAAACAGAAGAAAAGAAAAGCAATGTATTTGAAGAAGAAAAAAGATGAAATTAGATGGTGAACTTTTGAGGGAATATTAGTAGAGAGGATAAATTTCTTGTCACCTGGGAAGCAGTGCTTTCTTCATTAAACTTACACCCATAATAAAAATCCAATTTGTTTACTACTATGATTGTAATATGTATTTCCTAGGCGACATTGAACTAGAACTACAAATAGGATCACAGCAATAGCCTTAGATAGTGTCACTCTAGTTTTGCTTTTCTTCATTTTGTAGGAATTTTACCATCCCTTTAAATGACACCTTCAAAGTTTTCTTTCTACAATTATTGCTCAAAATATGCCATCACATTTTAATTTATTTTATATTTAAGAAAGAAATTTCTTATTCAGTAGGCAGGAGAGTGCATTTTAAAGACATTGTGGTTAATATAGCATGTGACAGCTTATGTCAATGACCAAGGGAGATAAATGATTCAATAGAATGGGAGGGCTGATTTTTGTACACAACGCTATCAAAAAATGACTTGACAAGAATTCTTGGAGAAAGGATAGAGATTAAGATTAGAGGACATGTATTTTATTGGACATGAGTGACAAGAAACAATTATAAATATATTGGCATATATTCCGATTGGTAGATGTGGTCTTAGGTACTAATGGAAATTATCTTCTAATTGTTCAAATTTTCCTTCAGGGAAACCAAAGCCATGTTCTTTAGAGATGAGCGACTATGCCAAAGGAAGTGATATAAGATTGAGGAGAAAGGAAAAAAATGCATAGTTGAGCGTGGAGATTGAATCCATTAGGAAGCTGAGATCTGATTATCCAGTGCCATGAAAGGCCCACATCACAAATTTAGAGTCCATTCAGCATGGCTAAATGTTTTAGTCTAGAACTATTCAGTTGCAAGACAACAGGCATAGTGCAGGTGAAGTGTGGAGATTTATTGCATGGGTATGACAAAGAGAGTCAAAAGATTTGAGGATGTTTGCATGGGAGGGAGTCATCAGGCAATAAAAGCTGAAAAATGAAAGAGAGAATGTAAGAAAAAAGACGGCAGTGAAAAGGTGGTAAATCAACAAGAAGAGGTGATTAGTTTATAAAAGTGTCACCTTTATTGGTAATGACAGTCTAAGAAGATATGACTATGGGAGTGACTGGTGAGGCCAGATGTATAGTGTCATGATTGAGGGAGAGGCCAGAATGTAGGAAGGATTCTCTATGTTAGGATTTCTCAATGTGAACACTATTCACATTTTAGGCTGGATAATCGTTTGTTGTGGGATTTCATCCTGTGCATTGCAGAATGTTTAGCAGAGTCGCTGACTTCTACTCACTGGATGTTAACAGCATCACATCCCATGCCCCAGTTGTGACAGCTTAGAATATCTCTAGACATGGCCAAATGTCTCTGAAGGAGGGCAACTCATTCCCAGTAAAGAACACCATTAGATATACATGCATATCACCCCAAAATGAAAACTGAAATGAAAATCACTAAGAATGAAAATAGGAGTGATGTTACAGAGTGACAGTAAGTCAGAGTCCAAAATTAAAAATGAAGATGTTACTGTTGGATCACGTGAGATTTAAATCAGGAATGTTGAGAATGGTGAATGAGAAGGGAGAGAGTGGTCTAGATGTGTGGAAATGAAAATCTCAGTTCCAGGACAAGAGATAAGAGGACACTGAGAGAGAAAAGAGCAATTGTTAAAGATATTCTTGAAAGAAAGGGCTGCAAGGGAATCTCTATACACAGAGGAGAGTCAGACATAGTAAGAGAAGGAAGAAAAGAAAATATGCAGAGAGAAGGTGAAGGCTATGAAAGATTTTACTAATGATGAAAATAGAGTATCAGAAATGTGCAGTATTGTAGCAGGACGAGCCACAGACAAAACCTATCAGACACCGAGTTGTAGAAGGAAGGGCTTTATTCAGCTGGGAGCATCAGCAAGCTACTGCCTTAAAATCCGAGCTCCCTGAGTGCACAATTTCTGTCCCCTTTAAGGGCTCACAGCACTAAAGATTTCACGTGAAAGGGTCGTGATTGATTTGAGCAAGCAGGGGGTACGTGACAGGGGCTGCATGCACCGGTGGTCAGAGTGAAACAGAACAGGGCAGGGAGTTTCACAGTGTTCTTCTATACAATGTCAGGAACATCAGTTTCTAAGTCATGAGTTGATTTTTAACTACTGGGTTTAGGCCAGGCAGACTCAGGCCTGGTTCCGGGCCTGGCGCCGGGCTGCCTGTCTTTGGTTTTACTTCATTGTTTTTTCTTAAAACAGGTACTGAGTATAAAACAATATAAAACAATATGAGAGGGTCTGTCTCTTTCCTCAGTATGAGGGTTCGGGAGTCAGTTAGGGGTGAGGGACAGAAAATAAAATAGTGTGTAGAGGGGTTTATGAGAATTAGGGCTCTAGAAGAGGAGGGAAGTGACCTGGAAGGTTTTGTAGTCAAGGTGTCCAAGGATTTCTTTTAGACAAACTAACCACTAGTTTAAAGAAAACGTTTTGTCTTTGTTAATGATTCTTTCCCCTCTCCTTGTAACTAAAGGATCCCCTGTATCAAGTGCTGCTGATCCCTAGGGGGTGAATGGTCTTGTACCAAAGATATATTTAACCGATAACTTTGCATGTAAAACAGAAAGGAGACAGGTCCTCTATTGACCTGACAGGGTGGGGGAATTCAAATTCTTTTACAGCAGTTAAATTGGAAGGGAGTGTGTGTGTGTGTGTGTGTGTGCGTGTCTAGAGACCAAATTGAAATTATGTAAGGATGAAAGACACTAAAGATAGGACTGAAATGAAGGGGGATGGAAAAGTGTAAAATTCATTATCAGATAAGTAAAACAGGAGAGAAAATTAAATAACTAATTGTATATTTGCTAATATATAAACAGCAAATCTATGCTAAAGGATTTTAGTGATACGTGAACATATTTTCTTTTAAAGAGTGGTAAATAAATTTGAAGAATAAGCAAAGCAACTTAAGGCAATGCTACAATGAACCCGTGTGTATCATGTGCCCGAATGGCGTAATAACTCTGAACAATACAGTTCTTTCCCAATTTATTTATTTGTAGGAATATGTTTCCAGAAATCAATGATTGAAAAGTTATAATTTGACAAAATGATTTATAGTTTATATGAAAGAGAAACAGGCTAAAATTTTTGAGGAAAAATAAAAGTAGAGAGTACTACACTTTCAGATATTAAATATTAAATATATATGTAGAACAACTAAACCAGTGTGCTTTAATAGGCCAGTTGAGTGGGTTTTCTAAAAATAGATCACAGACTATCCCAAAGATATAAAGCAATGGGATTTGGTATAAGGATATAGAGATCAATGAAATATAACTGACATAAAATCAATGCAATGGAATTGTATTTACCCAGAAATAAACTTGTGTATTTGTAGTTAATTGGTTTTTTGGCAAAGATGCCAGGATGACTAAATGCAGAAAGAAGAGTCTTCTCAGCAAATAACTCTGGGACAACGAGATAATCACAAGAATGAAAATGTACCCTTTTTAAATGCCATATCCAAGAATTAACTCAAAATAAATCAGAGATATATATATATAAGAGCTAAACCTATAAAGCTCTTAGAATAAAAGACAGGAGTAAATTTTCATGACCCATCTTCAATGGTTCTTTAGATATGACATCAAAATCATAAGCAACAAAAGAAAAATTAGATAAACCAAATTGCATCAAAATTAAAAACTTTTGTGCTTCAAAGGATACCAGCAAGGGAATGAAAAGACAACACACAGAATTGGAGAAAATATTTGCAAATCATGTATCTGATAAACGACTAGTGTTTAGAAAACAAACGACTAGATAATACAAGACAAACATCTTATTAAAAATGAGGAAAGGATCTAAATATCCAAAGAAGATAGACAAATAGTCGGTAAATACATAAAAGGTGCTTAACATCGTTAGACGTTAGGAAATGAAAAATCAAAAACAGGAGCTGCCACTTCACATCCATTAGGAAGGCTGCAGTAAAACAGAGAGAGAGAGAGAGAGAGAGAGAGAGAGAGAGATAAGAGAGATAATAGCAAGTATTGGTGAGAATGTGAATACGTTGAAACTCTCATTAATCGTTGGTTGAAATACACTGGGGCAGCCACTTTGGGAAACAGCTTGGCAGTCCTTAAAATAATTAAACATAGAGTTACCATATGACCCAGCAATTCCACTCCTATGCATACAGGCAAGAGAAATGAAAGTATGTGTACACAAAAACTTGTACCTCATATTCACAGCGGCATTATTCATAATAGTTAAAAAGTAGAAATAACCCAAATGTCTATCAACTGATGAATGGGTAACATAAGAATGTAATATAGTATTATTCATAATAAAGAAGAATAAAGTAGTGATGAGTGCTATATGCTAACATGAATAAACTTTGGAAATATTTATGGAATTATGTAGTGAGCATATTATTTCTCTAATAGTAGCTTTGTTTCCTGACTCCACCTCACAGATTCAATGGTACCACGCAAAATACAGGAAATGTTGTTCCCTGTTGCACTGTTGAATGGCCACGCTATGAACTCTCATTGCCTCACACTTCAGTGAAAGAAATAATCACTACTGAAGGTAATTACCTAACTAAATCTAGTTGGTGTTCAATTTTTAGAACTGCTTTATGTCATTCAAAATAATGGATTTTTAAAAGTCAAACTTAAGATTATATTCATGTTTCTCAGGAAAATCCTATTACTTATTTTTTAAATTTTGTTATATATTTAGAAATGTTCTTTTGTCCTTAGTTTACAAAAAAGATATTTTAAAACATTACATTGTATATGTGGATTGTCATGTCATCATTGTAGTTTTATCTTTATATGTGTTATATATTTGGAATTAATATTACTAATCACATAAAATTTATACATCAGTTAAAATGAACAATGGGAGTGGACTTCCAGTTTTAACACCCACATGTAACAGGCTTGGAAGTCATTAATCCCATCTTTACAACAAAGAAACACTTGACACACTGAAAGTCAATAACTTTTCCTGGATCCTTCAGAGAACTGATGTCAAAAGGCTAATGGCTGACCTGAAAGGTGGAGAGAAACTCACTCAGAGTAACACAATTGAGATCTTCTTACCTAGAAGAGAAGTCAAGAAGCCTTAAATAAGTAGGGACACACATATGATCACTTTGGCAAGTTACTGGAGGCCAAATGTGTGGACCAGCCTGAGAGTGGGAAAGTCCTGGGAGCTACAGTCCCAGGAGGCTTCTTCATTTGTGGTCATTACCTTCAGGAACTCCCCAGGACTCTCATGGTGAAGATTTGACAAAGATATTCTGGCAGGTCTGACAGAGAGAGGGAAGCATAATTATTGTGAAGTATATTCTGACCCTTCTTCATTAAAATGGCCTTATTTCAAAGCCTACTCCATCTGGAGGAATTTTACAACTCCTTCTGGGTTTCCTGTCTCATCAAAGGGAGAAATATATCATAGTCAACAGGGGCCAAGGATTCAAGGAAATGTATTTGAAATACCAGGGGAGACAATAGGGGGATGGGAAAGAAAGATATCACTAGAGAAATAGGAATGAATGTCACAGTCCTGAGATATGAGTAAATGTCACAGTCTTGAGACACACACCCACAAAAGACTGACACTTAGTAGAAATATTACAGAATGTCCCCCACATCCCACACCTTACTACCACACCAAAAGGGCCCCTGTATAATAACAATGGATTATATCAGAAAAAGTCGAAAGATAAATGCTGCTTTCTTCAATGGTGTGTACTTATAAAGCCCCAAATCACAAGAGGACCAAAAAATAAAAAATAAAAGAGGAAACTAGAAGACTTTGAATCTCTGACACCTGCATCTACAATACACGCTAAACACACCCTAAAATAGCCAGATCAACAAAAATCTTTACACTATACAATGTACTTCCATTCCTAATATCTGAATTGTTTGAATTTCAGCAACAACAACAAAAAACGAGACATATGAAGAGGCAAGACAACTCACATTCTAGAGAGACAAAGCAATAATCAAAACAATATTCATATATAACACAGATATTGGATTTATCAGAGAGGTAATTTCAAACAACTACAATTAACATGTTAAGAGTTATAATGGATAAACTAGATAGCATGCAAGAGCATATAAGTAATATAAGCAGAGATGTGGAATTTGGAGAAAGATTTTAAAAGAACTGATAGAAATAAAAAACTGTAACATAAAATAATGCCTTTGATGGGCCTATTAATAGACTTGATATGGCCAAAAAAAAAAAAAAAAAAAAATTGGTGAGGTTGATTGACAATAAAGACTTCTTAAAACTGAATTGAAAAGAATATTAGAAAAGCCAAGCATCCAACAACTGTGGAATTTCAAAAGGGGGTGTAAAGTATGCCTAGCTGGGTTATCAGAAGTATCAGAAAGAGACAACAGAGGAGAAATACGTAAAATAGTAATGGTGAAATTGTTTTTCAGAATTAAGGATGGACACTAAACTTAAATGCAAAACACAAAGCTATCAATCTATTAGACACAAACAGAAGAATATCTTTAGGACCTAGGGCTAGACAAAAAGTTCACATACGTGACACCAAAAATACAACCCATAAAAGAAAAATTGGCAAATTGAACCACATAAAATTAAATTTTTTTTCTGTGAAGGACCCTGTTATGAGGCTGAAAAAAATAGGTGAGAAGAAATACCTGCAAACCATGTATCTGATAAAGGACTGGTTTCTAGAATATATTTTACAAAAACTCAATAGTAAAGAAATAAGTATTCCATTTAAAAACTGGGCGAAAGACATGAACATTTTAAGCAAGAGGATGTTCAAATGGCATATAAACAAAGGAGACCATGTTAAACATTGTCAGAGGACTTTAAGAACAATAATTAAGGGTGCTATGGAAATATAGGGTACTTTTTTTTTTTTTAACAAAAATAAACACCTCCCAATAGGAAAGCAGTTTATTGGGAACTATGCATACTACTTGTTTTTGGCTTGGGTTAATATTTGAAAACTCAAAGGGTTTGGTTTTTAAAACCCATTAGTGCTGGCTGCTAATGGCTTATCAGTGATTATCTCTCCACAAGTTTCCCTAGGCTAAAGAGAGTATCCTTGCCAAAGGTTGCCCCCCTTAGGATGGGGGAAGGCAGCCTGTAGCCAAAGATGAATAGTTGTGTGGGTAGAAAGGACTGAACTCCTTGCCTCAATTGGGATGATTCCCGGGGGCCAGAATTCCCCATGGGATCTGCTGAGGTCTTTGTTGTGACTGCATCCCATCCCATCTTAGAGACATCTCTATGGCATGCAAAGGCACTTTCTGTTGGGATGGGAGGTTTTGTTCAATACCCTAGAAAAAGGGCTTGGCAGGAATAAGAAGACCTAGTCAATACTACAGGATAATTGATCTCTTCCAACTCTAGCTCATAAATCCTACTCACTGTATGGTGGCCAATATCTTTTGCCATTTTTAATATTTTAGTTTACTTTAAAATTGTTTTTCTAGTAATGTGAATAGGAATAATTTGCAGAATAGCCAACTACATTTGATGAAAGAACTGAACTGCCTGTACTTTCCCTAATTGTATTACTTGTTCTACCTTACTTTGCTATTTCAAAATAAATTCTTTTTGTCAAATTAGTGAGATAATTTTCTCATCATATTAGAATAATGTTATCTAAACCTAATGATTTTCAATGCTCATTTTGAAAAATATTCGCTTTGCTACATTTTATTAGTAGGTATTTTACAAATTCTCCATTACTACCTAATTGTGCAAAATGCTCTTGCCTACTTTTCTTATTAAAGTCAGGTTGCAAAATGAATTCAAAACCTTAGCATTTAAAAATAATTATTAATTTCATGCCTACTTGCTTTCTAGGTGTTTTACTCCTGATATATTTATACAGATCCTGCCTATTCTTTTCATCCTTTAAATAGCATTAACTGCTTTTTCACTGTTCTCATGTTTATTTGCGGATCTCAAAAATTGTCTTGCATCCTAACTTTCCTCCTCTAACCACAATAATCCTGATTTTCATCACTAGGTTTTCAAAAGATTACTTTTTGGAACACTGAAAAGGATTATTTGGTTTTTCTAAATTATACACTTGAGGAATATACATATGTTACAATTGTGTGAACATGGGTTTTTCTCTCCCTTTATCTACAGAAATATTGGCTAACATCTGCACCAAGTCCATAGTCAAAACTTGACTTTCTAATGTCTTTAGATAGTTTTCTAACATTTCAAACCATTTAACACCAGAAAGTGATTTAAAAATTATTTATTAACATAAAAATTATTTATTCCATCAATAGGTGGGTATTTCTGATTTATTTTTTAAATTATCCTCTAATTATCCTTATTTTTTCTCCTTAAAATCAGGTTATTTAAGAAATATATACATCATAAATGTATTTTCTGGTATTCTTCATGTAATATTGAGTTTCAGGGCTAGAAAGGACTTTAAAAGTCCTCCAATTACATCATGATACAATGCAGTTTGCATTCTTAAGAAACCCTTAGCTGGCTGGGCATGGTGGCTCACGCCTGTAATCCCAACACTTCGGGAGGCCAAGGCTGGTGGATCACGAGGTCAAGAGTTCGAGACCATCCTGGCCAACATGGAGAAACCCCAACTTTACTAAAAATACAAAAATTAGCTGGGTATGGTGGCATGCACCTATAATCCCAGTTACTCTGGAGGCCGAAGCAGGAGAATCACTTGAACCCAGGAGGTGGAGGTTGCAGTGAGCCGACTGCATTCTAGCCTGAGACTCCGTCTCAAAAACAAAAACAAAAACAAAACAAAATAAAAAAGAAACCCTTAGCCTCAGGCTCCATTCACACACTCACCTCTCATATGATATTGTAATTGACTCTTAAGGTTTTTCAATTTTCCATGCTGGCATCAGTCAATCTCCCAAATGCAAATGTCATTGTATGGCATTTGTTGAACGTTGTTTATTGTCCTATTTCTACATTTTTCACTCCTTCCATATCTGCAACTTTAGCTCTACAAATTTACATTTTTCTCTATAGTTCTCTACCCAAAGATAGAATATTTTTATGAAATAACTCTATGATCTTACTGTCAGAGACAAACTTTGAGCTGTTACATCAGTGAAAAAACTCAGGTGGTCAATTCCAGTGGTTGGATGTAGAATAATTGTCTATATCACTCTATGTCCAAGTCAGGCATTTGAAAGAAAATAAGAAAAAAGAAGCACAGATCTCTAAAATAGATATGCCATGATTGAAAGCATCCCAACCTATGCATGCATGAAAGGGGAGTGACATAGTAGGGTAGGAAGGAATATAGGAAAAAATGTTTGTTTGGATGTCCAATTTTCAAGCAAGTTCTTCCACTGAACTGTTTAGTCTTCTGAATGCTACTTGTTTATTAAATGTTTATGATAAAATACATATAAAATTTATCTTTTTAATATTTATACTTATGTTTTTTTCTAATAGCTTTATAGTCATACACCTCATTTTTTGGTATTTGATCCTTTTTTACACAGTTAATTTTTATGCTGTGATATAGGATCCTACTTCTTTCACACATGGATATACAGTTTTCCCAGAACCTTTCTCAAAAAACACTCTTTTCTTCATTGTATGGTCTTGACATCCTTGTTGAAAATCCATTGATCTTAGATATATGGGATTATTTCTAGAAACATTAATTTATATGCCAATCCTTATGACAGTACCACATAGATTACTGTAGCTTTGCATTAGATTTTGAAATTGGGAACTCTGAGTCATCTAACATTGTTCTTTTGTTTGTTTGTTTTACGTATTTGGGGTTCCTTGCAAATCTACATGAATTTTAGAAGCAGCTTTATCATATCTGAAAAACAAAGGCTGGCTTCTGGGTCAAGATGACAGCCTAGAGCTGCTCATGTGCACCACTCCCATGGACAGGAAACAAAAGGGCCAGTGAACACTGATCCTGCAGGCCAGTCCCCTGAGAAACCATGTCAGGACCCAACAAGGTAGCAGGGGACTCAAGGAGCAGAAAGCACAGCATGGAGCCAGGAGAACCTCTGCAATATGAGAAGGAAGGAATGAATGAGAGCCCAGTGGGGGATTCACACTCTCCAAGGGACTTGTGGGAATGTGAGAATCCCCCTGTCACCCCTGTGCCCCCTCACTATGCTTCTAGACTGAGGCAGAGAACCTCCCAGATGTTTTGTGAAGGAAAGTTTTGAGTCCAAGGGGGCATCTACAAAGCTAGGCCCCAGAGAAACTAGTGCTGGTACCATAGTTGCAACAGAGGCCACAGTTGCAGTGCAGTGCAGTGCAGTACCTGGGAGGAGTAAGATTGCTCCACCCCTCTTGCCAGACAAGGCTTAGCACTAGCTTTTGGTCCAGTGTTCCCAATTCTGTCTGAACTCAGCTAGTAGCTATAGCCTCTGTTTTCCTAGAAAGCACTTGGATGGCAGGGCAGGTGACCCCACTCACCCCTGTCACTGGAACCCAGACAGGCAACACCTGCTGGAGCTTCCAATCCAGTGGTCCTACTTTTGTGTGGATTCACCTGGAGGGGGGCATGCAGGCTCCTGCTGTTCCAGGAAACACATGGATAGCAGGGAGAGTGACCCAATCTACCCTGACACTAGTAGCCAGGTGGTTTCACTTTCTAGGACTTCCAGCCAGCAGTCCCTCTTCTGCATGAGCTCAACTGGAGGGCACAACCTCCTGTTGTCCTGCAAAACACCCAGATGGGTAACTCCATCCACCCTCACCTCTCATAGCCAGGTGAGACATGCCTGCTAGAGCTTTTAGTCCAACGGTCCTACTTCTGCCTGAATTTACTGAGGGATGTAGCTTCTTCTTGCCCTGGAAAAACCCAAATTGCAGGGTGGGAAACTCCAGCCATCGCACCTCTGGTAGCCAGATAGGCCACATCTGCTAGAGCTTTCAGCTCAGTGGTCTTGCTTCTGTCAGAACTCTGTTGGCAGGTGCAACAGTGTGTTCTCCCAGGAAACACTTGAATAGCAGAATAGGACTGAGCTGGCAAGGCTATGACCTGTCTGCCAACTGTAGCCCCTGCCTAAGGAAGACCTGTGGACCAGAACATCCAGCAAAATAAACATAGGCACAGCATCAGTAATCAGAAGTGCTCCTCCTAGATTCAGGAGTAGATTAGAATCAAAGCCAGTTGGCTGAAACCACCTTGTACAACAATCGAACCCCCAAGGGCATCAAACAGGATAAAAGCATGAAATAAAACCCATCCAAAGAACAACACTTCAAAGACTGAAGGCACATTAGCCCACACAGATGAGAAACACACACACACACACACACACACACACACACACACACACATACACACACACAGTGTAAGAATTCTGGCAACTCAAAAAGCTAAGTGTTTTCTTACCTCCAAATAACCACACTAGTTCCCCAGCAATGGTACTTAACCAGGCTGAAATGGCTGAAATATCAATAATAGAATTCAGAATATGAATAGGAATGAAAATCACCAATATTCAGGAGAAAGTTGAAACCCAACCCAAGGAATCTAAGCAATACAATAAAATATACAGGAGATAACAGACAAAATGACCATTTTAAGAAAGAATGAAACTCTAAACTGATAAAGCTGAAAAGCTCACTTCATGAATTTTATAATACAATTGCATGTAGTAACAGTAGAATCAAACAAGCCAAGGAAAGAATCTGAGAGCTAAAAAGATAGGTTCTCTGAAATAACTCAGGCAAAAATAAAGAAAAAAGAATAAAGAAGAATGAACAAAAACTGAGAAATATAAGATTATGTAAAGAGAACAAATCTATGATTCATTGGCATCCATGAAACAGAGGGAGAGAAAGCAAGCAACTAGAAAAGCATATTTGAGGATGTTATCTACAAACATTTCTCCAACCTCACTGCAGAGGCCAACATTCAAATCCAGAAAATGCAGAAACACCCTGAGAGATACTATCCATGAGGCCAATCTTGAAGACACATGGTCATCATATTCTCCAAAGTCAAAATGAAAGAAAAAAATGTTAAAGGCAGGTAGAGAGGAGGAGCAAGTCATCTACAAAGGGAACCCCATTAGGCTAATAGTGGATCTTTCAGAGAAACCCCACAAACCAGACAAGATTGGGGGCCTATATTCAGCATTTTTAAAGAAAATAACCCACCAATAATTTCATGTCTTCCCAAACTAAGTTTCAGAAGCAAAGGAAAAAGATCCTTTTTAGACAAGCAAATGCTAAGGGAATTTATTACCACTAGACCTGCCTTGCAAGAGGTCATTAAGGGAGTACTAAATATTGAAAGGAAATACCCTTACCAGCCACCACAAAAACATAGTCAAGTACATAAACCATTGAAACTGTAAAGCAACCACACAATGAATACTGCATAATAACTAGCTAACAACATGATGACAGGATCAAATCCGCACATATTAATATTAACCTTGAATGTAAATGGGCTAAATGCACCAATTAAAAGGCACAGAGTGGCAAGTTGGATGAAGAAGCAAGATCTAACTGTATACTATCTAAAACAGACCCATCTTACATGAAATGACACCCATAGGCTCAAAGTAAAAGGATGGAGATAAATTTATCAAGCAAATGGAAAACAGAAAAAGACAGGGATCCGAATTCTAATTCCAGATAAAACTGACTTTAAACCAACAATTACGAAAATAGGGAAAGAAGGGTGTTACATAATGGTAAAGGGTTCAAATCAACAAGAATACTTAACTATTTTGAATATGCACCCAACAAAGGAGCACCCATATTTATAAAGCAAGTTCTCAGAGACCTACACGGAGACTTAGATAAGCACTCAGTAATAGTGGGAGACTTCAATATTACACTGATAGTATTAGATCATTGAGGCAGAAAACTAACAAAGATATTTGAAACCTGAACTCAATGTTTAACCAAATGGGTCTAACAAACCACTACAGAACGATCCACACAAAACCAACAGAGTATGTATTATTCTTATCTGCACATGGCACATATTCTAAAATCAACCACCTAATAGAACATAAAACAATCCTCAGCAAATTGAAAAACAATGAAATCATACCAACCACACTCTTGGACGACAGCACAATAAAAATAGAAATCAATCATAAGAAAATTGCTCAAAACCATAAAATTACATGGAAATTAAACAGTCTGCTCCTGAAAGTTGTTTAAATAAACAATAAAATTAAGGCAGAGATCAAGAAATTCTTTGAAACTAATGAGGATAAAGATACAATATATCAGAATCTCTTGGAAACAGCTAAAGCAGTGTTAAAAGGGAAGTTGATAGCATTAAATGCCCACATAAAAAAATTAGAAAGATCCCAAATTAACAACCTAACATCACACTGACAGAATCTAGAGAAAGAAGAGCAAACCAGAGAATCTAGAGAAAGAAGAGCAAACCAACTTCAAAGCAATCAGGAGGCAACAGATAACCAAAACCAGAGCTGACATGAAGGAAATTGATTTTTAAAAAATACAAAATATAATTGAATGCAGGAATTTGTTTTTTTGAAAGAATAAATAAGATTACCTGACTGCTACCTAGACTAATAAAGAAAAAGGACAGAAGATTCAAATAAACACAATCAGAAATAAAAAAGGAGACGTTACCACTGAGCCTGCTGAAATACAAGAAAACCCTCAGAGATGGCTATGAGGACGTCCATGCACACAAACTAGAAAAGCTAAAAGAAATTAATAAATTCTTGGAAGAGCAGAACTTCGTAATATTAAACAAAGAAGAAACTGAATCCCTAAACAGAATGATAACAGGTTTCAAGTTTGAATCCATAATAAAAAGCCCACCAACCAGAAAAAAAGCCCAGGACCAGATGTATTCACAGCTGAGTTCTACTGGATGTATAAAGAAAAGCTGGTACTATTCCAGTGGAAACTATTCCAAAAAACTGAGGAGGAGGGACTTATTTCTAACTCATTATATGAGTCCAGCATCACTCAGATATCAAAACCTGTCAGAGGCACAACAAAAAAGAAAACTTCAGGCCAAACAGAAATGCAAAGATCCTCAACAAAATGCTAACAAACTGAATTCACCAGCACATCAAAAGCTAATCCACTATGATCAAGTGGGCTTTACTCCTGGGATACAAGGTTGGTTTGACATATGCAAATCAAATCAATAAACGTGATTTATTACATAAACAGAACTAAAAAGATACTGCATAATCATTTCAACAGATGCAGAAAATTATTTTAATAAAATTTAATATCTATGTTAAAATAAACCCCCAACAAATTAGGCAATTCAGGAGCATGCCTCAAAATAATAAGAGTCGTCTATGACAAACCCACAGTCAACATCATACTGAATGGGCAAAAGCTAGAAGCATTCCTCTTGGAAAGCAGAGTAAGACAAGGATGCCTGCTCTCACCACTCCTATTCAACACGGTACTAGAAGTCCTAGCCATAGCAAGCAGGCAAGAAAAAATAAAAGGCATTCATATAGGAAGAAAGAAAGTCACGCTATCTTTGCTTGTAGATGATATGATTTTATACATAGAAACTCCCTTGTCTCTGCCCCAAAGCTCCTAGATGTAATAAAACAACTTCAGCAAAATTTCAGGATGCAAAACCATTGCATAAAAATCAGTAGCATTTCTGTACATCAACAACTTCCTAGCTAAGAACCGAATTGAGAATGTGGTCCCATTCACAATAGAGACAAAAAGAATAAAATGCCCAGGAGTACAGCTCACCAGGGAGGTAAATGATCTCTACAATGACAAGTATATAAAACTACTCAAAGAAATCATAGATGACAAAAACAAATAGAAAAACATTATATGCTCACTGTTTGGAAGAATCAATATTGTTAAAATAGCCATACTGTCCAAAGGAATTTACAGTTTCAATGCTATTCCTATCAAACTACCAATGACATTCTTCATAGAATTGGAAAAATCTATTTTAAAATTCCTACGGAACCAAAAGGGAGTTTGAATAGCCACAGCAATCCTAAGCAAAAAGAACGTAGCTGAAAGCATCATGTTATCCAACTTCAAACTATACTGCAAGGCTTACAGTGACCAAAACAGCATGGAACTGGCACAAAACAGACACATAAACCAGTGGAACAGAACAGATAGTCTAGAAATAAAGTTGCACACCTACAATTGTCTGTTATTCAATGAAGATGACAAAAATAACCAGTTGGGAAAGGACTCCCTCTTCAGTAAATGGTACCAGGATAACTAGCTGGCCATATGAAAAAGATGGAAACTGGACCCCTTCCTTACACCATATACAAAAGTCGACTTAAGATGGATTAAAACTTAAAATGTAAGACTTAAAAGTATAAAACCTCTAAAATATAACTTAAGAAATACTATTCTGGATGTAGACCCGGACAAACATTTCATGATGAAAACTCCGAAAGCAATTTGCTGCAAAAAACAAACAAACAAACAAAAACAAACAAAAAACAAAAAAACAAAAAAGGTATGAACTAATTAAACTAAAGAGCTTCTGAACAGCAAAACAAACTATCAGCAAAGTAAATAGTCTACAGAGTGGAAGAAAACATTTGCAAACTATGCATCCAACAAAGTGTAATATCAAGAATCTACAAGAAACAAACTAATCAACAAGCAAAAAACCATAACCCCATTTAAAAGTGGGCAAAATAAATGTACAGACACTTTTCAAAAGAAGACATATGTGCGGCCAATAAACACATAAAAATGCTCAATGTCACTAATAATTAGAAAAATGGAAATCAAAATCACAATGAGATACCATCTCACACCAAGAATGGTTATTACTGAAAAGTCAAAAAAATAACTGATGCTGGCAAGGTTGTTGAGAAAAGAGAACACATACAATGAGGATGGGAATGTAAGTTAGTTCTCACTAACTAACTTATACATTATGGAAAACAGTATGGCAATTTCTCAAAGAGCTAAAAACAGAAATCCCATTCCATCCAGCAATCCCATTATTGGGTATGTACCCAAAGGAATACACATTGCTCTACTATATAGACACATGCATGCATATGTTCATCACAGGACAATTTACAATAGCAAAGACATGGAATCAACCTAAATGCCCATCAATGATAGACTGGATAAAGAAAATATGGTACATATACACAATGGAGTACCATGCAGCCATCAAAAAGAATGAGATCATGTCCTCATGGATGGAGCTGGAGGCCATTATTCTAAATGAAGTAATGCAGAAACAGAAAACCAAATACTGTATGTTCTCATTTATAAGTGGGAACTAAACATGAATGCAAAGAAGGGAGTAGACATGGATGCCAAGAAGGGAGCAACAGACACCAGGGCATTACTGAGGGTAGAGGTTGGGAGGAGGGAGAGGATCAAAAACTACTTACTGGGCACTGTGCTTACCACCTGGGTAACAAAATAATATGTACTCCAAACCACCGTGACACACAATTTACCTGTATAACAAACTTGCACATGTACTCTTGAACCTAAAATACTAATTTTTAAAAGACTTGGAAGAGAAATTCCCCATGATTTTGGGAAAGCAGGGTTTTCCAGTTAAAATGTCAGAGTGACCCTTTGCTCTGGCTGATTCACTGAGCAACTGCACAATCTCCCATTGACTTATGTGCATATCCAGCCTAGTATGACTTCACTGTTGTTATAAACAAGCACAGTGCCTTAAACTAACAAATGGCCACATTATTAAATCAATTGTTCCAAAAAGGGAAAAAATAGAGAATAAAGAAAAGATTATGCTGCAAAAAAAAAAAAAAAAAAAAAAAAAAGAGCCAATTTTGATAGGCACTGCATTAAAAGTGTGTGATTCACTTTGGAGTATTGCCATCTTAATAATATTAAATTTTCCAATTAATGAATAAGTGATGATGTTCCACTTATTTAAACCTTCTTTATAGTTACCTAGCAAAATATTAGTTTTCAGTGTAAAAGTCTTATATTTTCTAGTTAAATGTACTCTCAATTATTTTATTCTTTTGATGCTATTATAAAGGGATTTTTAAAAATTTCCTTTTTGAATTCTTCATAGCTAGTGTATGCAACTGATTTATTTCCTTACAAAGGTTTAATTTTAGATATTTTTCAAAGAATTTATAATTGGCATATGATTGTTAATTTTATGGGGTAAAATGTGATGTTTTGGTACATATATACATTATATAATGATCAAATCAAGGTAATTAGTATATTTATATCCCTAAACATTTACCATTTCTTTAGGATGAGAACATTCAAAAAAATTTTTTTTTTCTTTTGCCATTTTGGAGTATACATTATTGTTAAGCCCAGTGATCCTATTATGCAATAGAAACACCAGAACTTATTTCTCCTATCTAACTGCAGCTTTGTACCTGCTGACCAATCTGTCCTCATCTCCCTCTCCCAACCACCCTCCTCGTTCTCTGATAACCATTATTCTACTCCCTTCTTCTAAGAGAACAACATTTTAGATTCCACATATGAGTGAGAACATGCAGTATTTGTCTTTCTTGGTTTGGCTTATTTACTTAACATAATGTCCCACAGGTTCATTCATGTTGCCAACCATGACAGAATTTCATTCTTTTTTATAGATGAATAGTATTCCATTGTGTATATATAACAAATTTTCTTTAATTGTTCATCTGTTAATGAACATTTAGGATGATTTTATATCATGGCTATTATGAATAGGGCTGCAATAAACATAGGAGTGTAGTTATCTCTTCAAAATACCAATTTCATTTCCTTTGGCTACATACCCAGTAGTGGTATTGCTGAATCATATGGTAATTCTGTTTTTAATTTTTTGAAGAACATTCATACTTTTCCACAATTGCTGTTCTAATTTACATTCCCATCAGCAGAATGTAAGGGCTCCCCTTTCTCCACATCCTCATCAATCCCTGTTAACTTTTGATTTTTTTCATAGCATTCATTGTGACTAGATCAAGGTGACATCTCATTTCGGTTTTAGTTTGTATTTCCCTGATGATTAGCGATGTTGAGCATTTATTCCTACATCTGTTGTCCATTTGCATGTTTTCTTTTGAGAAATGTCTATTTGGGTCTTTGGCCCATTTTAAAATCAGGTTATTTGTACTTTTGTTGTTCGGTTGTTCGAGTTCCTTATATATTTTGGATATTAACTCTTCATCAAATGTATGATTTCTCATAGGAAGAAAGATAAAATGTGGACGGGGGAGAGGGCTAAAAGAGAATGCAAACAATGGGGCTGTAACCTTCTTACAACCATAACATACTTATACCTGGCACAGCACAGGGCACAAAGTGGGCTCTCTTTTATAGGTTGTCGCTTTTGTTTATTGGTTGTTTCCTTTGTTGTGCAGAAGTTTTTTAGTTTGAGGTAATCCCATTTGTCTACATTGGATTTTGTTGTTTGTGCTTTTGAAGTTTTATCCAAAAACTTCCTGCCTAGAAGATTTTCCCCTATGTTTTTTTCTACTAGTTTTGCAGCTTGAGGTCTCAACGCCTTTAACCCATTTTGAATTGGTTTTTGTATATGGTGAGAGATAAGGATCTATTTTTTTTCTTCTACTTATGCTTGTTCAGGTTTTCCAGAACTATTTATTGAAGAGATTGCACTTTTCCCATTTTGTGTACTTGGTACCTTTGTTGAAAATCAATAAACTGTAAATAAGTGGGTTTGTTTCTAGGCTTTCTATTTTGCTCCATTACTCTGTCTGTTTTTATGACAGCATTTTTGTACTTTGTTTACTATAGGTTTGTAGTATGCTTTGAAGTTGGATAGTGTGATGTCACCAGCTGCATCTGTGTGTGTCTGTGTGTGTTTCTGAAGACTGCTTTGTGTGGTCTTTTTTTTATGGTTCCATAAAAATTTTAAGATTTTTTTCTATTTCTTTGAAAAATGTCATTGGTACTTCCATAGAGATTGCATTGAATTTGTGGATGACTTTGAGTAATATGTACATTTTAACAATATTTTTACAATTTATGAACATGGAATATCCATATTTTTCTATGTCTTCAGTATTTCATCAATGGTTTATAGTTTTTATTATTGAGATCTTTCATCTTCTTGATTAAATTTGTTCCTATGATTTTTTTGTGGCTCCCGTATGATATGGAATTACTTTCTGGATTCATTTTTCAGATAATTTGCTATTGGCATATAGAAATGCAACTGATTTTTGTATGTCGATTTTGTACCCTGTAACTTCAATGAATTTATGTATTAGGTGTAATAGTTTTTGGTGGAATCTTTGAGGTTCTCTGTACATAAGATCACATCGTCTGTAAACAGGGACAACCTGACTTCCTCCATTTAAGGTTGGATGTCTTTCATTTCTTTCTCTTGCCTAATTGCTCTGGCTAGAACTTACAAGTGATTTTTGTCTGTTGGTCTTCTCTCTTGTAACATTGCTGAATTTGTTAATTAGCTCTAATAAGTTCTGGTATAAATCCTTTAGAATTTTCTCTATGTAACACAATGTATCTCTAAAGACAGTTTTACTTTTTCCTTTCTAATTTGGATGCTTTTTATTTCTTTATTTATTCTCACTGTTCTGCATAAAACTACCATTACAATGTTGAAAAGAGGTGAGAGCAGAGGATGCTCTTGTCTTGCTTCTGAACTTACGGTAAAGTTTTTCTCCATTTGGTTATAATGTTAACTATGAGTTTTAAAATACGCACCCTTAAAACATTGAGAAATAATCTGTGTATTACTAGTTTTCTGAAGGGGTTTTTTCATGAAAGAGTGTTGGATTTTGTCAAGATTTTTTTGCACTAGTTGAGACGATCATATATATATATATATTTAATTTTTCTTTCATTCTAATGATATGGTTTATTATATTGATTTCATTCATTCTTGGAATAAATCCCACTTGGTCATATTATTTTAATATGCGGCTGGATTTCATTTGCCAGTTTTTATTGAGAATGTTTTGCACCTATATTCATGAGGGATTTTTGTTTGTAATTTTCTTTTCTTATGTCTTTGATTTAGTATTAGAGTAATGCTGGCCTCCTAGAATGAGTTAAAAAGAGTTTTATTTATTTTTTGGAAGAATTTATTTAGGATTTGTGTTAATTCTTCTTTTAATGTTTGGTAGAATTCACCAGGGAAGCCATCTAGTCCTTAGCTTTCCTTTGTTAGGAGGTTTCTGTTTTCTGTTTTTATTTTAGACCTAGGGGGCACATGTGCAGGTTTGTTACATGGGCATATTGCATGATGCTGAGGTTTGGAGTATAGCTTCTGTACCTCAGGTTGTGAGAATAGTATCAAATAGGTGCTTTTTCAAACCATACCCCTTTCCCTCCTTCCACCCTCTAGCAGTCCTAGTGTCTATTATTCCCATATTTATGTTTATTTCTGTTCAATGCTTAGCTCCCACATGTAACTGAGAATAGGCAGTATTTGGTTTTCTGTTTCTGCATTAATTTCCATAGGATTATGGCCTCCAGCTGCATCTATGTTGCTGCAAAGAACATGATTTCAATCGTTTTTGTGGCTGCATAGCATTCCATGGTGTACATGCACCACACTTTCTTTATCCAATCCACTTTTGATGGGCTCCTATGTTGATTCCATGTCTTTGCTATTGTAAAGAGCATAGTGATGAACATGCAGAGTGCATGTGCCATTTATTGATTTATTTTCCTTTGGTTATATAATCAGTAATGGGATTAAGAGGTTAAATGGCAGCTCTGTTTTAAGTTACTTGAAAAATCTCCATATTGCTTTCCACAGTGACTGAACTAATATACCTTCCCACAAAAAATGTGTAAGTGTTCCCTTTTCCCATAGCCTCACCAGCATCTGCTTTTTTTTTTTTTTACTTTTTAGTAATAGCCATTACAACTGGTGTGAGATGCCATCTTATTGTGGTTTTTATTTGCATTTCTCTGATGATTAGTGATGTTAGCAGTTTTTCACATGTGTCTTGGCTGGGCTGCTTGTATGTCTTCTTTTGAGAAGTGTCATTGCCCTTTTTTTTTTTTTTTTTGAGATGGTGTCTCACTCTGTTGCCAAGCTGGAGTACAGTGGCGCGATCTCGGCTCATTGCAATCTCTGCCTCCCGGGTTCAAGTGATTCCCCTGCCTCAGCCTCCCAAGTAGCTGGGATTACAGGTATGCACCACCACACCCATCTAATTTTCGTATTTTTAGTAGAGACAGGGGTCTCACCATGTTTGCCAGGACAGTCTCAATCTCCTGACCTCGTAATCTGCCTGCCTCGGCCTCCCAAAGTGCTGGGATTACAGGTGTGAGCCACTGCACCCAGCCCTTTCCCATTTTTTAAATGAGGTTGTTCATTGCTTGTTGATTAAATTCCATATAGATTCTGCATATTAGCCTTTGTCAGATGCATAGTTTCTGAACTTTTCTTCTACTCTTTAGGTTGTCTGTTTACTTTGTTGACAGTTTCTTTTGTATGCAGAAGCTCCTCAGTTTAATTAGGTCCCACTTGTCAATTTTTGTTTCTGTTGCAATTGCTTTTGTGGGCTTGGGCGAAGATTGTTTGCCAAGGGCAATGTCAAGAAGGGTATTTCCTAGGTTTTCTTCAAGGATTTTTATAGTTTAAGGTCTTACATTTAAATATTTAAACCATCTCAAGTTCATTTTTGTATGTGGTGAATGGTAGGGTCTAGTTTCGTTTTGCATGTGGCTAGCCAGTTATCCTGGTACCATTCATTGAATAGGGAGTCCTTTGGTAGGTTTCTGATTACTGATTCAATCTCATACTTGTTATAAATCTATGCAGATTTTTATTTCCTCTGGAGTTAGTTTGGATAGTTTCTGTGTTTTTAGGAATCTGTCCATTTTACCTAGGTTATCTATCATAGTATTTTGCTATAAAACTTTTTATTTCTGCAAGATCAGCACTAATGCCTTCACTTTTATTTCTGATGGTGGTAATTTGATTATTCACTTGTTTCTTATTCAGTCTAACTTAATATTTGTCAATTTTACTGATCTTTCCAAAAGACAACTTCTCATTTTATTGAATTTCAGTGTTGTCTTGAATTCTCTATTTTGTTCCTATCTGCTCCATTTTGTTGGTTTACTTACCCTTTCTTCCCTTCTGCTAGCTTTGGTTTTGTTTGCTCTTTTTTCCTAGTTCTTTGAGAAATAAAGGTAGGTTATTAATTTGGTATCTTTCTTCATTTTTAATGTAGGTATTTACAGGTATAAATTCCCTTCCAAGACATATAAAGCTAATACATTTTGTATGTTGTATTTTGTTTTTGTCCCAAAATAAAATATTCCTAATTTCTCTGTGATTTATTTTTTGACCATTTTTTGTCTGAGTGTATTGTTTAATTTCCACAAACTTGTGAATTTTCTAGTTTTCTTCCTGATATTGATTTCTAGTTTTACTCCAGGTTATTGGAGAATAAACTTCATATGTTTTCAAAATTTTAAATTTTGAGATGTATTTTGTGACTTAATATACAGCTATGTTAAAAATGTTTTATGTAAACTTAATACAAAAAGTGTATTTGCTCTGACTTGATAAGGTGTTTTGTACATGTCTGTTTAGTTCTAGTTTGTTTACTGTGTTTTTACAATTCTGTAGTTTCTTATTCATGTTCTTTTACAATTCTTTATATATTGTTAAAAGTAGGATATTGACATTTCTAACTATTATTGTAGAAATGTCTGTTTTCCTCTTTACTTTTATCAATTGAAGGGGCTCTGTTGCTAGGTGTCTATGTGTTTGTAATTATTATATCTTCTTGGTGATTGACCCTTTAACCAATTTGTACATTTTTATCACCTTTTATAATTTTTGATGTAAAATCTATTTTGTTTGATATCATTAAAGCTACCCTAGCAATCTTTTTGTTACTATTTCTATGGTACTTTTTTTTTTTTATCATTTTGCCTTCAGCCTATTTGTGTCTTTGGATCTAAAATAAGTATTTTAGATAGAATATCGTTGAATGATTGTTTATATTAAATCTACCACTCTTGTGTTTAACTAGAGAGTTTAATCAATTTCCCTTTAATGACTAAGAAAGAGTGACTTACTGCTTCCATTTTGCTCTTTGTTTTCATACGTCATATCTATTTTTTCCTGTTTCCTCCTTATTGCCTTCTTTAGCATTAAATTAATTTTAATTAATAGATTTTATATTTAGAACCTTTTTAGGTTGGTAGAAAAATTGAGCTGGTAGTGCAGAAAATTCCCACCTTTTCCCCCATTCATAGTTTCCCCAATTTTAAAAACCTTGCATTAGTACGTTTGTTACAGTTGATGAACCAATATTGATACATTATTATTAACTAAAGTCCATAGTTTGCATTAGGGTTCACTCTATGTGTTCTATAATTATACTACTTTTGACAAATGTATAATGTCACATAGTCACCATTATCGTTTTATACAAAATACTTTCACTTCCCTAAAACTCCATGTGCTTCAACTGTCTATCCTCCCTACTTTTCTAATTAAACTTGCAACCAGTGGTCTTTTTACTGTCTCTATAGTTTTTCCTTTTCTAGAATGTCATATAGAACCATACAGAACCAATTTAAAATGGCTTGTTTTAATTAGAAGTATACATTTAAGCTCCCTCTATGTCTTTTCATGGTTTCATATAGCTCATTTCTTTTTATTATTGAATAATATTTTATTGTATAGCTGTACCAGAGTTTTTTTTTATCCATTCAACATTTGAGTAATGTGTTGTATGCTTTCAGTTTTGGCAATTATGAATAAAATTTTTGTAAGCATCATTGTCTTTTTATTCTCTTAACAGTGTCTTTCACAAAGCAGAAGTGTTTAACTTAATGAAGTCTAACTTATTAACTTTTGTTCATGGATTGTGCTTTTGGTGTCTTACCTAAAACACATCGTAAAACCCAAGGTCATCTAGATTTTCTCCTGTTATCTTCTAGAAGTTTTATAGTTTTGTGTCTTACATGTAGGTCTATGATACATTTTGAATTAAGTTTTGTAAAAGTTGTAAGGTCTATATCTAGGTTCTTACATTTTGCTTTTTGCCTGTGGATGTCTTGTCACAGCATCATGTGTCGAGAAGGTTTATTTTTCTCCATTGAATTGCCATTACTCCTTCATCAAAGAGCAGTTTACACTATTTGTGTGAGTCAATTTCTGGGCTTATAGATCCGTTTGAAGGCCCTTTGTTTTCTCTTCCTTTACAGTTTTCATCTTTCAGTGGTAGTGTTTCCTTTTGTGCAGGTGACAGTGTCATGCTTTTGTTGTTGTTTCCTCATGTTTATCAACTTATTGGAGAGGCAATGGAATGACACAGGAAAGAGTGTGGGCCTAGAGAGAGAGATTCTTTGTTTCAAGTCCTGTCTCTGCCACTTAGTAGCCATATGAAGATGTGGAGGTGATTTAACTAATTCATGAAAAAGAGAATAGGAAAACGTATTTCAGAAGGCAACTGACATGATTAAGTTGAAGGTAATGGACTGGGATGTTGGGGAACTCCTCTTCTGCAAAGACAAGGGAAAGAGACATGAATGGTTGTGAGAAACTTGACTATTAAGGCTCAGTTTTATAAATCAAAGGTGGAACCTGGGATATCTTTTCAGCTACCTTGGACTGGCTCTTTTAAGTCAGATTGTTTTTCCTTTTTTTATTTCCTTTATATTAAAATCATGAAAATAATTTTTGTGTGTGAATGCTGGGATTTTATAAAAACATTCGGCTTCATCAACATCTTCTGTTCTGTATCTACATGTTACCTACTTTGTGCTTGGGGTTGATAAAAGTGAAGGAAACCTGGTCTTTAGGTCTGTGTGATTACTTCAGAAAGCATCTTAGCTGAGGAGGAATTCATTGTATTCAAACAAGGCACTATGCATTTGCAAGAAGTGGAACATTTCTGCCAACTCTTAAATAATCTCACTGTAAGAACAAAAATAAGATTGTTTGTAAAACTGTTGTAGCATGTTTCAAGGGTGGTAAAAATTCCCATGCTTTATGTGCTGTTAATTCAAGATCTTGGGGAGATTCTTTGTTAGAATAGGTAATCATCAATCCTTTAGATTTAGCTAATTGACATTAGCAACTCCCAACGGGCTTACTTTCTGAAGTCCCAATAGATAAACCTAATGCCATGTATCATAATGAACCATTTTATTTGTTGTGCATTTCTACTTTCAGTGTCATTAGGATGTTGCTCATTTTCTAAGGAAACCTCCATCTGTAATGAAATGTCATTGTTAATGAAATCAGGAAACCTTTAATGTTATTTAATCTGTGTAAAAGAAAATCAATATTTAGAGTGGAACATGTCAAAGAATGTATACCTGGGTAATTTTGACAATTTAGAATATTAAAAAATTAATATTGGCAATATTTTTTGAACTCTTAGTAAATTAAATGCATCACTCTGTCTTTATATATCAAAATAAGCCACTTTCTCATTGCATTCAGCTTTTTGTTACAGTGTTACACTATGTTACCAGTGTATATTAGATCCAGTAGTATATTAGATCCAACCCAATATACTACTAGGCAGTAAGTGACTCAAAAACAGATATAAAATAGAAGTACCACAGAAAGATTGTGATTTAGAGTCAACATTTCTGTTATAAAATGTAGATAAAACTATCCTTTCAGTATCATTTTTATGAATTATAGAATAAGGTGTGAAATAATTCTGTAAGAAATTGTGCATTAATTAATCTATTAATTATAACGTGATAGTCTGGCTATCAGTGTAGTCTGATTGAAGTTATATCTGAATTTAAATGTGAATCTTGCATTTATTATCCACATACTTTTTTTCTTTTAAACTTTTATTTTATGTTCAAGGTGTACACTTGCAGGTTTGTTACATGAGTAAATTGCATGCAGCTGGGGTTCGGTGTACAAATGATTTCATCACCCAGGTAGTGAGTATAATATCAGATCTTCACTCTCCTCTCACTTTCTACCTGCAAGTATCCCCTCGTGTCTATTATTCCAATCTTTGTGTCTATTGGTACTCAATGTTTAGCTCCCACTTATAAGTGAGAACCTGTGTTATTTGGTTTTCTGTTCCTGCATTAATTTGCTTAAAATAATGGCCTCTCTAGTTGCATCCATATTACTGTAAAGGACAGGATTTCATTCTTTTTGGCTGCATAGTATTTTATGGTGTAAAATACAATATCACTTCATGTTAAAAATCCTCATTACACGAAGAACTGAAGGAACATAACTCAAAACAATAAGAGCAATCTATTACTCTTATTCTGAAGCCCACATTGAGCATCATACTGAATGGGGAAAAGCCAGAAACATTCCCCTTGAGAACCAGAACAAGATAAGAATGCTCAGTCTCACCACTCCTTATCAATATGGTATTGAAAGTCCTGGCCATAGCAATTAGGCAAGAGAAAGAAATAAAGTGCATTTAAATAGGAAGAGAGGAAGTAAAATGATATCTATTCACAGACAGTATGACTCTATAGAAAATCCCATAGTCTGTCCAAAGGCTTCTAGAACTGGTAAACAACTTTAATAAAGTTTCAGTATAAAAAAATTCAATGTACAAAAATCAGTAACATTTCATATACAACTAATGTCCAAGCTGAGAACCAAATCAAGCACACAATCTCATTCATAGTAGCCACAAAAAGAACAAAATACCTAGGAATACAGCTAATCAGGGAGGTGAATGATCTCTACAATGAGAATTACAAAACATTGCTCAAAGAAATTACAGATGACACAGACAAACGAAAAAATCTTCCATACTAATGGATTAGAAGAATCAATATTGTTAAAATGGCCATACTGCCCAAATCAATTCATAGATCAAATCTTATTTCCATCAAACTACCAATGTCATTTTTCACAGAATTAGAGAGAACTATTCTAAAATTATGGAATTTAAACAAGCCAAAGTAGCCACTGTATCCTAAGCAAAAGGAGCAAAGCTGGAGGCATCACATTACCTGACTTCAAGCTATACTGCAAGGCTACCGTAACCAAAACAGCAGTTTGCTGATACAAAAACAGACATGTAGACCAATGGAACAGGTTAGAGAACTCAGAGGTAAAGACATACACTTACAACCATCTGACCTTTGGTAAAGTTGACAATAACAAGCACTGTGGGAAGGACTTCCTATCAATAATTGGTACTGGGATAACTGGCTGGCCATATTCAGAACATTGAAACTGGACCCCTTCCTTTTACCATATGTGTTAGTTCATTTTCACACTGCTGATAAAGACATACCTGAGACTGGGCAATTTACAAAAGAAAGAGGTTTATTGGCCTTACAGTTCCACGTAGCTGAGGAGGCCTCACAATCATGGTGGAAGGTGAAAGGCAAGGAGGAGCAAGTCACATCTTACCTGGATGGTGGCAGGCAAGGAGAGATTTTGTGCAAGGAAACTCCGTTTTTAAAACCATCAGATCTTGTGAGGCTCATCCACTATCATGAAAACAGAGCAGGAAAGATCCACCCCCATAATTCAGTCATCTTCCACTTGGTTCCTCCCACTACACACGGGAATTGTGGGAGTTACAATTCAAGATGAGATTTGTGTGGGGACATGTCAAATCATATCACCATATATAAAAATCAATTCAAGATGGATTAAAGGCTTAAATGCAGGACCTCAAACTATAAAAACCCTAGAAGAAAACCTAGGAAATATCATTCTGGACGTAGACCTGGGCAAAAACTTTATGACAGAGTCTCCAAAAGCAATTGCAACAAAAACAACAATAGATAATGGGACCTAATTAAACGAAAGAGCACAGCAAAAGAAACCATCAACAGAGTAAACAGATGGCATTCAGAATGGAAGAAAATATTTGCAAACTTTGCATCTGACAATGGTCTAATATCCAAAATCTATAAGGAACTTAAACAATTCAACAAGAAAAACAACAACAACAACAACATCCCCATTGAAAAACGGGCAAAGGATATGAACAGAGACATCTCAGAAGACATACATGTGACCAACAAGCATATGAAAAAATGCTCAACATCACTAGTGAGTCATTAGAGAAATGCAAATCAAAACCACAACGAGATACCATCTCACACCAGTTAGAAAACCTATTATTAAAAAGTCAGAAGAAACATACATTTTAAAAACTGCCTAACCTATTTGACCAATGTATACTTTAGTAATAGTCTTTTAAAATAAAGTTATGAAGTTGCTATGGCAATTAAGAGAGAAAGTGTGTGAAACATTCTAATATATCTCATTAAATACATCAGGGGTCAAATAGTTCATTTCTTTGCACATTCTTCACTTATTAATCGTAATAGTTTTAATGTCAATATATACTTAATGAATAAGTAACTGAGCAATTAGCATTTTTTTCTGATAAAAATGAAGATCATCTAATGATCTTCAATGGCAATTATGACAGGCAGAACTTAGAATAAAATATAACAAATGTAAAAGGAGACACTGTATTTCAGAATCATAAATATTTTAAATTATTATAAAGCATAATTAATTTTATAAAGAAATTCCTAAAATCCCAAATCAAGATGAAACCAATGAATCTACCTGTGACATAGTTGAAGGTATAAGCATTTTCAGAGGTTTCAAATCTCTGAAACTTTCTATATAGCTGTATTGAGTTATGTTTAAAACAACCAAAAAGAAAAACCTGCAAAAAAATTCAAAATTGTTTGGAATAAACATATTGTTTCATGTTGTTATTTTGAGTTCATATTGTTATTCTGATACTATTGTGGGTGTATTACGGCATAAGAGAAATGACTATGTCAGTTCCGTTGAGAACTAGGATTTTCAGCACAAGAAAAGAAAGAGAAGAAATAATATTTGTGAGGCTTGTATAACCCTGTATTCCTGAAATCAATTCAGAAGTATAATTATTAATTCATATTAAGTTTATTCCTTACAAATTTGATTTCCTAGCTCTATCCACTGAAACTACCTAGATACCATGCCTATTTCAGTAGCAAAGAGCATCCCTAGTGCCCATATTGTAAATTCTAAGTACAATTCTTCACTAAGACGAGCTAACACTTCTCATTCAAAAAGCTATCTGGGTCAGGGCAAGAAATGTACATGAAAGACCTATGACATTTCATCATACTGCATAGCAAGGATGTACTCAAGGACTTCTATGAACATAGCTAAAAAGATTTAATATCCCATGCAAGGAGAATCTCTGTAACCAATGGTGAATCAAGTTTCGGCTTCAGTTAGAAAACGCTGCCATCAATTGCAGCCCCTTTGTTAAACCCCATAATATTATCACAAAGTAATAAAATAATAGACCCATTGATCACCTTTGAAAGATACTAATTGTACAACTCATCAATCAAAAAATGCATAGATAAAGGGAAAATATCAAGTGTTTAACTTGTGTCTTCTTGTTTTTGCCTGGTTATGCTTCAGGGCAACCAACCAGATGATGAGTACAAATTTATCTTTAAAGAAGCATTCCAGATAATAAATGAAAAAGAAACAGTAAATAAGAACATGACTATTTTTAACACATAATAAAGGATCGGCGAATTATTTAACAGGCACTAATATCACACACATATAAAGAGTGTTATCTGGATTATGTGCGCTCTGTTGGAAGAGAACAACCTATAAAGAGTTATTGCAAAAAAAAGCCAGAATCATATAGAGCTTGATATATATGTTTATTACAAATAAGCAGACAGAGGAAAAATGATGAATGACACCTTGGAGGTGTATCAGAAAAAGACAGGCCATGAGATACTCTACAAGACAATTGACCTTTTTGGTATCAGAAAATAACAGCTAGAGAAGATGGAATATGGAGTAAGAACCTGTAAATTGAAAGAGACTTAACAGATGTCAAGTAACTGCATCCTATAGACCTTCTTAGATTGTGACTTAAATAAACTGTACAAAAATACTGAGTTTATTTGTATAAGACTAATTAATTTTCCCACCAAAAAACCAAGTATGGAAACGGAAAAAAAAAAAAAAAACCCCAAAACTGTTTAAGGCAATAGAGAGTAACCAATACAGTCATTACTTAAAAGCCTACCATTCTGAAAAGCAGCAATTACATCTAGTACTGGCAAGAATGTAGGCTAAATACAACACTTACGTCTTGATGCCTAGGATAAAACTGATGTAACCACGCTGGAACTTCCAAACTAAACCTATGTATACCCTATTACTGAGTGCTATGTGAAACTATCTAAATGTACATCAACATGAGGACAGACTAAGTAAATAGACTATTTTGTAGTTAGAAAACAGAGCAAAGATAAAGAATGAACTACGGCTTATATGCAATACCATGGATAAAACTCAAAGGCAAAATGTTGAGCAAACAAAACCAGGCACAAAAGAGTAAAACTGTATAATTCTAATCATCAAAAACAAGCAAAACTAACATAGTGGTATTTGAGGTCACAATAGTAGTTCTCTATGAATATACGACATTTTATTGATGGGACATGAGGAAACCATCTGAATAAAGGAAATATTGTAAGGTTTGGTGGTTTCATGGCATTTTGACGAGGGAATGAATAAATTAAAAGAAAATGTAAAATTAAATAAATTATGAATTAATTTGGAAAGTTGAATTCTGATTAGACATTTGATTTAAGAAACTATTTTCTATTTCAAAAGTTGAGATAATGGTGGTGGTGTTATATTAAACAGGTTCTTGCCATTTAACTATACACATTTAGATATGTACAGCTCAAATGGTATGATATCTGGGATTTGCTTCATGATAATCTGAAAACAGAGTCCCAAAATATACAAAGCAGACAGTGACAGCATTGAATGGATAAACTGTTCAACAAAAATATTTGGAGATTTTAATATACCACATTCAGTAGTGTTTAGAACAACTACACAGATCAACAAGAAAAACAAGACCTGAGCAACACTATAAACCAGCTAGACCTAACAGATACTTAGAGAGCACTTCATGCAACAAGATCACAAGAAGCATTCCCAGCTGAACCATATGCTAGACCATAAAACTGGACTCAACTAACTTAAAATACTTGAAACTATGCAGAGCACATGTTTTCTAACTGTTAAGTAGTTAGATAGACATAAGAAGCTGGGAGGGGATGAGAGAAGAGATCAGAAGGGCTGTCACTAAGACAGGTCCTGGCCCACCTAAGTTCAGTGCCAAGATCACCCTAACTCCACCCTAACAGATGGAGTTTGTGGTAAAGTCTGTGGCTAGTGATAGAGGTAGGAGACAGCCAAATGCTGCCCAGGTCATTGTACACAGGGGGCTTGCCTAAACGTGCCCATGGTGAAAAATTCTGTCCCTTAACACATGCGTAGTAAGGGAAATAAATCAATGTGGAGTGGCTCAGACTAAGGGCCTGCATGTGCAGTGGGAGAATGGGGTGGAGTCACCCGGAATTTGCACCTTATGCAAGGGAGGAGCAGGGCCTCTTCAGTGCACATGTGGTGGCCTGGTGTTCAATTCTATAAGTTGGAAAACCTGGGTGCAGGCCCCTCTTTTTGTTGAGAGTGTTCCTTTTTGATTAATAATTCTGCTCTTTTTACTTTTCAATGTGTCGACATGCCTAATTTTTCCTGGTTGTGAGACAAGAACCTCAATTTTAGCTGAACTACAGAGCAAAAAGTCCTGCATCACTATCACATCCTGGAGAAAAAAAGAACTGGAGCATGGATTAACAATCCCCTAAAGGGGCATAGGTCCAGTCCATCTGGGCTGGAACCCCAGGTAACCCTATCCTCATTATACAGTGATTATAATAAAATATACATGTGCTTTGGCCCCCTTGAGTGGGCTTTCCTTAATGAATTACAGATAAAAACATGCACAATTTAACTTCAGTTATATAACCACAAACTCCCCATCAAATGACATCATCCTGCTACTCAAACCCAGTTCAAGCCTCACCTTCTCCCCACAAACTGGATAAAAGCACCCTGAACTCTGTAAAGAGGGTCTGGTTTCTGTGAAGTGAAATCAGCCCACTCTCTCTCTGAGAATTTATTACTGTGCTTTAATAAATTTTGCTTTGAGCTTGAATTTTGGTGTTAGTTTGCAATTCTTTGCTCACTACCACAAGAACTGAGATTGCTGATCCAGAACTCTAGCTCTGTTGATCTCCTTGGTTAAAGAATTCATCCTAATGCAGAATCCCCCAGTAACATAACCACAATGCAATGAAATTAGAAATTAATAACAGAAGTAAACCGGGATGTTTGCAAATATGTAGAAATTAATAACCCACTCCTAAATAACCAATCTCAGAAAGAAATCACAAGGGAAATTAAATTAAATGAATAAAAATGGAAAGTAAAATTTACAGGATTAACTAAAAGGGTGCTTACAGGGAAATTTATACCTGCAGACTCCTATTTTATTTTTTTTAAAGAGCTATATCTCCTCATTTTTCTTACCCTCCTCAGTTCCTGTAACCACCTTTCTACTCTTTGTTTTTACGTGTTTGAATTTTTTAGATTCCACATGTAAGTGCGATCATGCAGTAGTTTTCTTTATCTGCCTGACTTATTTCACTTAACATCATGCCCTCTAGTTTCATCCATGTTACCTTAATGACAGGATCTCCTGTTTAAAGCTGAAAAAATATCTCATTGTATACATATATATTATATATAATATACAATATGTATACATCTATCCACATTCCATTGTATATACATTACAGCTTCTTTGTCCATTCATCCACCAACAAACACTTAGATTGTTTCCATATTTTAGCTAGTGCCAAAATATTAGTTAACCAGATGAAATGGACAAGTTTCTAGAAGGACACAAATCATAGCAACAGACTCTAGAAGAAACAAAAAAATCTGAATATACGTGTAACAAGTAAAAAAACCGAGTTAGTAATCAAAATATTACCTGAAATAAAAGCCCAGAGTCAACTTCATTAAGGAATTCGTGTCCAGAATTTACTCCTTTTGGTGGGTTCTTCGTCTCACTGACTTCAACAACGAAGACGTGGACCTTGCGGTGAGCATTACAGCTCTTAAAGGTGGCACATCTGGAGTTGTTTTTTCCTCCCAGTGGGTTCATAGTCTTGCTGACTTCAGGAGTGAAGCTGCAGACCCTCGTGATGAGTGTTACAGCTCTTAAAGGTGGTGCAGACCCAAAGAGTGAGCAGCAAGATTTATGATTAAGAGTGAAAGAACAAAGCTTCCACCGCTTGGAAGGGGACCTCAGTCGGTTGCTGCTGCTGGCTGGGGTGGCCAGCTTTTATTCCCTTATTTGGCCCCGCCCATGTCCTGCTGATTGACCCATTTTACAGAGTGCTGATTGCTCCATTTTACAGAGCACTGACTGGTCCATTTTACAGAGTACTGATTGGTGCGTTTTTACAGAGTGCTAACTGGTGCATTTACAATCCTTTAGTTAGACACAGAGCGCTGATTGGTGCATTTACAATCCTTTAGCTAGACACAAAAGTTCTTCAAGTCCCCACCCTACCCAGAAGCCCAGCTGGCTTCACTTCTCAACTCCACCAAATATTTTAAGACAAACTAACACCAATCCTTCTTGAACTCTTCCCAAAAATAGAGGAGGGACACATTTCAACCCATTCTATAAGGCCAGTGTTACCTGACACCAAAATCTGGCAAAAACCTTAAAAAGAAAACTGTAGAACAATAGCTCCTATGAATATAGACACAAAGATCCTCAACAAAATACTTGCAAACTGAATCCAGCAACACGTAAAAAGGATGATATGCCATGACCAAGTGAGATTTAGAAGACGCAAGATTAGTCCTACATACAAAATAAAGTGATTTAATACACTGAATTCATAGAATAAAGGACAAAAAATCATGTAGACATATAATATAGATCAATGGAATACAATTTACAGTCCGTAATAAATACATACATACAACTATAGCCAATTGATTTTCAACAATGGTCCTGAGACCATTCAATGGGGGAAAAATAGTTCCTCAAAAATGTAAGCAAAGATTATTCATGTAACCCAACCATTCCACTTCCAGGACTAAACCCAAAAAAGTTGAAAATGTATGTTCACATGAAAACCTGTACACAAGTGTTCTTAGAAAACAAATAAGTGGAAACAACACAAATGTCCTTCAATTGATGAATAGATAAAATATGAAATATCCCATTGGAATGATATGAAAAGAATGAAGTACTGAAACATGCTTTAATGTGGATGAACTTTGACAACATTGTATTAAGTGACACACTCAGAAGCAAAATATCACATGTCATATGATTCTATGTACATGATGTTTAAAGCAGACAATTCATAAACATGAAAATAGGCTAGTGACTGCCAAGAGTTGGAGGGAGGAGTTAAAGAGAGTCACTGCTAACAGCTATACAGTTTTTTTTTGGGGGGGGTGATGGTGACATCAAACTAGTGAACATACTGAAAACATACGAAATTATATATGTTAAAAAAGTGAAATTTATGATGTGTGAATTATGTCTCAATATAACAAAAAATAATATGGACTGGGGTGTTAGATTCTAGAGGACCACAAATTAAACAAGATTGATAATGAATTAATCACATTGTATTATTATTTTACCTTCTGTGTATTTGGAAATTTTATGACAAAAATAAGTATTTAAGTAGCAAAACATTATTTGCAGAGGTCGCATAGAAATGTGGAAATATTTAATTCCCATAATGGTTCCTAATTTTGTAACACACTTATACTAAACATCCAAATGGAATTGAAATGTTGTAGCTAATTCATTGGAAAATGAAAGCTTTACAAATGAACAAGCAGACACCTAGAAATCTTGATTCTGGAATCTGGACCTACATAGTCTATTTATCGCTATCATTTCAATTCCTCTTTATGTCATCCCAGTATCTATTTCATTCCCCGTGAAGATTTTAATCTATGGTATCCTGGCCATTTTACATATGAAATTGCTATACGCTACATTCCACCTATGAGTTTTAAAAATATTTTGACAGAAAGTATATAGTGCATTTTTAAGATGTTTTGAGTTTTGTCTGAGAATCAAAATCCAATAGAAAAAAGTGATAAGCACTCTAAAAATTTTTACATCCAAATAACAAAGTTAATTTGTTGACTATAATTGTAACATAACATAGCAATAAAGTAACTCTGTAATTCTGCTGATCTTTACCTACCCATATTATTTAAATATATGGATGAATGAAACATTTATATCTAACATACTAAGATTTCAGCCAAGTGGCAGGCACATTTTATGAAAAATGAAAAATTTATTTCAGCATCTGCCTGCTTCCAAATAGCCAGATGTTTTTCATTAGACAACAAAACTTCCAACAAATTTAACTTTAATACCTTTATCACCCATCAGGAGATTTTAATCTCTCCTTCTGAATAATCAAAACCAAGCAACATGCATAAACACTAAATTAAATGTCCAGCCCCTCAAAATGTTATGGAGTCTTTGGTGGAGTTATTGTATCACTTCCAAGTTAGGTACATCAAAATAGTATTTGGAGAGTTTCTGAAGAATACCTTTACTTAAGCTATTTTGTACCTGGCAGAATAAAACTGGAATTGCATTACTCATTATATTCTTTAGCACATGGTTACCTAAATTATACATAAATGAATTACATAGTGAAAGTATTTTGGAAAGATAAAGTGAACCTTATTAAATACCTCTAATTTTCTGGGTACATTGCTAATCGATATGCTTTAGGATCACCTGCATCATACATACCCGAGGTGGCAATTTTAAAGTGTACCACGGCAGACACAGTGAACCCAAGTCTCTAGAGAAAGGCTGCAAGATTGCATCAAAAAGATGGTGAGACTGAAGCACTGTAATATTTCACATTTTTAATAATTAGGTTTTCACTTCTGATAAACATGCAAGTAAGAAAAAATTAGAGATAAAGAAATAAAACCTCAAATTTTATCTTCCAATCGGACCTAGTAAATGGCAGATCCAACTAAAAACAGTGTCTTCTGAGTTCTAAAACATGTGAAGTTTAATCTCTGCACAGATAAATTTTGTATTATATATTCTTGAGAAATGTTTTATATCTGTTTCTTTATAGGTATATTTTTGCTTTTTGGAACAAAGTGAAGCAGTTTATATTTTTACGTAGTTGGTTATGTTCTTTCTCTTAAAAAATCATTATCTTTGAATTGCAAATAGAGACATCATTAATGAGGTTAGCAAGTGGCATTTACTCTTAAGTCTGCCACATGATATGACAATTCGAGCGTATATGTTGAATTCTGAGATCTTGAGCTGAAATTTAAAGGGAGAAAATAAATCAAAATTCAAAGCATAATATACATTAGCTTTGAAAAGAAATATTGCCATGAACAAGCCAGAAACTCTGCTACATTTCTAAGACAGTTCAATTATGTTTAAAAAAAAAAAAAGTTAAAAAAGTTTGACACCATTTTACATTAATTTTAAGAACATGCAGCAACACTGTGGTTTTTGAATTCATGCATTTCTGTTAGGTTCATAAAAATGCATGTAAAAAATATGTACCAATTTCAGTGCAGAAAATAGTGGCTTCCCCTAAAGAAGACTGAAAAGTTGTGAAAAAATTTCTATCTTAAAATTCTATTAAAAAAAAAAAAACAACAACCACCCAGAATTGAATACAGCAGCACCTACATTTATTAAATGTGGATAGCAAGTAGGTGGCTATTAACTGCATTTTCCTTCGCATTGTACTAGATACAGCAGGATCCTTTCCCTAGTAAGCAGTTGAGAAGGCTTTTATGCTGTTTAGAGAGAGAAGGCATTTCACTATTAGCTGACATGAGAATCATGGAGAAAACTTGCTCACTACAACAGTTAAATTTTTTAATCCATTACCGATTTGGGGTTAGAGCCATCATTTCCTTCTCACAGATATTTGAAGCTCTAGACAAAACAAAACAAAACAAAACAAAAAAAACACTGTTAAAATTTCAGTGTCCCAACAGAGCCTGGGAAGACCAATGGTCGGTCATCATGGGTCAAATAGCAACCATAGGAAGGATTTCAGGAGCTGCAGAGACTACTACACTAGAGTAGCACTTCATGGGCTGTACCCACATACACTCTTCACTTCTACAGATAATGTGAAATACAGCAGGATCCTTGTCAAAGCACAGCGAGCCCAGGATCATTTCTACCAGTGCCAAAAGTGAAGCAGCTAATTTGGGACTGCTGGGATTGTTATAAACTAATTTGGACTTCGTAGCAGAGCAATGTGATTCTTTGCTCAACCAAGTCTCCCTCTGCCTTAGGGAGTCAGTTTAGACACATATCACAGACTATGAAATAAAATCTGTGAGTGCATCAGGGTGAAAGAAAACTGGTGTCACTGCAGTTGGAAAATGGTCTATCATGAAGCCAGAAGTATAGGCAAGAGACAGATTGTGCAGAGACTTGTGGACAAGAAGTGACTTGTTACTTATTCAAATAGCAAAGGAAAGAACCATAGCAGTTTAAGCAAATGAAAGATACAGACAAACTGATACACCAGAAGATTAAATTATTCCCTGAAGATCACACAGATAAATGGTAAAGAGATATTCAAATTAAGAAAGTCTGACTCTGGAATCCACTATAACTACCAAGTGAATTAAGAATTTAGACATCTTTAGGAAGAGAATCTTTCTGACTTGATGATTTATATGGGGTGTAAGGAAGAAGGGAATGTCAAGAAGTTGGGAAACATAATTCACATTTCTGGTTCTGTGCAGACTCATTTCACATGTTTTTTGCTAAGATTAGAAAATGTGTACATAATACCACGCAGTGCATGGGGAACTCATTATCAGAAAATACAATTTATGAATGTAGTTTTCAGATCCTTTCTTCTGTTCCAACATAATTTTTTTATAGGTCACGTTGTCAGTAAGCAAGTGGTTTTTCTGGTTTCCAAAATATGAACAGATGACAGCATTCCTATTTTTAAAATTTCAACTTAATATGAAGATCCCACTGTGAACTCATTTCTCACATTGCCTATCATTTATTTTTAATCTAAGTGAATTAAAAGCCATAAAGCTGAAAATATTTTTAGTTCATTCATGTTCTTTTACAACTCAACTCCACCCGTTCACCAATCTTGTCACTTCTAACACGTATATTGCTTGGATATGCCTGTCATTTCCATTTCCGCTGCATTTATATTGAGCTTAAAAATAAATAAATAAGAATCTTAACACTTCTCTCATCTAATTATGGTCTTTCAATACACCCACTGCTTTCTGGCAAGAATTACGAAACCTTATTATACTTCCCATCAGGGTCTTCACACTCTGATCCCAGTTTACTGCTATAACCCAAGTCCCATTGCTCCTTCCTTCATGAAGTGCAGGCTTTGTTTACAAACCAATTTCATGTTTCGTATTACTATGCCACACAAAGCCTTCTACAACATCATATTGATGGTATAAATCAAAATCTTTACCACAGATAGTAAGGAATTTCCATTCTATGGTCCCTGAGTAACTTTATGATGTCTTTTTTTTTTTTTTTTTTTTTGACAGAGTCTTGCTCTGTCGTCCAGGCTGGAGTGCAGTGATGTGATCTCGGCTCACTGCAAACTCCACCTCCTGGGTTACAGAGATTCTCCTGCCCCAGCCTCCCAGGTAGCTGGGATTACAGGCGCCAACCACCACACTGACTAATTTTTAAAGTATTTTTAGTAGAGACAGGTTTCACCATGTTGGCCAGGCTGATCTCAAACTCCTGACTTCAGGTAATCCACCTGCCTTGGCCTCCCAAAGTTCTAAGATGACAGGCGTGAGCCACCACCCCTGGCCTATGATATCGTTTTATACCACTTTTGATCTCTCTTGGTGCTCCAGAAATACCATAATTCTACCTGTTTCTTGAATACATCTTTATGCAATGGTGAATAAATGACTGGACCCCTTGTTGTTAGTTATTCTTTATGCCTGTAAAATGTCACCTCCTCATAGCCCATCCCTTCACTTCAATTTGCTTTACTCCAGCATGCCTTTTTCTTTTCTTCCTAACTGAAACATCTCCATCCACTTAGGCTGCATGCATTATAACTTGATATCCCATCTGCACATGTCAATGGAATGCAAGTTTCATTAGAGAAGAGAATTTTTCTGTTTTTTTTAACCTCCATATCTCCACTCAAAATAGTGTCTGGCAAAGATGTTCTCATACATTTTTTTGACTAATGAACGTACCACGATGAAAGAACTGGCCAAGAATTGCAAGGGAAAAATAAAATTTTAACCATCTTTTGTCATGGACATGGAAGTTAAATTCCTGAATCAAATATTAGCAAATGAAACACACACACAATGACTAATTAAAATTTATCTGGAAATGTGGAGATGGGTTAATATCAGAAAACCAACGTATATAACCTACCATATTAATAGACTAAAGGAGAAAGTACGTGCTAATGTAGTGAAAAACAAAGATATTTCAAAATTGAAAATTAAAAGTATTGGGCAATATTTAATAATCAATATGTAAAAAACCTCACTATACTGGATAAAAGAGGATGTCTTTAATCTAATAAAAGACATTTATCAAAGATTCATAATAAATATTATAGTTTATATTACATATTTAAGTGCATTTCTTATTAAATCAAGAAACGAAATAGAGATATCTGCTATTTCCACACTGATTCAATCAATACAACATTGGAGACCTTTGGCCATTCAGTAAGATTATAAGATTTAGAAAGAAGTAGAAATTAAAGATATCAGTATTAAAAAACCCCAAAGCTTCCCTACTTGTATTGATAGAGTACAGGATTCTTTATATGAAATAGAAAATCTAAAACTCTGGCAAATAAAGAGTTTAGTGTTTCTACGTGTGTGACTGAAAACTAATTAAATATAACACAGTGTAATAGAAAATGTGCTCTCATGTGATGCCCATAATATGGTACCTAACAAAAGATCTTTTTGTGTCTACCAAAGACCTCTATGGAGAAAAGTTGAAAATAACTATATTCATAAGTAAGAAGATACAATATTATAAATATATCCCCAAATTAATTAAAATTTAATGCATTTTCAATTCATATCCTATTTATTTAAAAAAAAAGTCTGTAGTGTCTGGGGCATGGGAGGTCTTTGGTTACTTGGCTAAGTTTTTTAGTGGTGATGTTTGAGATTTTAGTGCACCCATGACCCACACAGGGTACACTGTACCTAATATGTAGTCTTTTGTCCCTCACCCCCTCCCAACCTTCCCCCAAATGTCCCCAAAGTCCACTGTCTTAAGCTTATACCCTTGCATCCTCATAGTTTAGCTCCTGCTTGTGGGTGAGAACATAAAAATATCCTATTTTTTAAGGAACTTATTTTGTAAATCCTAACGTTTATATGGAACAGTGCAGAGAAAAGAATATTTGTAAAGTTTTGAAGAAAAGCAAACTACAAGGTCTTGACTTAATGACAGATTTTTATAGTGATAGCTCTTGAGACAGTATTTAACCATAGATAAACAGTACAAAGTGGAAATCCCAGAGACAAGTTCATGAATATGTGAGATATTGATGAATTAATAAACAGGCATAACACGTAAAGGCTGTTGAATCCTTTTGAAGGATCTAAAAACAAATTTTATTAGAAAGAAAATGTATTTGCTTCTTTTTTTGCTTGTTTTCTTGCTGGTTAATTTGCTTAGCACTGGAATGTCTTGGAAATTTTCACTGCAATTCTTTAAAATAGATGGTGTTTGCTAATTCAATCTCTAATAGCCTGTGGTAACTCACACACTTACACATTCCCTCCATCCTTAGGAGAAATTCTGAGACAATTCAAGAACAAAATTATTTCTTTATAGAGCCAGGACTACTGAATCTTAGAATCCCCCCCTTTCAAAGGCTCATTCCCTTTGTTATTTTGCCTCTGATGCAGTGTGATAGAGTTCAAGAAAATATTGATGTGTGGGAGACCTAAAATCCTTCAGGAAACAGCCTACGAAGAGACAAAGAGGAAAATTTTACAATCTTCTTTCATTCTAAGAGTTAACATAACAGATAAAAATAACATTCTTCAAATGCCAATCCATTTCATGGATACGGAAACTCTAAATGAAACGTTGAATCAAATATCTATGGTTGATACAAGTGCATATTTGGCAGTGGTTTTTTTGTGCTCTATGTAAAATTGCTGATCCCTCCCATGATAGACAATATCATTTCCAGTTTTGAAACTGGAAAACTGTTGCTACCAGGGTGTATTAAATACCTATGCTCACATATTTACATGAAAAACCTGGAATTTGATTTCGAGTTGCCTGTCTTCAAAGCTTGTACTATTTCCCTCCCAAATAAAAATTTATGATGGAAGGATATTCTTCTTTAAGAAAGAACAGCATCTTTGGAAGCACCTAAGTTTAACATAGAATGGAGTGTCATTTCTTTCGCCAATTAGGTCTATATATATATATCACATGAGGAAATGATGACATCCATAAGCATATAAAATTAGAAAAAATGACTCAGTCATGGCAAGAAATATTAAAGACATTTTATTTTGTGTATTAATGTCATCACACCACTTAGAAGTCAGAACAAAACCGTGAGTCTAGGAAATGGATGACTCAGAAATAAAATCCCTATCATCCAGCAGGTGAAGCACTTACCATATGAGGAAAGTGGTACATTTCCCTAACCCTATCCTATAACAATTTCAGATACCTTTTGTTTGACATTTTCACATTTCTCTAATTGTAAGTTGGGGCATCAATCAAAACATATAAATTGGTGTTTAAAAATTAAATATCTAAAGGATAGATAACATTAAAAGTTTTCTTTTAATGTGGAAATATAAAGAATTTCCAGGAACTACAGAAAACTGAGCAATTGCATCCAAATTTCCTCCTCATATATGGACTTGGAATACTTTATACAGTATGAAAATAGAAATTAAAATCCCAGCACATTGGTAGGCCACAGTGGGAAATGTAGCTTGAACCCAGGAGTTCCAGACGGGCCTGGGCAACATAGTGAAACCTCATCTACACACACACACACACACACACACACACACACACACACACACACACACAAATCTATCCTAGTGCTAGCGATTAGAGAAGGAGGATCTCCAAGTTCTGAAAACCTCATTTAATTTATTTTAATGCAAAGATATTTTCACACTGAAAGAAGAGTCAATACATTGGGTCAAACTGTGTTTTAAGTGAAAGAGAACTTTATAAAAATGCATAAACTTTTGCTGTGAGTGGACAGGTCAGCTGCGGGGAAGTTGGGTTAAATATCAGGATAAATATCGGGCAGCATCAATGTTTCTGAAAAGTACCTTAGGTAACAACATATTCCTCCATCTTATGATTGGCACTGAAAGCCGTGTGTGTGTGTGTGTTTTGTAGTTGTTGTTGTTTTCTGTTTTTGTTTAGTCAGTTTACTTGCTGGCTGTCCTGACAAGCAAAGAAAGGGCAAAGGGCATCCTTGAGCAGAGAGATAAATTATGAAAGTTATGAAAAGGAAAAGAAACCATTCAGAATATAAGAAATCCCCTTTCAACTCCAAAAATAGATAAGTACAAATTTTTTCTCCAAAGAAAATAAATAGAAAAATTATCTGTCATAGGAAAACCAAGAGAGGATCAAATTAGGAACCAATATATCTACATATGTTCAAAAAAGCAAAAGAGAAGATCACTTTAAACATTTTGGCATGAAGCTTCCACACCAGAACAAAAAACATTTTGAAAAGAACAATCAAGACTACGTGAATAGACATAAAAGAAATTTAACAATATCAGAAGACAAAAATGAGATGAAGTAATACTACATTAGAAAGGACCTTAAGTGCATATGATAAAAAACAAAGAAGAGAAATAATATATATATGCAAGTCAAAAAACAGGTTTTTTAACAATAAATTAAACATGAATATGAGAATTCTCAACATATTTTTTTCTAATTTAACTTCATTGTGGTCAGAGAATATATATATTCTGCAAAATTTTTAGTTATTAGAAATATATTGGGACTCTATGACACAATTTATGGTTAATCTTTACTGGAAAAAATGTATCATATACATTTTAGAAGAATATCTATTCTGTAGCTGCTGGGTATGTGTTCTATATAAGTCAATATCAAAGAAATGAAAACATACATCACAGAAAAACCTGAGCACAAATATTCATAGCAATGTTATTTACTTTAGCCAAAAGGCTAAAAAAGAAGTTTCCATCTATTGATGAATGGATAAATAAATGGTGGCATATCCATATAATGATTTATTACTGGACAATAAAAAGGATTGATACTGACACGAACTACAACATAAATGAACTCTGTGCTAAGTGAAAGAAGCCAATCACAAAAGGTCATATATTGTATAATTCTATTTAAATAAAATACCCAGAATAGGTAAATCTGTAGAGACTGAAAGTAGATTGGTCATTGCTTAGGACTAGGTAAAGATGGGGAAGGGGATTAACTGAAAATGATTATACAATTTCTTTCTGGGTTGACAAAAATGTTCGAAAATGACATTGTGATGATATTTGCACAACTGTGAAATACAACTAAAAATATTGACTTGTACACATTAAATAAATGAAAGGTATGATATGCGCATTATATTTCAACAAAGCTATAAAGAAAAAAGTCAATTAGGTCAATGTATTTGATGTTCACTGAAGTATTCTATATGCCTAATGTAGTCTATTTTTTTTATGAGACACTTAGAAAGGAGGCTTAATATTGCTATGTTTTAGAATTTTTCTAGTTATCCCTTTAGTTTTCTAGTTTATGTTTCACTTATTTCGAAGCTTTTTAATTAATTTAAATATAGGGTTATTATGTGGTTAAATAAAGCTTTGAAATTATCATCAAATGACTAAAAATATATATCTAATGATATCAAATATATAACATACAATATGCTATATAATTTCCAGTTATATTACTTTGTAAAATGAGGATAAGTAAAATATTTAATACTTAGTTTAATGCTTAGTAAAATGAGAATAAAACTCCATATATTTGTATTAACAAGATTATATACCATTTTCAACATATATGCATTTGATAAGGATATATTAAAACACACAAAGCAGCACATAAAAGGTCTTAACAGACAGCTATGTGATTCATCATGTATAAATATTTGTATGTTTTTCATTTAGAAAAAATAAAAATGTAATTACATTTAAAACCCTCAAATTAACATAATTTTACATATGTGCCCCTATACACATATCCTGGTAAGAAATTGAAATATTAAATTTTGTGTTGAATATTCTGGTCCCCTTGGCAGTTATATGCCTTATTTAAAAATTAACAATTTCAATTAGTAATATAGTTTTTAAGAGTAAGGAAAGCACGGTAAAGAAATTTGAGATACAGAACAAATTAAACTCATTCCTTATTCCACTAACATTTCACAAACATCTTTTTATTTGATTTATGATACCCTTTTTATCTGTTTTATTGTTTTGTAAAATATAATTTCATTCAAAAATGTAGGTTTTTACCTTCAATATTACATTGTAATATTTTACCCATATTGATAATTATTCTTTTCAAATATTAGCAATACATATAAGGTTTAGAAATGATTAAATTTATTTTTTTGATTTTTTAGTTTTTTGCTCTTTTTTTGTTGTCATTTGTTTTCTGAGACAGAGGTCTCGCTCTGCTGCCTAGGCCAGAGTGCAGTGGTGTGATCTCGGCTCACTGCAATGGCTGCCTGCCAGGTTCAAGCAACTCTTGTGCCTCAGCCTCCTGAGTAGCTGGAATTACAGATGCGTACCACTACACTAGGCTAATTTTTGTATTTTTAGTAGAGGTGGGGTTTCACCATCAGCATTGGCCAGGCTGGTCTCGAACTCCTGACCTCAAGTGATCTGTCCACCTTGGCCTCCCAGAGTGCTGGAATTACAGGCGTGAGCTACTGCGCCTGGCCGCTTTTTTGTTCTTTAAATAGCGCTATACTGGACACTTTTTTTTTTTTTTTCCCTAAGCATTTTTGTCCTATATTTAGTTTTTTTTTCTTTAATCTCAGAACTACTTTTCTTACCCTCTATTTCTTGGTGAAGTACTGCAGATGCGTAGATGTCTACAGCAGTTTATTAAGGAAGGGTCTACATTGAGTGGACTACAATGAATAAACCCATATTTATACACAAATTAGTTATTTAAAATTTGAGATCAAGAATCAAGAGTAATGTTTTTAAAAAATGTATTAGCTACTACTTAGATTAAACCCCAAACCTATATATAAATATATATAAGCACATATATATAATGCAAATACAAATTTTTATGTGTCTGTGTATTATCACTACTAGAATAAAATCAATGTGTCTTCATATATATTTGGGATCAGAAGGGACATTAATATTGTTATACTATTGATAACAATATCAATTTTGGTAATGTAAAAGGTTGGCATTAACTCTGTATTAACACCCTGTATACATTTATTTGCAGATATAAATCCACTATTACAGGTCAATGAAATAATTTTCTTTTAATAATTAAGTACTGTATTATTTTTATACACAGGTAATTCCAATATATTTTGGCATTGAAATTTCAGCAAACAAAAAAGATAATTTGGAATATTTTGTAAGACTCAGTATGAGAAATAATTATATTACTAGTAATCATTAATTAAAATTGAGGTCAATTTTATACAAAAGTATTTAAGAACTTCTTTATGCATTTCTTCATAAGAATATGACATGGTTAGTTAAATATGCCATTAACATTTAGCTGTTACCGATATTGCACTTACATTTTACTAAGATTTAACTTAAACTTTGTTAAATAAAATAAATGTATCCCTCATTTCACAAATGATTGGCAAAATGTATCAGCCTTTTAGGACTTCATTAAGCCTAAATGACTTATTATAAAATTTATTTTCTTTTGGCTTGGTTTAAAAAGTAAAATTTTAAGGATGACAATAGATAAGATAAGTGTATAGGAAATGGCAATGAATTATTATTTATAGCATAATAATATATATTGGAAATTGTAATAAAAGACTTGAGTTCTACTCTTACTTACTACGCAAAACTATGTGAGTACACAAGAGGAAACAGTTCTGAACATGGAAAAATGTTTATCCTCTGAAGACATAAAAATGCAGGCTAAATAAACTTAGGTAAACTTTTATAATTATAAGTCAGAAATTAAATAATAACATAATCCAGTGTTAAAAGCATTTGTTAAAATGGTTACACACTGTTCTGTAACATGAAAATAAACATCAGAAGGCAGAAGTTATTGATAGTTTCTCTGAAATTGTGAATGCTCATTTGTGAATCTTGTCCTAGAGTCGATAACAGTAAAGACAACAAAAATGTACACTCATCAAATGTAATTAAATGTTTGTAAAACTAATGTATTATTAACCAAATATATATCACAATCTGAATAAAAAAGAAACGAATACAAATGTTTAACTAGATGTAGTAGAATTAAATTATTACGATAGTTGTCTCTCAGACTAATGCAGTGCTTAGCAAGATAATTGCAAACATTATGCTTCATCACAGATAATTTTTACATATTAATATTGGAAATGTAATAGAGCAAAGTATGTTCACTACAAATTCAACTGCATAGATATATCTCTAAGTGATTATATACATAGATGAACATAAAGCAAATTATTAGATCAATGGAGAAATAAGGAAAGAGAGAATTGAAGTGACTAATATAATATCAACATAATTATGTTATGGTGATTAAGTTATTGATACTTGATATGTTTCAGCAGTTTTTAATGTTACATTTTTGAATTAAAAAATTAAGCTAGGTAATACGATGCAACAACAAAAATTTAAAAGTAATAGAAAGAAAACAGTTAAGTGAATGCCCAGTTTTTTGCAGTTCTGATTACGTTTTTGTTTTGCAATTCAATTAAATATTTTTGTTGGTTTTCGCAAATAAAACTGAATGCATTTTTAAAAAGCACACAACTAGCTTGTAGGCAATTACAGTTATTTTTTCAACTATATTTCAGACTCTTACCATGTTTTCAAGCAATGTGCAGAAAAGGTGTAAACCAAATCTTCAGCAATTACGTGAATTAGCAAAATAAATAAGGTGATTACACACTGTTACTCATAAAACAGTGTGTTTTTTCTACTTTAATTTGAAATATGGAATCAAGTAACTATAGCGCCTTTAGGAGAGCTGTATCTTAACTTTCATATAGACAATTATACATCTCAAACAGTATCTCTCTTATAAAAAGAAATTCTCCAGTCCAGATTGCTTTTATAAGGACTTATAAAGAACTTGAGATCCTCCTACAGGAAAAAATATCAGTTGTATCAACAAAAGGCATATTGAATGCTGATAAGCTAAACTGAATCTACAGGGCTGAGAAAAGTTTAAATCAGTCTATTTTGATAGAATATATATGGAGGAAAATCATTTATTAGAACTGTATTCAAAATGACCAATACTTTCATGAAAAACTTAATTTCTGGGAACACTTTTTAGGAACCAAAAAATAAAAGATTATTAGTTGAATTACATACTTTAGGTCTTTTATTAAAAATTCTATGTATTTTACAAGAAAATGAAAATGTTCTGGGACAAATTTTTTAACAATATACCAATTTTTTGAAAAGCAGAGGATAATCTCATTTTAGCTAATATATTTTTTAAACAAAGAAAAATAAATCCAGATGTAGGAATTGCACAAGTGATCTTAGGTGTGAATGCAATTTTTTTTTTAATTTTTGAAAATTTGGTTTTTTGTGTTTTCTAATTTTTTGCAATCACATTTACAGATTTTCTGATAATAAAGTCATTGATATATCACAATATGGCACAGGTTTTTGTGCATAAATGAGAATCTTGAAGGTTTTTTAAATTTTGTAATATCATGTGTAGGTATTTCTTTACTTTTTACTTTTCTTTAAAAATAAAATTATGGATCAGGTGTGGTGGCTCACGCCTGTAATCCCAGCACTTTGTGGGGCCGAGGTGGGCAGATAGCGAGGTCAGGAGATCGAGACCATCCTGGCTAGCACAGTGAAACCTCGTCTTTACTAAAAATACAAAAAAAAAAAAAAAAAAATAGCTGGGTGTGGTGGCGGGAGCCTGTAGCCTGTAGTCCCAGCTACTTGGGAGGTTGAGGCAGGAGAATGGCACAAACCCGAGAGGCAGAGCTCGCAGTGAGCCAAGATCACGCCACTGCACTCCAGCCTGGGCGACAGAGAGAGACTCCATCTCAAATCAATCAATCAATAAAATAAAAAAATATATATGATACAAGAATTTTCTACTCGGCAGAGAACTACTACTAAATATGAACAAATGAAAAAGCTGCCACTCACACAACCTCACTGGAAAAAAAAAAAAAAAAGAATTGAAAAAAGTCCTTTACCTATGTAAAATCAATTCATAATTTAGGCTTTAATAAAATGGAAGATCTAAAAGAAGTGTCTGTTAGCAATTAAACAAATATATTAAATGTAATGTCAATTAACCATGTGGGTAGAAAAACTCAATATGATAATAAGAGATAAAACAAGAGTAAGAAATACATTATCACCTTATAGTTTTAAGTTTTGAGGTTATTACAAATTATGGTGTGTTGGTTTGGGGATGGAAATAATGGCATGTTAAATTCCTCGTTTTTCAAGGGTTCTGTAAATTGATAATGCATTATCCTTGTAATTGTTTTCTTTGCAAAATAAGGGCTTAAATAAACTTTTGGTCTATTTCATATAAATATTTTACAAAATGAAGTTAAGAAAAAATTTAAAATTACTGTTGGTAGGAGAAAAGAAATAAGCAAAAAGTTACAGATTTAAAACAGTTTTAAAAGGAAACCACCTTACATTGACTGATTCCCTTTATAAAGGTTGTTTCTTGGAGCAACGGGACCCGAACCAGATTAGTACAGATTGAGGTGGCTGAGAAATACAATCAGTGAGTATAAGTGCATCTTTCAAAATTTAACGTGGGTATCTGGATGGCACTAATCACTATTTAAAAAAATCATACATTTAGAGCTGTATTCAAAATTTTTATGAAAACACATTTCAAAAGTAATAATGATTTAAATATTTAAAAAAATTAAATATAATGAAATTCTGATCTCAGCTCCATTTGATATATTGAAGGTATGGTAGGCCTCCACCAGCTGCTCCAAATTTGACAAAAATGATAAAAATACATTTATAAAAATAGTGAAAAACAAGTAGAGGTGCTCTTAGTTTACCACAGACAAAGCAAAGCCTGAAAGACAGCTGACAAGATCTGAATGAAGCACGGAATCAAGCTCTAAAGAGCTGGGAAAGTACTACTGTAGAACGTAAGACCATTATTGGCCAATACATGGAATGTTGAGTATGTACCTGGGAGAGGAGCAGAATCATCAACTCTTGCGGGGTTGTTCCAACAAAAGCTGCTAACAGTGTCAGCCCATCACCATTCCCACTCAGTCTCCTCCAGCTAGATAAGCAGCATCTGGTAATGGGATTTTGGTGCTGTAGTGACCAGAACTTACCCTATATTTCAGCGATAACGAATTACTTAAGATATGTATAAAATCACTGTGCAATCTTTTTATTTAAAACTATAAAATAAATGAAAGATTACAAAACTAGGACTGACAAATAGAGACATTTGCCATGTTTCTAAATGTAAGGATGTAGCAATTATTAGTTATTCCACATTAGTTAATATAAATATCATATATTTAATATGTTATACTATATAATAATGTAATATGATCCATTAGATTACTGTCAAAATCCCATCTCGAATTTTCACTTAACCCAACAAATGAATTCTGATAGCAATGTACAGAATTACATATGGAAGACGAGTTCAGTATTAAAATGTTGTTGAAACTATAGCAGGCCTGTATAAGGACTACATAAATATTTATTCAATGAAGGCAAAAGTTAATAAATCTCTTCTTAAAAGTGTTTTTACCAGTGTTAATTGTGATAACATATTTGGAAGTGTTTTGTAAGTTCTATTAAACTGTTATTGATATCATTTTTAGCTTAATTGTGGTTAGGATTATTTTTACTACAATTACAGGTTAGCCTGTACAAATAGGAATAGTATTTGTTATTGGAAACTGCATATATTTCTGAAAAATTCTTATAAACCATGTCTCCTCCTAGATATTGTCCACAGGTTTCTACATAACATCAGTTTTAATAAGGTATAGTTTTAAAACAATGTACTTCCTTTATAGGTAAATATTCAAGACAAAACAAAAAAGAATTATCGTATTAACTTACTTCAAGTTAAATAAAGAAATCATGTCTTTACAAAGTTGATCTAGCTAAGTAAAAAATAACAAACTAACTCACTCACATACTTACTGTTGACACTGACAAATATTCCAGGTCATGATTTACAAGGTAAATTATAATCATGAGGTAAGTTACCTTGAGCAGTACAGTCTCAAGTATAAATGGGTATCACGGTTTAGGGGAAAAATCAGAATATATGACAATGAATCGAGAACAAATGATTTGGTTAGTAAACTTACCTACACTTGGGTGTGATTCTAACGTATTCTTTATTTACTAATAAAAATCTTTACTTTTGATTCTAACAAAGAGTTGTGTTTTTTTAAAATGTAAATGCCTTTTGAAATTTAATGTTGTCCTTTAAAAATTCTTTACACATTATTTTTTACTTTTAAAATCACACATAAATTCTAGTACTTTACAATTTTTAATCATTAGCTCCCAATTCAAATAATATTGGAGAGATCTGTTCAAGTTCATTTATGCTTTTACAGATTTATATCCAGGTCATTTATTGTCTAATTTTTAACATCGTGAAATGTGTCACCTAGATGTTCATTCGTTTAGGCTTAAATGTTTAAAGTGTTTATTCCTGTCACTTCTACCTTTATCACTGTGTGGCTTATAAATTCAGATGATAACACTGATTGCTACATCATTTTAAAAGAAAACAACTCTTGTTACCACCTATCTTAAAAGCAGGTCAATAAATTGGCTGTTGTGATGCTGTTGTAGGTTTCATATACCTCTTTATTTATTAATGGACTTGGAACTTCATGTTCGAATTACTTCTATGTTTGAAATACTTAAAAAGGCTTTTCTTATTTCCCTTTGCCATCTGCCAGTATTTTGTTTCTTTTGACCCAATTCACTGTAGCTTTCACTAATAGACTCAACTTATTTTAGGAAGCCACTCACTTACTAAAATTCGGAGCCTTTGGTGCTTTACTTTGTGGTTTTGCAAGCTTTTAGAACTCTATCAAAATCATAAACAGCATATGATAGATCCAAGGCAAGAATAAATAAAATGTCAAGTTTCAAAAAATTTGTAACACAAATAGATTATATTAATTGAATAAAATAGAATATTGTGTTTGTTACCAGATAAGCAAATTATTTTTAATATTTTAGTGTATTCTCTTTTGGCTTTCAGTTAATTTTCTTATATAGATGAATTGGTGGTGCCTACGTACCTTAATAATTAGACTTAAACGTATATGTTCTTAAAAATGTCTTATATGTTCATTTTACTTATCAATATATGATGACTATTTTTTATTTAATACAAATGTTTTCATTAGGATGCAAACTACCTGGACACAATGTTCTTCCTTATCTCAAAGGTTTTCCCTTTTGCTATTAGCTGAATGTCTTCCTAAGCTTGCACTTTCTCTATTCTGATGTTACATGCAAAATTCTTACTCTTTGACGCTCAGATCTGATACCATTTTTACCCAAGAATTATTCTAATATAATCCAACTGCAATATATCTCCATTTATGTGCTCCCATGACATTTATTTCCTCAATTTTTATCCACTAAAATTTTTATATATTGTACTAAAATTTTTATATATAGTCTATTTGTGGTCTGATTGTATAGAATTTCTTATGCCATGGTTTATCGATATTTGTAGTTATCAGACCAACTAGTACAATGTCTAGAATATAGTGAATAATCAATAAATTCTAAACCATATTGAGTTTTGCAAAGGATTCCAAACAAAATTTTGAAACTCCTGCATATTAAAAATGTCTACTATTTTAGAGTTATCCAAAATAATTAATGGCTATAATCTATTATTTTTTAAGGTGTTAGAGTTCATAGATATATTTTAGGAAATATTGACTCTTTACTGCATATTTTATAATATGAAAAAATGCATAATTAATCTTCCCAAAGCACACAGTTACAGATAATGTCATTGAAGTTGCTAGAGTCATTTTGGGGAAGAAGAAAAAGTGACAACCATCTGGAAAAATTAGACTACAGTGGTTGCGTTCTGTAAGGTGGCCTCATTTGGTGTCAAATTAGAGCACTCATCTGTTAGACATCAAGACTGTTTTCACCCAAATGTGTGACATCACGGGCATATGTAGTTTAATCACGTTGTCAGTCAAATAGCTCATTAATAGGAAGAGAACTATTGGGCTTATGTATAATGAAATGTGACACTGACAGCCAAGCTACTTCTCAAACAACTTATTCATATCTGCTTCTTAAATTTGCTATAAGAAGGAAAATCCCAAGTTCAGTGACTCAAAAAAATTCTTCTCCCATTCCTTGGACCCATTGTTGCTATTTCCATTGCACATTTGTAGTTCTGATTATGTATTTGTAATAATGCTCCTTATACAGAAATTCAACATTGCGAATCCATCATTTTCAGTTGCTGTATTTCCACTCTTTTAAGAAGGCAGAGGGAGAAATGGAGGAAAAGACGGAGAAGGGAACATAAGAGGATTTGGAGATCAGTCCCAACTCTGTCAACTTAAAGCTTCCACAAAGGAAAAAAATGACATTCATCGATGACAAAGAAAATGTCTGGCAACTGCTTTAAACACCTTATCTAATTTATTTTTTCAAAAGTTTACAGTGTAGATATTTTCACCATTTGATAGACAAAAAAGAGGATCTAAAATGATTAATAAATTGCTCAATATTTCAAACATGAACATGGTGAGGAGACAACTCAAAGAAAACTCTCTAGAGGTTTTGCTATTTCTGCTCTATGGTCTTGTTTCTAAACTGTTGAAGAATTATGTCCACGCTGAACCAAACTCCCTATTTCTTAGAGTACATCATGGAAAGCTAGAAAGGGAAAGGGAAAGACTCAAGACAAGTAGTCTGGGCAAAAATGAGAAAAAGCCATTGCAAGGTGTTACATTACTGGTGTAATATCCTAACTGACATTTTAGAAACAGTACTTGACTCAGTTGTACCTATTCTTCCAGATTTGACCAATAAAAAGTGCTCTGACTGTGCATGTAATACATATTCCCATGCAAGTACAAGAGAATGAGAATAAACATGAATTACTTTTAATTATTATTTTATTGAGGATGGTGACATAAGGAAGATGAGTATTTTGGTTTAAATTGTGATGGGATGCCACTTTTAAAATGTCGTTTAATAAACATGCAACTTGTTAAAAGATATTGTTCGAACCTATATGCTTAATTCTGTTCATTCATAAATTCCCTTAAAATAAATGTACTAGAAAGTGAAAATAAATCTGTCCTCTCTATTCAAAATGGAAGGTGAGAATGGATATCATCAATAGACGGGTGGTAATGCAGATAGGATTGTACTGAAGGAAGTACTGAAAAGCTGATAATGTGAAACGTAAAAGAAATCCTGCATGAAAGTATGTGAACACAATATCTCAGGAGAAACACAAAACAAAACAAAAACAGAAACAAAAGCAAACAAACATAAAGTGGTAAAACAACCAAGTTCAGAACAGAAGGTGCCAGTTCAAACTGTGAAGCTTCAAAAGGAAGAATTGTGTGAGGTATTTGGCCAGCGTGTTAGCCCAAATTTAGTTCAAGTATGGATGGCTGTGCAAAAGGAAGGCACTGCGGTACAGAGTTCTCTGTGAGACCTGTGAAAGTGAGATAGGCCCTAAAAGAATCAGCTTTCTACAATTAACATGGAAAACAACCACTCCTGAATCAGTGAAGTCCTCTGCAACTGGCTGGCTGGTCTCCTACTTTTTCCCTGCCTCCCAAGCAACAGAATGCCAATACAGAAAAATAAAATAGATAAGTGTAAATATCTTCCTTTCCTTTCCTAATAATTTATACTAAAACACAGGAATAGAAAGCCACATCAATCTAGAAAGCAATTTATAAATTCATAAATTTTCATGTCTCGCTAGTCTAAAAGGAGGACACTATTTTGAAAATTCTGTAATAGTTACCTCCAATAAAGTAGGCTTACTCCAAGTAACAGGAGGAACCCTAAACATGTCTTAATGTATTATGTAAGACAATCAAGAGAATGTTGTAATTGAAAGTGGATATTTGACATCAAAATAAAATTTTTACACACATAGAATGATTTTATGTCATGAAAACCATACACAGCAGGAGCTCAAACAAATTTTAAATCAACTAAAGAAATTCCAAAAACATTTTTATGGGTAAAAAATAAATGTAATGAATGTAATCTGAGGAATGTGAAAATCGGAGATACCAGTAACCCCTGAAGAAGAGAACGGAGCCTGCTGAAAAGTACTAAGTGAAGAATTATGAAAAGAAAAATCCGCAACACTGAAAAACAAAACTCGAGAAAAATGGAATCAAAAGGTGGCCACTTAACAGAGAAATTAGTGAAGATATGATACATCCAGAAGATAATGGCAAGATTTTGGGATGTCTATAGAGACTAAATATCTGAAAAGCTATATATCTAACATTAAATAGGTTGACATAAGGTTTCTTATCTTCAATGTAAGATTTTAGAAAGTAGTACTTCAGAAGTTTCTATGACAATACATTTTAACTTTGTTTTATGACATGATTGTGCTGATTTTGCCTGTCACCATATTAAGCTATTTAGATGTCTTATCCAATTTAATTGGCCAATAATCCTTCTTGATTAGTTGATTTTTAAAATCCCCATTATAAAGATGAGAATATAGAGGCTAAAGAAGATAAAGTAGTTTCATGAATTTATACATATAGTATGGGGAAGAGGCAGGATACATATCCAAGCCAGATTAAATTTAGAGCCTGTGGAGCTAACCACTACACACTAATACTTCTCAGGCCCATGAAAAATGCATATCTTAGAAGATAATACGTTTAACAATAAAATAATTTATACAATAAAGTACTGTTTAAATCAAAATTTTATAATAAGGAAGATGGAATCCACCAAATCTATAAATCCTGTAAAAATAAAACTTAAAAAAAAACACAAGTAGAGAGACAGAATTCAAATAATAAAATTGTTTTCTATACTATAAGGATAAACTAAAATGAAATGGCATTAATATATAAAGAGCTTACATCTATCTGAAACATTAAAAATATATAAATAATTTTTGTATATAGAATATTCATATATGTGTGTGTGCATATATATGAATTCCTGGCTTAAATAATAAAAAACCTACATATGCAAATATAAAAGTTTTTTTAGATTCAGTTCCTGAGCATTTGTGTATGGTTTGGGAGAATAGGCTTGCTCATATGTTTATTGGAATTGTAAGTAGGTTTGATCTTTCTGAAGAAAAATTTGGCAATGAACAAAGTAATGCCCCAAATAGATCCAAATACACATGGGGTTTTAGTTTAAGGTGGTTCAAAAATAGTTTCCTATAGATATAGAAATTCAGTAGAAAATGAAAGTAACATTTTCAAATCAGTAGAGAAAAGAGAGATAATTCAATAACCATTGCTGGGGAATAGATTAATAAATCAGGATTTCTGTCTTACTGCTCAGAAATGTCTTCACTTCTCAATCATCATAAATAATTCACCAATGCTACTTATGAGCACTCTTATTTTTGAGCACTCTTATGATTCCCTTTTAAAAATTAATAATGATTCATGTGAAAGCAAACATATAATATTTCAGTTGTTAATAAGTTGTAATACAAACAATAAAAAAAAGCACAACAAGGCAAAGAAAGTGTATTGTTGGGAGAGGTGCTTTGCATAGGACAATGAAAGACTGCTGTTTGAAAAGACTGGAGGGAGGGCGGGAGGTACCTGATGTCTGACAGGAGCTTTCCAGGCAGAAGATCCTGAAGGCAGAAGAAGATACATGTCAAGAGTGTGGCACAAGGAGGCCTGCTAATGGGAGATGAAGGGGACATGAAGGCAGGATAGCCAGGATGAGATGACTCAATGCCCAAGTAAGGATGTTAGCTTTGGCTAAGAATGAGACTTTTTGTGCAGAGGAATATTATTTGGCATATGCTTTAAAAGTGTCATAATACCTACTCTGTTTGGAATAGAGTTAGAGGATGTCACAATAGCCCAGATGAGACATGACAATGGTAGGTCATGAAAAAAGGTTTGATTCTGTATATATTTTGAAAGTGGGGCTAACAGAACTGGTTGATGGATTAATTGTGGAGTATGTATAAAAGGGAGTGAATTAATTCATTTTCACACTGCCATAAAGAACTACTTGGGGTTGGGTAATTTATAATGAAAAGAGGTTTAATTGACTCAGAACTGACAGGCTTGGGAGGCCTCAGGAAACTTATAATCATGGCGGAAGGGGAAGCAAACATGTCCTTCACAAGGTTGCAAAACAGAAACACGTGCAGAGTGAAGGAGAAAGAGTCCCTTATAAAAACCTCAGATCTTGTGAGAACTCACTCACTATCACAAGAACAGTATAGGGGAACCGCCCCCATGATCCAATCACCTCCAACAAGGTTCCTCACTCAACATGTGGGGATTATAACTCAGATAACTCAGGTGAGTCACAGAGCCAGACCATAAGTTTGACTCTTGACAAGAAAGATCTAATATCATTAATCTTAATTTGCAAAGAGGAGCACACCACACAAATACATACACACACACCCCTCACAATACTAAAAGTGATTTACTGTAAACAACTGTCTACACATACCCAATAAACACAAAAATGATGCTCAGCATTTATGTCTCAAGGAAACATAAGAATGTAACAAATAATAAATTATTTGATGATACCCATGGCTGGCAAGGCTGTGCAGAAACAAACATTCTCACACATTGTTGATCAACGGTTTATTGTAAAACACTTTTGTAAGAATATTAGATAACTATTCTCATATTTAATACATGTTTACTATTTGACCTGATAATCTCAAGACTAGAAATTGTTGCTAAAAAAATCACAATTGGCAAGGATATAGGTTATTAATAAATTTCTGGGAGTATAATTGACAATGTTCTCTAAAACATTTACACTCAGTCTTTTTTATTTTTTAAAATTTATTTATTTATTTTTTAGGTTTTGGGGTACATGTGCAGGATGTGCAGATTTGTTACTTAGGTAAACAGGTGCCATTGTAGTTTGCTGCACCTATTAATCCATCACCTAGGTATTAAGCCCCACATGCATCAGCTGTTTTCCCTTATGCTCTCCCACTCTGCCCTCCCCTGACAGGCCCCAGAAAGTGCTGTTCCCCTCCCTGTGTCCATATATTCTCATTGTTCAGCTCCCACTTATAAGACAGAACATGCAGTGTTTGGTTTTCTGTTCCTGCATTAGTTTGTTGAGAATCATGGCTTCCAGCTTCATCCATGTCCCTGCAAAGGACATGATCTCATTCCTTTTTATGGCTGCATAGTATGCCATGGTGTATACGTACCACATTTTCTTTGTCCAGTCTATCATTGATGGGCATTTGGGTTGATTCCATGTCTTTGCTATTGTGAATAGTACTACAATGAACATACATGTACATGTATCTTTATGATAGAAAGATTTATATTCCTTTGGGCATATACCCAGTAATGGGATTGCTGGGTCAAATGGTTTTTTTGGTTCTACATCTTTGAGGAATTGCCACACCATGCCCATTCAGTATGATATTGACTGTAGGTTTGTCATAAATGGCCCTTATGTTTTGAGGTATGTTCCTTCAATACCTATTTTATTGAGAGTTTTTAAACATGAAGAGATGTTGACTTTTACACTCTTACATTCTCCTTGGCACAGACAAGACTCAGGGGTGCTCTAAGTTGTGAACTTATTCAGACATGAACTTGTATCTTGATTATAACATTTTGAGGCTCTTTGAAACTTAGCAAAATGCTTACATTTCTCTATCTACATTTATTTAGTAGTAGCCTTATAAGATTACTGTTGAATTAAATAAAATCATGAATATAAAGTATGACTGGTATACTGTCTGACACAATGCTATTATTCAATACATGGTAGCTATTATTGCAGTACCTGGGGTGGCCTGAAGCATGATAATATGGTTTGGCTGTGTGTCCCACCCAAATCTCATTGTAATTGTAATTTCCATTGTTGACAGAGGAGCCTGATGGGAGGTGATTGAATCATGAGGGTAAATTTCTCCTTACTATTCTCATGATAGTGAGTGAGTTCTCATGAGACTTAGTAATTTAAAAGTATGTAGCACTTCCCCACCCCTTTTTTTCTACTCTGGCCATGAAGGATATGTCAGCTTCCTCTTTACCTTCCACCATGATTGCAAGTTTCCTGAGGACTTCCCAGTCATGCTTACTGTACAGCCTGCAGAACCATAAACCAATTAAAACTTTTGTTTATAAATTATGCAATATCAGGTATTTCTTTATACCAATGCAAGAGCAGACTAATACAGAAAATTGGTACCAAGAAGTGGGGCATTGCTATGAAGATACCTGAAACTATGGAAGTGGCTTTGGAATTGGGTAACAGGCAGAGGTTGGAACAGTTTGGAGGGCTCAGAGGAGGACAAGAAGATGTGGGAAAGTTTGGAACTTCCTAGAAAATTGTTAAATTGTTGTGACCAAAATACTGATAGTGATATGGACAACAAAATCCAGGCTGAGGTGGTGTCAGATGGAGATGAGGAATTTATTTGGAACTGGAGTAAAGGTCACTCTTGCTATGCTTTCGCAAAGAGACTGGCAGCATTTTGTCCCTGCTCTAGGGATCTGTGAAACTTTGTACTTGAGAGTGATGATTTAGGGTATCTGGTTGAAAAAAAATTCTGAAGAGGAAAGTGTTCAAGATGTGGCCTAGCTGCTTCTAACACCACATGGCCATATGTGTGAGCAAAGAGATGATCTGAAAATGGAACTTATATTTAAAAGAAAAGTGAACATAAAAGTTTAGAAAATTTGCAACCTGACCATGTGGTAGAAAAGAAAAACCTATTTTCTTGGGAGGAATTCGAGCCAGCTGCAAAAATTTACATAAGTAACAAGGATTCAAATGTTAATAGCCAAGATAATGGGAGAATGCCTAGAAGGCATTTCAAAGACATTCAGGGCAACCCCTCCCATCACAAGACTGGGGGCCTAGGAGGAAAGAATGGTTTTGTGGGCCAGGCCTAGGGCACTGCTATTCTGTGAATCCTTGGGACATGGCACCCTGCATTGCAGCTGTTAAATCTCCAGCCATGGCTAAATGGGCCCTAGGTATACCTTGATCTGTTGCTTCAGAGAGTGCAAGCTATAAACTCCTTGGTATTTTCTACATGGTGATAAGCCTGCAGGTGCACAGAGTGCAAAAGTTGAGTCTTGGAAACCTCCATCTAAATTTCAGAGGATGTATAAAGATGCCTGGATGTCCAGGCAGAAGTCTGCTGCAGGGGTGGAGCACTTATGGAGGACCTCTACTAGGGCAGTGCAGAGGGGAAATGTGAGGATCGAACCCTCACACAGAGTCCCTACTGGGGCACTGCCTAGTGGAGCTGTGAGGAGAGGACCACAATCCTCCAGACTCCACAATGGTAGATCCACTGACAGCTTGCACTGTGTGCCTGGAAAAGCTACAAGCACTCAATGCAAGTTCGTGAAAGCAGCTGTGAGGCTGTACCTTGCAGAGGTATAGGGGTGGAGCTGCCCAAGATCTTGGGAGTTAACTCCTTGCAACAGTGTGGCATGAATGTGAGACATAGAGGCAAAGGAGATTATTTTGGAGCTCTGAGATTTAATGATTGCCCTGCTGAGTTTAGGAATTGCATGAGGCCTTTATCCCCCTGTTTTTTTGGCCAATTTTTCCCTTTTGGAATGGGATCATTTGCCCAATGCCTGTACCCCCACTGAATCTTGGAAGTAAGTAACTTGTTTTTATTTTTTTATTTTTTTATTTTATAGGCTCCCAGACCGAAGGGACTTGTCTTGTCTCAGACGAGTCTTGGGACTTGGACTTTGAGTTAATGCTGGAATGAGTTAAGACTTTGGGAGATTGTTGGGAAGGCATGATTGTGTTTTGAAATGTGAGAAGGACATGAGATTTGGGGGGAACCAGAGAGGAAATGATATGGTTTGGCTCTGTGGCCCCACCCAAATCTCATGTCAAATTGTAATCCCCAGTGTTGGATTAGGGACCTGGTGGGAGGTGATTGATTCATGCAAGTGGACATCCCCCTTGCTGTTCTCATGATAGTGAGTGAATTCTCATGATATCTGGTTGGTTAAAAGTGTGTACCACTTTCCCCTATCCTCTCTTCCTCCTTCTCTGGCCATTTAAGATGTGTCGGCTTCCCCTCTGCCTTCTGCCATGATTGTAAGTTTTCTGAGGCCTCCCCAGCCATGCTTTCTGTGCAGCCTGTAAAATGGTGGGCCAATTAAACCTCTTTTTTAAAAAAATAAATTACCAGGTCTCAGATAGTTCTTTACAGCAATGTGAGAACAGACTCGTACACCCATGCAGACTCTAGTGTTTATGAATTTCTTCCTTTGAAAATTTTCTCTGCCCTGAGTACTTGAAATTTCTGGAAACTCTAGGTGAATTGTTTTACTTCTACGGAGGAATTCAATAGAATGATCACTTAAAAAGAGTAAAAAATGCATTATAGAACATGACACTTTGTCTCTTCCTTGCTTAAAAGATGAATCCATTTTTCCATGTCTCAAAAATTCTTATTTGTATGTATACAAAAGCACTTGTTCTTTCTGCATAATACATCTTATTACACCAAAGCTACACATTCTAATATTTGTCTGATACTTTTATGTTTCAAATATTCACATTGTGAGTTTAGTACAAAAATGTAAGTTTATATGTGATCTTGAAAATAAGAAGGAAATTACTGTAAGCATCTTCAGCTTAAAAGTTTTATATTTTATCTGAACATAAATTGCACTTCACATGAAATAAGAAGCTGTAATTCTACTCCTTTAGTATTACTCTGAATTTACGCTCAGTCAAATCTTTGTTTAAATTAATCTCCTAAAGAAAAGAACAGGCAATAAATCAGTTAAAAATAAATATAATTATAAAATTGGTGTTTTTCATTTTCAAAGGATTCTTGGCCCCATATCAGAAATCAACAAGCAAAGGCAATCACCTCTATTATACTTCAGCATTGTGATTCAGTGCAGGCATTAGTTATGAAGGGTTGGGGGAATTTAGAAAGAGAATACTTAACTTGGGCTGGGGAAGGATAAGTGAAATCTCAGTAAAGGAAATGATAAAACATAATCTGAAAAGAGAAGGGATCACAGAGATGGAAAGATAACAAGAAGTATGGAAATGTTGATGAGAGGCATAAGGGCTCTTTAAACTGGCCCAGAGAGATGACATGATATGAATTATTTTAAAGAATTAATTTGTATCGCCAATACCACATAGATAAATGAGTAACAAATAAGCAGTAGGATTTAAATTAAAATATGGGTGCTCACTTTAAATTTATTTTTAACCTCTTGGAAAAAATATTTTTCACAGTAAATGACTTGACTGTTTCTGAAGATGCTATAGAATTGATGAGCAATACCAGCCTGTCTCAAGCAAATTGTCAAAGCTAAATGGAGTAAGTGTTTAAAATGGTCACTCAGGCAGAACCATCTGCTTATTAAAGTGTTTGCTTGAGAAGCCAGGTGCTGAAGTGCTAATGCATTTATTGATGACATGCAAATTTGTTAAATATTGAAATCTCCTTTATCAAGATGTCATAGTTGTCATTCTTCTCCTTCCTCTTTTCCATTCTTTTCTTGCAACAGTGGAGAGAACAAATCACAAAAGCTGGAGTTCAGCTTTGATCTATGAAAAAGCTAAATAAAGCAGAACAAAAGATAAATAATATAGAATGTGATGAAATAAATTAAGCATTCTCCGCAAGTAAGCTGTGCTATTTATTCATAAGGGTACCAAGAAGTTGATTTCATTGTCCCCTATGGAGACTGTATGACAAAATATCTGTTACATCAAACAATAGTTTATTGCAAAATAGGAGTTATTTCAGCTAGAATTTTATGGTTTTAAGATCCTGGTTCAATTATTACACCATACATGAAGTAATTAGGAAAATTGGAGGCTTTAAAATAAATAAAGGTAGGATAACCACCAAGAGTGTAGGTAGTGATTAAAATAGCTCTAAACCATTAAAAGTAAAATTGTTAATTGAAGAAAATACACCATGTGTTCTTCCTTCTAGTTATAGCCAATGCTAATTACTCTCCATAACTCTTTCCTGTTCTGCTCTTTTTGTGTATCACATACCATAATTCATTTTGGAGGGTGAATAGTAAGCCCAGGTGTCTATATCTTGTCCTCTCCTTAACTGGATGGTTCCCATCTACCTGTAGGCCCTCTAGTGCAGTACAGAAAGTGCTATGACAGAGGTACAAACAGGTTTAATAAAAGAAAGGTCTGCAAGAAGAGGAGACTGAAGTTAAATTTTAACAGAGGAAAGGTATTCAGTAGTAGAGAGTGTGGAGTAAAGGGCCACGCAGAGGGCAAAATTACTAAGGCAAAGACATGTGATGGAACATAGTAGGGTTGAATACCATTTAGCACTGTGGTTAACAATGAACTGTCTATGGTGACCAGAGATATGACATGTAATAAGGCTGAAATAATGAATGGAAATAAACAATTTTGAAGGGCATGTTTGACATCCCCAGAAAAGGAAAATATATGTTGTCATGATGAAAAATAATAATTTTGGGATTTCAAACAAGGTGTTAATATGATTGGACTTGTATTTAAGATGGGCTACAGTGGCAGGTATGTAATATTTGTATCAGGGATGCAAGTGATATTGAAAATACATTAGAGATAGTAATCTAGGAAGAAAGAATCTTAGAAATCCAAATGAAGATAATTTATAATTGTTCCTTAAAAACACAGTCTCCAGAAAATATATGCAAATATGTGATTATGTAGCAATTTATTAATTTTAAAAATAACATTAATTTATGAAATCAGGTTACATAAACAAGAATGCAAAGGGATTATTATTGGGCAAACAATCTGGACATATTTATTATATTTAATATTTTAATGATAAAAAACAGAAATAGCATGCCAATTAAACTGTAATATGGAAGAGAAATATACCTCATAATAAAGGCTAGATTCTTACAAAAGCTGCTGTGTAAGTGTGAAATATAAATGTCAAAGGAAAATTCAAGGTGTAAAAGTAGCACTGTTAATTTAAAGATATTGTAAGGACATTTTATGAAGTGTTTGTAGCATGGCTTTCCCAGAAAATCTGTATTTAAAATATCTAGAATGATAAGAAGACGTAAGCTGTCATAGACTATATTTTTTAGTAATCAGACCTGCAAATATGGCTGTAGATAGCTTGGCCAATTGTAGCTTTCATTTTACATATAATGTACTCATGTTTAAACTCCAGTTTGCTGATTTTATAAATAATTAAGAATTCTGTTTTCTTTCAGATGATCCTTGAGTGGTTGATTTATTTTCCAAAACAGGAGTAATATTTATTTAGTTGGGAAATACTGTGTGAAAAACAGAGTAATGAAGTACATGTTATTTAATTATGGTGATTTTTAAGGACTATTCATATTATTATGATCACTAATGTTTAAAGTTATTAATAATTAAAATGCAACACTTTAGGGTCATCATTGTTTTGTCTCTTTCTCACAAACATGTTTTACACCTGTTAGAAATGCTTGTTGTCTCCACCTTCAAAATATCCACAGATTCCATTGACTACCATGCTCACCATGCCATGAGCTTCCATCATGTTTTTCTGGATGACTGGCACAATTCTTCTAACTTTGCTCCCTCCCACCTCATGAGTCTATAATCTATAGGGCAGCTAAAGTGATCCCTTAAAATAGCAAATCCTTTCATATCATTCTGCTAGTTAAAAGCTGGCAATTGCTTCATATTTCAAGCTGTTTTAAAGCCAACGCACTTAAAATTTTCTACAAAGGTCGGGTGCGTTGACTCATGCCAGTAATCCCAGCACATTGGGAGGCCGAGGCAGGCAGATCTCTTGAGGTCAGGAGTTCAAGACCAGCCAGGCCAATATAGTGAAACCCTGTCTCTACTAACAATACAAAAATTAGCTGGGCATGGTGGTGCACGTCTGTAGTCCCAGCTACTCGGGAGGAAGAGGTAGGAAAATCCCTTGAACTTGAGAGGCAGAGGTTGCAGTGAGCCAAGATCATGCTACTGCATTGCAGCCTGGGCCAGGGAGTGAGACCCTGTCTGGAAAAGAAAAAAAATTGTCTACAAAGCCTCAGTTTTCTTTGGAACTTTTTCTTCTACTTTATCCTTTGCTTACTTTGGTCTAGATTCTCTGGCATCCTTAGAGTTCTAACTTTTCAGGCACAGTCTTCCTGTCGGATTTTTGCATTAGTTATTTCTTCCATGTGGATTTTGTACCTCCAGAAATCTATCTAGAAACCTCCTTATTTCCTTGAAGACTGCTCAGATACGACCTTCTTCCTGATTATTCACCCTACATTAAATTGCACCCTCAGCACTCTCAATCTTTCTCTGCTCTTTTTTCCCCCCAAAGCTTTATTACCTTCTAACATGCATTAATTATTTACTTTTTAATGTATATACTTATCTTCTATTCACAATGGTATGCAACGTTCACAATACAGCAACTTATGACTGTTTTGTTCACTAATGTGTATCAAATATTTATAAGAAAGCCTGATACACTATACTGATACCTAATAGGCGCTCAGTATATATTTGTTGAGTGAATTTAAACAAAACAGCATTATATGATTTTCTGAAGCTCCTAAATTAACCAACCCTGAAGCTACCCTAACTCTGGCCATCTTATAAGGTCATAACTTCCTAATTACTTGAGAAGTTGGTAGGTGTTTTATTTTACTTACAACTGAAAATACTCAAACTGATATAGAAGAATTTTGACTGGGACATATTGTTCTGATATTGGACTAATAATATGATTAAAAAAACAAAGTTTTAGAGTCTTAGACTTAGCATAAGGCACAGGGAATGGAGACAAATTCCAAGTACATTTTACATGTAGAATTGACATGACATGTGGAAAGAATTAGGAGTGTTGCAAATAGTCATAATAAATGTATGATGATAGGTAAGATTTCAAAGCCTGGAAGTAGATAATTTAGCAAAAAAATTAATTACACAAACTGAAAAGGGTAGACCTTGGAAAAATCTGAAATTTCTGATTGTTTAAGTAGGAAAAGACATCTGAGAATCTTTCCAGGAAATCTCTTTTGTGATTCTACTTAATTCAGAGAAATGAGATAATCTTTCTTTAAAAATATTCTTCAGCCTAGGTCATAGGAGAAAGCAAGGGTAAACAAAAAGTTTAAAATGCACTGATGATTTTGCACTCATGCATTTCTAAAATATATATTAAATCTCCAACATCACAACTCAAAAGTACTAATTACATTAAAACAAGAAATCATCATTCTTATGCAATTATACCAGACCAGTGATGTTTCAATCAGATGCCACTTCTGATAACAGATGTCACAGATGATATAATGAATTCTTGTGACTGTTTCTGACAAAATAGTTAAAACAATCTCCAATCAGTTCTAATCACATACAGCTGTTTTTCACAATGCACAAAAGACAATTTTCTTTACTTCACATGACAATAATAGCTATTTTCTTAACTGTTTTGAAACACCTGAGAACCCAGAGCCACTGAAGTCATTTGCTGTATTGATGATCACAGACCAATATTTTGGAAAGATTTGGAACCACATCTTGTTATCCGTGTACCTATACTCATACATATTCTATACTCTTAATAGAACTTTGTGCATTGTTTTATACCTTTTCTGCAAAATACATAACCTGGAATATTTTTCTTTCTTTCTTTCTTTTTCTTAGACAGAGTCTCATTCTGTCACCCAGACTGGAGTGCAGTGATGCGATCCTGGCTCATTGCAACCTCTGCCTCCAGGGTTAAAGCGATTCTCCCACCTTAGCCTCTCAAGTATCTGGGACTACAGGCACAAAACATCACATCTTGTTACTTTTTGTATTTTTAGTAGAGATGGGGTTCCATCATGTTGGCCAAGCTGTTCTCTAACTCTTGACTTCAAGTGATGCACCCTCCTCGGCCTTCCAAAGTGCTGGAATTACAGGTGTGAGCCACCATGTTCGGCCGATATTTTTCAATACTATGTGCTCCTATGTGCTATTTTCTAGTTAAGTCATGTAATATCTTGCTCCTCTTCTATTAACATAATATTGAGTAACTGTTCAGTCCACGTAAAGAGTGAACGACTCCATGAAATGGTATTTAATTTCACCTGTTACAAATGGTATGATCCAACTAGCTGAAGAATGGAAGAATCAGACAACTAGCATTTAAAATCAGAGCCCAGCGCTATGCTAGCTACCATGAAAGATACAAAATATATAAATATCATCTCAGATATTTGAGCTTAATTCAGAAAGTAAAACTCAGCATTATGGAAAGATGTAGTAAGCCTAAAAACCACAGTAGTAAAGAATTGTGATGCAATTGTCAGAAAAATTATCACTGAAGTGATTTTAGACTGATTCTTGACTTAGTTTCTGTTCTTAATTCTAATTTATAAATATATGTTTTGTAATTTTGAAGCTTCAGAGCTAAAAGGTAATTATAATGGGTCATTAAGATTAAGGATGTCAGTGCCTAGGATAGGATAAATTTTAATAATTAAATTTCTAAAATATTTATGGATAGAATACTTCAAGGAGATTAGAGGCATCAAGATAGACTCTCTGAGGTGTGTGGTCATATGGTATCTGGATTCAAATAACTCTCTGAAGTTTTCTGAGATACTGAGAAAGATGGTGTATTTAAAAAGCACAAAACCAAAAAGCATATTTGGAGAACTTTTACAATGTCAGCGGGAATACAAAATATCTCAGGTTTGCACATACCTGAATGTAGATTATGAGCAGATTATGGAGTTACTTGATAAGAAAATAAATTTATTATTGACATATAAAATAAATCCAAATTTTGTGATGTTGAGCAAGAAAAGTTTAGAAGAAAACTGGTGCTGAATAAATAATAATTATTAGAAAATACAATGAAAGAAAGTGGATGAAAAGGATAAACCTATAACACAAAAATCTCAAATTGAAATGACAAAGGTTTTGACGTAGATGATGAAATGGAATCTAAATACAATAAATTCATTTGTCAATTCAGTGGAAAAATCATTGAATATAACCTGATAAATAAACCAGCCAACAAACAATTCCAGTCACTGCTACATCCCACCTTAAATTATTAAATATAGCAATCATAAAGAAAAACCTAGAAAATAAGATTGTGAACACCTGAATACCAACTACCTAGCTTTACAAATTATTAATCCTTTTTAATATTCTATGTTTTTCAAAATAAAATCCTAATTTTAAATTTTTTGTGACCTGTTGTAAATGCAGCTTCAAAAACTCCACTGAGATGGCAAAAAACTAACTATTTTAAAAGACAAATCTACCACAAGTAAAATAAAATTTGGGAAAGTGGGTCAAAAAATGGTACCTAACATATCAGATAAGAAAGGATTGAGGCCGGGCGCGGTGGCTCACGCCTGTAATCCCAGCACTTTGGGAGGCCGAGACGGGCGGATCACGAGGTCAGGAGATCGAGACCATCCTGGCTAACACGGTGAAACCCCGTCTCTACTAAAAAATACAAAAAAAAAAAAAAAAAAACTAGCCGGGCGCGGTGGCGGGCGCCTGTAGTCCCAGTTACTCGGGAGGCTGAGGCAGGAGAATGGCGTGAACCCGGGAGGCGGAGCTTGCAGTGAGCTGAGATCCGGCCACTGCACTCCAGCCTGGGCGACAGAGGGAGACTCCGTCTCAAAAAAAAAAAATAAAAAAATAAAAAAATAAAAAAAGAAAGGATTGAGTGTTCCAGGAGTAGGCTCCAATAATCAAACTCAACGTAGCTACAGAAAATTTCAAACATTCGAGAACTGAACATAGTGATACCCTAGAGGGAAACTTAGAGCTTTAAGTTTATTTATCAGGAAGACATGCAAATAAATAAGAAAATATGGCCCACATACAGAAAAAATAGCAATCAATAGAAATTCCCCTTAAACAAGCCCAGATGCTGGACTTACTGAATAAGCCCTTAAATCAACTTCTTGAAGTATGTTCAACTTCTTGAAGTATGTTCTCTTTAGCCAAAGAGAACCAAGGCTAAAGAACCAAAAGAAAGTACAATAATACATCTCAGTATGTGCAGAACATCAATAAGGAGATAGCAATTATGAGAAGAAACAAAAAACTGGACATTTTAAATACTAACATTTGGTAACCTTGGAAATTAGATTCTCCCTCTTCCTTAAGGTTTGGTGGTGGTGTTTGTTGTTGTTGACAGTTCACTGTGGCTCCTGAAGTCTCTACTAGTTAGCTCAGTGGTCAGCTAATGATTTGATGGAGATTCACGTAAATATCTGGAACAAAAAAGTCCTCATCCATGCTGAGTGACTGTGTGTCTTGGGGCAGAAAAGAGTGGAGAGACAATGAAGCCTTATAGAGGCCAAGTATATATTCACCACTGAACTTAAATTGGTATTAATCTGAACCAGATTGTTGTATGTTAAGATGTTAATTTAAAATCTCAGGTCAGCCACTAATTAAAAAAACTTAAAATATAGAGTATATCAAACAACAATTATCTTTTTGTATTGATCTTTTGTTCTATGACCTTGCTGAACTCAGTTTTACAAGTTGTTGATTTGTTGGTAATTCGTTGGGATTATGTATCATGTCATCTGCAAAGAGAAAGTTTTATTTCTCATTTCCAAATGTGAATGTCTTTTATTTTGTCTTCTATTTAGTATATATATATATATATACACACACACACACACACACACACACTAAGTAGTATATATATACACATATATATGTATACTAAAATATACTGCATATTATATATTTAGTATATACAAATGACATTTGATATGTTTTTAAATACAATATAATATGTAGATTGTATTTTAGCATATATGATATATAGTATATATCCTAAAATACTCTATATATTGTATATCCTAAATATATAATATATAGTATATTTTTGTGTATATATGTACTAAATATACTAAATATATTTAATATATTTATTTAGTAAATGTATATATACTAAATATGTCTAGTATATTTATTTAGTATATATAAACATATGTTAAGTGTATGTATATATACTACATTAATACACATAAACACACACACATACACATACATATTTATATATAGAGAGAGTGAGCAACAAGATATCATTCTGTCACCCAGACTTGAGTGCAGTGGTACAATCATATCTCACTGCAGCCTCCTGGGCTCAAGGGATCCTTTCACCACAACATCCAGAGTTAGCCTATAATTAAAAAAAAAAATTGACTTTTAAAGTATTCTATTTCTCCTTTCCTAGTTATGATAATTTTCACATTTCCTTCAGGCCTTTAATATTGTTGGCTTATATTGGAGAACTTAAACCAAGTAATCCTCTGTCTCTGGGAGTAGTAGTGTCTCCCACCCACAAATTCCTGTTTGATTCCTGCAAACAGGAATCATTTTCGATTCTGTGCTAAACAATTTTAGAATGCCTTTGCTTCCTAGTTTTTAAAAATGAATATCACTGAGATTAGTAAAAAGTAAACTGCTTGCTGTAAGAAACACCTGCTTATGGAAAATACGGTGTGAACCAATTAACCAAAGTACCAAACTTATTAAGAGTAATAGCTCTCCCATCAAGACTTGCTCTAGACTCTCACCTCACTGTACACACCAATAGCCAACCCAAAGCTATTACACCAACAATATCACTCAATCCCAAATCATTCCCACCTTATAAGTCATACTTTCAAAATTATTCAGCCCACAATCTAAAACCCTGTAAATGCCTTTCTATGTTTTCTTTTCTAAAATTATTTCATTTCATATACTTAACATCTGCAATGAAGTGATTACTACAGTCAAGTAAATTAACATACTCATTATCACACATGGTTAAATATTTTGTGCTAAGGATATCTAAAATCTACTCTCTTAACAAATTTCAGTATATAGTAAAATATTATTAAAGGTAGTTATCATGTTGTACACTGGATCATTCAGCTTGTTCATTAAGTCAATGAATTCCTCCAATTCTCCCATCCTCCCTACCCCTGATAATTACCTCTCTGTTCTCTATTTCTATGTATTCAAGATAGTCACATTGGTATATAGTTACAGAACTATAACAATAGATAGATGTTGAGGCTATCGTAAGACAATCAACCTCTTATATCTATCAATGTGGTATTTAGTACTTAAAAATTCTCTAATGCTGAAATATCTTTCCTTGTGTGTACATTTTTTCACATTGCTGAATTTGATTTACTATTGCAAGTATTTTACAGGTGAGATGAATCTGTATTTTCCAAATTTGAAATTTCATTTTTCAAATTAGGTATCTACTTTATATTAACCTCCTAAGTGTTTTAATTAGAATGTTGTTCATTACTCTCTGAAAGAGCTTGCATAACAGTTTATTTGTTCTTTGAAGATTTGCTCAAACTTGTGTATAAAGCCATCTAGTGGCCTTTTAGAAGGGATCATTCTGACACAAATTTGATGTCATTTTTAAATTCATTTACAACTTTTATTTTCTTAGTATATTTTAGTACTATATCGCTTTAAAGCGTATCAACATATTTTTTTTTGCTATTCTTGTGTTATATTAAAAATCTTTACTTTTGACTGTAGTTACGTACGTCCTTTGAATTAGTTCAAACTATCTGTGATGTTTCCCTGATTCTTTATAAATATTGCCAGATATTGATTTGTTGGAGTGAGAGGGAAAAGGGATGAACTAGTCTCAAAGAATAAGCTCTTTTGGCTTTGTTCACCCTTTTTTTTTCTTGATTTCATTTACTACTTTACTAATTTTACACTTATTTTTATATCCTCCCTTTTACTTTTCTTAGGTTTGTTATATTATTCCTTTTATGTAATTGTTTTATTAACACATGTACTTTAAAGTATTAACTTACTTCTAAAAGCCACTATGCAGAAGCTTTTTAATTTGAAGCCCTTGAGTTTTCATGTGTGATAATTTGCTACCAATATGTGTATAATCTGTAGGTAACATTGTTTGATATCCTTTAAAGTATGAGTAAATTGTGAATAACATGTGTTTATTGTATGCCTTTTATTTATACAGTTTTATTGTACACAAAGAGTATGGTATTGAATGAATTGTGTGTAATTGCATTCCATTCAGTGCATTAGGTTTTATTATGTCAATTCTCAGAAATTTGTTCCATTGTGACATTGTTTCTAGACAATTTTATTTTTTGAATTCCATTTGATCATGAAATGAATGAGTTCAATATATGTTATAGATTTACATGTATATGAATACATATATACATTGTAAACAAATTTATGCATATGCAATATGGTTAAATACATATATATGTATAAGCATGTACACATGTATAATTAAGCCTGATTGAAATTGTAATTGTTAATTATTTTAAAAATGGTTCCCTTTTAAACCACTTGAGGTATGATTGACATATAAACAGTTGTACATATATAATGTATATGTCTAGATGAGTTTGGGAATCTGTACACAATCGTGAAACCATCCCCATTATCCAGGCTATAATCATATGAGAGGCTTATAAATGGAGTTTATTATATGTCTGTGTTAATATCACAGTAGGACCAACAAGTGTAGACCATTGTAAGAAAACCATCCTGATAGACGAAGTTAGTAAGAATGGATTGTGGGTTAAAATGATAATTAGTTTGAGAAGAGAGATAATATTTTTAAATTTTAAATTGTTAAGGAAAATTATCTTTGATTTCCAAAAAATATTTATTGAAAACATACATCTGGAAGAAGCTATACTTGTTCTGAGGGTATAACTGTAAAACAGATAAATATAATAGCTAATGACCACTCTTCATGGGAATTTAATTCTGAGGGAAAGTTAAGCATTGAAAAAGTAATCATCAACTGATAAATTAGACAAAGAGAAATAGAAGGCGCTACAAGACTATATGGCAAAGGAAATTAATTCGTTATTAAGTATCAGTAAGAACTTTCCAGAGTAAGTGATAATTGAACTCTCAAGTTAAAAAGCAAATAAATATTAGCTGAAAATAAAGCTTGGAAGCAGTGTTTGTAGATCAAAGGGGAGTGAATTAGTTTAGGAACACAGATCAGGTTATTAGGTTTTCTTGATGTGGAGGGCCTGGATTTGGATTTTGATCTTAGACTTTCATCAGTACTCATCTTCGATTTCTAGTATTGTCTCCAAAAATTATTATTATTTTTTTTGAGATGGAGTTTCACTCTGTTGCCCAGGTTAGAGTGCAATGGCACAATCTCGGTTCACTGAAACTCGCCTCCCAGGTTCAAGCGATTCTCCCACCTTCTCTCAGCCTTCCAAGTAGCTGAGATTACAGGCATGTGCCACCACGCCTGGCTAAATTTTTGTATTTCAGTAGAGATGGGGTTTCACCATGTTGGTCGGTCTGGTCTGGAACTCCTGACCTCAGGTGAACCACCGCCCTTGGTCTCCCAAAGTGCTGGGATTACAGGTGTGAGCCTCAGCGCCCGGCCTCCAATAATTCTTAAATGGTCAGTTGTGGTTAGAGAGAAGGGTGGTGTGATATTCCTCGAATGTTACCATTCTATGCTCCGAGGAAAGACAATGAAAAAAGTTTAGGGATTTTTAAAGAAATGATTGAGATAATTAACCCAAGAGTTTAATCTGTAGAGAAAAAGAAATGAAGACAAGATGGTTATTAATAAGAATATAATGGAGTCAATGAGCAGATGATACCAAGGAGGTAGAAGAAAATATGCGATTAATTAAAATGATATGTGTTGTAGTTAGAGAGGATTGTTTTAGTGAGAATTTCTGAGGTGGAAACATTTTATCACATGTAAATCCGGCCAGGCACGGCGGCTCACGCCTGTAATCCCAGCACTTTGGGAGGCCGAGACGGGTGGATCATGAGGTCAGGAGCTCGAGACCATCCTGGCTAACAGGGTGAAACCCTGTCTCTACTGAAAATACAAAAAAATTAGCCAGGCGTAGTGGTGGGCACCTGTAGTCCCAGCTATTTGGGAGGCCAAGGCAGGAGAATGGTGTGAACCCAGGAGGGGGAGCTTGCAGTGAGCCAATATCGCGCCACTGCGCTCCAGCCTGGGCGACAGAGCGAGACTCCATCTCAAAACAACACAAAACAAAAAAACAGATGTAAATCCAGGATGTGGACAGAAGATTTAGTAGCAGGAGTGGAGTGCTTCAGAAGTCAGTGGGAATGAAGAAGTCTGAAACAATAAAAAATAAATGAAGTCCGAATGAGAAAGACTGAAAGTTTTGGCAGTTTATTCTGTTTCCCAGGTTGAGGTTGACCTTACTCTGCTATACCAGGATGTAAGGAGAGAGTATAATAGAAAGCTAGGATGCAAAGTTGATGTATTGCAGAAAAGGCGGGCTGAAGAATAATATAATCACCCAGAATTAACCTCAGAGGAATGCAAAGATTCTTTTATAAAAGAAAGATAATTATTTCATTAAACAAATATATCAGGTACATCTACAGAGAAATAATATGATTAAACACAAATGAGAAAATATTTTTTGATAGAGACCATGAAGGAAGCTAATACTGTAATGACTTAATATAATACAAGGCCGGGCGTAGTGGCTCATGCCTGTGATGCCAGCACTTTGGGAGACCCAGGCGGGCGGATCATGAGATCAGGAGTCTGAGACCAGCCTGACCAACATGGCAAAACCCCGTTTCTACTAAAAATACAAAAATTTGCCGGGTGTGGTGGCACGTGCCTGTAATCTCAGCTACTTGGGAGTCTAGGGCAGGAGAATCGCTTGAACCTGGGAGGCAGAGGTTGCAGTAAGCCAAGATCACACCACTGCACTCCAGCCTAGGCGAGAGAGTGAGACTCCATCTCAAAATATACATATATACCCATATATATAATATAATATAAAATGATATGACTTGTTCAGTCAAATGTAATATAAGAGGAATGATCTTCTAATGGTAACATCAGGCAGGGAAATAAAAAAAGGAAATATAAACCTTTCAGTCTTGTTTTACAGGGCATGAGAAAATACACAAGACACATTTGAGGGGACTGGAGGGAAATGGTGTCATCAAGAGAAACAAACAGGTGATGAAGTCACCAGTAAGTAGGCTAAGAACATAGAGTACTGTGATGATCATTAAAGAGAAACTCTAAACAGAAGGGTTCATGAAGGAGTAAATTAGTGGGAGGTTTGGCTTAGAGAGTGTAGAAGTTTGTGCTGGACATAAAGCATGAAATACAAGGATAAAGAGCTTATCAGATTTAGTTGACAGGTAAGGTTTACAATAATAAATGAGTAATCAATATGAATTCTAAGGATTCTGCTATATTCTGCAAAACATTCATAGAAGTTGTGTTTTTGATATGAAAATGGCTTTCTCTTTAGGACTTTGGAGTAAGAAAAGGAATAGGACTGTATGGAAGGGAGAAACCTAAGTAGCAGGTCCGGTAGATGCATCATTTAGTGCCTCTCAATCTGATAGATGCAAAAGGGTGAAAGACATAAGTTGTGTTCACTTATTCAGTAGACATTACTGAATACCTACTGCAGGGTAGGCCCTGTATAAGTGTTGAAAATACAACTGTCGGCAAAACCAACAGAAGATCATTATCCTTTCATCCTGGGGAGGAAGGAGAGTCAAAATGTATTCTAAAGATGGAAATATGTGTTATGAAGACATGTTCAAACACTAAAGGGGAGAGATATTGACAGGGTTGGTAGAAAGTTGTGAGAAAGCTAGGTGGCAGGAGGTCCCCAGAAAAACTCCAACTGGCCTGCGCACTGGGAGAAACGCTACCAGGCTGGAGCCGCAGAGGTCCCTGCCCTTGGCAGTGGGGAGGAGCCTGGGCCCTCCTCTTCCTGCGTGGAACCTGGAATTCAAGCTGCAAGGCAGGAAGAACTCTAGCAGGGAACTCTGGCCTTGCGGAGAGTGCCTGTTGCCCACTTTTCTTCCCTTTTACCAAATAAAACCCCACTTTACTCACGCTTCAAATTGTCTGCGAGCCTGTATTTTCATGGCCGTGGGACAAGGACCCCGTGTTTAGCTGAACTAAGGAAAAGTCCTTCAACAGTTGGTTTCTTACGATGTGATCCTATAAAGCACTCCACCCCTTCCTGACCACCACCACCACACACATGTTCATAAAGTGACATCTGAACCCAGAAAGACTTAAAGCAGGTGAGAGCGAAATCACAATGATATCTAGAAGAGTGGCCCAAGCAGGTCAAACATCAAATGTACATTTCCAGGGGTTAAAGGATGTTTGGAGTGTTCAAAAACCAGAGTCCCACGTAGCTGAAGAGCGTGGGGAGTGGGAGGAGTCGAGATCAGAGAAGTAGGAGAATAGCGTGAAATACTAAGGGGATGTTAGATCCATATAGTGACTTTAGCTTTTACACTGAGTAAGGTTGGAAATTGCTGGAGTATTTTGACCAGGTAAGTAGCAGCACAGTTTTGTTGTTGTTGTTGTTTTGGGTTTTTTTTGAGATAGAGTCTCACTGTGTCACCCAGGCTGGAGTGCAGTGACTTGATTTTGGCTCACCGCAACCTCTGCCTCCTGGGTTCAAGATATTCTTGTATCGCAGCTCCCCCCTGCCCCACTCCCAAGTAGCTGGGATTACAGGTGCCCGCCACCACGCCCAGCTAATTTTTTTTTTTTTTTAATTTTAATAGAGGCAGGGTTTCACCATTTTGGCCAGGCTGGTCTTGAACTCCCTCCTTCAGGTGATACACCTGCCTTGGCCCCCCAAAGTGCTGAGATGACGGGTGTGAGCCACCGCACCTGGCCAGCCCTATTTTGTTTTACTAGGAAGGCTCTGGGTCTGT